>NW_028136290.1:0-600000 GCF_964662115.1 Mustela nivalis
TTGAGAGGGCAGGAACAATCCTGAGGTGTGGTTCCAGAAGCCCTAGCCTGGAGGGTGTGTGTTTTCAGACAACTGTCCAAACAGCCCAGGCCTACACAACCTACAGGCTCAGGCCCCTGGAGCCAAACCTGAGGACTGTACTTGCCCTCTCCAAGGGAATTGTGTGTGCCCATTCCAATGGCCACAACCCTTCTAATAGGATAAAACTCCAAAGTCCCTGATCCATCTCAATAGTGGTGACTTCCCAGGAAAAACAGGGGCAATCTGAGCCCAAGTGAGCACCTACCTGCACTCAGACCCATAGACAGATGTCCCCAGAGGTAAAAAGGAAAGAACAGGCCCCTAGGCACTAATCAGATCCATTGCTTTGGTTTCTAAGCATCTCTCCTCAGAGGCCTGGATTTCAAAAGCAGCATATAGCTGTTTCTTGACCCACACATCAGAAAGCATCTCATCTACACATGGGAAACTTGCACGTTGGGGCTGTGTCAAAGCCTTTGTTTAGGAGAACCCTTTAGGGCCCAGTGCCTCCGCTTCATTCCAAGGTCTCCATAGACACAAAAGCACATTAGGACCCATCCCCAGGGGTGTCCATTTCAACTCAGCGTCCTCGGTTGCTCCTCACAGATCCAGGAGATCTAACCTGTCTTGTTGCTAGGAGACAATTGGAATGCGAGGTGGGCTACCCAGCCATCCATCCTTAGAACCCTGCTCAGAATCATTGGCCTGGAGCCAAACGACAGGTCTCAATTGTCCTGCAGAAGACTCTCTGCAGTTTGGAGCTTCTCACAATCCCATCGTGGGAAAACCCCCATGGCCTCGTGATGCCCCCCCATTCATGAAGGGGCCATCAGGGACAGAAACTCCAACCTGAGCGATCGTCTGATCCTCGCCCTGACTTCAGATGCACGAGATCTCGATTCAGGTCTGTAGATTGTGCCTGCCATGGCCTCACCCAGAAACCTAAGCCTAGCTTGTGTTCTCAGACTTTTGTCGTCAGACTACTGGCCCACAAGCCCTCCAGTTTGGCAATCCAGAACTACAATGCAGCACTCTGCCGGCCCTCCAGAAGAAAAACATTGTCCGCTGGGGCTACCCGGTAACCCCAAATGAGGATCAAACTGCACCGACCTTGGCTGTACCCCAAATACATAGGCTGACCAGGGCACTAATGCCCTTTCTGACACAGCCTGAGCCTGGACCCCCTGGCCCCTTTCAGACAGCTGGCCGCACACTGAGCACATCGAGCCGCCATGGCCTTAGGTCGTCATCTCTTCCCAACCTCGGTTTTCAGGTTTCAGAACCTAGACCTTATCTCCAATCACTGCCCAGGGTTGAAGGTGATGCAGAAATCAGAACTCCTTCCCCATGGCAAGAAACCTTGTGGTTGGCATGGTGTCCACGCTCAGTGTAGTTGAAACCAGTGTGGCCCATGAGGCCCCGCCCATGCTCGCGGGCCACATTGGTCACAAACACACATTGTGACCCTCAGGCCGAGCCCAATCCTCAAGTAAGGCCACTCAGTGTTTGGATGAAGAGATATCATATTGGGCTTGCCATGCCCCTAGGCCCCAATTTTTAACCATAGTTCGGGTTGTCCCTTCAGTCTTCCCCACGGCTTTGCTTTGGAATTCCTCTTTTGGTGGGACACCTGAGGTAATAAAACTGAAATGAGTCCTCCCATCCCACAGATTGACGAAAAGCAATTGGGAATCGGGCCAACCTCAGAGAGGAAGATTCGTCCATGGCCATGAGGCGTCCCCGAATTTCCACGGCCATCGCTGAAACAAAATCCAGAGACAAAAGCCTGAGCAAGCGCCTCAGACTAGCACTTTCTTCATATCCTGAAGAGTTCTTCTCATGGTTTGTAGATCGGGCCTGCCATACCTACATCCCCAATCCTAAGTTGAGTTTCTGTTTTCAGACTTCTGTCCTCAAAGTCTTGGGCCACACCCCCTCCAGCCTGGGCCCCGGGAGCCACACATTAGGACTGTGCCTAACAATCCATGGGAATTCTGCCCATTCCATGGTCCAAAATCGTACAAATTAGGAGAAACCTCCAAAGTCCCTGTGGCCATCCCAATAGTGTAGGTCGCCCGGAACAAACAAGGGCTGTCTGACACCAGCTGATAATCGACCTCCACTCATACCATAGATGGATGTCCCCAGAGAAGAAGATTGAACCAGACAGGACCCTAGGCCATAATAGGATCCATTGCTTTGGGTTACAGGCATGTGTCCTCAAAAGCCTGATTCCAATACGAGCATAGGGGTTTTCCTGAGGCACCCATTAGAACTCATCTCGTCTCCACAAGGAAACCTGTGCATGGGAGCCATGTCCAAAGCTTAGGAGAGTACTTCAGGGTCCTGGTGCAACCGCCCCATTCCAAGGCCCTCATGGACACAAAAACACATTAGGACCCATCCTCAGGAAAGTCCATTTCAACTCAGCCACCGCGGTTTCTCCCGCAGAGCCATCAGATCTAAACTGTCTTGTTGCTAGGAGACAATTGGAATGCGAGGCGGGATTCCCATGCATCCATCCGCGAACGATGCTCTGGAGTCATTCCATATGGGATGTCCTGGAGCTGTCCAACAGGTCTCAATTGTCCCGCAGAAGGAATCCTTGAAGGGGGCATCCCACAACTCCCAACGTGGGAAAACCTCAAAGGCCTCGAAATTCCGCTCCCTTCATGAAGCGGCCATCATGCTCAGAAACTCCAACCTGAGCCAACGTCTGATCCTCGCCCTGACTTCAGATGCATGAGATATTGGTTCAGATCTGCAGGGGGTACCTGCCGTGCCCTCGCCCTGAAACCCAAGTCTAGCTTGTCTTCTCAGACTTCCGTCCTCACACTCCTGGCCCCGAAGCTCTCAAGTTTGGCAATTCCGGACCCACAATGCAGCACTCTGCCTGCCCTCTAGAAAAAAAATTATTGCCTCATGAGCTGCCCAGGCACCTTAAATGAGGGTAAACCTACACAGCACTCGACTTTACCCAAATTATATAGTCTAACCTGGGCACTCATGCACTGTCGAACACAACCTGAGCCCGGACTTCCTGACCAACACCCAGAAAGCTGACCGCACACTGAGCACATAAAACCCGCCATGGCCTTAGTTCATCATCTCTTCCCTACCTCAGTTTTCAGGCTTCAGAACCGAGACCTTATCTCCAATCACTGCCCAGGGGTGAGTGTGATGCAGAAATCAGAACTCCTCCTTACCCATGGCAAGAACCCTGTGGTTGGCACGTTGTCCAACGTTTAGTGTAGGAGAAACCAGCATTCACCCTGAGGCCCCGCCCATTCTTGAGTGCGAGGAGGGCATACACAGGCATTGTGACCCTCAGCATGAGTCCTGTCCTCTAGTAAGTCCTCACAGTTGCAGGACCATTAGATGTCATAATGGGCTTGAAAGGTCTCTAGGCCCCAATTTTTAACCAAATTTCTGATGGTCCAGTCGCCCCTCCCCAGGGCTCTACTCTGGAATCCCTCATTTGGTGGGACACCTGAGGATAAAAAAGAAAAAAAACAACAATAAAAAAATAAACAGACTTCTTCCAGCCCACAGAATGACCCCAAACTCTTTGGACGGGGCCAAACCACCAGAGAGTAAGACTCGTCCATTTCCCATGAAGTCACCCAGAAATTCCACGACCATGAGTGACACGATATCCAGAGACAAAAACTTGAGCAGAGCCTCAAACTCGCCCTTCTTTCAAATCCCGAAGAGTTCTCCTCATGGTCTGTAGATCAGTCCTGCCATACCTATGACCCGAAACATAAGCCGAGTTTGTGTTTTCAGACAACTGTCCAAACAGCCCTGGCCCTCACAACCTACAGGCTCAGGCCCCTGGAGCCAAACCTGAGGACTGTACTTGCCCTCTCCAAGGGAATTGTGTGTGCCCATTCCAATGGCCAAAACCCTTCTCATAGGATAAACCTCCAAAGTCCCTGATCCATCTCAATAGTGGTGGCTTCCCAGGAAAAACAGGGGCAATCTGAGCCCAACTGAGCACCTACCTGCACTCAGACCCATAGACAGATGTCCCCAGAGGTAAAAAGGAAAGAACAGGCCCCTAGGCACTAATCAGATCCATTGCTTTGGTTTCCAGGCATCTCTCCTCAGAGGCCTGGATTTCAAAAGCAGCATATAGCTGTTTCTTGACTCACCCATCAGAAAACATCTCATCTACACATGGGAAACTTGCACGTTGGAGCTGTGTCAAAGCCTTAGTTTAGGAGAACCCTTTTGGGCCCCAGTGCCACCGCTTCATTCCAAGGTCTCCATAGACACAAAAGCACGTTAGGACCCATCCCCAGGGGTGTCCATTTCAACTCAGCGTCCTCGGTTGCTCCCACAGATCCAGGAGATCTAACCTGTCTTGTTGCTAGGAGACAATTGGAATGCGAGGTGGGCTACCCAGCCATCCATCCTTAGAACCCTGCTCAGAATCATTGGCCTGGAGCCAAACAACAGGTCTCAATTGTCCTGCAGAAGACTCTCTGCAGTTTGGAGCTTCTCACAACTCTCATCGTGGGAAAACACCCATGGCCTCGTGATGCCCCCCCCCATTCATGAAGGGGCCATCAGGGACAGAAACTCCAACCTGAGCGATCGTCTGATCCTCGCCCTGACTTCAGATGCACGAGATCTCGATTCAGGTCTGTAGATTGTGCCTGCCATGGCCTCACCCAGAAACCTAAGCCTAGCTTGTGTTCTCAGACTTTTGTCGTCAGACTACTGGCCCACAAGCCCTCCAGTTTGGCAATCCAGAACTACAATGCAGCACTCTGCCGGCCCTCCAGAAGAAAAACATTGTCCTCTGGGGCTACCCAGTAACCCCAAATGAGGATCAACCTGCACCGACCTTGGCTGTACCCCAAATACATAGGCTGACCAGGGCACTAATGCCCTTTCTGACACAGCCTGAGCCTGGACCCCCTGGACCCTCCCAGACAGCTGGCCGCACACTGAGCACATTGAGCCGCCATGGCCTTAGGTCGTCATCTCTTCCCAACCTCGGTTTTCAGGTTTCAGAACCTAGACCTTATCTCCAATCACTGCCCAGGGTTGAAGGTGATGCAGAAATCAGAACTCCTTCCCCATGGCAAGAAACCTTGTGGTTGGCATGTTGTCCAACGTTCAGTGTAGTTGAAACCAGTGTGGCCCATGAGGCCCCGCCTATGCTCGCGGGACACATTGGTCACAAACACACATTGTGACGCTCAGGCTGAGCCCAGTCCTCAAGTAAGGCCGCTCAGTGGCTGGATGAAGAGATAGCATATTGGGCTTGCCATGCCCCTAGGCCCCAATTTTTAACCATAGTTCGGGTTGACCCTTCAGTCTTCCCCACGGCTTGGCTTTGGAATTCCTCTTTTGGTGGGACACCTGAGGTAACAAAACTGAAATGAGTCCTCCCATCCCACAGATTGACGAAAAGCAATTGGGAATCGGGCCAAATCCTCAGAGAGGAAGATTCGTCCATGGCCCATGAGGCCTCCCCGACATTCCACGGCCATCGCTGATACAAAATCCAGAGACAAAAGCCTGAGCAAGCGCCTCAGACTCGCACTTTCTTCATATCCTGAAGAGTTCTTCTCATGGTTTGTAGATCGGGCCTGCCATACCTACGTCCCCAAACCTAAGCTGAGTTTGTGTTTTCAGACTTCTGTCCTCAAAGTCTTGGGCCCCACACCCTCCAGGCTGGGCCCCTGGAGCCACACATTAGGACTGTGCCTACCAATCCATGGGAATTCTGCCCATTCCAGGGTCCAAAATCGTACAAATTAGGAGAAACCTCCAAAGTCCCTGAGGCCATCCCAATAGTGTAGGTCGCCCGGAAGAAACAAGGGCGGTCTGACAACAGCTGATAATCGACCTCCACTCATACCATAGATGGATGTCCCCAGAGAAGAAGATTGAACCAGACAGGACCCTAGGCCATAATAGGATCCATTGCTTTGGGTTACAGGCATGTGTCCTCAAAAGCCTGATTCCAATAAGAGCATAGGGGTTTTCCTGAGGCACCCATCAGTACTCATCTCGTCTCCACTAGGAAACCTGTGCATGGTAGCCATGTCCAAAGCTTAGGAGAGTACTTCAGGGTCCCGGTGCCACCGCCCCATTCCAAGGCCCTCATGGACACAAAAACACATTACGACCCATCCTCAGGAAAGGCCATTTCAACTCAGCCACCCCGGTTGCTCCGGCAGAGCCATCAGATCTAAACTGTCTTGTTGCTAGGAGACAATTGGAATGCGAGGCGGGCTTCCCAGGCATCCATCCGCGAACGGTGCTCTGGAGTCATTCCATATGGGATGTCCTGGAGCTGTCCAACAGGTCTCAATTGTCCCGCAGAAGGAATCCATGAAGGGGGCATCCCACAACTCCCAACGTGGGAAAACCTCAAAGGCCTCGAGATTCCGCTCCCTTCATGAAGCGGCCGTCATGCTCAGAAACTTCAACCTGAGCCAACGTCTGATCCTCGCCCTGACATCAGATACATGAGATATTGGTTCAGATCTGCAGGGGGTACCTGCCGTGCCCTAGCCCTGAAACCCAAGTCTAGCTTGTCTTCTCAGACTTCCGTCCTCACACTCCTGGCCCCGAATCCCTCAAGTTTGGCAATTCCGGACCCACAATGCAGCACTCTGCCTGCCCTCTAGAAAAAAAATGATTGCCTCATGAGCTGCCCAGGCACCTTAAATGAGGGTAAACCTACACAGCACTCGACTTTACCCAAATTATATACTCTAACCTGGGCACTAATGCACTGTCGAACAAACCTGAGCCCGGACCTCCTGACCAACACCCAGAAACCTGACCGCACACTGAGCACATAAAACCCGCCATGGCCTTAGGTCATCATCTCTTCCCTACCTCAGTTTTCAGGCTTCAGAACCGAGACCTTATCTCCAATCACTGCCCAGGGGTGAGTGTGATGCAGAAATCAGAATTCCTCCTTACCCATGGCAAGAATCCTTGTGGTTGGCACGTTCAGTGTAGGAGAAACCAGCATTCACCCTGAGGCCCCGCCCATTCTTGAGTGCGATGAGGGCATACACACGCATTGTGACCCTCAGCATGAGTCCTGTCCTCTAGTAAGTCCTCTCAGTGGCTGGACCATTAGATGTCATAATGGGCTTGACATGTCCCTAGGCCCCAATTTTTAACCAGATTTCTGATTATCCAGTCACCCCTCCCCAGGGCTCTACTCTGGAATCCATCATTTGGTGGGACACCTGAGGTTAAAAAAGAAAAAAACAACAACAACAACAACAACAAAAAAAGGACTTCTTCCAGCCCACAGAATGAACGCAAACTCTTTGGACGTGGCCAAACCACCAGAGAGTAAGACTCGTCCATTTCCCATGAAGAACCCAGAAATTCACCGACCATGAGTGACACGATATCCAGGACAAAAACTTGAGCAGAGCCTCACACTCACCCTTCTTTCAAATCCCGAAGAGTTCTCCTCATGGTCTGTAGATCAGTCCTGCCATACCTATGACCCGAAACATAAGCCGAGTTTGTGTTTTCAGACAACTCTCCAAACAGCCCTGGCCCTCACAACCTACAGGCTCAGGCCCCTGGAGCCAAACCTGAGGACTGTACTTGCCCTCTCCAAGGGAATTGTGTGTGCCCATTCCAATGGCCACAACCCTTCTCATAGGATAAACCTCCAAAGTCCCTGATCCATCTCAATAGTGGTGGCTTCCCAGGAAAAACAGGGGCAATCTGAGCCCAACTGAGCACCTACCTGCACTCAGACCCATAGACAGATGTCCCCAGAGGTAAAAAGGAAAGAACAGGCCCCTAGGCACTAATCAGATCCATTGCTTTGGTTTCCAGGCATCTCTCCTCAGAGGCCTGGATTTCAAAAGCAGCATATAGCTGTTTCTTGACTCACCCATCAGAAAACATCTCATCTACACATGGGAAACTTGCACGTTGGAGCTGTGTCAAAGCCTTTGTTTAGGAGAACCCTTTTGGGCTCCAGTGCCACCGCTTCATTCCAAGGTCTCCATAGACACAAAAGCACGTTAGGACCCATCCCCAGGGGTGTCCTTTTCAACTCAGCGTCCTCGGTTGCTCCCCATATCCAGGAGATCTAACCTGTCTTGTTGCTAGGAGACAATTGGAATGCGAGGTGGGCTACCCAGCCATCCATCCTTAGAACCCTGCTCAGAATCATTGGCCTGGAGCCAAACAACAGGTCTCAATTGTCCTGCAGAAGACTCTCTGCAGTTTGGAGCTTCTCACAACTCCCATCGTGGGAAAACACCCATGGCCTCGTGAAGCCCCCCCCGCATTCATGAAGGGGACATCAGGGACAGAAACTCCAACCTGAGCGATCGTCTGATCCTGCCCTGACTTCAGATGCATGAGATATCGATTCAGGTCTGTAGATTGTGCCTGCCATGGCCTCACCCAGAAACCTAAGCCTAGCTTGTGTTCTCAGACTTTTGTCGTCAGACTACTGGCCCACAAGCCCTCCAGTTTGGCAATCCAGAACTACAATGCAGCACTCTGCCGGCCCTCCAGAAGAAAAACATTGTCCTCTGGGGCTACCCAGTAACCCCAAATGAGGATAACCTGCACCGACCATGGCTGTAACCCAAATAAATAGGCTCACCAGGTCACTAATGCCCTTTCTGACACAGCCTGAGCCTGGAACCCCTGGCCCCTCCCAGACAGCTGGCCGCACACTGAGCACATCGAACCGCCATGGCCTTAGGTCGTCAACTCTTCCCAACCTCGGTTTTCAGGTTTCAGAACCTAGACCTTATCTCCAATCACTGCCCAGGGTTGAAGGTGATGCAGAAATCAGAACTCCTTCCCCATGGCAAGAAACCTTGTGTTTGGCATGTTGTCCAACGTTCAGTGTAGTTGAAATCAGTGTGGCCCATGAGGCCCCGCCCATGCTCGCGGGACACATTGGTCACAAACACACATTGTGACGCTCAGGCTGAGCCCAGTCCTCAAGTAAGGCCGCTCAGTGGCTGGATGAAGAGATAGCATATTGGGCTTGCCATGCCCCTAGGCCCCAATTTTTAACCATAGTTCGGGTTGACCCTTCAGTCTTCCCCACGGCTTGGCTTTGGAATTCCTCTTTAGGTGGGACACCTGAGGTAACAAAACTGAAATGAGTCCTCCCATCCCACAGATTGACGAAAAGCAATTGGGAATCGGGCCAAATCCTCAGAGAGGAAGATTCGTCCATGGCCCATGAGGCCTCCCCGACATTCCACGGCCATCGCTGATACAAAATCCAGAGACAAAAGCCTGAGCAAGCGCCTCAGACTCGCACTTTCTTCATATCCTGAAGAGTTCTTCTCCGGTTTGTAGATCGGGCCTGCCATACCCTCGTCCCCAAACCTAAGCTGAGTTTGTGTTTTCAGACTTCTGTCCTCAAATTCTTGGGCCCCACACCTACCAAGTTGGGCCCCTGGAGCCACACATTAGGACTGTGCCTACCAATCCATGGGAATTCTGCCCATTCCATGGTCCAAAATCGTACAAATTAGGAGAAACCTCCAAAGTCCCTGAGGCCATCCCAATAGTGTAGGTCGCCCGGAACAAACAAGGGCTGTCTGACACCAGCTGATAATCGACCTCCACTCATACCATAGATGGATGTCCCTAGAGAAGAAGATTGAACCAGACAGGACCCTAGGCCATAATAGGATCCATTGCTATGGGTTACAGGCATGTGTCCTCAAAAGCCTGATTCCAATACGAGCATAGGAGTTTTCCTGAGGCACCCATCAGAACTCATCTCGTCTCCACAAGGAAACCTGTGCATGGGAGCCATGTCCAAAGCTTAGGAGAGTACTTCAGGGTCCCGGTGCCACCGCCCCATTCCAAGGCCCTCATGGACACAAAAACACATTAGGACCCATCCTCAGGAAAGTCCATTTCAACTCAGCCACCGCGGTTGCTCCGGCAGAGCCATCAGATCTAAACTGTCTTGTTGCTAGGAGACAATTGGAATGCGAGGCGGGCTTCCCAGGCATCCATCCGCGAACGGTGCTCTGGAGTCATTCCATATGGGATGTCCTGGAGCTGTCCAACAGGTCTCAATTGTCCCGCAGAAGGAATCCTTGAAGGGGGCATCCCACAACTCCCAACCTGGGAAAACCTCAATGGCCTCGAGATTCCGCTCCCTTCATGAAGCGGCCGTCATGCTCAGAAACTCCAACCTGAGCCAACGTCTGATCCTCGCCCTGACTTCAGATGCATGAGATATTGGTTCAGATCTGCAGGGGGTACCTGCCGTGCCCTCGCCCTGAAACCCAAGTCTAGCTTGTCTTCTCAGACTTCCGTCCTCACACTCCTGGCCCCGAATCCCTCAAGTTTGCCAATTCCGGACCCACAATGCAGCACTCTGCCTGCCCTCTAGAAAAAATATTATTGCCTCATGAGCTGCCCAGGCACCTTAAATGAGGGTAAACCTACACAGCACTCGACTTTACCCAAATTATATAGTGTAACCTGGGCACTAATGCACTGTCGAACAAACCTGAGCCCGGACCTCCTGACCAATACCCAGAAAGCTGACCGCACACTGAGCACATAAAACCAGCCATGGCCTTAGGTCATCATCTCTTCCCTACCTCAGTTTTCAGGCTTCAGAACCGAGACCTTATCTCCAATCACTGCCCAGGGGTGAGTGTGATGCAGAAATCAGAATTCCTCCTTACCCATGGCAAGAATCCTTGTGGTTGGCACGTTCAGTGTAGGAGAAAAAGGCATTCACCCTGAGGCCCCGCCCATTCTTGAGTGCGATGAGGGCATACACACGCATTGTGACCCTCAGCATGAGTCCTGTCCTCTAGTAAGTCCTCTCAGTGGCTGGACCATTAGATGTCATAATGGGCTTGACATGTCCCTAGGCCCCAATTTTTAACCAGATTTCTGATTGTCCAATCGCCCCTCCCCAGGGCTCTACTCTGGAATCCATCATTTGGTGGGACACCTGAGGTTAAAAAAGAAAAAAAAAAAAAAAAAAAAAACTGACTTCTTCCAGCCCACAGAATGAACCCAAACTCCTTGGACAATGCCAAACCACCAGAGAGTAAGACTCGTCCATTTCCCATGAAGTCACCCAGAAATTCAACGACCATGAGTGACACGATATCCAGGATAAAAACTTGAGCAGAGCCTCACACTCGCCCTTCCTTCAAATCCCGAAGAGTTCTCCTCATGGTCTGTAGATCAGTCCTGCCATACCTATGACCCGAAACATAAGCCGAGTTTGTGTTTTCAGACAAATGTCCAAACAGCCCTGGCCTACACAACCTACAGGCTCAGGCCCCTGGAGCCAAACCTGAGGACTGTACTTGCCCTCTCCAAGGGAATTGTGTGTGCCCATTCCAATGGCCACAACCCTTCTCATAGGATAAACCTCCAAAGTCCCTGATCCATCTCAATAGTGGTGGCTTCCCTGGAAAAACAGGGGCAATCTGAGCCCAACTGAGCACCTACCTGCACTCAGACCCATAGACAGATGTCTCCAGAGGTAAAAAGGAAAGAACAGGCCCCTAGGCACTAATCAGATCCAATGCTTTGTTTTCCAGGCATCTCTCCTCAGAGGCCTGGATTTCAAAAGCAGCATATAGCTGTTTCTTGACTCACCCATCAGAAAACATCTCATCTACACATGGGAAACTTGCACGTTGGAGCTGTGTCAAAGCCTTTGTTTAGAACCCTTTAGGGCCCCAGGGCCACCGCTTCATTCCAAGGTCTCCATAGACACAAAAGCACGTTAGGACCCATCCTCAGGGGTGTCCATTTCAACTCAGTGTCCTCGGTTTCTCCCCACAGATCCAGGAGATCTAACCTGTCTTGTTGCTAAGAGACAATTGGAATGCAAGGTTGGCTACCCAGCCATCCATCCTTAGAAGCCTGCTCAGAATCATTGGCCTGGAGCCAAACAACAGGTCTCAATTTCATGCAGAAGACTCTCTGCATTTTGGAGCTTCTCACAACTCCCATCGTGGGAAAACACCCATGGCCTCGTGATGCCCCCGCCAATTCATGTAGGGGCCATCAGGGACAGAAACTCCAAACTGAGCGATCGTCTGATCCTCGCGCTGACTTCAGATGCACGAGATCTCGATTCAGGTCTGTAGATTGTTCCTGCCATGGCCTCACCCAGAAACCTAAGCCTAGCTTGTGTTCTCAGACTTTTGTCGTCAGACTACTGGCCCACAAGCCCTCCAGTATGGCAATCCAGAACTACAATGCAGCACTCTGCCAGCCCTCCAGAAGAAAAACATTGTCCTCTGGGGCTACCCAGTATCCCCAAATGAGGATCAAACTGCACCGACCATGGCTGTACCCCAAATACATAGGCTGACCAGGTCACTAATGCCCTTTCTGACACAGCCTGAGCCTGGACCCCCTGGACCTTCCCAGACAGCTGGCCGCACACTGAGCACATTGACCGCCATGGCCTTAGGTCGTCATCTCTTCCCAACCTCGGTTTTCAGGTTTCAGAACCTAGACCTTATCTCCAATCACTGCCCAGGGTTGAAGGTGATGCAAAAATCAGAACTCCTTCCCCATGGCAGGAAACCTTGTGGTTGGCATGTTGTCCAACGTTCAGTGTCGTTGAAACCAGTGTGGCCCATGAGGCCCCGCACATGCTCGCGGGCCACATTGGTCACAAACACACATTGTGACGCTCAGGCTGAGCCTAGTCCTCAAGTAAGGCCGCTCAGTGGCTGAATGAAGAGATAGCATATTGGGCTTGCCATGCCCCTAGGCCCCAATTTTTAACCATAGTTCGGGTTGACCCTTCAGTCTACTCCACGGCTTGGCTTTGGAATTCCTCTTTTGGTGGGACACCTGAGGTAACAAAACTGAAATGAGTCCTCCCATCCCACAGATTGACGAAAAGCAATTGGGAATCGGGCCAAATCCTCAGAGAGGAAGATTCGTCCATGGCTCATGAGGCCTCCCCGACATTCCACGGCCATCGCTGATACAAAATCCAGAGACAAAAGCCTGAGCAAGCGCCTCAGACTAGCACTTTCTTCATATCCTGAAGAGTTCTTCTCATGGTTTGTAGATCGGGCCTGCCATACCTACGTCCCCAAATCTAAGCTGAGTTTGTGTTTTCAGACTTCTGTCCTCAAAGTCTTGGGCCAACCACCCTGCAGGCTGGGCCCCTGGAGCCACACATTAGGACTGTGCCTAGCAGTCCATGGGAATTCTTCCCATTCCATGGTCCAAAATAGTACAAATTAGGAGAATCCTCCAAAGTCCCTGAGGCCATCCCAATAGTGTAGGTCGCCCGGAACAAACAAGGGCTGTCTGACACCAGCTGATAATCACCCTCCACTCATACCATAGATGGATGTCCCCAGAGAAGAAGATTGAACCAGACAGGACCCTAGGCCATAATAGGATCCATTGCTTTGGGTTACAGGCATGTGTCCTCAAAAGCCTGATTCCAATACGAGCATAGGGGTTTTCCTGAGGCACCCATCAGAACTCATCTCGTCTCCACAAGGAAACCTGTGCATGGGAGCCATGTCCAAAGCTTAGGAGAGTACTTCAGGGTCCCGGTGCCACCGCCCCATTCCAAGGCCCTCATGGACACAAAAACACATTAGGACCCATCCTCAGGAAAGTCCATTTCAACTCAGCCACCCCGGTTGCTCCGGCAGAGCCATCAGATCTAAACTGTCTTGTTGCTAGGAGACAATTGGAATGCGAGGCGGGCTTCCCAGGCATCCATCCGCGAACGATGCTCTGGAGTCATTCCATATGGGATGTCCTGGAGCTGTCCAACAGGTCTCAATTGTCCCGCAGAAGGAATCCTTGAAGGGGGCATCCCACAACTCCCAACGTGGGAAAACCTCAATAGCCTCGAGATTCCGCTCCCTTCATGAAGCGGCCGTCATGCTCAGAAACTCCAACCTGAGCCAACGTCTGATCCTCGCCCTGACTTCAGATGCATGAGATATTGGTTCAGACCTGCAGGGGGTACCTGCCATGCCCTCACCCTGAAACCCAAGTCTAGCTTGTCTTCTCAGACTTCCGTCCTCACACTCCTGGCCCCGAAGCTCTCATGTTTGGCAATTCTGGACCCACAATGCAGCACTCTGCCTGCCCTCTAGAAAAAAAAATATTGCCTCATGAGCTGCCCAGGCACCTTAAATGAGGGTAAACCTACACAGCACTCGACTTTACCCAAATTATATAGTGTAACCTGGGCACTAATGCACTGTCGAACAAACCTGAGCCCGGACCTCCTGACCAATACCCAGAAAGCTGACCGCACACTGAGCACATAAAACCCGCCATGGCCTTAGGTCATCATCTCTTCCCTACCTCAGTTTTCAGGCTTCAGAACCGAGACCTTATCTCCAATCACTGCCCAGGGGTGAGTGTGATGCAGAAATCAGAATTCCTCCTTACCCATGGCAAGAATCCTTGTGGTTGGCACGTTCAGTGTAGGAGAAACCAGCATTCACCCTGAGGCCCCGCCCATTCTTGAGTGCGATGAGGGCATACACACGCATTGTGACCCTCACCATGAGTCCTGTCCTCTAGTAAGTCCTCTCAGTGGCTGGACCATTAGATGTCATAATGGGCTTGACATGTCCCTAGGCCCCAATTTTTAACCAGATTTCTGATTGTCCAGTAGCCCCTCCCCAGGGCTCTACTCTGGAATCCATCATTTGGTGGGACACCTGAGGTTAAAAAAGAAAAAAACAACAACAAAAAAAAAAAAAAAAAAAGGACTTCTTCCAGCCCACAGAATGACCGCAAACTCTTTGGACGTGGCCAAACCACCAGAGAGTAAGACTCGTCCATTTCCCATGAAGTCACCCAGAAATTCAACGACCATGAGTGACACGATATCCAGGACAAAAACTTGAGCAGAGCCTCACACTCGCCCTTCTTTCAAATCCGGAAGAGTTCTCCTCATGGTCTGTAGATCAGTTCTGCCATACCTATGACCCGAAACATAAGCCGAGTTTGTGTTTTCAGACAACTGTCCAAACAGCCCTGGCCTACACAACCTACAGGCTCAGGCCCCTGGAGCCAAACCTGAGGACTGTACTTGCCCTCTCCAAGGGAATTGTGTGTGCCCATTCCAATGGCCACAACCCTTCTCATAGGATAAACCTCCAAAGTCCCTGATCCATCTCAATAGTGGTGGCTTCCCAGGAAAAACAGGGGCAATCTGAGCCCAACTGAGCACCTACCTGCACTCAGACCCATAGACAGATGTCCCCAGAGGTAAAAAGGAAAGAACAGGCCCCTAGGCACTAATCAGATCCATTGCTTTGGTTTCCAGGCATCTCTCCTCAGAGGCCTGGATTTCAAAAGCAGCATATAGCTGTTTCTTGACTCACCCATCAGAAAACATCTCATCTACACATGGGAAACTTGCACGTTGGAGCTGTGTCAAAGCCTTTGTTTAGGAGAACCCTTTTGGGCCCCAGTGCCACCGCTTCATTCCAAGGTCTCCATAGACACAAAAGCACGTTAGGACCCATCCCCAGGGGTGTCCATTTCAACTCAGCATCCTCGGTTGCTCCCCACAGATCAAGGAGATCTAACCTGTCTTGTTGCTAGGAGACAATTGGAATGCGAGGTGGGCTACCCAGCCATCCATCCTTAGAACCCTGCTCAGAATCATTGGCCTGGAGCCAAACAACAGGTCTCAATTGTCCAGCATAAGACTCTCTGCAGTTTGGAGCTTCTCACAACTCCCATCGTGGGAAAACACCCATGGCCTCGAGAAGGCCCCCCCCATTCATGAAGGGGCCATCAGGGACAGAAACTCCAACCTGAGCGATCGTCTGATCCTCGCCCTGACTTCAGATGCACGAGATCTCGATTCAGGTCTGTAGATTGTGCGTGCCATTGCCTCACCCAGAAACCTAAGCCTAGCTTGTGTTCTCAGACTTTTGTCGTCAGACTACTGGCCCACAAGCCCTCCAGTTTGGCAATCCAGAACTACAATGCAGCACTATGCCGGCCCTCCAGAAGAAAAACATTGTCCTCTGGGGCTACCCAGTAACCCCAAATGAGGATCAACCTGCACCGACCATGGCTGTACCCCAAATACATAGGCTGATAGGGCACTAATGCCCTTTCTGACACAGCCTGAGCCTGGACCCCCTGGACCCTCCCAGACAGCTGGCCGCACACTGAGCACATCGAGCCGCCATGGCCTCAGGTCGTCATCTCTTCCCAACCTCGGTTTTCAGGTTTCAGAACCTAGACCTTATCTCCAATCACTGCCCAAGGTTGAAGGTGATGCAGAAATCAGAACTCCTTCCCCATGGCAAGAAACCTTGTGGTTGGCATGTTGTCCAACGTTCAGTGTCGTTGAAACCAGTGTGGCCCATGAGGCCCCGCCCATGCCGCAGGACACATTGGTCACAAACACACATTGTGACGCTCAGGCTGAGCCCAGTCCTCAAGTAAGGCCTCTCAGTGGCTGGATGAAGAGATACCATATTGGGCTTGCCATGCCCCTAGGCCCCAATTTTTAACCATAGTTCGGGTTGACCCTTCAGTCTTCCCCACGGCTTGGCTTTGGAATTCCTCTTTTGGTGGGACACCTGAGGTAACAAAACTGAAATGAGTCCTCCCATCCCACAGATTGACGAAAAGCAATTGGGAATCGGGCCAAATCCTCAGAGAGGAAGATTCGTCCATGGCCCATGAGGCCTCCCCGACATTCCACGGCCATCGCTGATACAAAATCCAGAGACAAAAGCCTGAGCAAGCACCTCAGACTCGCACTTTCTTCATATCCTGAAGAGTTCTTCTCATGGTTTGTAGATCGGGCCTGCCATACCTACGTCCCCAAATCTAAGCTGAGTTTGTGTTTTCAGACTTCTGTCCTCAAAGTCTTGGGCCAACCACCCTGCAGGCTGGGCCCCTGGAGCCACACATTAGGACTGTGCCTACCAATCCTTGGGAATTCTGCCCATTCCATGGTCCAAAATTTTACAAATTAGGAGAAACCTCCAAAGTCCCTGAGGCCATCCCAATAGTGTAGGTCACGCGGAACAAACAAGGGCTGTCTGACACCAGCTGATAATCGACCTCCACTCAAACTATAGATGGATGTCCCCAGAGAAGAAGATTGAACCAGACAGGACCCTAGGCCATAATAGGATCCATTGCTTTGGGTTACAGGCATGTGTCCTCAAAAGCCTGATTCCAATATGAGCATAGGGGTTTTCCTGAGGCACCCATCAGAACTCATCTCGTCTCCACAAGGAAACCTGTGCATGGGAGCCATGTCCAAAGCTTAGGAGAGTACTTCAGGGTCCCGGTGCCACCGCCCCCTTCCAAGGCCCTCATGGACACAAAAACACATTAGGACCCATCCTCAGGAAAGTCCATTTCAACTCAGCCACCCCGGTTGCTCCGGCAGAGCCATCAGATCTAAACTGTCTTGTTGCTAGGAGACAATTGGAATGCGAGGCGGGCTTCCCAGGCATCCATCCGCGAACGATGCTCTGGAGTCATTCCATATGGGATGTCCTGGAGCTGTCCAACAGGTCTCAATTGTCCCGCAGAAGGAATCCTTGAAGGGGGCATCCCACAACTCCCAACCTGGGAAAACCTCAATGGTCTCGAGATTCCGCTCCCTTCATGAAGCGGCCGTCATGCTCAGAAACTCCCACCTGAGCCAACGTCTGATCCTCGCCCTGACTTCAGATGCATGAGATATTGGTTCAGATCTGCAGGGGGTACCTGCCGTGCCCTCGCCCTGAAACCCAAGTCTAGCTTGTCTTCTCAGACTTCCGTCCTCACACTCCTGGCCCCGAATCCCTCAAGTTTGGCAATTCCGGACCCACAATGCAGCACTCTGCCTGCCCTCTAGAAAAAATATTATTGCCTCATGAGCTGCCCAGGCACCTTAAATGAGGGTAAACCTACACAGCACTCGACTTTACCGAAATTATATAGTGTAACCTGGGCACTAATGCACTGTCGAACAAACCTGAGCCCGGACCTCCTAACCAACACCCAGAAAGCTGACCGCACACTGAGCACATAAAACCCGCCATGGCCTTAGGTCATCATCTCTTCCCTACCTCAGTTTTCAGGCTTCAGAACCGAGACCTTATCTCCAATCACTGCCCAGGGGTGAGTGTGATGCAGAAATCAGAATTCCTCCTTACCCATGGCAAGAATCCTTGTGGTTGGCACGTTCAGTGTAGGAGAAACCAGCATTCACCCTGAGGCCCCGCCCATTCTTGAGTGCGATGAGGGCATACACACGCATTGTGACCCTCAGCATGAGTCCTGTCCTCTAGTAAGTCCTCTCAGTGGCTGGACCATTAGATGTCATAATGGGCTTGACATGTCCCTAGGCCCCAATTTTTAACCAGATTTCTGATTGTCCAGTCGCCCCTCCCCAGGGCTCTACTCTGGAATCCATCATTTGGTGGGACACCTGAGGTTAAAAAAGAAAAAAACAACAACAACAACAACAAAAAAAAAAAAAACGGACTTCTTCCAGCCCACAGAATGACCGCAAACTCTTTGGACGTGGCCAAACCACCAGAGAGTAAGACTCGTCCATTTCCCATGAAGTCACCCAGAAATTCAACGACCATGAGTGACACGATATCCAGGACAAAAACTTGAGCAGAGCCTCACACTCGCCCTTCTTTCAAATCCCGAACAGTTCTCCTCATGGTCTGTAGATCAGTTCTGCCATACCTATGACCCAAAACATAAGCCGAGTTTGTGTTTTCAGACAACTGTCCAAACAGCCCTGGCCTACACAACCTACAGGCTCAGGCCCCTGGAGCCAAACCTGAGGACTGTACTTGCCCTCTCCAAGGGAATTGTGTGTGCCCATTCCAATGGCCACAACCCTTCTCATAGGATAAACCTCCAAAGTCCCTGATCCATCTCAATAGTGGTGGCTTCCCAGGAAAAACAGGGGCAATCTGAGCCCAAATGAGCACCTACCTGCACTCAGACCCATAGACAGATGTCCCCAGAGGTAAAAAGGAAAGAACAGGCCCCTAGGCACTAATCAGATCCATTGCTTTGGTTTCCAGTCATCTCTCCTCAGAGGCCTGGATTCCAATACAAGCGTATGGCTGTTTCTTGACTCACCCATCAGAAAACATCTCATCTACACATGGGAAACTTGCACGTTGGAGCTGTGTCAAAGCCTTTGTTTAGGAGAACCCTTTTGGGCCCCAGTGCCACCGCTTCATTCCAAGGTCTCCATAGACACAAAAGCACGTTAGGACCCATCCCCAGGGGTGTCCATTTCAACTCAGCATCCTCGGTTGCTCCCC
Source organism: Mustela nivalis (assembly GCF_964662115.1). Lineage (NCBI taxonomy): Eukaryota > Metazoa > Chordata > Mammalia > Carnivora > Mustelidae > Mustela > Mustela nivalis. The sequence continues at coordinate 19,314 of NW_028136290.1, forward strand.
ACAGATCAAGGAGATCTAACCTGTCTTGTTGCTAGGAGACAATTGGAATGCGAGGTGGGCTACCCAGCCATCCATCCTTAGAACCCTGCTCAGAATCATTGGCCTGGAGCCAAACAACAGGTCTCAATTGTCCAGCATAAGACTCTCTGCAGTTTGGAGCTTCTCACAACTCCCATCGTGGGAAAACACCCATGGCCTCGAGAAGGCCCCCCCCATTCATGAAGGGGCCATCAGGGACAGAAACTCCAACCTGAGCGATCGTCTGATCCTCGCCCTGACTTCAGATGCACGAGATCTCGATTCAGGTCTGTAGATTGTGCGTGCCATTGCCTCACCCAGAAACCTAAGCCTAGCTTGTGTTCTCAGACTTTTGTCGTCAGACTACTGGCCCACAAGCCCTCCAGTTTGGCAATCCAGAACTACAATGCAGCACTATGCCGGCCCTCCAGAAGAAAAACATTGTCCTCTGGGGCTACCCAGTAACCCCAAATGAGGATCAACCTGCACCGACCATGGCTGTACCCCAAATACATAGGCTGATAGGGCACTAATGCCCTTTCTGACACAGCCTGAGCCTGGACCCCCTGGACCCTCCCAGACAGCTGGCCGCACACTGAGCACATCGAGCCGCCATGGCCTCAGGTCGTCATCTCTTCCCAACCTCGGTTTTCAGGTTTCAGAACCTAGACCTTATCTCCAATCACTGCCCAGGGTTGAAGGTGATGCAGAAATCAGAACTCCTTCCCCATGGCAAGAAACCTTGTGGTTGGCATGTTGTCCAACGTTCAGTGTAGTTGAAACCAGTGTGGCCCATGAGGCCCCGCCCATGACGCAGGACACATTGGTCACAAACACACATTGTGACGCTCAGGCTGAGCCCAGTCCTCAAGTAAGGCCTCTCAGTGGCTGGATGAAGAGATAGCATATTGGGCTTGCCATGCCCCTAGGCCCCAATTTTTAACCATAGTTCGGGTTGACCCTTCAGTCTTCCCCACGGCTTGGCTTTGGAATTCCTCTTTTGGTGGGACACCTGAGGTAACAAAACTGAAATGAGTCCTCCCATCCCACAGATTGACGAAAAGCAATTGGGAATCGGGCCAAATCCTCAGAGAGGAAGATTCGTCCATGGCCCATGAGGCCTCCCCGACATTCCACGGCCATCGCTGATACAAAATCCAGAGACAAAAGCCTGAGCAAGCACCTCAGACTCGCACTTTCTTCATATCCTGAAGAGTTCTTCTCATGGTTTGTAGATCGGGCCTGCCATACCTACGTCCCCAAATCTAAGCTGAGTTTGTGTTTTCAGACTTCTGTCCTCAAAGTCTTGGGCCAACCACCCTGCAGGCTGGGCCCCTGGAGCCACACATTAGGACTGTGCCTACCAATCCATGGGAATTCTGCCCATTCCATGGTCCAAAATTTTACAAATTAGGAGAAACCTCCAAAGTCCCTGAGGCCATCCCAATAGTGTAGGTCGCGCGGAACAAACAAGGGCTGTCTGACACCAGCTGATAATCGACCTCCACTCATACTATAGATGGATGTCCCCAGAGAAGAAGATTGAACCAGACAGGACCCTAGGCCATAATAGGATCCATTGCTTTGGGTTACAGGCATGTGTCCTCAAAAGCCTGATTCCAATACGAGCATAGGGGTTTTCCTGAGGCACCCATCAGAACTCATCTCGTCTCCACAAGGAAACCTGTGCATGGGAGCCATGTCCAAAGCTTAGGAGAGTACTTCAGGGTCCCGGTGCAACCGCCCCATTCCAAGGCCCTCATGGACACAAAAACACATTAGGACCCATCCTCAGGAAAGTCCATTTCAACTCAGCCACCGCGGTTGCTCCGGCAGAGCCATCAGATCTAAACTGTCTTGTTGCTAGGAGACAATTGGAATGCGAGGCGGGATTCCCAGGCATCCATCCGCGAACGATGCTCTGGAGTCATTCCATATGGGATGTCCTGGAGCTGTCCAACAGGTCTCAATTGTCCGGCAGAAGGAATCCTTGAAGGGGGCATCCCACAACTCCCAACGTGGGAAAACCTCAATGGCCTCGAGATTCCGCTCCCTTCATGAAGCGGCCGTCATGCTCAGAAACTCCAACCTGAGCCAACGTCTGGTCCTCGCCCTGACTTCAGATGCATGAGATATTGGTTCAGATCTGCATGGGGTACCTGCCATGCCCTCGCCCTTAAACCCAAGTCTAGCTTGTCTTCTCAGACTTCCATCCGCACACTCCTGGCCCCGAATCCCTCAAGTTTGGCAATTCCGGACCCACAATGCAGCACTCTGCATGCCCTCTAGAAAAAAAAATATTGCCTCATGAGCTGCCCAGGCACCTTAAATGAGGGTAAACCTACACAGCACTCGACGTTACCCAAATTATATAGTGTAACCTGGGCACTAATGCACTGTCGAACAAACCTGAGCCCGGACCTCCTGACCAACACCCAGAAACCTGACCGCACACTGAGCACATAAAACCCGCCATGGCCTTAGGTCATCATCTCTTCCCTACCTCAGTTTTCAGGCTTCAGAACCGAGACCTTATCTCCAATCACTGCCCAGGGGTGAGTGTGATGCAGAAATCAGAATTCCTCCTTACCCATGGCAAGAATCCTTGTGGTTGGCACGTTCAGTGTAGGAGAAACCAGCATTCACCCTGAGGCCCCGCCCATTCTTGAGTGCAATGAGGGCATACACACGCATTGTGACCCTCAGCATGAGTCCTGTCCTCTAGTAAGTCCTCTCAGTGGCTGGACCATTAGATGTCATAATGGGCTTGACATGTCCCTAGGCCCCAATTTTTAACCAGATTTCTGATTGTCCAGTCGCCCCTCCCCAGGGCTCTACCCTGGAACCATCATTTGGTGGGACACCTGAGGTTAAAAAAGAAAAAAACAACAACAACAAAAAAAAAAAAAAAACGGACTTCTTCCAGCCCACAGAATGACCGCAAACTCTGTCGACGTGGCCAAACCACCAGAGAGTAAGACTCGTCCATTTCCCATGAAGTCACCCAGAAATTCAACGACCATGAGTGACACGATATCCAGGACAAAAACTTGAGCAGAGCCTCACACTCGCCCTTCTTTCAAATCCCGAAGAGTTCTCCTCATGGTCTGTAGACCTGTTCTGCCATACCTATGACCCGAAACATAAGCCAAGTTTGTGTTTTCGGACAACTGTCCAAACAGCCCTGGCCTACACAACCTACAGGCTCAGGCCCCTGGAGCCAAACCTGAGGACTGTACTTGCCCTCTCCAAGGGAATTGTGTGTGCCCATTCCAATGGCCACAACCCTTCTCATAGGATAAACCTCCAAAGTCCCTGATCCATCTCAATAGTGGTGGCTTCCCAGGAAAAACAGGGGCAATCTGAGCCCAACTGAGCACCTACCTGCACTCAGACCCATAGACAGATGTCCCCAGAGGTAAAAAGGAAAGAACAGGCCCCTAGGCACTAATCAGATCCATTGCTTTGGTTTCCAGGCATCTCTCCTCAGAGGCCTGGATTTCAAAAGCAGCATATAGCTGTTTCTTGACTCACCCATCAGAAAACATCTCATCTACACATGGGAAACTTGCACGTTGGAGCTGTGTCAAAGCCTTTGTTTAGGAGAACCCTTTTGGGCCCCAGTGCCACCGCTTCATTCCAAGGTCTCCATAGACACAAAAGCACGTTAGGACCCATCCCCAGGGGTGTCCATTTCAACTCAGCGTCCTCGGTTGCTCCCCACAGATCAAGGAGATCTAACCTGTCTTGTTGCTAGGAGACAATTGGAATGCGAGGTGGGCTACCCAGCCATCCATCCTTAGAACCCTGCTCAGAATCATTGGCCTGGAGCCAATCAACAGGTCTCAATTGTCCTGCCGAAGACTCTCTGCAGTTTGGAGCTTCTCACAACTCCCATCGTGGGAAAACACCCATGGCCTCGAGAAGCCCCCCCAATTCATGAAGGGGCCATCAGGGACAGAAACTCCAAACTGAGCGATCGTCTGATCCTCGCCCTGACTTCAGATGCACGAGATCTCGATTCAGGTCTGTAGATTGTGCGTGCCATTGACTCACCCAGAAACCTAAGCCTAGCTTGTGTTCTCAGACTTTTGTCGTCAGACTACTGGCCCACAAGCCCTCCAGTTTGGCAATCCAGAACTACAATGCAGCACTCTGTCGGCCCTCCAGAAGAAAAACATTTTCCTCTGGGGCTACCCAGTAACCCCAAATGAGGATAACCTGCACCGACCATGGCTGTACCCCAAATACATAGGCTGACCAGGGCACTAATGCCCTTTCTGACACAGCCTGAGCCTGGACCCCCTGGACCCTCCCAGAAAGCTGGCCGCACACTGAGCACATCGAGCCGCCATGGCCTTAGTTCGTCATCTCTTCCCAACCTCGGTTTTCAGGTTTCAGAACCTAGACCTTATCTCCAATCACTGCCCAGGGTTGAAGGTGATGCAGAAATCAGAACTCCTTCCCCATGGCAAGAAACCTTGTGGTTGGCATGTTGTCCAACTTTCAGTGTAGTTGAAACCAGTGTGGCCCATGAGGCACCGCCCATGCTCGCGGGCCACATTGGTCACAAACACACATTGTGACGCTCAGGCTGAGCCTAGTCCTCAAGTAAGGCCGCTCAGTGGCTGGATGAAGAGATAGCATATTGGGCTTGCCATGCCCCCAGGCCCCAATTTTTAACCATAGTTCGGGTTGACCCTTCAGTCTTCCCCACGGCTTGGCTTTGGAATTCCTCTTTTGGTGGGACACCTGAGGTAACAAAACTGAAATGAGTCCTCCCATCCCACAGATTGACGAAAAGCAATTGGGAATCGGGCCAAATCCCCAGAGAGGAAGATTCGTCCATGGCCCATGAGGCCTCCCCGACATTCCACGGCCATCGCTGATACAAAATCCAGAGACAAAGCCTGAGCAAGCGCCTCAGACTAGCAATTTCTTCATATCCTGAAGAGTTCTTCTCATGGTTTGTAGATCGGGCCTGCCATACCTACGTCCCCTAATCTAAGCTGAGTTTGTGTTTTCAGACTTCTGTCCTCAAAGTCTTGGGCCAACCACCCTGCAGGCTGGGCCCATGGAGCCACACATTAGGACTGTGCCTACCAATCCATGGGAATTCTGCCCATTCCATGGTCCAAAATAGTACAAATTAGGAGAAACCTCCAAAGTCCCTGAGGCCATCCCAATAGTGTAGGTCGCCCGGAACAAACAAGGGCTGTCTGACACCAGCTGATAATCGACCTCCACTCATACCATAGATGGATGTCCCCAGAGAAGAAGATTTAACCAGACAGGACCCTAGGCCATAATAGGATCCATTGCTTTGGGTTACAGGAATGTGTCCTCAAAAGCCTGATTCCAATACGAGCATAGGGGTTTTCCTGAGGCACCCATCAGAACTCATCTCGTCTCCACAAGGAAACTTGTGCATGGGAGCCATGTCCAAAGCTTAGGAGAGTACTTCAGGGTCCCGGTGCCACCGCCCCATTCCAAGGCCCTCATGGACACAAAAACACATTAGGACCCATCCTCAGGAAAGTCCATTTCAACTCAGCCACCCCGGTTGCTCCGGCAGAGCCATCAGATCTAAACTGTCTTGTTGCTAGGAGACAATTGGAATGCGAGGCGGGCTTCCCAGGCATCCATCCGCGAACGGTGCTCTGGAGTCATTCCATATGGGATGTCCTGGAGCTGTCCAACAGGTCTCAATTGTCCCGCAGAAGGAATCCTTGAAGGGGGCATCCCACAACTCCCAACGTGGGAAAACCTCAATGGCCTCGAGATTCCGCTCCCTTCATGAAGCGGCCGTCATGCTCAGAAACTCCAACCTGAGCCAACGTCTGGTCCTCGCCCTGACTTCAGATGCATGAGATATTGGTTCAGATCTGCAGGTGGTACCTGCCATGCCCTCGCCCTGTAACACAAGTCTAGCTTGTCTTCTCAGACTTCCGTCCTCACACTCCTGGCCCCGAAGCCCTCAAGTTTGGCAATTCCGGACTCACAATGCAGCACTCTGCCTGCCCTCTAGAAAAAAAATGATTGCCTCATGAGCTGCCCAGGCACCTTAAATGAGGGTAAACCTACACAGCACTCGACTTTACCCAAATTATATAGTGTAACCTGGGCACTAATGCACTGTCGAACAAACCTGAGCCCGGACCTCCTAACCAACACCCAGAAAGCTGACCCCACACTGAGCACATAAAACCCGCCATGGCCTTAGGTCATCATCTCTTCCCTACCTCAGTTTTCAGGCTTCAGAACCGAGACCTTATCTCCAATCACTGCCCAGGGGTGAGTGTGATGCAGAAATCAGAATTCCTCCTTACCCATGGCAAGAATCCTTGTGGTTGGCACGTTCAGTGTAGGAGAAACCAGCATTCACCCTGAGGCCCGGCCCATTCTTGAGTGCGATGAGGGCATACACACGCATTGTGACCCTCACCATGAGTCCTGTCCTCTAGTAAGTCCTCTCAGTGGCTGGACCATTAGATGTCATAATGGGCTTGACATGTCCCTAGGCCCCAATTTTTAACCAGATTTCTGATTGTCCAGTCGCCCCTCCCCAGGGCTCTACTCTGGAATCCATCATTTGGTGGGACACCTGAGGTTAAAAAAGAAAAAAACAACAACAACAAAAAAAACGGACTTCTTCCAGCCCACAGAATGACCGCAAACTCTTTGGACGGGGCCAAACCACCAGAGAGTAAGACTCGTCCATTTCCCATGAAGTCACCCAGAAATTCAACGACAATGAGTGACACGATATCCAGGATAAAAACTTGAGCAGAGCCTCACACTCGCCCTTCTTTCAAATCCCGAAGAGTTCTCCTCATGGTCTGTAGATCAGTTCTGCCATACCTATGACCCAAAACATAAGCCGAGTTTGTGTTTTCAGACAACTGTCCAAACAGCCCTGGCCTACACAACCTACAGGCTCAGGCCCCTGGAGCCAAACCTGAGGACTGTACTTGCCCTCTCCAAGGGAATTGTGTGTGCCCATTCCAATGGCCACAACCCTTCTCATAGGATAAACCTCCAAAGTCCCTGATCCATCTCAATAGTGGTGGCTTCCCAGGAAAAACAGGGGCAATCTGAGCCCAACTGAGCACCTACCTGCACTCAGACCCATAGACAGATGTCCCCAGAGGTAAAAAGGAAAGAACAGGCCCCTAGGCACTAATCATATCCATTGCTTTGGTTTCCAGGCATCTCTCCTCAGAGGCCTGGATTTCAAAAGCAGCATATAGCTGTTTCTTGACTCACCCATCAGAAAACATCTCATCTACACATGGGAAACTTGCACGTTGGAGCTGTGTCAAAGCCTTTGTTTAGGAGAACCCTTTTGGGCCCCAGTGCCACCGCTTCATTCCGAGGTCTCCATAGACACAAAAGCACGTTAGGACCCATCCCCAGGGGTGTCCATTTCAATTCAGCGTCCTCGGTTGCTCCCCACAGATCCAGGAGATCTAACCTGTCTTGTTGCTAGGAGACAATTGGAATGCGAGGTGGGCTACCCAGCCATCCATCCTTAGAACCCTGCTCAGAATCATTGGCCTGGAGCCAATCAACAGGTCTCAATTGTCCTGCAGAAGACTCTCTGCAGTTTGGAGCTTCTCACAACTCCCATCGTGGGAAAACACCCATGGCCTCGAGATGCCCCCCCCCCATTCATGAAGGGGCCATCAGGGACAGAAACTCCAACCTGAGCGATCGTCTGATCCTCGCCCTGACTTCAGATGCACGAGATCTCGATTCAGGTCTGTAGATTGTGCCTGCCATGGCCTCACCCAGAACCTAAGCCTAGCTTGTGTTCTCAGACTTTTGTCGTCAGACTACTGGCCCACAAGCCCTCCAGTTTGGCAATCCAGAACTACAATGCAGCACTCTGCCAGCCCTCCAGAAGAAAAACATTGTCCTCTGGGACTACCCAGTAAGCCCAAATGAGGATCAAACTGCACCGACCATGGCTGTACCCCAAATACATAGGCTGAACAGGGCACTAATGCCCTTTCTGACACAGCCTGAGCCTGGATTCCCTGGACCCTCCCAGACAGCTGGCCGCACACTGAGCACATCGAGCCGCCATGGCCTTAGGTCGTCATCTCTTCCCAACCTCGGTTTTCAGGTTTCAGAACCTAGACCTTATCTCCAATCACTGCCCAGGGTTGAAGGTGATGCAGAAATCAGAACTCCTTCCCCATGGCAAGAAACCTTGTGGTTGGCATGTTGTCCAACGTTCAGTGTCATTGAAACCAGTGTGGCCCATGAGGCCCCGCCCATGCTCGCGGGCCACATGGTCACAAACACACATTGTGACACTCAGGCTGAGCCTAGTCTTCAAGTAAGGCCGCTCAGTGGCTGGATGAAGAGATAGCATATTGGGCTTGCCATGCCCCTAGGCCCCAATTTTTAACCATAGTTCGGGTTGACCCTTCAGTCTTCCCCACGGCTTAGCTTTGGAATTCCTCTTTTGGTGGGACACCTGAGGTAACAAAACTGAAATGAGTCCTCCCATCCCACAGATTGACGAAAAGCAATTGGGAATCGGGCCAAATCCTCAGAGAGGAAGATTCGTCCATGGCCCATGAGGCCTCCCCGACATTCCTCGGCCATCGCTGATACAAAATCCAGAGACAAAAGCCTGAGCAAGCGCCTCAGACTCGCACTTTCTTCATATCCTGAAGAGTTCTTCTCATGGTTTGTAGATCGGGCCTGCCATACCTACGTCCCCAAATCTAAGCTGAGTTTGTGTTTTCAGACTTCTGTCCTCAAAGTCTTGGGCCAACCACCCTGCAGGCTGGGCCCCTGGAGCCACACATTAGGACTGTGCCTACCAATCCATGGGAATTCTGCCCATTCCAGGGTCCAAAATAGTACAAATTAGGAGAAACCTCCAAAGTCCCTGAGGCCATCCCAATAGTGTAGGTCGCCCGGAACAAACAAGGGCTGTATGACACCAGTTGATAATCGACCTCCACTCATACCATAGATGGATGTCCCCATAGACGAAGATTGAACCAGACAGGACCCTAGGCCATAATAGGATCCATTGCTATGGGTTACAGGCATGTGTCCTCAAAAGCCTGATTCCAATACGAGCATAGGGGTTTTCCTGAGGCACCCATCAGAACTCATCTCGTCTCCACAAGGAAACCTGTGCATGGGAGCCATGTCCAAAGCTTAGGAGAGTACTTCAGGGTCCCGGTGCCACCGCCCCATTCCAAGGCCCTCATGGACACAAAAACACATTAGGACCCATCCTCAGGAAAGTCCATTTCAACTCAGCCACCGCGGTTGCTCTGGCAGAGCCATCAGATCTAAACTGTCTTGTTGCTAGGAGACAATTGAAATGCGAGGTGGGATTCCCAGGCATCCATCCGCGGATGATGCTCTGGAGTCATTCCATATGGGATGTCCTGGAGCTGTCCAACAGGTCTCAATTGTCCCGCAGAAGGAATCCTTGAAGGGGGCATCACACAACTCCCAACGTGGGAAAACCTCAATGGCCTCGAGATTCCGCTCCCTTCATGAAGCGGCCGTCATGCTCAGAAACTCCAACCTGAGCCAACGTCTGGTCCTCGCCCTGACTTCAGATGCATGAGATATTGGTTCAGATCTGCAGGGGGTACCTGCCATGCCCTCGCCCTGAAACCCAAGTCTAGCTTGTCTTCTCAGACTTCCGTCCTCACACTCCTGGCCCCGAATCCCTCAAGTTTGGCAATTCCGGACCCACAATGCAGCACTCTGCCTGCCCTCTAGAAAAAAAATTATTGCCTCATGAGCTGCCCAGGCACCTTAAATGAGGGTAAACCTACACAGCACTCGACTTTACCCAAATTATATAGTGTAACCTGGGCACTAATGCACTGTCGAACAAACCTGAGCCCGGACCTCCTAACCAACACCCAGAAAGCTGACCGCACACTGAGCACATAAAACCCGCCATGGCCTTAGGTCATCATCTCTTCCCTACCTCAGTTTTCAGGCTTCAGAACCGAGACCTTATCTCCAATCACTGCCCAGGGGTGAGTGTGATGCAGAAATCAGAATTCCTCCTTACCCATGGCAAGAATCCTTGTGGTTGGCACGTTCAGTGTAGGAGAAACCAGAATTCACCCTGAGGCCCCGCCCATTCTTGAGTTCGATGAGGGCATACACACGCATTGTGACCCTCAGCATGAGTCCTGTCCTCTAGTAAGTCCTCTCAGTGGCTGGACCATTAGATGTCATAATGGGCTTGACATGTCCCTAGGCCCCAATTTTTAACCAGATTTCTGATTGTCCAGTCGCCCCTCCCCAGGGCTCTACTCTGGAATCCATCATTTGGTGGGACACCTGAGGTTAAAAAAGACAACAACAACAACAACAAAAAAAAAAACGCACTTCTTCTTCCAGCCCACAGAATGACCGCAAACTCTTTGGACGTGGACAAACCACCAGAGAGTAAGACTCGTCCATTTCCGATGAAGTCACCCAGAAATTCAACGACCATGAGTGACACGATATCCAGGATAAAAACTTGAGCAGAGCCTCACACTCGCCCTTCTTTCAAATCCCGAAGAGTTCTCCTCATGGTCTGTAGATCAGTCCTGCCATACCTATGACCCGAAACATAAGCCGAGTTTGTGTTTTCAGACAACTGTCCAAACAGCCCTGGCCTACACAACCTACAGGCTCAGGCCCCTGGAGCCAAACCTGAGGACTGTACTTGCCCTCTCCAAGGGAATTGTGTGTGCCCATTCCAATGGCCACAACCCTTCTCATAGGATAAACCTCCAAAGTCCCTGATCCATCTCAATAGTGGTGGCTTCCCTGGAAAAACAGGAGCAATCTGAGCCCAACTGAGCATCTACCTGCACTCAGACCCATAGACAGATGTCTCCAGAGGTAAAAAGGAAAGAACAGGCCCCTAGGCCCTAATCAGATCCAATGCTTTGGTTTCCAGGCATCTCTCCTCAGAGGCCTGGATTTCAAAAGCAGCATATAGCTGTTTCTTGACTCACCCACCAGAAAACATCTCATCTACACATGGGACACTTGCACGTTGGAGCTGTGTCAAAGCCTTTGTTTAGGAGAACCCTTTTGGGCCCCAGTGCCACCGCTTCATTCCAAGGTCTCCATAGACACAAAAGCACGTTAGGACCCATCCCCAGGGGTGTCCATTTCAACTCAGCGTCCTCGGTTGCTCCCCACAGATCCAGGAGATCTAACCTGTCTTGTTGCTAGGAGACAATTGGAATGCGAGGTGGGCTACCCAGCCATCCATCCTTGGATCCCTGCTCAGAATCATTGGCCTGGAGCCAAACAACAGGTCTCAATTGTCCTGCAGAAGACTCTCTGCAGTTTGGAGCTTCTCACAACTCCCATCGTGGGAAAACACCCATGGCCTCGTGATGCCCCCCCCCATTCATGAAGGGCCCATCAGGGACAGAAACTCCAACCTGAGTGATCGTCTGATCCTCGCCCTGACTTCAGATGCACGAGATCTCGATTCAGGTCTGTAGATTGTGCCTGCCATGGCCTCACCCAGAACCTAAGCCTAGCTTGTGTTCTCAGACTTTTGTCGTCAGACTACTGTCCCACAAGCCCTCCAGTTTGGCAATCCAGAACTACAATGCAGCACTCTGCCAGCCCTCCAGAAGAAAAACATTGTCCTCTGGGACTACCCAGTAAGCCCAAATGAGGATCAAACTGCACCGACCATGGCTGTACCCCAAATACATAGGCTGACCAGGGCACTAATGCCCTTTCTGACACAGCCTGAGCCTGGAACCCCTGGACCCTCCCAGACAGCTGGCCACACACTGAGCACATCGAGCCGCCATGGCCTTAGGTCGTCATCTCTTCCCAACCTCGGTTTTCAGGTTTCAGAACCTAGACCTTATCTCCAATCACTGCCCAGGGTTGAAGGTGATGCAGAAATCAGAACTCCTTCCCCATGGCAAGAAACCTTGTGGTTGGCATGTTGTCCAACGTTCAGTGTAGTTGAAACCAGTGTAGCCCATGAGGCCCCGCCCATGCTCGCAGGACACATTGGTCACAAACACACATTGTGACGCTCAGGCTGAGCCCAGTCCTCAAGTAAGGCCTCTCAGTGGCTGGATGAAGAGATAGCATATTGGGCTTGCCATGCCCCTAGGCCCAAATTTTTAACCATAGTTCGGGTTGACCCTTCAGTCTTCCCCACGGCTTGGCTTTGGAATTCCTCTTTTGGTGGGACACCTGAGGTAACAAAACTGAAATGAGTCCTCCCATCCCACAGATTGACGAAAAGCAATTGGGAATCGGGCCAAATCCTCAGAGAGGAAGATTCGTCCATGGCCCATGAGGCCTCCCCGACATTCCTCGGCCATCGCTGATACAAAATCCAGAGACAAAAGCCTGAGCAAGCGCCTCAGACTCACACTTTCTTCATATCCTGAAGAGTTCTTCTCATGGTTTGTAGATCGGGCCTGCCATACCTACGTCCCCAAATCTAAGCTGAGTTTGTGTTTTCAGACTTCTGTCCTCAAAGTCTTGGGCCAACCACCCTGCAGGCTGGGCCCCTGGAGCCACACATTAGGACTGTGCCTACCAATCCATGGGAATTCTGCCCATTCCATGGTCCAAAATAGTACAAATTAGGAGAAACCTCCAAAGTCCCTGAGGCCATCCCAATAGTGTAGGTCGCCCGGAACAAACAAGGGCTGTCTGACACCAGCTTATAATCACCCTCCACTCATACCATAGATGGATGTCCCCAGAGAAGAAGATTGAACCAGACAGGACCCTAGGCCATAATAGGATCCATTGCTATGGGTTACAGGCATGTGTCCTCAAAAGCCTGATTCCAATAAGAGCATAGGAGTTTTCCTGAGGCACCCATCAGAACTCATCTCGTCTCCACAAGGAAACCTGTGCATGGGAGCCATGTCCAAAGCTTAGGAGAGTACTTCAGGGTCCCGGTGCCACCGCCCCATTCCAAGGCCCTCATGGACACAAAAACACATTAGGACCCATCCTCAGGAAAGTCCATTTCAACTCAGCCACCCCGGTTGCTCCGGCAGAGCCATCAGATCTAAACTGTCTTGTTGCTAGGAGACAATTGGAATGCGAGGCTGGCTTCCCAGGCATACATCCGCAAACGATGCTCTGGAGTCATTCCATATGGGATGTCCTGGAGCTGTCCAACAGGTCTCAATTGTCCCGCAGAAGGAATCCTTGAAGGGGGCATCTCACAACTCCCAACGTGGGAAAACCTCAATGGCCTCGAGATTCCGCTCCCTTCATGAAGCGGCCGTCATGCTCAGAAACTCCAATCTGAGCCAACGTCTGATCCTAGCCCTGACTTCAATGCATGAGATATTGGTTCAGATCTGCAGGGGGTACCTGCCATGCCCTCGCCCTGAAACCCAAGTCTAGCTTGTCTTCTCAGACTTCCGTCCTCACACTCCTGGCCCCGAAGCCCTCAAGTTTGGCAATTCCGGACCCACAATGCAGCACTCTGCCTGCCCTGTAGAAAAAAAAATATTGCCTCATGAGCTGCCCAGGCACCTTAAATGAGGGTAAACCTACACAGCACTCGACTTTACCCAAATTATATAGTGTAACCTGGGCAGTAATGCACTGTCGAACAAACCTGAGCCCGGACCTCCTAACCAACACCCAGAAAGCTGACCGCACACTGAGCACATAAAACCCGCCATGGCCTTAGGTCATCATCTCTTCCCTACCTCAGTTTTCAGGCTTCAGAACCGAGACCTTATCTCCAATCATTGCCCAGGGGTGAGTGTGATGCAGAAATCAGAATTCCTCCTTACCCATGGCAAGAATCCTTGTGGTTGGCACGTTCAGTGTAGGAGAAACCAGCATTCACCCTGAGGCTCCCCCCCATTCTTGAGTGCGATGAGGGCATACACACGCATTGTGACCCTCAGCATGTGTCCTTTCCTCTAGTAAGTCCTCTCAGTGGCTGAACCATTTGATGTCATAATGGGCTTGACATGTCCCTAGGCCCCAATTTTTAACCAGATTTCTGATTGTCCCGGCGCCCCTCCCCAGGGCTCTACTCTGGAATCCATCATTTGGTGGGACACCTGAGGTTAAAAAAGAAAACAACAACAACAACAACAACAAAAAAAAAACGGACTTCTTCCAGCCCACAGAATGACCGCAAACTCTTTGGATGTGGAAAAACCACCAGAGAGTAAGACTCGTCCATTTCCCATGAAGTCACCCAGAAATTCCACGACCATGAGTGACACGATATCAAGAGACAAAAACTTGAGCAGGAGCCTCACTCGCCCTTCTTTCAAATCCCGAAGAGTTCTCCTCATTGTCTGTAGATCAGTCCTGCCATACCTATGACCTGAAACATAGCCGAGTTTGTGTTTTCAGACAACTGTCCAAACAGCCCTGGCCTACACAACCTACAGGCTCGGGCCCCTGGAGCCAAACCTGAGGACTGTACTTGCCCTCTCCAAGGGAATTGTGTGTGCCCATTCCAATGGCCACAACCCTTCTAATAGGATAAACCTCCAAAGTCCCTGCTCCATCTCAATAGTGGTGGCTTCCCAAAAAAAACAGGGGCAATCTGAGCCCAAGTGAGCACCTACCTGCACTCAGACCCATAGACAGATGTCCCCAGAGGTAAAAAGGAAAGAACAGGCCCCTAGGCACTAATCAGATCCATTGCTTTGGTTTCGAGGCATCTCTCCTCAGAGGCCTGGATTTCAAAAGCAGCATATAGCTGTTTCTTGACTCACCCATCAGAAAACATCTCAACTACACATGGGAAATTTGCACATTGGAGCTGTGTCAAAGCCTCTGCTTAGGAGAACCCTTTAGGGCCCCAGTGCCACCGCTTCATTCCAAGGTCTCCATAGATACAAAAGCACGTTAGGACCCATCCCCAGGGGTGTCCATTTCAACTCAGCGTTTTCGCTTGCTCCCCACAGATCCAGGAGATCTAACCTGTCTTGTTGCTAGGAGACAATTGGAATGCGAGGTGGGCTACCCATCCATCCATCCTTAAAACCCTACTCAGAATCATTGGCCTGGAGCCAAACGACAGGTCTCAATTGTCCTGCAGAAGACTCTCTGAAGTTTGGAGCTTCTCACAACTCCCATCGTGGGAAAACACCCATGGCCTCGTGATGCCCCCCCCATTCATGAAGGGGCCATCAGGGACAGAAACTCCAACCTGAGCGATCGTCTGATCCTCGCCCTGACTTCAGATGCATGAGATCTCGATTCAGGTCTGTAGATTGTGCCTGCCATGGCCTCACCCAGAAACCTATGCCTAGCTTGTGTTCTCAGACTTTTGTCGTCAGACTACTTGCCCACAATCCCTCCAGTTTGGCAATACAGAACTACAATGCAGCACTCTGCCGGCCCTCCAGAAGAAAAACATTGTCCTCTGGGGCTACCCAGTAACCCCAAATGAGGATCAACCTGCACCGACCTTGGCTGTACCCCAAATACATAGGCTGACCAGGGCACTAATGCCCTTTCTGACACAGCCTGAGCCTGGAGCCCCTGGCCCCTCCCAGACAGCTGGCCGCACACTGAGCACATCCAGCCGCCATGGCCTTAGGTCGTCATCTCTTCCCAACCTCGGTTTTCAGGTTTCAGAACCTAGACCTTATCTCCAATCAGTGCCCAAGGTTGAAGGTGATGCAGAAATCAGAACTCCTTCCCCATGGCAAGAAACCTTGTGGTTGGCATGTTGTCCAACGTTCAGTGTAGTTGAAACCAGTGTGGCCCATGAGACTCCGCCCATGCTCGCGGGCCACATTGGTCACAAACACACATTGTGACCCTCAGGCTGAGCCCAGTCCTCAAGTAAGGCCACTCAGTGGCTGGATGAAGAGATAGCATATTGGGCTTGCCATGCCCCTGGCCCCAATTTTTAACCATAGTTCGGGTTGTCCCTTCAGTCTTCCCCACGGCTTGGCTTTGGAATTCCTCTTTTGGTGGGACACCTGAGGTTTCAAACCTGAAATGAGTCCTCCCATCCCACAGTTTGACGAAAAGCAATTGGGAATCGGGCCAAATCCTCAGAGAGGAAGATTCGTCCATGGCCCATGAGGCCTCCCCGACATTCCTCGGCCATCGCTGATACAAAATCCAGAGACAAAAGCCTGAGCAAGCGCCTCAGACTCGCACTTTCTTCATATCCTGAAGATTTCTTCTCATGGTTTGTCGATCGGGCCTGCTATACATACGTCCCCAAACCTAAGCTGGGTTTGTGTTTTCAGACTTCTGTCCTCAAAATCTTGGGCCACACACCCTCCAGGCCGGTTGCCTGGAGCCACACATTAGGACTCTGCCTACGAATCCACGGGAATTCTGTCCATTCCATGGTCCAAAATCGTACAAATTAGGAGAAACCTCCAAAGTCCCTGAGGCCATCCCAATAGTGTAGGTCGCCCGGAACAAACAAGGACTGTCTGACACCAGCTGATAATCGACATCCACTCATACCATAGATGGATGTCCCCAGAGACGAAGATTGAACCAGACAGGACCCTAGGCCATAATAGGATCCATTGCTTTGGGTTACAGGCATGTGTCCTCAAAAGCCTGATTCCAATACGAGCATAGGGGTTTTCCTGAGGCACCCATCAGAACTCATCTCGTCTCCACAAGGAAACCTGTGCATGGGAGCCATGTCCAAAGCTTAAGAGAGTACTTCAGGGTCCCGGTGCCACCGCCCCATTCCAAGGCCCTCATTGACACAAAAACACATTAGGACCCATCCTCAGGAAAGTCCATTTCAACTCAGCCACCCCGGTTGCTCCCGCAGAGCCATCAGATCTAAACTGTCTTGTTGTTAGGAGACAATTGGAATGCGAGGCGGGCTTCCCAGGCATCCATCCGCGAACGGTGCTCTGGAGTCATTCCATATGGGATGTCCTGGAGCTGTCCAACAGGTCTCAATTGTCCCGCAGAAGGAATCCTTGAAGGGGGCATCCCACAACTCCCAACGTGGGAAAACCTCAATGGCCCCGAGATTCCGCTCCCTTCATAAAGCGACCGTCATGCACAAGAACTCCAACCTGAGCCAACGTCTGATCCTCGCCCTGACTTCAGAAGCATGAGATAGTGGTTCAGATCTGCAGGGGGTACCTGTCGTGCCCTCGCCCTGAAACCCATGTCTAGCTTGTCTTCTCACACTTCCGTCCTCAAACTGCTGGCCCCGAAGTCCTAAAATTTGGCAATTCCGGACCCACAATGCAGCACTCTGCCTGCCCTATAGAAAAAAAAAATTATTGCCTCATGAGCTGCCCAGGCACCTTAAATGAGGGTAAACCTACACAGAACTCGACTTTAACCAAATTATATAGTCTAACCTGGGCACTAATGCACTGTCGAACACAACCTGAGCCCGGACCTCCTGACCAACACCCAGAAAGCTGACCGCACACTGAGCACATAAAACCCGCCATGGCCTTAGGTCATCATCTCTTCCCTACCTCAGTTTTCAGGCTTCAGAACCGAGACCTTATCTCCAATCACTGCCCAGGGGTGAGTGTGATGCAGAAATCACAACTCCTCCTTACCCATGGCAAGAATCCTTGTGGTTGGCACGTTCAGTGTAGGAGAAACCAGCATTCACCCTGAGGCTCCCCCCCATTCTTGAGTGCGATGAGGGCATACACACGCATTGTGACCCTCAGCATGAGTCCTGTCCTCTAGTAAGTCCTCTCAGTGGCTGAACCATTTGATGTCATAATGGGCTTGACATGTCCCTAGGCCCCAATTTTTAACCAGATTTCTGATTGTCCCGGCGCCCCTCCCCAGGGCTCTACTCTGGAATTCATCATTTGGTGGGACACCTGAGGTTAAAAAAGAAAACAACAACAACAACAAAAAAAAAAAAACGGACTTCTTCCAGCCCACAGAATGAACGCAAACTCTTTGGACTGGGCCGAACCACCAGAGAGTAAGACTCGTCCATTTCCCATGAAGTCACCCAGAAATTCCACGACCATGAGTGACACGATATCAAGAGACAAAAACTTGAGCAGGAGCCTCACTCTCCCTTCTTTCAAATCCGAAGAGTTCTCCTCATTGTCTGTAGATCAGTCCTGCCATACCTATGACCCGAAACATAAGCCGAGTTTGTGTTTTCAGACAACTGTCCAAACAGCCCTGGCCTACACAACCTACAGGCTCGGGCCCCTGGAGCCAAACCTGAGGACTGTACTTGCCCTCTCCAAGGGAATTGTGTGTGCCCATTCCAATGGCCACAACCCTTCTAATAGGATAAACCTCCAAAGTCCCTGCTCCATCTCAATAGTGGTGGCTTCCTAGGAAAAACAGGGGCAATCTGAGCCCAATGAGCACCTACCTGCACTCAGACCCGTAGACTGATGTCCCCAGAGGTAAAAAGGAACGAACAGGCCCCTAGGCACTAATCGGATCCATTGCTTTGGTTTCCAGGCATCTCTCCTCAGAGGCCTGGATTTCAATACCAGCATATGGCTGTTTCTTGACTCACCCATCAGAAAACATCTCATCTACACATGGGAAATTTGCACGTTGGAGCTGTGTCAAAGCCTCTGTTTAGGAGAACCCTTTAGGGCCCCAGTGCCACCGCTTCATTCCAAGGTCTCCATAGATACAAAAGCACGTTAGGACCCATCCCCAGGGGTGTCCATTTCAACTCAGCGTTTTCGGTAGCTCCCCACAGATCCAGGAGATCTAACCTGTCTTGTTGCTAGGAGACAATTGGAATGCGAGGTGGGCTACCCAGCCATCCATCCTTAGAACCCTGCTCAGAATCATTGGCCTGGAGCCAAACAACAGGTCTCAATTGTCCTGCAGAAGACTCTCTGCAGTTTGCAGCTTCTCACAACTCCCATCGTGGGAAAACACCCATGGCCTCATGATGCCCCCCCCCATTAATGAAGGGGCCATCAGGGACAGAAACTCCAACCTGAGCGATCGTCTGATCCTCGCCCTGACTTCAGATGCACGAGATCTCGATTCAGGTCTGTAGATTGTGCCTGCCATGGCCTCACCCAGAAACCTATGCCTAGCTTGTGTTCTCAGACTTTTGTCGTCAGACTACTGGCCCACAAGCCCTCCAGTTTGGCAATCCAGAACTACAATGCAGCACTCTGCCGGCCCTCCAGAAGAAAAACATTGTCATCTGGGGCTTCCCAGTAACCCCAAATGAGGATCAACCTGCACCGACCTTGGCTGTACCCCAAATACATAGGCTGACCAGGGCACTAATGCCCTTTCTGACACAGCCTGAGCCTGGAGCCCCTGGCCCCTCCCAGACAGCTGGCCGCACACTGAGCACATCCAGCCGCCATGGCCTTAGGTCGTCATCTCTTCCCAACTTCGGTTTTCAGGTTTCAGAACCTAGACCTTATCTCCAATCAGTGCCCAAGGTTGAAGGTGATGCAGAAATCAGAACTCCTTCCCCATGGCAAGAAACCTTGTGGTTGGCATGTTGTCCAACGTTCAGTGTCGTTGAAACCAGTATGGCCCATGAGGCCCCGCCAATGCTCGCGGACCACATTGGTCACAAACACACATTGTGACCCTCAGGCTGAGCCCAGTCCTCAAGTAAGGCCACTCAGTGGCTGGATGAAGAGATAGCATATTGGGCTTGCCATGCCCCTAGGCCTCATTTTTTAACCATAGTTCGTGTTGACCCTTCAGTCTTCCCCACGGCTTGGTTTTGGAATTCCTCTTTTGGTGGGACACCTGAGGTAACAAAACTGAAATGAGTCCTCCCATCCCACAGATTGACGAAAAGCAATTGGGAATCGGGCCAAATCCTCAGAGAGGAAGATTCGTCCATGGCCCATGAGGCCTGGCCGACATTCCACGGCCATCGCTGATAAAAATCCAGAGACAAAAGCCTGAGCAAGCGACTCAGACTCGCACTTTCTTCATATCCTGAAGAGTTCTTCTCATGGTTTGTAGATCGGGCCTGCCATACCTACGTCCCCAAACCTAAGCTGAGTTTGTTTTCAGACAACTGTCTAAACAGCACTGGCCTACACAACCTACAGGCTCAGGCCCCTGGAGCCAAACCTGAGGAATGTACTTGCCTTCTCCAAGGGAATTGTTTGTGCCCATTCCAATGGCCACAACCCTTCTAATAGGATAAACCTCCAAATTCCCTGATCCATCTGAAAAGTGGTGGCTTCCCAGGAAAAACAGGGGCAATCTGAGCCCAAATGAGCACCTACCTGCACTCAGACCCATAGACAGATGTCCCCAGAGGTAAAAAGGAAAGAACAGGCCCCTAGGCACTAATCAGATCCATTGCTTTGATTTCCAGGCATCTCTCCTCAGAGCCTGGATTTCAAAAGCAGCATATAGCTATTTCTTAATTCACCCATCAGAAAACATCTCATCTACACATGGGAAACTTGCACGTTGGAGCTGTGTCAAAGCCTCTGTTTAGGAGAACCCTTTAGGGCCCCAGTGCCACCGCTTCATTCCAAGGTCTCCATAGACTCAAAATCACATTAGGACCCATCACCAGGGGTGTGCATTTCAACTCAGCATCCTCGGTAGCTGCCCACAGATCCAGGAGATCTAACCTGTCTTGTTGCTAGGAGACAATTGGTATGCGAGGTGGGCTACCCAGCCATCCATCCTTAGAACCCTGCTCAGAATCATTGGCCTGGAGCCAAACAACAGGTCTCAATTGTCCTGCAGAAGACTCTCTGCAGTTTGGAGCTTCTCACAACTCCCATCGTGGGAAAACACCCATGGCCTCGTGATGCCCCCCCATTCATGAAGGGGCCATCAGGGACAGAAACTCCAACCTGAGCGATCGTCTGATCCTCGCCCTGACTTCAGATGCACGAGATCTCGATTCAGGTCTGTAGATTGTGCCTGCCATAGCCTCACCAAGAAACCTAAGCCTAGCTTGTGTTCTTAGACTTTTGTCGTCAGACTACTGGCCCACAAGCCCTCCATTTGGAAATCCAGAACTACAATGGAGCACTCTGCCTGCCCTCCAGAAGAAAAACATTGTCCTCTGGGGCTACCCAGTAACCCCAAATGAGGATCAACCTGCACCAACCTTGGCATTACCCCAAATACATAGGCTGACCAGGTCACTAATGCCCTTTCTGACACAGCCTGAGCCTGGACCCCCTGGACCCTCCCAGACAGCTGGCCGCACACTGAGCACATCCAGCCGCCATGGCCTTAGGTCGTCATCTCTTCCCAACCTCGGTTTTCAGGTTTCAGAACCTAGACCTTATCTCCAATCACTGCCCAAGGTTGAAGGTGATGCAGAAATCAGAACTCCTTCCCCATGGCAAGAAACCTTGTGGTTGGCATGTTGTCCAACATTCAGTGTCGTTGAAACCAGTGTGGCCCATGAGGCCCCGCCCATGCTCGAGGGCCACATTGGTCACAAACACACATTGTGACCCTCAGGCTGAGCCCAGTCCTCAAGTAAGGCCACTCAGTGGCCTTTCTTCTCATGGTTTGTCGATCGGGCCTGCCATACCTACGTCCCCAAACCTAAGCTGAGTTTGTGTTTTCAGACTTCTGTCCTCAAAGTCTTGGGCCAGACACGCTCCAGGCTGGGCGCCAGGAGCCACACATTAGGACTCTGCCTACCAATCCATGGGAATTCTGCCCATTCCATGGTCCAAAATCGTACAAATTAGGAGAAACCTCCAAAGTCCCTGAGGCCATCCCAATAGTGTAGGTCGCCCGGAACAAACAAGGACTGTCTGACACCAGCTGATAATCGACATCCACTCATACCATAGATGGATGTCCCCAGAGAAGAAGATGGAACCAGACAGGACCCTAGGCCATAATAGGATCCATTGCTTTGGGTTACAAGCATGTGTCCTCAAAAGCCTGATTCCAATACGAGCATAGGGGTTTTCCTGAGGCACCCATCAGAACTCATCTCGTCTCCGCAAGGAAACCTGTGCATGGGAGCCATGTACAAAGCTTAGGAGAGTACTTCAGGGTCCCGGTGCCACCGCCCCATTCCAAGGCCCTCATGGACACAAAAACACATTAGGACCCATCCTCAGGAAATTCCATTTCAACTCAGCCACCCCGGTTGCTCCGGCAGAGCCATCAGATCAAAACTGTCTTGTTGTTAGGAGACAATTGGAATGCGAGGCGGGCTTCCCAGGCATCCATCCGCGAACGGTGCTCTGGAGTCATTCCATATGGGATGTCCTGGAGCTGTCCAACAGGTCTCAATTGTCCCGCAGAAGGAATCCTTGAAGGGGGCATCCCACAACTCCCAACGTGGGAAAACCTCAATGGCCTCGAGATTCCGCTCCCTTCATAAAGCGGCCGTCATGCACAGGAACTCCAACCTGAGCCAACGTCTAATCCTCGCTCTGACTTCAGAAGCATGAGATATTGGTTCAGATCTGCAGGGGGTACCTGTCGTGCCCTCGCCCTGAAACCCATGTCTAGCTTGTCTTCTCACACTTCTGTCCTCAAACTCCTGGCCCCGAAGTCCTAAAATTTGGCAATTCCGGACCCACAATGCAGCACTCTCCCGGCCCTCTAGAAAAAAAAAAAATATTGCCTCATGAGCTGCCCAGGCACCTTAAATGAGGATAAACCTACACAGCACTCGACCTTACCCAAATTATATAGTCTAACCTGGGCACTAATGCACTGTCGAACACAACCTGAGCCCGGACCTCCTGACCAACACCCAGAAAGCTGACCGCACACTGAGCACATAAAACCCGCCATGGCCTTAGGTCATCATCTCTTCCCTACTTCAGTTTTCAGGCTTCAGAAACGAGACCTTATCTCCAATCACTGCCCAGGGGTGAGTGTGATGCTAAAATCAGAACTCCTCCTTACCCATGGCAAGAACCCTTGTGGTTGGCACGTTGTCCAACATTCAGTGTAGGAGAAACCAGCATTCACCCTGAGGCCCTGCCCATTCTTGAGTGCGACGATGGCATACACACGCATTGTGACCCTTAGCATGAGTCCTCTCCTCTAGTAAGTCCTCTCCTTGGCTGGACCATTAGATGTCATAATGGGCTTGACATGTTCCTAGGCCCCAATTTTTAACCAGATTTCTGATTGTCCAGTGGCCCCTCCCCAGGGCTCTACTCTGGAATTCATCATTTGGTGGGACACCTGAGGTTAAAAAAGAAAACAACAACAAAAGAAAAAAAACAAAAAACAAAAAACGGACTTCTTCCAGCCCACAGAATGACCCCAAACTCTTTGGACGGGGCCAAACCACCAGAGAGTAAGAATCGTCCATTTCCCATGAAGTCACGCAGAAATTCCACGACCATAGTTCTGGTGGTCCCTTCAGTCTTCCCCACGGCTTTGCTTTGGAATTCCTCTTTTCGTGGGACACCTGAGGTAACAAAACTGAAAGGAGTTCTCCCATCCCACATTTTGACGAAAAAAAATTGGGAATCGGGCGAAATCCTCATAGAGGTAGATTCGTCCATGGCCCATGAAGCATCCCCGACATTCTACGGCCATTGCTGATACAAATTCCAGAGACTAATGCCTGAGCAAGCGCCTCAGACTCGCTCTATATTCAAATCTTCATGAGTTCTTCTCATGGTTTGTATATTGGGCCTGCCATACCGACGTCCCCAAAAAAAGCTGAGTTTGTGTATCGGAATCACAATCAGAAATCTGCATTCCACATGGCTGTAATGCTTGTTCTTCACATGGAGTCACACCTTCACGTGGGGAACCCTTCATGGCCCCTGATGCCACGCCAAAACATGAGTGCTGCTTGGGCACAAATTCACACTATGACCATAGCATGAGCCCCATGTCAAAGAAAGGCCTGTCAGGTTCGGGACGAAGATCCTGCATATAGTACCTGCCATGCCCATAGGCACACAGGACTAACTAGATGGTGTGTATTCCAGTTGAAGGAACCCACTGCTGTGCTCTAGAGTCCCTCTCCTGGGGGGTTCTTTCTGGCAGAAAACAGTACTCTTCACTTCCCACAGAATGAACCCAAACACTTGGGAGCTTGGACAATCCCCCGAGAGGAAGGCTCTTCCTCGGCCCCTGAGGCAACCCCTACCCTGACCGGACACTGTGAACGCAACACCCAGAGACAAAAGCCTGAGCAACTGCCTCCCACTTGCCCTGCTTTGATATTCAGAGAATCTCCCCTCACGGACTGGAGATCAGGCCTGCCATTACCTTGGCCCCTTCCTGAGCCAAGTTTGCTTTTTCAGACATCAGTCCCCACAGTCCTGGCAAACACAGCCTCTAGGCTGGGTCCTCTGGAGCCATACAACAGGACCGTGCCTGCTCTCTCCTGGGAAACTGTGTCCATTCCTTTGGACACACACTTCCAGAATATGAGAAACCTCAAGGCCCCCGAGGACATCCCACTACTGGGAGCCTCCCTGGACACACAGGGGCATTCGGACACAAGCTGAGCAGCTACCTCCATGAAGGCATGCACACAGATGTCAACAGAGATAGAAGGTTGAGCCGGACAGGCCCTTAGGCCATAATCTCAACTCTTGCTTTGGGTTCCAGGTGTTACTCCTCAGAGGCTTTGGTTCGAAGAACAGGATATGGGGCTTTCCTGAGGCACTGAACAGAACTCCTCTCGTCTCCAAATGGGGAGCTTTCTTACTGGGGATGTATCAAAACCTTCAGGTAGTGCCCAAGCAGCACTTGAGTGCTGATTGGGAACAAATTCACACTGTGACCCTAGCATGAGCCCCATGTCAAAGAAAGGCCTGTCAGGGCCTGGACAAAGAGCCCGCATATGGGGCTTGCCAAGCCCCTATGCACCCAATCCTCACCAGGGTTTGAGATTTCCAGTCGCCCCGCCCGTACCTGGGGCTCTGATCTGGAATCCCTTTCTTGGAGAGACACATGAGCCAGACAACACGACTCCACCCTTCCCACAAAATAACCCCAAACTCTTGGGAGCTGGGACAAATCCCCATAGAGGGATACTCGTCCACAGTCCCTGAGGCCACCGCTCCAATCCACGGCTATCCCGGACACAACATCCAGAGACAAAAGCCTGAAGGAACGACTCCCACTCGCCCTTGTTTCAGAGGCACAGGAGTTCCCTCTCGGGCTGTACCTCCGGCCTGCCATACCCTAGGCGCCACTCATAAGCTGACTTTGTGTTTTAAGACTTCTGTGCCCACAGCCTGGACCCACACACCTCCAGGCTAGGGCCTCTGGAGCCACAGCGAAAGTTTGTGCCTGCCCTCTCCAAGGAAAGTGTGCCCAATCCATTGACCACAACCCTACAGGTTAGGGAAAAGCTCCAAGGCCCCTGAGGACATCAATAGTGTAGGCCACCCTGGACTAAGGGGGGCTCTCTGACACCAGCGGAGCAACTATATCCACTTAGACTCTCAGAAAGTGTCCCCAGAGACAGAAGGTTGAAATGGACAGGCCCCCAGGCCCTAATATGAACCTTAGCTTTGTTCCATGTGTCCGTTCTCAGAGGACTGTTTTCGTAGACCAGCACATGGGGCTTTTCTGATGCACCAAACAGCGGATCTCTCGTCTCCACATGGGCAGCTTTCTTACTGGGGATGTATCAAACCCTTCAGGTAGGAGAGTTCCGCAGGGCCACTGAACAACCAGCACATTCCAAGGTCTCCATGGACCCAAACGAACATTATGACGCATCCTCAGGAGAGGCCATTTCAACTCAGCCCCCTGGGTCGCGTGTTCCAGAGGCCCCAGATCAAACATATCTTATCGCTAATGGCCAATTGGAATGCGAGGCATGCTGTACAGGGATCCATCCTTCGAACCCTGCTCTCCAGTCCTTCCGTATGGTATGTCCTGGAGCCATGCAACAGGACTTGAATGTCCCGCAGAAGGAAACCTTGTGGTTTGGGGCAACCTCCAAACTCAGCGTGGGAAAACTTCCTTGGCCTCATGAGGCCCCCGCTTCATGAAGGTGCCATCATGGACACATACTCCAGCCTCAGCCAACGTCTGATCCTCAGCCTAACTTCAGATGCAGGAGATTTTGATTCAGCCTCTGCAGAATGGGCCTGCTCTGCCCTTGGCTCCAATCCTCACCCTAGCTTGTGTTTTCAGACTTCCGTCCTCTCACTCCAGGCCCACAAGCCCTCCCTACTGGGAATTCTGGGGCCACAATGAAGCACTCTGCCTGCCTCCCAGGAGAAAAACATTGTCTATGGTGCTGCCCAGAAACCCCAAATGAGGATCAAACTGCTTGGCCCTCGGCAACACCCCAATTGCATAGGCTACCATAAACACTGATGCTCTGAGGCAAATAGCCTGAGCCCAGACCTTCCAACAGACACCGACACAGCTGGCTGCACACCCAGCACATTGGACCCGCCACTGCCTTAGGCCACCATCCATTCCCAACCTGGGTTTTCAGTCATCGGAACCTAGACCTTATCTCCAATCCCTGCACAGGGGGGAACCTGATACACAAGTCAGAACCCCTCCTTCCCCATGGCAAGAAAACTTGCTACTGGCAGTGAGTCAAACCTTCAGTGTAGGAGAAAACGGCATGGCCCATGAGGCAACGCCCAAGCGTTAGGGCCGCCTTGGGCACAAACACACATTGTGACCCTCAGCGTGAGTACCTTATTCAAGTAACGCCTCTCAGTGACTGGACCAAGAGCCCGCATATGTGGCTTGCCATGCACATAGACACCCAGGATTTACTAGATGGTGTGTATTTCAGTTCAGGGAACCCACTGCTGTGCTCTAGAGTCCCTCTCCTGGGGGGTCCCCTGTGGCAGAAAACAGTACTCTTCCCTTCCCACAGAATGAATCCAAACACTTGGGAGCTTGCACAATCCCCCGAGAGGAAGGCTCTTCCTCGGCCTCTGAGACAACCCCTACCCTGACCGGACACTGTGAACGCAACACCCAGAGACAAAATCCTGAGTGACTGCCTCCCACTTGCCCTCCTTTGATATCCAGAGGATCTCCCCTCACGTACTGGAGATCAGTCCTGCCATTACCTTGGCCACTAGCTGAGCCAAGTTTGCTTTTTCAGACATCTGTCCCGACAGCCCTGGCAAACACAGCCTCTAGGATGAATCCACTGGAGCCATACCACAGGACCGTGCCTGCTCTCTCCTGGGAAACTGTGTCCATTCCTTTGGACACACACCTCCAGAATATGAGAAACCTCAAGGCCCCCGAGGAAATCCCACTACTGGGAGCCTCCCTGGACACACAGGGGCATTCAGACACAAGCTGAGCAGCTACCTCCACGAAGGCATGCCCACAGATGTCAACAGAGATAAAAGGTTGAGCCGGACAGGCCCTTAGGCCGTAATCTCAACTCTTGCTTTGGGTTCCAGGTGTTACTCCTCAGAGGCTTTGGTTCGAAGAACAGGGTATGGGGCTTTCCTGAGGCACTGAACAGAACTCCTCTCGTCTCCAAATGGGGAGCTTTCTTACTGGGGATGTATCAAAACCTTCAGGTAGTGCCCAAGCAGCACTTGAGTGCTGATTGGGAACAAATTCACACTGTGACCCTAGCATGAGCCCCATGTCAAAGAAAGGCCTGTCAGGGCCTGGACAAAGAGCCCGCATATGGGGCTTGCCAAGCCCCTATGCACCCAATCCTCACCAGGGTTTGAGATTTCCAGTCGCCCCGCCCGTACCTGGGGCTCTGATCTGGAATCCCTTTCTTGGAGAGACACATGAGCCAGACAACACGACTCCACCCTTCCCACAAAATAACCCCAAACTCTTGGGAGCTGGGACAAATCCCCATAGAGGGATACTCGTCCACAGTCCCTGAGGCCACCGCTCCAATCCACGGCTATCCCGGACACAACATCCAGAGACAAAAGCCTGAAGGAACGACTCCCACTCGCCCTTGTTTCAGAGGCACAGGAGTTCCCTCTCGGGCTGTACCTCCGGCCTGCCATACCCTAGGCGCCACTCATAAGCTGACTTTGTGTTTTAAGACTTCTGTGCCCACAGCCTGGACCCACACACCTCCAGGCTAGGGCCTCTGGAGCCACAGCGAAAGTTTGTGCCTGCCCTCTCCAAGGAAAGTGTGCCCAATCCATTGACCACAACCCTACAGGTTAGGGAAAAGCTCCAAGGCCCCTGAGGACATCAATAGTGTAGGCCACCCTGGACTAAGGGGGGCTCTCTGACACCAGCGGAGCAACTATATCCACTTAGACTCTCAGAAAGTGTCCCCAGAGACAGAAGGTTGAAATGGACAGGCCCCCAGGCCCTAATATGAACCTTAGCTTTGTTCCATGTGTCCGTTCTCAGAGGACTGTTTTCGTAGACCAGCACATGGGGCTTTTCTGATGCACCAAACAGCGGATCTCTCGTCTCCACATGGGCAGCTTTCTTACTGGGGATGTATCAAACCCTTCAGGTAGGAGAGTTCCGCAGGGCCACTGAACAACCAGCACATTCCAAGGTCTCCATGGACCCAAACGAACATTATGACGCATCCTCAGGAGAGGCCATTTCAACTCAGCCCCCTGGGTCGCGTGTTCCAGAGGCCCCAGATCAAACATATCTTATCGCTAATGGCCAATTGGAATGCGAGGCATGCTGTACAGGGATCCATCCTTCGAACCCTGCTCTCCAGTCCTTCCGTATGGTATGTCCTGGAGCCATGCAACAGGACTTGAATGTCCCGCAGAAGGAAACCTTGTGGTTTGGGGCAACCTCCAAACTCAGCGTGGGAAAACTTCCTTGGCCTCATGAGGCCCCCGCTTCATGAAGGTGCCATCATGGACACATACTCCAGCCTCAGCCAACGTCTGATCCTCAGCCTAACTTCAGATGCAGGAGATTTTGATTCAGCCTCTGCAGAATGGGCCTGCTCTGCCCTTGGCTCCAATCCTCACCCTAGCTTGTGTTTTCAGACTTCCGTCCTCTCACTCCAGGCCCACAAGCCCTCCCTACTGGGAATTCTGGGGCCACAATGAAGCACTCTGCCTGCCTCCCAGGAGAAAAACATTGTCTATGGTGCTGCCCAGAAACCCCAAATGAGGATCAAACTGCTTGGCCCTCGGCAACACCCCAATTGCATAGGCTACCATAAACACTGATGCTCTGAGGCAAATAGCCTGAGCCCAGACCTTCCAACAGACACCGACACAGCTGGCTGCACACCCAGCACATTGGACCCGCCACTGCCTTAGGCCACCATCCATTCCCAACCTGGGTTTTCAGTCATCGGAACCTAGACCTTATCTCCAATCCCTGCACAGGGGGGAACCTGATACACAAGTCAGAACCCCTCCTTCCCCATGGCAAGAAAACTTGCTACTGGCAGTGAGTCAAACCTTCAGTGTAGGAGAAAACGGCATGGCCCATGAGGCAACGCCCAAGCGTTAGGGCCGCCTTGGGCACAAACACACATTGTGACCCTCAGCGTGAGTACCTTATTCAAGTAACGCCTCTCAGTGACTGGACCAAGAGCCCGCATATGTGGCTTGCCATGCACATAGGCACCCAGGATTTACTAGATGGTGTGTATTTCAGTTCAGGGAACCCACTGCTGTGCTCTAGAGTCCCTCTCCTGGGGGGTCCCCTGTGGCAGAAAACAGTACTCTTCCCTTCCCACAGAATGAATCCAAACACTTGGGAGCTTGCACAATCCCCCGAGAGGAAGGCTCTTCCTCGGCCTCTGAGACAACCCCTACCCTGACCGGACACTGTGAACGCAACACCCAGAGACAAAATCCTGAGTGACTGCCTCCCACTTGCCCTCCTTTGATATCCAGAGGATCTCCCCTCACGTACTGGAGATCAGTCCTGCCATTACCTTGGCCACTAGCTGAGCCAAGTTTGCTTTTTCAGACATCTGTCCCGACAGCCCTGGCAAACACAGCCTCTAGGATGAATCCACTGGAGCCATACCACAGGACCGTGCCTGCTCTCTCCTGGGAAACTGTGTCCATTCCTTTGGACACACACCTCCAGAATATGAGAAACCTCAAGGCCCCCGAGGAAATCCCACTACTGGGAGCCTCCCTGGACACACAGGGGCATTCAGACACAAGCTGAGCAGCTACCTCCACGAAGGCATGCCCACAGATGTCAACAGAGATAAAAGGTTGAGCCGGACAGGCCCTTAGGCCGTAATCTCAACTCTTGCTTTGGGTTCCAGGTGTTACTCCTCAGAGGCTTTGGTTCGAAGAACAGGATATGGGGCTTTCCTGAGGCACTGAACAGAACTCCTCTCGTCTCCACATGGGAAGCTTCCCTGTTGGAGCTGTGTCAAACACCTCAGTTTGGAGAACCCTGCAGAGTCCCTGAGCCACCTCCACATTCCAAGTTCTCCCAGGCCACCAAGCCACAGTAGGACTCATCTTCAGGAGAGTCCATTTCAACTCTCCCCTCTGGGTAGCTCACCCAGGAGCCTGCAGATTGAGCCTGCCTTGTCCTGACGAAAGAGTGGGAATATGAGGTGGCGTTCCCAGGCATCCATGCTTAGACACCTGCTCTCGAGTCTTTCCATATGGGGCCTCTTGGAACCATCCAATAGGACTCGACTGTCGTGCAGAAGGAAACCTTGAGATTTGGAGCAGTTCACAAATCCAATCGTAGGCAAACATCCTTGGCCTAATGAAGCCCTCACCCTTCAGGAAGAGGCCATGCTGGACAAAAACTCTAGCCTGAGGCACGTCTCATTGTTGACATGACCTCAGTGCAGGAGATCTCGATTCAGCCTCTGCAGAGTGGGCCTGCCGTGCCCTCGGTCCCAAACCTCACGCTAGCTTGTGTTTTCAGACTTCCTTCCTCACACTCCTGGCAAACAAGCCCTCCGGACAAGAAACTCCAGAACCAAAACCCAGCCCAGTGTCTGCCCAACGGAAGAAAAACGTTTCCCTGTGGGGCTCTCCAGAAAACCCAGATGAGGATCAACCTGCTCGGGCCTCGACGGACCTTGAACTGGATATGCTGCTCTGGGAACTCATGCTCTGTCTGACACAGCCTGAAACCAGACGTCCAGAGAGACAAGGAGACAGCTGGCCGCACACCCAGCACTTCGGACACGCCATGGTCTTATGCCGTCACCTCTTCCTAACCTTGGTTTTCAGATATCTGAACCTAGATATTATAACAATTCTCCACACAGCTGGGTATCGCAAGCACAAAACAGAACTCCTCCTTCCCCATGGCTGTCAAGCTTGCTCTTGGCATGGAGTCACACCTTCAGGGTGGGAGAAACCTTCCTGTCCCCTGATGCCACGCCCAAACTTGAGTGCTGCTTGGGCACAAATTCACACTGTGACCCTCAGCATGAGCCCCATGTCAAAGAAAGGCCTGTTAGGACCTGGACCTAGAGCCCGCATATGGGGCTTGCCAAGCCCCTATGCACCCAATCCTCACCAGTGTTTGAGTTTTCCAGTCGCCCCACCTGTACCTGGGCGCTGCTCTGGAATCCCTTTCTTGGAGAGACACATGAGCCAGACAACACGACTCCACCCTTCCCTCAAAATGACCCCAAACTCTTGGGAGCTGGGACAAATCCCCAGAGAGGGATACTCGTCCACAGTCCCTGAGGCCACCGCTCCAATCCACGGCTATCCCGGACACAACATCCAGAGACAAAAGCCTGAAGGAACGCCTTCCACTCGCCCTTGTTTCAGAGGCCCAGGAGTTCCCTCTCGGGATGTACATCCGGCCTGTCATACCCTAGGCGCCACTCATAAGCTGACTTCGTGTTTTAAGACTTCTGTGCCCACAGCATGGACCCACACAACCTCCAGGCTAGGGCCTCTGAAGCCACAGCGAAAGATTGTGCCGGCCCTCTCTAAGGAAAGTGTGTCCAATCCATTGACCACAACCCTACAGTTTAGGGAAAAGCTCCAAGGCCCCTGAGGCCATCAATAGATAGGCCACCCTGGACTAAGAGGGGCTCTCTGACACCAGCAGAGCAACTATCTCCACTTAGATTCTCAGACAATGTCCCCAGAGACAGAAGGTTGAAATGGACATGCCCCCAGGCCCTAATATGAACCTTAGCTTTGTTTCCATGTGTCCATTCTCAGAGGACTGTTTTCGTAGACCAGCACATGGAGCTTTTCTGAGGCACCAAACCAAGCATCTCTCGTCTCCACATGGGCAGCTTTCTTACTGGTGATGTATCAAACCCTTCAGGTAGGAGAGTTCTGCAAGGCCACCGAACAACCAGCACATTCCAAGGTCTCCATGGACCCAAACGCACATTATGACACATCCTCAGGAGAGGCCATTTCAACTCAGCCCCCTGGGTAGCGTGACCCAGAGGCAGCAGATCAAACATATCTTGTCGCTTATGGCCAATTGGAATGCGAGGAATGCTGTACAGGGATCCATCCTTCGAACCCTGCTCTCCAGTCCTTCCATATGGTATGTCCTGGAGCCATGCAACAGGACTCAAATGTCCCGCAGAAGGAAACCTTGTGGTTTGGGGCAACCTCCAAACTCAGCGTGGGAAAACTTCCTTGGCCTCATGAGGCCCCCACTTCATGAAGGTGCCATCATGGACACATACTTCAGCCTCAGCCAACGTCTGATCCTCAGCCTGACTTCAGATGCAGGAGATTTTGATTCAGCCTCTGCCGATTGGGCCTGCTCTGCCCTTGGCTCCAATCCTCACCCTAGCTTGTGTTTTCAGACTTCCGTCCTCACACTCCTGGCCCACAAACCACCCCTTGGGAATTCTGGGGCCACACTGAAGCACTCTGCCTGCCTCCCAGGAGAAAAACATTGTCTATGGTGCTGCCCAGAAACCCCAAATGAGGATCAAACTGCTTGGCCCTCGGCAACACCCCAATTGCATAGGCTACCTTAAACATTGATGCTCTGAAGCAAATAGCCTGAGCCCAGACCTTCCAACAGACACCGACACAGCTGGCTGCACTCCTAGGATATTGGACCCGCCACTGCCTTAGGCCACCATCCATTCCCAACCTGGGTTTTCAGTCATCGGATCCTAGACCTTATCTCCAATCCCTGCACAGGGGGGAACCTGATGCACAAATCAGAACGTCTCCTTCCCCATGGCAAGAAAACTTGCTGCTGGCAGTGAGTCAAACCTTCAGTGTAGGAAAAACGACATGGCCCATGAGGCAACGCCCAAGCTTTAGGGCCGCCTTGGGCACAAACACACATTGTGACCCTCAGCGTGAGTACCTTATTCAAGTAACGCCTCTCAGTGACTGGACCAAGAGCCCGCATATGTGGCTTGCCATGCCCATAGGCACCCAGGACTAACTAGATGGTGTGTATTCCAGTTCAGGGAACCCACTGCTGTGCTCTAGAGTCCCTCTCCTGGGGGTTCCCTGTGGCAGAAAACAGTACTCTTCCCTTCCCACAGAATGAATCCAAACACTTGGGAGCTTGCACAATCCCCCGAGAGGAAGGCTCTTCCTCGGCCTCTGAGACAACCCCTACCCTGACCGGACACTGTGAACGCAACACCCAGAGACAAAATCCTGAGTGACTGCCTCCCACTTGCCCTTCTTTGATATCCAGAGGATCTCCCCTCACGGACTGGAGATCAGTCCTGCCATTACCTTGGCCACTAGCTGAGCCAAGTTTGCTTTTTCAGACATCTGTCCCCACAGCCCTGGCAAACACAGCCTCTAGGCTGGGTCCTCTGGAGCCATACCACAGGACCGTGCCTGATCTCTCCTGGGAAACTGTGTCCATTCCTTTGGACACACACCTCCAGAATATGAGAAACCTCAAGGCCTCCGAGGACATCCCACTATTGGGAGGCTCCTTGGACACACAGGGGCATTCGGACACAAGCTGAGCAGCTACCTCCACGAAGCCATGCCCACAGATGTCAACAGAGATAGAAGGTTGAGCCGGACAGGCTTTTAGGCCGTAATCTCAACTCTTGCTTTGGGTTCCAGGAGTTACTCCTCAGAGGCTTTGGTTCAAAAACAGGATATGGGGCTTTCCTGAGGCACTGAACAGAACTCCTCTCGTCTCCATATGGGAAGCTTCCCTGTTGGAGCTGTGTCAAACACCTCAGTTTGGAGAACCCTGCAGAGTCCCTGAGCCACCTCCACATTCCAAGGTCTCCCAGGCCACCAAGCCACAGTAGGACTCATCTTCAGGAGAGTCCATTTCAACTCTCCCCTCTGGGTAGCTCACCCAGGAGCCTGCAGATTGAGCCTGCCTTGTCCTGCTTAAAGAGTGGGAATATGAGGTGGCGTTCCCAGGCATCCATGCTTAGACACCTGCTCTCGTGTCTTTCCGTATGGGGCCTCCTGGAACCATCCAATAGGACTCGACTGTCGTGCAGAAGGAAAGCTTGAGGTTTGGAGTAGTTCACTAATCCCATCGTAGGCAAACCTCCCTGGCTTCATGAAGCCCCCACACCCTTCAGGAAGAGGCCATGCTGGACAAAAACTGTAGCCTGAGGCACGTCTCATAGTTGACATGACCTCAGTGCAGGAGATCTCGATTCAGCCTCTGCAGAGTGGGCCTGCCGTGCCCTCGGTCCCAAACCTCACGCTAGCTTTTGTTTTCAGACTTCCTTCCTCACACTCCTGGCAACAAGCCCTACGGACTAGGAACTCCAGAACCACAACCCAGCCCAGTGTCTGCCCAACGGAAGAAATACGTTTCCCTGTGGGGCTCTCCAGAAAACCCAGATGAGGATCAACCTGCTCGGGCCTCGACGGTCCCCGAACTGGATATGCTGCTCTGGGCACTCATGCTCTGTCTGACACAGCCTGAAGCCAGACGTCCAGACAGACAAAGAGACAGCTGGCCACACACCCAGCACTTCGGACACGCCATGGTCTTATGCCGTTACCTCTTCCAAACCTTGGTTTTCAGATATCTGAACCTAGACATTATATCAATTCTCCACACAGCTGGGTATCACAAGCACAAAACAGAACTCCTCCTTCCCCATGGCTGTCAAGCTTGCTCTTGGCATGGAGTCACACCTTCAGGGTGGGAGAAACCTTCATGGCCCCTGATGCCACGCCCAAACTTGAGTGCTGCTTGGGCACAAATTCACACTGTGACCCTCAGCATGAGCCCCATGTCAAAGAAAGGCCTGTCAGGACCTGGACCAAGAGCCCGCATATGGGGCTTGCCAAGCCCCTGTGCACCCAATCCTCACCAGTGTTTGAGTTTTCCAGTCGCCCCACCTGTACCTGGGCTCTGCTCTGGAATCCCTTTCTTGGAGAGACACATGAGCCAGACAACACGACTCCACCCTTCCCACAAAATGACCCCAAACTCATGAGGCCCCCGCTTCATGAAGGTGCCATCATGGACACATACTCCAGCCTCAGCCAACTTCTGATCCTCAGCCTGACTTCAGATGCAGGAGATTTTGATTCAGCCTCTGCCGATTGGGCCTGCTCTGCCCTTAGCTCCAATCCTCACCCTAGCTTGTGTTTTCAGACTTCCGTCCTCACACTCCTGGCCCACAAACCCTCCCTACTGGGAATTCTGGGGCCACACTGAAGCACTCTGCCTGCCTCCCAGGAGAAAAACATTGTCTATGGTGCTGCCCAGAAACCCCAAATGAGGATCAAACTGCTTGGCCCTCGGCAACACCCCAATTGCATAGGCTACCTTAAACACTGATGCTCTGTCGCAAATAGCCTGAGCCCAGACCTTCCAACAGACACCGACACAGCTGGCTGCACACCCAGCACATTGGACCCGCCACTGCCTTAGGCCACCATCCATTCCCAACCTGGGTTTTCAGTCATCGGAACCTAGACCTTATCTCCAATCCCTGCACAGGGGGAACCTGATGCACAAGTCAGAACCCCTCCTTCCCCATGGCAAGAAACCTTGCTCCTGGCCGTGAGTCAAACCTTCAGTGTAGGAGAAAACGGCAAACCTGCCGGGCCTCATGAAGCCCCCCATATCTTTCAGGGAGAGGCCATCATGGACAAAAACTCTAGCTTGAAGCACGTCTTATAGTAGATATGACCGCAATGCAGGAGATCTTGATTAAGCCTCTGCAGAGTGGCCTGCCGTGCCCTCGGTCCCAAACCTCATGCTAGCTTGTGTTTTCAGACTTCCTTCCTCACACTCCTGGCAAACAATCCCTCCAGAGTAGGATTTGCAGAACCACGAGCCAGCCCAGTGACTGCCCACCGGTAGAAAACGTTTCCTTGTGGGGCTCTCCATAAAACCCAGATGAGGATCAACCTGCTCTTGCCTCGATGGCACTCAGATTTGATAGGCTGCTCTGGGCACTAATGCTCTGCCTTTCACAGCCTGATGCCAGACGTCCAGACAGGCAAGGAGACAGCTGGCCACACACCTAGCACTTCTGACACGCCATGGTCTTATGCCGTTATCTCTTCCTAACCTTGGTTTTCAGATATCTAAACCCAGATATTATATCAATTCCCCACACAGTTGGGCATCTGAATCACAAATCAGAACTCCTTCTTCCCCATGGCTGTAAGGCTTGCTCTTGGCATGGAGTCACACCTTCAGGGTGGGAGAAACCTTCATTTCCCCTGAAACCACGCCCAAACTTGAGTGCTGCCTTGGGCACAAATTCACTCTGTGACCCTCAGCATGAGCCCAATATCAAAGAAAGGCCTGTCAGGGCCTTGACCAAGAGCCCTCATATGGGGCGTGCCAAGCCCCTATACACCCAATCCTCACCAGTGTTTGAGTTTTCCAGTCTCCCCCCCCGTTCCTGGGGCTCTGCTCTGGAATCACTTTCTTGGAGAGACACATGAGCCAGACAACAGGACTCCACCCTTCCCCCAAAATGACCCCAAACTCCTGTTAGCTGGGACAAATCCCCAGACAGGGATACTTGTCCACAGTCACTGAGGCCACCCCCAACAATCTACGGCTATCCTGGACGCATCCAGAGACAAAAGCCTGAAGGAATCTCGCCCTTGATTCACAAGCCAAGGAGCTTACTCTCTATCTGTACATCCGGCCTGCCATACCCTCGGCGCCACTCATAAGCTGAGTTTGTGTTTTCAGACTTCTGTGCCCACAGCCTGGACCCACACACCCTCTAGGCTAGGGCATCTGGAGCCACAGCGAAAGTTTGTGCCTGCCCTCTCCAAGGAAAGTGTGCCCAATCCATTGACCACAACCCTACAGGTCAGGGAAAAGCTCCAAGGCCCCTGAGGCCATCCTGATAGTGTAGGCTGCCCTGGACTAAAAGGGGCACTCTGACACCAGCTGAGCCATTATCACCACTTAGACTCTCAGACAGTGTCCCCAGAGACAGAAGATTGAAATGGACAGGCCCTTAGGCCCTAATATGAACCTTAGCTTTAGTTTTCATGTGTCTGTCCTCAGAGGACTGGTTTCGTATACCAGCATATTAGGTTTTTCTGAGGCTCCAAACCAAACCTCTCTCGTCTCCACATGGAGTGCTTTCTTACTGGATCTGTATCAAACCCTTCTGGTCGGAGAATTCCGCAGGGCCACAGTACAACCATCACATTCCAAGGTCTCCATGGACAGAAACACACATTATGACGCATCCTCAGGAGAGGCCATTTCAACTCAGCCCGCTGGTTAGCTTGCCCCAGAGCCAGCAGATCAAACATATCTTGTCGTTAATGGCCAAAGGGAATGCGAGGCATGCTGTTCAGGGATCCATCCTTTGAACCCTCCTCTTCAGTCCTTCCGTATGGTATGTACTGGAGCCACTCAACAGGACTCGACTGTCTTGCAGAAGGAAACCTTGTGGTTTGTGGCAACCTCCAAACTCAGCGTGGGAAAATTTCGTTGGCCTCATGAGGCACCTGCTTCATGAAGGTGCTATCAAGGGCACAATCCAACCTCAGCCAACGTCTGATCCTCAGCCTGACTTCAGATGCATGAGATATCCTTTCAGCCTTTGCAGAGTGTGCCTGCTCCCAACCTCACCCTATGTTTTGTTTTCAGACTCTACCCTAGCACTCCTGGCCCAAAAGCCCTCATGATTGGGAATTCTGGTTCCAGAACGAAGCACTCTGCCTGCCCCACAAAGAAAAACATTGTCTATGGCATTGCTCAGAAACCCCAAATGAAAATCAACCTGCTCAGCCCTCGGCAACACCCCAATTGCATAGGCTAACCTAAACACTATGCTCTGTCTTACATAGCCTGAGCCCAGACCTTGTGAGAGACATTGAGACAGTTGGCTTCACACCCAGCACATCGAGCCTGCCATGGGTTAGGCCATTTCATCCCTTCCCATTGACCTGGGTGTCTTCCTGGAGGTATATTCTGAGGCTGTGTCAGACTATGCATTTTTTCTGGAGCTTCCTATGGAATTGGGGTGATATTAGGGGCCTTGCAATTTTCTCTTAATCTGGTGGGTTGGGAAACTGAGACAGGCTGACATTCCTTGGGAGAGCTGGCCCAGTGCTGTTGTGTGTTCCTGGAGGCCCCATCCTGGAGGGCATATGGGTCAGGACTCTGGGTCCAAAGTCTTCAGACACAAACTCGGGTAAGAGTTAAGCTCGAGGTGATGGCAGACCCAATCTGCAGACCCTGAGCGAAGCATCTCCAGATATGAAATTCGGACGGCTGTGAGGCAGGAGCACAGTCTTTTCTGTCTGACTTGTTTGTCTATGATGGCCACGAAATGAAGGGGTGGCCTCATGGGTCCATGTGAGATTCTACCTCTCTGGGAATTCTGCTCGGCACCCAAGAGTTTGGTGTATTTCTGGGGGATGGGAGGAGCGCAGTTTTATGAGTCAGGGATCCCGTCCAAACAGCCATTCCAGAGATGGGTCCTGGGTTCTGGAGCCTGGATCACCGCAACAAGGCTTAGGATTTGGGCCTAGGGTCTTGCTCTATGTTTTCCTGGTACAGCTCCCGAGTGTTCTTGTTGGAAATGGGTCTCATTCTGAGGGTCACAATGCCTGTTTTTGCCCAGATGCCCATGCTGAGTGGGTGTGACCTCATGGGCTATGCACTTGGCTCCCACTCTGAGGGTTGGACTGCCATCTCAACATTCAGTTTTCCTGCCATGGGGAAGGAGGTGTACTTTTTTATGCTTCAGGTTCCCCCATGGGCAGGAACTTGAGCTAAGTTCTGGGACAGGTGCCTGAATACCCAGTTCACTTTGAGATGAGGTCCTCGGGCCAAGGCAGGCCCCACCTGCAGAAAATGAGGCCTGCTTTCTGGGTGGCTGTCAGGAGCTCGGGCTCGAGCTGTGTCAGACAGAACATTTGTGGAGAGTTCGGCCTATGATATTGGGGTGCTTTTGAGAGCTGTGCAACTGGATCCTCATGGGGGATTTTTGCACAGACCC
The DNA here is from genome assembly GCF_964662115.1 of Mustela nivalis. Classification (NCBI taxonomy): domain Eukaryota; kingdom Metazoa; phylum Chordata; class Mammalia; order Carnivora; family Mustelidae; genus Mustela; species Mustela nivalis. Next base: position 58,504 of record NW_028136290.1, read on the forward strand.
TTTTTTCACTTCTTCTATCTGGTGAGCAGACAGATGGCTGCATTACGGCTCCAGAATATCCAAGTTGGAGGGTTTGCAGGCGAGGAGTGTGAGGACAGAAGTATGAAAACATAAGCTACGGTTACGCTCAGTGCCGAGCACATGTCTATTCCAATGTACAGCAGTTGTTTCGAGATCTTCAGCACCTGGGCGAGGGGAAGATGTCTGCTCACGCTGGAGTTTGTATCCATGATGGCCAACAAATGGTGGGGAGGCCTCAAGAATTCTTGGAGATTTTTCCAAGCTGGAGCTTGTGAGCTGCTCCAAACATCAAGGTGTCCTACTAAGGGACAGCAGAAGTCTTCTTACAGGGCTCCAGGGTTCCCCATATGGAAGATTCGATAGCAATGCTCTCTGAATGGAGGCCTGGGAAGCCAATCTCTTGTTACCATTGCAGCTGAGGAACAGGGTAAGCTTGAACCAATGACACTGATTCCAAGTTCCAAGTGATTTGCTTTGATGGAAGTTCTCAGTCTAACAGGTTCCAATGCTGCTTGGTGTCCAGGGAGACCTTAGAATGTGGTGGCGGCTCTCTGACCATTGAGGATTCTCTATCCTTAGGATTAGACCCAGTACCCAGGAGCCAGGTTTCCTTCTTGGGACAGGAGGTGTGCTCTTGTATGGCTCACGGACCACAGGTTGGACCATATGCTTGAATTTCCAGAACAGCCCTCTAGGGAGAGAGACCTCAAAACATAAGCTAGGGTTCTGATGAGGTTTTAGGGCCATGGAAGTTTCAATCTTCGGACTAAGTGCCATTGGCCTGCATGTCATCCTGGAGGTAGGTGCTGAGGCTGTGTCAGGCTGTGCACTTTTTCCAGAGTGGCCTATGATATTGGGGTGCAGTCAGGGGCCTTGCAGTTTTCTCCTAATCTGGACATTTTGGGAAACTGAGATGGGCAGGGTTTCCTCAGGAGAGCAGGGCCAGTGATGTCATGTGTTTCTCGAGGCCCCATCCTGGAGGTCATGTGTGTCAGGACTTTGGGACCAAAGACTTTAGACACAACCTCGGATAAGAGATAGGAGTGAGGTGTTGGCAGTCCGAATCTGAAGACCCTGAGGGAAGCTCCTCGGGATTTGAAATTCAGGTGGCTGGGAGGGAGGAGCACAGGCTTTTCTGTCTGGATTTTGTGTCTAGGATGGCCACTAAATGGAGGGGTGACCTCATGTGTCCATGGGATATTCTTCCACTCTGGTGATTCTGCTTGGCACCCAAGAGTTTGATTTCTTTCTGGGGAAGAGGAAAAGACTGTATTCCATCTCTGGGATCCTGTCCAAACAGGGATTCCAGAGATGGTTTCTGTGTCCAGACACTGGGAAAACTTAACCAAAGCTTCGATTTGGGTTCCTGGTCCAGATCCCAAGGGGGATCTTTGGAAAGGGGTCTCACTCTGAGGGTCACAATGCCTGTTTGTGCCCAGCTGCCCATCCTGTGTAGGCGTGGTCTCATGGACCATGCACCTGGTTCCCACTCAGCGTTGTACAGCCATCTCAACATTCAGTTTTCTGGCCATGGGGAAGGAGGAGCACTCTTTTGTGCTTCCGAGTCCCCTATGGGCAGGAATTTGAGCTAAGTCTGGGACAGGTACCTGAATATCCAGGTTGCTTCAAGATGATGGCCTCGGGCCAAGGTTGGACCCACCTGGAGGATATGGGGCCCACTATCTGGGTGGCTGACAGGAGGTCGGGGATCAGGCGGTGTCAGACAGACAATTTATGCAGAGGTCGGTCTATTATATTGGGGTGACATTGAGGGCCGTGCAGGAGGATCCTCATGTGGGTTTCTGCGAAGAACCATAGGGCACTTCTTCTTTCTGGTGGGAAGGCAGAAAGCTGCACTGTGGCTTCAGAATTCCCAATATTGAGGGCTTGTAGGCGAGGAGTGTGAAGACAGAAGTCTGAAAACACAAGCCAGGGATAAGCTCAGTGCCGACCACAGGACCATTCCATTGTGCAGTGGTTGTTTCGAGATTTCCAGCACCTGAGTATGGGCGAGGGTCAGATGTATGCTCACGCTGGGTTTGCATCCATGATGGTCAACGAATTGTGGGGTGGCCTCAAGAATTCTTGGAGATTTTCCCAAGCAGGACCTTGTGAGCTGCTCCAAACAGCAAGGTGTCCTACTGTGGGACAGGGGAAGTCCGCTTACAAGGCTCCAGGGTCCCCCATATAGAAAGATTCGACAGCAGAGGTCTCTGAATGGGGGCCTGGGAAGTCTTCCTTGCATGACCATTGCAGCTGAGGAACATTGCAGGCTTGATCTGCTGGTTTTTGTTCAAATTTCCAAGTGATCTAAGTTGACGGATGGTCTCAGTCTAATGAGTCACAATGCTGCTTGGTGTCCAGGGAGACCTTAGAATGTGGTGGTGAGGGTGCCTGGGTGGCTCAATGGGCTAAGCCGCTGCCTTCGGCTCAGGTCATGATCTCAGGGTCCTGGGATTGAGTCCCGCATCGGGCTCTCTGCTCAGCAGGGAGCCTGCTTCTTCCTCTCTCTCTCTCTGCCTTCCTCTATGCCTACTTGTGATCTCTCTCTGTCAAATAAATAAATAAAATCTATATAAAAAAAAAGAATGTGGTTGTGGGTCTGTGGCCATGCAGGATTCTCCTACCTGAGGGTTAGACCCAGTTCCCAGGAGCCAGGTTCCCTTCTCGGGACAGGAGGGGTTCTCTTGTATGGCTCAGGGACCACATGTCGGATCATATGTTGGATTTCAAGACCAGGCCTCTGGGCACAGAGGCCTGAATATCTAGGCTAGGGTTCTTATGAGGTTGTAGGGGCATGTCATCCTCAACCTTCGGACTTAGGGACTTTGACCTGTGAGTCTTCCTGGAGGTAGATGCTCAGGCTGTGTCAGACTGTGCATTTTTTCCAGAGTGGCCTATGAAATTGGGGTGGGCTCAGGGGCCTTGCAGGCTTTTCCTAATCTGGAGGGTTTGTGCAACTGAGACGGCAGAATTTCATCCAGAGATCAGGCCCAGTGATGTAGTGTGGTTCTGTCAGCCCCATCCTGCAGGGAATGTGGTTAAGGGCTCTGGGACCAAAGTCTTCAGACACAAAATTGTGTATCAATTAGGAGGGAGGTGATGGCAGCCCCGATCTGCAGACGCTGAGGGCAGCTCCTCAGGATTTGAAATTCGTGTGGCTGGGAGGCAGGAGCAAAGGCTTTTCTGTCTGGATTGTGTCTAGGATGGCCTTGGAATGGTGGTGTGTCCTCATGTGTCCATGGAATATTCTACCTCTCTGGGGATTCTGCCCAGCACCCAAGAGTTTGGTGTCTCACTGGGAAGGAGAGAGCGTGGTTTACTGTTTCACGGTTCCCGTCAACACAGGGATTCCAGAGATGGGTTATAGGTCCCTGTGCCTGGATAACCCTACAAAGGCTTAGTATTTGGGCCTAGAGGCTTGACTGCCTGGCTCTGTGGGGCTTTGGTTCAGCTCCCATGGAGACTTGTTGGAAATGGGTCTCAGGGTAAGGGTCACAATGCCTGTTTGTGCCCAGATGCCCATCCTGAGTGGGCATTGGCTCTTGTTCCATGCACCTGGATCCCAATATGAGGGTTGGACCACCATATCAACATTTAATTTTCCTTCTATGAGGAAGGAGGAGTACTCTTTTGTGCTTCAGATTCCCCCATGCACAGTAATTTGAGCTATGTTCTGGGACTGGTACGTGAATAACCAGGTTGGTTTGAGATGAAGGACTCAGGTCAAGGCAGGTCACACCTGCCAGATATGGGTCCCGCTATCTAGGTGGCTACCAGGAGGTCGGGGCTCGAGCTGTGTCAGACAAAGCATTAGTTCACAAGGTGGCCTATGATATTGTGGTGCTATAGAGGGTTGTGCTGGTGGAACCTTATATGGAGTTTCACGCAGACCCATAGGGCACCTCTTTTTTCTGGTGGGCAGGCAGAAGGCTGCATTGTGGCTCCCAAATTCCCAATATGGGGGACTTGAAGGCGAGGAGTGTGAGAACAGAAGGCAGAAAACACAATCTATGCTTAATCTCAGTGCCGAGAACATGGCCGTTCCAATGTGCAGTGTTTTTTTTCGAGATCTCCAGCATCTGAGTACAGGCGAGGGTCAGATGTCTGCTCATGATAGAGTTTGTATCTATCGTGGCCAACAAATGAAATATCCAGCACCTGAGTAAAGGTGGATTTCAGACGTTTACGCACACTGGAGTTTGTGTCTCTGATGACCGAATGGAGGAGTGGCATCAAGAGGCTGATGCATGTGAGATGCTCCAAACAGCAAGGTTGTTTTTTCTACTGGACAGTTAGAGTCTGGTATGTTTTCTGCAGGGCCCCCCATGTGAAAAGTATGGGTAGCAGAGCCCTTCCACATGGATGCCTGGAAAGCACACCTCCATTGACCAATGCAGCTGAGGAACATGCAGGTTCTTTACGGTGCTTCTGGGGCGAAGCACCAAGGTCTTGAGTTGACATGGAATCTCTTGAAGATGGGTTACAATGCTGGTTTTTTTTTACCAGGTAGATCTTAGAATGTGTTGGTGGCTAAGGTGCCTGCAGGATTCTCCTACCCTGAGGGTTTAACACAGGTCGAAGAGCACGGTTACCTTCTGGGGACAGGAGATGTAGTGTTTTGTGGCTCAGGGACCACATGCCGTATCATAAGTTCCTATTCAAGAACAGGCCTCTGAAGACAGATGCCCGACAACCTAATCTAGGGTTCCAATGAGTCCCAGGGGCATGAGAGGTTCAATCTTCAGACTTAGGACAGTTGACTTGGGTGTCTGCCAGGATGTAGGTGATCAAGGAGTTTCAGACTGTGCACTTATGTCCAGAGTAACCTCCAATATTGGGGTGGCCACAGGGGCCTTGAATGTTTCAACCAACTCTGGAGGGTTTGGTTAACTGACATGCACAATTTCCATGGGGATGGCAAGCACAGTCCTGTGGTGTGGCTCCAGAGACTCCACCCTGGAGGGCATGTGAGCCATGGTTCTGGGAGGGAAGTCTGCAAACACAAACTTGGGTTAGGTTTAGTGGCTAGGTTATCGCAGGGCAATGTGTAGACCTGGAAGGCTACTCGTCAGGAACAGTAACTGGAATGACCCGAAGGCGGAAGCACAGGCTTTTATATCTGGATTGTGTGTCTAGGGTGACGTCAGAATGTAGCTGTGGCCTCATGGGTCCATGGGAGATTTTTCCTCTAAGGATACAGGCGGCTCCCAATATTTTGATGACTTTTTGGTATGGGAAGACTGCTATTTTCGATCTTAGGTGTGCCCCAAAACAGGGATTCCAGAGATGGGCTCTGGGTCTAGACGCCTGGAAAATCCCACCAAGGGTTGGGATTTGGGCTTATGGGCAGACCAGGCCTGCAATGCAGGATCTTGGTGGTGCAACTGAGAGGGCTTGTTTGGAAACATGCTCAGGCTGAGCATTACAATTCCTGTTTGTGCCCAGGGTGGCCCTCAGGAGTGGGCGTGGTCCCATTGTCCATTTTCTGGCTCCCACACTGAGGGATGGACACACATTCCAATGGCCAGGTTTCCAGCCATGGGGAAGGAGGAAATATCTATTGTGCTTCATGTTCCCCCATAGGCAGGGATTACAGCAAAGGTCTGGGGACAGATGCCTGAATACCAAGGATGCATAGAGATGACAGATTTGGGCCATGGCCGTTCTCACATGCTGGATATGGGCCCCGCTCTCTGGGTGGCTGACACGAGGTCTGGGCTCAGGCTGTGTCAGACACAGCACAAGTGGCCAGAGAACTCTATATATTGGGGTTCTCTCCAGGGCCGAGTAAATTGATCCTCATGTAGGGTTTCTGGCGAGACTCACGAAGCACTTCCTTCTGTGGGGCAGGCAGAATGCTGCCTTATGGATCCAGAATTCCCTATCAAGAGGGTTTGGGGACAAATAGGGTGAGAATGCAATTGTAAACACCAGCTATGCTTAAATTGAGTGCCAAGCGGAAGTCAGTTTCAATGTGCAGCAGCTTATACGAGATATCCAGCACCTGAGTAAGGGCAGATGTCAGATATTTGCTCACACTTGAGTTTCTGTCTAGGATGACGACTAATGGAGGGGTGGCTTCAGGAGGCAATGGAGGATTACCCACGCTTAAGATTGTGAGATGCTCCAAACAACAAGGTTTCCTTCTAATGGACAGGAGGAGTCTGTTTTTTTTTCCTCCAGGGTCCCTCAAGTGGAAGTTTGCGTAGCAGAACCCTCCCGCATGGATGACTGGAAAGCACACGTCCAATGACCATTGCAGCTGAGGAACATGACAGGTTCGTTTTGGTGGTTCTGGTGCCAAGTACCAAGGCCTTGAGTTGACTTGGAATCTCTTACAGATGTGTCCCAAAACTGGTTTGTTACAAGGGAGGTCTTAGAATGTTTTGGTGCTATGGGCCACGCTGAGGGTTTGGCACAGGTCGATGTGCACAGTTTCCATCTTGGGAGAGGAGATGTTCTGTTTTGTGGCTCAGGGTACATATGTTGTATCCTGACTTGGTATTCAAGAACAGGCCTCTGAGGATTGATGCTGGCAACCTAATCTAGAGATCCAATGATGTCCTTGGTGCCCATCAGGTTCAATTTTCTTACTAAGGACCATTGATATGGTTGTCTGACTGGATGTAGGTGATCAGGGTGTTTCAGACTGTGCATTTGCATCCAGAGCCACTTCCACTATTGGGGTGGGCTCAGGGGCCTTGCAGGTTTCTCCTAACTTGGAGGCTTTGGGGAACTGTGATGGGCACAGTTTCCTTGGGGATGGCAGGCCCAGTCCTCTGGTAAGGCTTCAGAGACCACCTCCTTGAGGATATGAGAGCCATGGTTTTGGGAGGGAAGTCTGCAAACACAAATTTGGGTCAGGGATAGTGGCAAGGTGATCGCAGGTCCAATGCATAGACCTAGAAGGCATCACGTCAGGAACTGTAATTAGGGTGAATGAAAGCTGGTAGCACAGGCTTTTCTATCTGGATTGTGTGTCCAGGATGGGCTCTGAATGTAGACGTGGTCTCATGGTTCAATGGGAGACTTTTCCTCTCTAAGGATCCTGGTGGATCTCCATAGATTGGTGGTTTTTCAGAGAAGAAAAGAGTGCTCTTTTCCATCTTATGGGTGCTCCAAACCAGGGAAGAATGCTGTTTTCCAACTTAGGCTTATGCCAAAACAGGGATTCCAGAGACGGGCTCTGGGTCTGGGTGCCCGGATATCCCACCAAGTGTTAGGATTTGGGCCTAGGGGCATCCCAGGCCTGCAATGCAGGATCCTAATGGTGTAACAGAGAGGGCTTGTTTGAAAGCATGCTCAGGCTGAGGGTCATCATGCCTCTTTGTGCCCAGGGGGGCCCTCAGGAGAGGGCGTAGTCTCATTGGCCATATAGCTGGATCCCACTTTGAGGTTTGGACACCCATTGCAACAGCCAGGCTTCCTGCAATGGAAAGAGGAGTTCTCTATTGTGCTTCAGGTTCCCCCATTGACAGGGTTACAGGAAAGGTCTGTGGAAAGTTGCCTTAATACCAAGGATGTGTACAGATGACAGGCTAAGAATTCCCAGGTAACAAAACAGCATTGTTACCCATATTCATGACATTCCATGTAGAAATAAGACCTTAGAACTTCGCCCCAGAGCCACCAGAATGAACTTGCCATGTTCCTAAGCTGCAATGGTCAGTGGAGGTGTGGTTTCCAGGCAACCATATGGGGGTGCTCTGCTACACAAACTTTGCAATTTGCGGGGACCCTTGAGACAAAAAAACAGAATGCCCCTGTCCGGTAGAAGGAAACCTTCTGTTTGGAGCATCTCACAAGCCCCAGCTTGGGAAATCCTCCATTTCCTCTTGAAGCCACCACTCCATTTGTCAGTCATCATAGACACAAACTCCAGCATGAGCAAACATCTGACATCCGCCCTTACTCAGGTGCTGGATTTCAATTTGATCGCTGCACACTGGAACTGCCTTTAGTTTGACTGAATTAAGCCATAGCTTGGGTTTACAATTCCATCCTCAGCCTACTGGTCCACAAGCCCTATTGTGAGGGAATTCTGGAGCTACAACACAATATTCTGCCTTCCCCATAGAAAGAAAAAGGGCCTGGAGAGTCTGCCCAGAAACTCCATATCATGGTCAATCTTCTCGGTGCTAGACGGAACCCTGATTCATAGGCTGCCCTGGGCACTAGTGCTGTGTCTGACATAGCCGGAGCCAGGACCTAGTGTCAGCCACTGAGAGATCAGGGCCCATATACAGCATGTGAGACCAGCTATGGCCCAAGTCTGTCTTCTCTTCTATTCTTGGTATTCAGGCATCTGTACCCACACCTTTGCTGAAATCCTTGCCATTGGGGGAACCTGTAGCACAATAGAGAACTCCTCCTTCCCCATGGAAGGTATTCTGACAGTTGGGATAGTTGCTCAACCCTCAAAGTGGAAGGCAGCTCCATGGCCAAGGAGACCATGTGCACTCATGATGGCTTCCCCGGGCACAAGCAGGCATTGTGACCTCAGCCTGAGCATGCTTTCAACCAAACGCTCTCAATTGCATCTCTGGGACCCCGAATTGCAGGCCTAGTACACACCTAGGCCCAAATCCTAACCCTGGTGGGATTTTACAGGGGCCCAGACACAGAGCCCATCTCTGGAATCCCTATTTTGGGGGACCCTTAAGATGGAAAACAGCACTCTTCCCTTCCCCGAGATAGTCACCAAACTCTTGGTAGCCACCAGGATCCTTGAGTGGAAAAATCTGCCATAGACCCATGAGAACACACCTGCATTCCGAGGCCATCCTGGACATACAATCCAGATACATATCATGTGCTATCACCTTTGAGTCATCGGATTTACAGTTCCTGACGAGCTGCCTTCCAGGTCTATGCATTGGGCCTGCAATCACCTTGTCATTAACCTAAACTGAGTTTGTGTTTGCAGACTTCCTTCCTAAAACCATGGCTCACATGACCTCCAGGTTCTGGCATCTGAAGCCACACCACAAGACTGTGCATGAGATCCTCAAGGAAACTGTGCCCATCACTTTTGCCCGATACCTTTAGATTAGGAGAAACCTGCAAGGCCCCTGAGCGAAGCCAAATAATGGAGGCCGCTCTGGGCACAAATGCACAGGCTGAGACACCCTGATCCCCTCCATACAGGCAGACACCCAAGTCAATGCTCCTGAGTCAGAAGATTGAACCTGACATGCCCCGAGGACTTCATTGGCACACTAGATTAGGTTTACAGGTATCTGTCATCAGAGGCCTGCTCTGGAATATCAACTTATGATAAAATATATAGTCCCTGAGCCACAGAACAGAATATGTCCTCCCCAAAAAAGAAGCCATGCTCCTGGAATTGTGTCATACCCTAAGGGTATTTGGATCCTGAATGGCCCCTTAGCAACCAGCACATTCTATGATATTCCTGGTAACAAACCATCATTGTGCCCCATCTTCATGAGACTCCATGTCAACTCAAGGTCTCGATATATTGCCCCTGAGCCACCAGAATGCACCTGCCATGTTCCTCAGCTGCAATGGTCAATGGAGGGGTGATTTCCAGGCATCCCTGTGGGGTTCTCTGCTACAAAACTTTCCACATGGAGAAACCAGAGAAAACAAACCAGACTTCTCCTGTCCGGTAGAAAGAAACTTTGCTATTTGGAGCATCTCACAAGCCCCAGCATGGGAAATCCTCCATGGTCTCTTGACGCCACCCTTCCATTTGTGGGTAATCACAGACACAAATTCCAGTGTGAGCAAACATCTGACATCCACCCTTACTCAGGTGCTGGATATTCGAAACGGCAGCTGCACACTGGAACTGCCTTTTGCTTTTCACTGAACTTAACCATAGCTTTGTATTACTGTTCTATCCTCACCACACTGCTCCACAATATCTCTTGATAGGGAATTCTGGAGCCACAACGCAGTATTCTGCCTTCCACATAGAAAGAAGAAGGACCTGTTGAGTCTGCCCAGAAACTGCACATGAGGATCAATCTACTCAGACCACGAGGCAACCCTGATTAATAGATTTCCCTGACCACTAGTGCTGTGTCTGACAGAGTCTAAGCCCCGACCTCGTTTCAGCCACCCAGAGGTGAGGACCCATATTTAGCATGAGAGATAGGCAATGGCCCTGGGCCATCATCTGAACCCATCCTTGGTATCCAGTCATCTGTCCCCCAAACTTTGCTGGAATTCCTGCCAATGGCGAACCTGAAACACAATAGAGAACACCTCCTTCCCCATGGCAGGAATATTGGCTGTTGGGATGGTTGTCCAACCCTCAGCGTGGGAGCCAGCTGCATGGCCAAGGAGACCATGCCCAATCCTGAGGGCCGACATGGGCACAGGCAGGCATGGTGATCCTCAGCCTGAGCATGTTTTCAAACAAACACTCTCAGTTGCTCCTCCAGTACCAGCATTGCAGGCCTGGTATGCCCCTAGGCCCAAATCCTAACCCTTGGTGGGATTTTCCAGGTGCCCAGACCCAGAGTCCGTCTCAGAATCCCTGTTTGGGGCACCCTTAAGATGGAAAACAGCACTCTTCCCTTCCCTGAGAAAGGCACCAAACTATTGGGAGCCGCCAGGATCCTTAGAGAGAAAAAATCTCCCATGGACCCATGAAAACAAACCTGCATTCCGAGGACATCCTGTCCACACAATCCAGAGAGAAAAGTCTTTGCTACCGCCTTCGAGTCATCCTATTTACATTTCCTGACGAGCTGCCCTCCATGTCTATGCATTGGGCCTGTGATCATCTCGACACTAACCCTAACCCCAGTTTGTGTTTGCCGACTTCTCTCCCAAAACCATGGCTTACATGCCCACCAAGATGTGGTCCCTCAAGCCACATCACAGGAAAGTTCCTGCCATCCCCAAGAAAACAGTGCCCATCAGGTTGTCCAAACCCTCCAGATTAGGAGAAACCTGCCAGGCCCCTGAACCCACCCCAATATTGGCGGTTGCTCTGGATGCAAACGTGCAGTCTGAAACACCCTGAGCACCTCCATCGAGGCAGAAAGCCAAGTCAATGGTTCTGAGTCAGATGATTGAACCTGACATGCCCCTAGGACTTCACTGGAACCCTAGATTGGGTCTTCAGACATCTGTTCTCAGAGTCCTGTTCTGGAATACCAAGTTATGATACAACATGTGGTCCCTGATTCCCACAACAGAACATCTCCTGTCTCCAGAAGGAAAATGTGCTCTTGGATCTATGTCCAACTTTCAGGGTAGATGGATCCTGCATGACCCATTAGCCCCAGCACCTTCTATGATCTCCCTGGTAACAAACCAGCATTGTGACCCAACTTCCTGAGACTTGATGCCAACTCAAGGTGTTGGTACTTTGCCCAAGAGCCATGAAACGAATCTGCCATGTTCCTCAGGTACAAAGGTCAATGGACGTGTGCTTTCTAGGCATCCAAGAGGTAGTTCTCTGCTACACAAAAATTCCACATAGGGAACCCTAGAGCAAACAAATAAGACTGCTCCTGTCAGGTTGAAGGAAACCTTGGTTGTTTGGAGCATCTCACAAGCCCCAGCCTGGGAAGTCCTCCACATTCCCTTGATGCCAACCCTCCATTTGTTAGGCATCATAGACACAAATTCAAGCATGAGCAAACATCTGACATCTGCTCTTACTCAGGTGCTGGATATTCGAATCAGTCACGCACACTGGAAATACCTTTCACTTGACACTGTATTCTTGCATAGTTTGGGTTTACAATTCCATCCTCACCCTACTGGACTGCAAGTCCTCTTGAGAGGGAATTAGGGAGACAAAACGCAACATTCTGCCTTCCCCATAGAAAGAAGAAGGGCCTGGTGAGTCTGCCCAGAAACTCCCCATGAAGATCAATCTACTTGGCCCTCGAGGGAACCCCGATTTATATTTTGCGCTGGCCACTAGCGCTGTGTCTGAGAGAGCCTGAGCCCCAACCTCGTGTCAGCCACCCAGAGTGTGGGGCCCTTATCCAGCATGTGGGACTGGCCATGGCCCAGTCATCTCTACCCATCCTTGGTATTCCGGCAACTATCCCAGACCTTTGCTGGAATCCCTACCAGTGGGGGAACCTGAAGCACAATTGAGAACTCCTCCTTCCCCATGGCAGGAAGCCTGGCTGTTGCTATGGGTGCCCAACCCTCAGAATTAGAACCAGGTGCATGGCCAATGAGACAACGCCCAATCATAAGGGCCGCCTGGGCCAAAGCAGGCATTGTGTCCCTCAACCTTAGCATGCATTCAAACAAATGCTCTCAGTTGTTTCTGCAGTGTCCCGCATCGCAGGCCTGGTATGCCCTTAGGACCAAATCCTAACACTTCGTGGGATTTTCCATGCCAACATAACCAGAGCCCGTCTCTGGAATCTCTGTTTTGAAGCACCCCTATGATGGAAAACAGCAATCTTCCCTCCCCTGAGAAAACTATTAGGAGCTGCCAGGATGCGTAGAGAAGAAAAATCTCCCAGGGCTCCATAAGACCACACCTTCATTCCGAGGCCATCCTGGACACACAATCCAGATACAAGAGACTGTGCTACCACCTTCGAATCACCTGGTTTACAGTTCCAGACGAGCTGCCCTACAGACCTACGCATTGGGCCTGTGATCACCTCGCCATTAACCCTACCCCAAGTTTGTGTTTGCAGACTTCTTTCCCAAAACCATGGCTCACATGCCCTCTATGATGGGTCTCTGTAGCCACACCACAGGAAAGATCCTGCTATCCCCAATGAAACTGTGTCCATCACAGTTGCCCAAACCCTCCAGATTAGGAGAGACCTGCAAGTCCCCTGAGCCCAGTCCAATATTGGAGGCCACTCTGGACACAAATGCACAGTGTGCAACACCCTGATCACCTCCATCCAGGAAGACACCCAAGTCAATGGTCCTGAGTCAGAAGATTGGTCCCTGAACCCCACAATAGAATATCTCCTGTCCCCAGATGGAATTCGTGCTCTTCAACTTGTGTCAAGGGTCGGGGTATATGAATTATGCACAGCCCCTTAGCCCCCAGCACATTCTAAGATCTCTCTGGTAACAAACAAACAGCATTGTGATCCATCTTCATGAGATTCCATGTCACTTCAAGTCCTTGGTAATTCGCCCCAGAGCCACCAGAATGAACCTGCCATGTTCCTCACCTGATATGGTCAGTGGAGGTGTGCTTTCCAGGCATCCATGTGGGAGTGCTCTTCTACTTATTCTTTCCACATGTGGGACCCTGGAGCAAACAAACCAGACTGCCACTGACCAGTAGAATGGAACCCTCTGTTTGGAGCATCTCAGAAGCACCAGCAGGAGAAATCCTCCATGGCCCTTGACACAACCCCTCCATTTGTCAGTCATCATAGACAAAAACTCCAGCATGAGAAAACATCTGAAATCTGCCATTATTTAGATTCTGCACTTTCTCTTCCACCACTGCACACTAGAACTGCGTTTCACTTGACACTGAATTTATCCATAGCTTGGGTTTAGAATTCCATCCTCAGCCTCCTGGTCTGCAAGCCCTCTAGAGAGGGAATTTGGAGCCACAAGGCAACATTCTCCATTCCCACTAGAAAGAAATAGGGCCTGGTGAATCTTCCCAGAAACTCCACATGAGGTTCAATCTACTTGGCACTCGATGGGACCTTGATTTATAGGCTGTCCTGGGCACTAGTACTAGTACTGTGTCTGACAGAGCCTGAGCCAAGACCTAGTTTCAGGCACCCAGAGATATGAGCCCATATCCAGCATGTGAGATTGGCCAGGGCCCAAGTCCATCATCTCTACCCATCCTTGGTATTCAGGCACCTGTCCCCAGACCTTTTATGTAATCCCTACCAATGGGGTAACCTAAAGCACAATAGAGAACTCCTCCTTCCCCATGGTAGGAATCCTGGCTGTTGATATGAGTGTCCAAACCTCAAAGTGGGAGCCAGCTGCATGGCCAAGGAGACAATGCCCACTCATGAGGGCTGCCCTGGGCACAAGTAGCCATTGTAACCCTCAGCTTGATGAAGCCTTCAAAAAAATGCTCTTAGTTGCACCTCCAGGATCCTGCATTGCAGGCCTGATATGCCCTTAAGCCCAAATCCTAACACATCGTGGGATGTTCCATGTGCACATACCCAGAGCCCGTCACTGGAATCCCTGTTTTGAGGCACCCCTAAGATGGAAAACAGCACTCTTCACTTCCCTGAGAAAGCCACCAAACTAATGGGATCCCCCAGGATCCTTGAGAAGAAGAATCTCCCATGGTCCCATGAGTCCACACTTGTATTCCGAGGCCAGCGTGGATATGCTATCCAGATACAAGAGACTGTGCTACTGGCTTCGAGTCACCTGATTTACAGTTCCTGACGTGCTGCCCTCCAGATCTTTGGATTGGGACTGTGAACACCTCTCCATTAACCTTATCCCGAGTTTGTGTTTGCAGATCTCTCTCTAAAAACAATAGCTCACATGTCCTCCAGGATGGGGCCCCTAGAGTCACACCACAAGACTGTGCTTGCCATCCCCAAGGAAACTGGGCCCATCACAGTTGCCCAAACCCTCCTGATTAGGAGAAACCCGGAAGGCTCCTGAGCACATCCCAATATTGGAGGCTGCTCTGGATGCAAATGCACAGTCTGAAACACCCTGATCACCTCCATCCAGGCAGACACCCAAATCAATGGTCCTGAGTCAGATAATTGAACCTGACATGGCCCTAGGACCTCATTGGAAGAGGGATTAACTTTTCAGGCACCTGTCCTCAGAGGCCTCTTCTGGAATACCAACTTATGATACAAATTATGGCCCCTGAGCCCCAGGGTGGGAAATCCTCCATGGCCTCTTGACGCCACCTCTCCATTTGTTGGTCATCGTAGACACAAACTCCAGCCTGAGCAAACATCTGACATCCGCCCATATTCAGGCGCTGATATTGGAATCAGCTGCTGCACACTGGAACTGCCTTTCGCTTTGCAATGAATTTAAGCCTAGCTTCAGACTACAATTTCATCCTCACCCTACTGGTCTGCCATATCTCTTGATAGGGAATTCTGGAGCCACAACGCAACATTCTGCCTTCTTCATAGATAGAAGGACCTGGTGAGTCTGCCCATAAACTGCACATGAAGATCAATATACTCATCCCAGGAGGGAACCCCTATTTATAGTTTGCCCTAGCCACTAGTGCTGTGTCTGACAGAGCCTGAGCCCCTATCTCGTGTCAGCAACCCAGAGGGTGGGGCCCACATTAACCATGTGAGACCGGCCATGGCCCAGGGCTGTCATTACTACCCATCCTTGGTATTCAGGCATCTGTCCCCTAGATCTTAGCTGGAATCCCTACCAATGGGGGAACCTGAAGCACAATAGAGAATTCATCCTTCGCCATGGCAGGAATCCTGGCTTTTGGATGGGTGTCCAACCCTAGGAATGGGAACTGGCTGCATGGCTGAGTAGACATCGCCCAATCCTGATGGCCTCCGGGGCACAAGCAGGCATTGGGACCCTCAGCTTGACCATACTTTCAAACAAACGCTCTCAGTTGCACCTCCAGGATCCCGCATTGCAGGCCTGGTATGGCCCTAGGCCTAAATATTAACCCTTGGTGGGATTTTCCAAGCACTTAGACCCAGAGCTCATCTCTGGAATGCCTGTTTTGGGGCACGCTTAAGCTGGAAAACAGTACTCATCCCTTCCCGGAGAAATCCAACAAACTATTGAGAACCGTTAGGATCCTTGAGAGGAGAAATCTCCCATGGACCCTTGAGACAACACCTGCAATAAAGGCCATTCTGGAAATTAAATCCAGATACAATTACCTGTGCTACCACCTTTGAGTTACGTGATTTACAGTTCCAGACTTGCTGCCCTCCTGGTCTATGGATTGGGACTATGATCACCTTGCCACTAACCCTAACCTAAGTTTGTGTTTGCAGACTTCTCTCTCAAAATCATGGCGCACATGTCCTCCAGGATGTGGTCTCTGGAGTCACACCACAGGACAGTTCCTGCAATCCCCAAGGAAACTACCCATCACAGTTGTCCAAAAACCCCATATAAGGAGAAACCTGCAAGGAACCTGAGCCAACCCTAGTATTGGATGCCACTCTGGACACAAATGCACAGTCTGAAACACCCTCATCACCTGCATCCAGTCAGACACCAGAGTCAATGATCCTGAGTCAGAAGATTGAATGACATTCCCCTAGGGCCTCATTCAAACCCTTTATTAGGTTTTCAGGCTTCTGTCCTCAGAGACCTGTTCTGGATTACCAATTTATGATACAACATATGGCCGCTGAGCCCCACAACAGAATATCTCCTGCCCCCAGAAGCAATCCAGGCTCTTGGGCCTGTGTCAAATCCTCAGGCTAGATGAATCCTGCATGGCCCATTAACCACCAGCACATTCTAAGATCTCCCTGGTAACAAACCAACATTTTGACCCATCTTCATGAGGTTCCATGTCCAATCCAGTCTTTATTTCTTCGCCTCAAAGCCACCAGATGCCATGTTCCTTCGCTGTCATGGTCAATGAAGGTGTGCTTTCCAGTCACCCATGTGGGAGATCTATGTTATCCGAACTTTCGACATGGGGAACCATGGAGGAAACAAATCAGACTGCCCCTGTCTGGTAGAAGGAAACCTTGCTGTTTGGAGCATCTCAAAAACACCAGATTGGGAAATCCTCCATAACCTCTAGACGCCACCCCTCCATTTTTGTGTCATCATAGACACAAACCCCAGCATGAGCAAATATCTGACATCCACCCTCACTCAAGTGCTGAATATTGGATTCAAACATTGCACACTGGAAACTTCTTTCGCTTGATACAGAATGTAACCATAGCTTAGGTTTACAATTCCATCCTCAGCCTCCTGGTCCACAAGCCCTCTTGATAGTGAATTCTAGAGCCACAAAACAGCATTCTGCCTTCCCCTTACAAACAAGAAGGGCCTGGTGAGTCTGCCCAGAAACCATACATGAGGATCAATCTGCTCGACACTCGAGGGAACCCCAATTTATAGGCTGCCCTGGGCACTAGTGCTGTGTCTGACAGAGCCTGAGCCAAGACCTAGTGTCAGCCACCCAGTGATCGGGGCCCATATCCACGATTTGATACTGGCCATGGCCCATGTCCATCATCTTTACCCATCCTTGGTATTCAGGCCTCTGTCCCCAGACCTTTGCTGGAATCCCAGCTAATGGGGGAACCTGAAGCAATATAGAGAACTCCTCTTTCCCCATGGCAGGATTCTGGCTGTTGGGATGGTTGTCCAACCCTCAAAGTGGGAGCCCGCTGCATGGCCAATGTGACCACGCCCACTCATGAGGGCCACCTGGGCATAAGCAAGTATTGTGACCCTCAGCCTGAGAATGATTTCAAACAAGACCTCTCAGTTGCACCTCCAGGATCCTGCATGCAGGCCTGGTAAGCCACTAGGCCCAAATCTTAACACTTGGTGGGATTTTCCAGGGGACCAAACCCAGAGTCCGTCTCTGGAATCCATATTTTGGGGCACCCCTAACATGAAAAACAGCACTCTTCCCTTCCCCGAAAAAGCCACCAACTATTGGGAGCCACCAGGATCCTTAGAGAGGAAAAATCTCCCATGGACCCATGAGGCCACAACTGCATTCTGAGGCCATCCTGCACACAATACAGAGAAAAAAGCCTGTGATTCTGCCTTTGAGTCACCCGATTAACAGTTCCTGAAGAGCTGCCATCCATGTCTATGCATTGGGCCTGTGATAACCTTGCCACTAACCCTAACCCAAGTTTGTGTTTTCAGACTTCCCTCCCAAAACCATAGCTCACATGCCCTCCAGTTTGTGATAACTGGAGCCACACCACGGGATTGTACCTGTCTTCCCAAAGGAAACTGTGATTGTCACTATTAAACAAACACTCTAGATTAGGAGAAACCTGCAACTCCCCTAAGCCCAGCCCAATATTGGAGGCCACTCTGGACGCAAATGCACAGTCTGACACACCATATCATCTACATCCAGGCTGATATCCAAGTCAATGGTCCTCAGACAGAAGATTGAACCTGACATGCTCCTAGGATTCACTGGAACACTAGAATAGGTTTTCAGGTATCTGTACTCAGAAGGCTGTTCTGCATATCAATGTATGATACAATATGGTCACTGATCCACACAAAAGAACATCTGTCCTTAGAAGAAAGCTGTGCTCTGGACCTGTGTCAAACACTCTGGGTAGATGAATCCTTCAAGGCCCCCTGGCAACCAGCACATTCTATGATCTCCCTGACAAAATACCAGCATTGTGACCCATCTTCATGAGACTCCATGACAACTCCAGCCCTTGGTACTTCGGCCCAGAGCCACCAGAATGAAACTGCCATGTTCCTCTGCTGCCATGGTCAATGTAGGTGTACTTTCCAGGCATCCAGCGGGAGTGCTCTGATACCAACTTTCCACATGGGGAACCCTGGAGGAAACAAACCAGACTCCCCTGTACGGTAAAAGGAATCTTTTCTGTATGGAGTATCTCAAGCCTGAGGGTGGGTAATCCTCCATGGCCTCTTGAGGCCACCCATCCATTTGTTGGTCATCATAGACACTAACTCCAGCGTGAGCAATCAACTGACATCTGCACTTACTCAAGTGCTGGATATTTGAATCAGCTGCTACACACTGGAATTGCCTTATGCTTGGCACTGAATTTAAAAGTAGCTTGGCGGGACGCCTGGGTGGCTCAGTTGGTTAAACAGCTGCCTTCGGCTCAGGTCATGATCCCAGCGTCCTGGGATCGAGTCCCACATCAGGCTCCTTGCTCCGCAGGGAGCCTGCTTCTCCGTCTGACTCTGCCTTCCACTCTGTCTGCCTGTGCTTGCTCTCGCTCGCTCTCTAACAAATAAATAAAATCTTGAAAAAAAAAAAGTAGCTTGGGTTTGCAATTCCATCCTCACCCTGGTGTTCAGTAGGCTCTCTTGATAGGGAATTCTGAAGCCACAACACAGCATTCTGCCTTCCCCATAGCAAGAAAAAACAGCCTGGAGAGACTGCCCAGAAACCCTACATGAGGATAAATCTACTCGACCCTCGAGTGAACCCCATTTATAGGTTTACCTGGCCACTAGCGCTGAGTCTGACAGAACCTCGTCTCTGACCTCGTGTCAGGACCCAGAGACTGGGCTCCAACTCCAGAATGTGAGACCAGCCATGTCCCAGGGCTGTCATCTCTACCCATTTTGATTCAGGCATCTGTCCCCAGACATTTGCTGAAATCCCTGCCAATGGGGGAACCAGAAGCACAATAGGGAAATCCTCCTTCCCCATGGCAGGAATGATGGCTCTTGGGATGGGTTTCCAGACCTCAGAGTGGTAGCCAGCTGAATGGCCAATGATAACCCGCCCACTCATGAGGGCCGCCCTGGACACAAGCAGGCATTGTGACCCCCAACATGAGCATGCTTTCAAACAAACACTCTCAGTTGCATTCCAGAATCCAAATTTGCAGGCCTGATATTCCCCTAAGCACAAATCCTAACACCTGGTGGGATTTTTCAGGGGACCAGAAACACAGCCTGTCTCTGGAATCCCTGTTTTGGGACAACCCTAAGATGTAAAATAGCACTCTCCCCTTCGCCAAGAAAGCCACCATAGTATAGGGAGCCGCTAGGATCCTTCAGAGGAAAAATCTCCCATGGATCCATGAGACCACACCTGCATTCCGAGGCCATCCTGGACACAAAAGCCAGATACACAAGCCTGTGCTACCACCTTCAAGGCAACTAATTTATAGTTCCAGACGAGCTGCCCTCCAGGTCTATGCATTGGGCCTGCGATCACCTCACCGCTAACCTTAACCCGAGTTTGTGCTTACAGACTTCTATCCCGAAACCATGGCTCATATTTCCTCCAGGATGGGGTCTCTGGAGCCACACCAAAGGACTGTGCCTGCCATCCCCAAGGAAAATGTGTCCGTCACATTTGCCTAAAACTTCGAGATAAGGAGAAACCTGCAAGGCCCCTGAGCCCACCCCAATACTGGAGGCCCCTCTGGACACAAATGTGCATTCTGAAATACGCTGATCACCTGAATCCAGGCAGATACCCAAGTCAGTGTTTCTCAGTCAGAAGATTGAACCTGACATGCTCCTATGACCTCATTGTAACCCCTGATTAGGTTTTCAGGCATTTGTAATCAGAGACCTGTTCTGGAGTACCAACTTAAGATACAACATATGGTCCCTGATCCCCACAACAGAACATCTCCTTTCTCTAGATGGAAGCCGTGCTCTTGGAACTGTGTCAAACCCTCAGGGTAGATGAATCCTACTTGGCCCGTAGCCACCAGCAGAATCTAAGATCTCACTGGTAACAAGCCAGCATTGTGAGCGATCTTCATGAGATTCCATGTCAACTACAGGCCTTGGTACTTCACCCCAGAGCCTTCAGAAAGAACCTGCCATGTTCCTCAGCTGCAATGTTCAGTGGAAGTGTGCTTTCCAGGCATCCATGTGGGAGTGCTCTGCTACCCAAACTTTCCAAATGGGAGACTCTCGAGCAAACAAATCTGACTGCCCTGTCCTGTAGAAGGAAACCTGGCTGTTTGGAGAATCTCACAAGCTCAAGTGTGGGAAATCCTCTATGACCTCTTTTCAACTCCTCTCCATTTGTCGGTCATTATAGACACAAACTCCAGCTTGAGCAAACATCTGACGTCTGCGCTTACTCAGGTGCTGGATATTCGAATCAGCCGCTGCACACTGGAAATGCCATTCGCTTGTCACTGAATTTATTCATAGCTTGGGTTTACAATTCCATCCTCACCCTACTGTTCCATAAGCCCTCATGATAGGGAATTCTGCAGCCACAACACAGCATTCTGCCTTCCCAATAGAAAGAAGAAGGGCCTGGTGAGTCTGCCCAGAAACTCCACATTATGATCAATCTACTTGTCCCTTGAGGGAACCCTGAATTATAGACAGCCCTGGCCCCTAGTGTTGTGTCTGACAGAGCCTAAGCCCCGACCTCGTGTCAGCCACCTAGAAGGCGGGGCCCATATCCCGCATGTTAGACTGGCCACGGAACAGAGCCGTCATCTTTACCCATCCTTGGTATTCAGGCATGTGTCCCCAGACCTTTCCTGGAATCCCTACCAATGAGGGAACCTGAATCACAATAGAGAAATCCTCATTCCCCATGGCAGGATTCCTGTAAGTTCGGAAGGGTGTCCAACACACAGAGTGTTAGCCTACTGAATGGCCATTGAGACCACCCCCATTCCTGAGGGCCACACTATGCAAAAGCTTGCATAGTGACCCTCAGCCTGAGCATGCTTTCAAACAAACGTTCTCAGTTGTATCTCCAGGACTTGCATTGGAGGCCTGGTAAGCCCCTATGCCCAAATCATAACCCTTGGTGGGTATTTCCAGGTGCCCAGAGCCAGAGCACTTCTCTGCAATCCCTGTTATGGGACACCCTTAATATGGAAAACAGAACTCTTTCCTCTCTGAGAAAGCCACCACATTATAAGGAGCCGCCAGGATACTTGAGAGGAAATATCACCCATGGACACCTGAGACCACACCTGCATTCTTAGTCCATCGTGGATACACAATCCAGATAAAAAAGCCTGTGCTACCTCCTTTGAGGCATGCGATTTACATTTCACACGGAGCTTCCCTCCAGGAGTATGCATTGGGCCTACAATCACTTCGCCACTAAACCTAACCCGCATTTGTGTTTGCAGACTTCCCTCCCAAAACCATGGCTCTCATGCCCTCCAGCATGGGGTCTCTGGAGCCACACCACAGGACTGTTCCCACCATTGCCAAGGAAACTGTGCCCATCAAATTGCCCTATCTTTCCAGATTAGGAGAAACCTGCAAGGCCCCTGAGCCCACCCCAATACTGGTTGCCACTCTGTACACAAATGCACAGTCTGGAACACCCTGATAACCTACATCTAGGCAGACATTGAAGTCAATGATACTGAGTCAGAGGATTGAACCTGACATTCCGTTAGGATTTTATTGGAACCCTAGATTAAATTTTCAGGCATCTATCCTCAGAGGCCTGTTCTGCAATACCAAATTATGATACATTTGGTCCGTTAGCCCCACATCAGAACATCTCTGGTCCGAGAAGGAAACCGTGCCCTTTGACCAGTGTCAAACCCTCAGGGTAGATGAATCCTACATGGTCCCTTAGCCACCAGCACACTGTAAGGTCTCCATGGTAACAAACCTGCATTATGACCCATCTTCATGAGACTTCATGTCAACTCCAGGCCTTGGTTATTCGCCCAAGAGCCACCAGAACGAATTGGCCATGTTTCTCAGCTGCAATTTTAATGGAGGTGTGCTTTTCAGGCATCCACGTGGGAGTGCTCTGCTACCCAAACTTTCCACATGGGGGACCCTGGAGCAAATAAACCAGACTCCCCCTGTGTGGTAGAAGGAAACTTTGCTGTTTGAAGCATCTCACAAGCCCCAGCATGTGAAATCCTCCATGGCCTCTTGACGCCACCCCTCCATTCATCGGTCATCATAGACATAAACTCCAGCATGAGGAAATGTCTGACTTTCACCTTTACTCAGGTGCTGGATATCTGGAATCAGACACTGCACAATGGAACTGCCTTTTGCTTGGCACTGAATTGAACCTTAGCTTGAGTTTACAATTCCATCCTCACCCTACTGGTCCCCAAGCCCGCTTGATAGGGAATTCTGGGGCCACAACGCAGCTTTTTGCCTTCCCCTTAGAAAGAAGAAGGGCATGGTGATTCTGCCCAGAAACTCTGCATGAGGATCAATCTGCTCAGCCCTTGAGGGATCCCTGATTCATACTCAGCCCTGACCACTAGTTCTGTTTCTGACAGAGCCTGAGTGCTCAATTCATGTCAGCTACTCAGAGAGTCAGGCATGTGAGACTGGCCATGTCTCAGGTCCCTCATTTCTACCCATCCTTGGTATTCAGGCATCTGTCCCCAGACATTTGCTAGAATACCTGCTAATGGGGGAACCTGAGGCACAATAGAGAATTCTTCCTTTTCCATGGCAGGAATCCTGGTAGTTGGGATGGGTGTCCTACATTAAAGTGGTAGCCAGCTGCATGGCCAAGGAGACAACTCCCACTCATAAGGGCTGCCCTAATCACATCAGGCATTGTGACACTCAGACTAGCATGCTTTCAAACAAACGCTCTCAGTTGTACCTCCAAGTCACACATTGTAGGCCTGGTACTCCCCTAGGCCCAAATCCTAATCCTGGTGGGATTTTCCAAGCACCCATACTCACAGCCCTTCTCTGGAATCCCTTTTTAGGGAACATCTAAGATTGAAAACAGCACTCTTCCATTCAAACGAGAAAGCCACCATACTATTGGGAGCTTCCAGGATCTGTAGAGAGGAAAATACTCTCATGGAAACATTAGAACACACCTGCATTCCAAGGCTATCATGGACACACAATCCAGATACAAAAGCCAGTGCTAGTGCCTTCGAGGTACGTGATTTACAGTTCCTGACGATCTGCCCTCCAGGTCTATGCATTGGGCCTACGATCACCTCGCAACTCAACCTAATCCGAGTTTGTGATTGCAGACTTCTCTCCCAAAACCATGGCTTACATGCCCTCCACGATGGAGTCTCTGGAGCCACACCACAGGACTGTGCCTGCCACCCCCAAAGAAACCGTGCCCACAAATTTTCGTAAACCTTCAAGATTAGGAGAAACCTGCAAGGCCCCAGAGCCCACCCCAATATTGGAGGCCACTCTGTACACAAAGGCACAGTCAGAAACACCCTGATTGCCTACATATAGGCAGACACCGAAGTCAATGGTCCTGAGTCTGATGATTGAACCTGAAATTTCGGTTGGACTTCATTGGAACCCTAGATGAAGTTTTTAGGCATCTGTCCTCAGAGGCCTGTTCTGGAATTCCAACTTATGATACAACATTTGGTCCGTGAGCCCCACAACAGAACATCTCCGATACCCAGAAAGAAACCGTGTTCTTCGACCGGTGTCAAACCATCAGGATAGACTAATCATACATGGCCCCTTAGCCACCAGCACATAGTAAGATTTCCGTGGTAACAAAACTGCATTGTGACCCAACTTCATTAGAAACCAGGCCTTGGTACTTTGCCCTAGAGCAACCAGAAAGAACCTGCCATGTTCCTTAGGTGCAATGGTCAATGTAGGTGTGCTTTCCAGTATCCACGTGCGAGTACTATGCTACCCAAACTTTGCACATGTGGGAACCTGGTGTAAACAAACCAGACCTCCCCTGTCCAGTAGAAGGAAACCTTATGTTTGGATCAACTCACAGGCCTCAGCGTGTAAACTGCTCCATGGCCTCTTGATGCCACCACTCCATTGGTCAGTCATCATAGACACAAACTCCAGTCTAAGCAAACATCTGACATGCACCCTTATCCCGGTGCTGGATGTCTTGAATAAACCACTGCACATTGGATCTGCCTTCCACTTGGCACTGAATTGAACCATAGCTTGTGTTTACAATTCCATCCTCACCTGACTGGTCCCTAAGCCCTCTTGATAGGGAAATCTGGGGCCACAACGCAGCATTCTGCCTTCCCCATCGAATGAAGAAATGCCTGGTGAGTCTGCCCTGAAAACCCACATGAGGATCAATCAGGTCGGCCCTCGAGTCAACACCGATTTATAGGCTGCCATGGCCACTAGTGCCGTGTCTGACAGAGCCTGAGCTCGACTGAGTTTCAGCCACTAGAGAGCAGGCCCCATATCTAGCATTTGGGATTGCCATGGCCCAAGTATGTCATCTCTACCCATCCTTGATATTCAGGCACCTGTCCCCAGACCTTGGCAGGGATCCCTGCCAATTAGGGAACTTGAAGCACAATAGAGAACTCTTCTTTCCCCATGGCAATAAACCTGGCTTTTGGGATGGGTGTTCTACCCTCAAAGGGGGAGCCAGTTACAACATCAATGACACCACACACACTCCTGAGGACTACCCTTGGCACAAACAGGCATTGTGACCCTCACCCTGAGCATGCTTTCAAAAAATCCCTCTCAGATTCACCACAATGATCCCTCATTTCAGGCCTGGTATGCCTGTAGGTTCAAATCATAAAACTTGGTGGGATTTTCGAGGTGCCCAGACCCAGAGACCATCTCTGGAATTTTTGTTTTGGTGCACCCTTCAGATGGAAAACAGCACTCATCCCTTCCCCAAAAATGTCACCAAATTATGAGGAGCCACCAGGATCCATAGAGAGGCAATGTCTCCCATGGACCCATGAGAACACACCTGCATTCCGAGGCCATCCTGGACACACAATCCGGAGAGAAAAGCCTGTGCTACTGCCTTCTATTCACCCTAATTACAGTTCCAGATGAGCTGCTCTCAAGGTATATGCATTGGGCCTGTGATCACCTCGCCACTCACCCTAATTCAAATTTGTGTTTGCAGACTTATCTACAAAAACCATGGCACACATGCCCTCCAGGATGGGGTCTCTGGATCCACACTGCAGGACTGTCCCTGCCATCCACAAGGAAACTGTTTCCATCACAGTTACCCAAACTGTCTAGATTAGGAGAAACCTACAAGGCCTCTGGGCCTACCCCAATTTCGGCGGCCGCTCTGAACACAAATGCACAGTCTGAAATACCCTGATCCCCTACATCCAGGAACACAGCCAAGTCAATGGTCCTGAGTCAGAATAATGAACCTAACATGCCCCTAGGACGTCATTGGAACCATTGATTCGGTTTTCAGACATGTGTCCTCAGAGGCCTGTTCTAGAATGCGAACTTATGATACAACATGTGGTGCCTGGGCCACACAACAGAACATCTCCTGTCCCCAGAAGGAAAGCGTGCCCTACAATCTGTGCAAAATCCCAGAGTAGTAGATTCCTGCACAACTACTAAGCCACCAGCACATTCTAAGATCTACCTGGTAACAAACCAGCTGTGTGGCCCATCTGCAAGAGATTCCATGTCAAATCAAGGACTTGGTACTTTGCTACAGAGACACCAGAATAAAGCTGCCATGTTCTTCAGTTGCAATGGTCAATGAAGTTGAACATTCCAGGCATCCATGCGGTAGAGCTCTGCTACCCAAACTTTCCACATGGGGGACCCTGGAGCAAATAAACCACACTCCACCTGTCCAGTAGAACGAAACCTTGCTATTTGGAGCAGCTCATGAGTCTCAACGTGAAAATCCCTCCATGGCTTCTTGACGCCACCCCTCCATTTGTCAGACATCATAGACACAAATTCCAGTGTGAGCAAATATCCGACGTCCTCCCTTACTAAGGTGCTGGATATCTCGAAAAAGCTGCTGGACACAGGAACTGCCTTCCGCTTGGCAGTGAATTGAACTGTAGCTTGTGTTTACAATTCCTTCCTCACCCGACTGGTCCCCAAGCCTTCTTGATAGCGAATTATGGAGACACAACACAGCATTCTGCCTTCCCGATAGAAACAAGTGCCTGGTGAGTCTGGCCAGAAACCCCACATGAAGATCAATCTGCTCGGCCCTATATCGGAGGGACCCTGATTTATAGGTTGCCCTGGCCACTAGTGCTGTGTCTGACAGAGCCTGAGCCCAGACCTAGTGTCAGTCACCAGAGTTTGAGCCCCACATCTAGCATTTGGGATTGCCATGGCTCAAGTATTTCATCTCTACCCATCCTTGGTATTCAGGCACCTGTCCCCAGACCTTTGCTGGAATCCCTGACAATGGGGCATCCTGAAGCACAATAGAGAACTCCTCCTTCTTCATATCAGGAAACTTGGCTGTTAGGATGGGTGTTCAACCCTGAAAGGGGGAGTCATTTACAAGTCCAGTGAGACCACACAAACTCCTCAGGGATGCCCTGGAGGCAAACAGGCCTTGTGACCCTCAGCCTGAGCATGCTTTCAAACAATCCTTCTCTGTTGCACCACCATGAACCCGCATTGCAGGCCTAATATGCCCCTAAGCCCAAATCCTAGCACATGTTGTGATGTCCCAGATGCCATGAACCAGAGCCCGTCTCTGGAATCCCTGTTTTGGGGCACCCATAAGGTGGAAAACATCACTCTCCCCTTCCCCGAAAAAGCCACCAAACTATGGAGAGCCACCAGGATCCATAGAGAGGAAAAGACTCCCATGGACCCATGAGACCACACCTGCATTCCAAGGCCATGCTGGACACACAATCCAAAGAGAAAAGCCTGTGCTACTGCCTTCCAGTCTCCCTAATTATAGTTCATGACGAGCTTCCCTCAAGGTCTACGCATTGGGCCTGTGATCCCCTCGCCACTCACCCTAATTTGTATTTGTGTTTGCAGACTTCTCTCCCAAAACCATGGCTCACATGCCCACCAGAATGTTATCTCTGAAGCCACAACACAGAACTCTGGCTGCCAACCCCAAGGACACTGTGCATATCAGATTTGCCCAAACCTTCCAGATTAGGAGAAACCTGTGTGGCCCCTGAGCCCACACCAATATTGCCGGCCACTTGGGATGGAAATGCGCAGTCTGAAACACCCTTATCACCTACATCCAGGGAAATAGCCAAGTCAATGATCGTGAGATAGACGATTGAACCAAAATGCCCCTAGGCTCTCAATGGAACCCCATTAGGTTTTTAGGCATCTGTCCTCAGGGGCCTGTTCTGAAATACCAATCTATGACACATCATGTGGTCTCTGAGCCACATGACAGAACATCCCCCTGTCCCCAAAAGAATACCATGCTCTTCGACCTGTGCCAAACCCTCAGGGTAGGAGAATCCTGCATGGCACCTTAGCAACCAGCACATTCTAAGTTCTCCCTGGTAACAAACAAGCATTGTGACCCATCTGCAAGAGATCCCATGTCAACTCAAGGCCTTGGCACTTTGTCCCAGAGCCACCAGAACGAATCTGCCATGTTCCTCAGCTGCAATTGTCAATGGAGGTGTGCTTTCCTGGCATCCATGCCGGAGAGCTCTTCTTCACAAACTTTCCACATGGGGAAACCTAGAGTAAACAAACCAGACTTCACCTACACTGTACAAAGAAATGTTACTTTTTGCAGCAGTTCACAGGCCTCAGCATGTGAACTCCTCCATGGCCTCTTTATACCACCCCTCCACTTGTCGGTCATCATAGACAAAAACTCTAGTGTGAGCAAGCATCTGACATCCACCCTTATTCCAGTGCTGGATGTCTCGAGTAAACTGCTACAAATTGGAACTGCCTTCTGCTTGGCACTGAATTAAACCATAGCTTTTGTTTACAATTCCACCCAAAACTGACTGGTTCCCAAGCTCTCGTGATTGGGAAACCTGGAGCCACAACACAGCATTCTGCCTTCCCTATTGAATGAACAAATGCCTGGGAATCTTCCCAAGAAACTCCACATGAGGATCAATCTGCTCCGCCCTCGAATCTACTCTGATATAAAGGCTGCCATGGCCACTAGCGCTGTGTCTGACAGAGCCTGAGCCCCGACCGAGTTTTAGGCCTCATATCTAGCATTTGGGATTGCTATGGCCCAAGTACGTCATCTCCACCCATCCTTGGTATTCAGGCACCTATCTCGAGACCTTGCTGGAAACCCTGCCAATGGGGCAACCTGAAGCACAGAGGAACCTGACAGAAGAGAACTCATCCTTCCTCATGGCAGGACATTTGGCTGTTGGGTTGGGTGTCCAAATCTCTAAGAGGGAGCCAGATATATGACCAATGAGACCACTCCCACTCCTGAGGGCCGGCATGGGAGCAAACAGGCATTGTGAGACTCAGCCTGAGCAAGCTTTCAAACAATCCCTCTCAGTTGCACCATCATGATCCCGCATTGCAGGCCTCATACACCCCTAGGTGCAAATCCTAACCCTTGGTGGGAAGTCCCAGATGCCCAGAAAAAGAGCCTGTATCTGGAATCCCTGTTTGGGGGCACCCATAAGATGGAAAACAACACTCTTCCCTTCCCCAAAAAAGCCACCAAACTATGAGCTGCACAGATCCATAGAGAGGAAAAGTTTCCCATGGACCCATGAGACTATACCTGCATTCCAAGGCCATCCTGGACACACAATATAGAGAGAAAAGCCTGTGCTACTGCCTTCCAGTCACCCTAATTACTCCTGACAAGCTGCACTCCAGGTCTACTCATTGGGCCTGTGATCACCTTTCCACTAACAATAACCCACATTTGTGTTTGCAGACTTCTCTCCCAAAACCATGGCTCATATGCCCTCCAGGACAGGGTCTCTGGATCCACAACACATGACTGGGCCTGCCATCGCCAAGGAAACTGTGCCCGTCAAACCTGCCCAAACCTTCCAGTTTAGGAGAAACACGCAAGAGCCCTGAGCCCGACCCAATATTGTCGGCAGCACTGGACACAAATGCCAGTCTGAAACGCCCTGATCACCTACATCCAAGCAGACAGCCATTTCAATGTTCCTGGGTCAGAAGATTGTACCTGACATGCTCCTAGGACGTCATTGGAACACTAGATTAGGTTTTCAGGCATCTGTCCTCAGGGTCCTGTTCTGAAATACCAACTTAGGATACAACATGTGGTCCCTGAGCCACACAATAAAATATCTCCTGTCCCCAGTAGGAAACCATGCCCTTCGACCTGTGCCAAACCCTCAAGATTGGAGAATCCTGCACAGCACCTTAGACACCAGCACAAACTCTAGTTTGTGCGTTGACCCATACCACAAGCTTTCCATCTGATGGACAATCGAGTCCTGTTGAATGGCTCCAGGATGTCCCATACGGAAAGACTGGAGAGCAGGATTCGAAGGATGGATGCCTGTACAGCATACCTCACATTCCCATTGGCTCTTTGTGACAAGACATGTTTGAACTACTGGCTCTGGGGCGAGCTAACTAGGGGGCTGAATTGAAATGGACTCTCCTGCGGATGGGTCATAATGTGGGTTTGTGTGCATGGAGACCTTGGAATATGTTGGCAGCTCAGGGGCCATGAAGTATTCGCCTAACCGAAGGGTGTAATATTGCTCCAATTAAAAAGAGATCCCTATGTGGAGATGAGACAGGTTCTCTTTGGTGCCTCAGAAAAGCCCCAGATACTGGTCTTCAAACCAGTTCTCTGAGTAGAGACACCTGGAAACCAAAGCTAGGGTTCAGATTAGAGCCTAGATGCCTGTCCGTTTCAATCTTCTGTCTCTGGGGACACTGTCTGAGTATCTAAGTGAAGATAGTTGCTCAGCTGGTGTCAGAGTGCCCCTCTTAGTCCATGGCCGAGGCATGGCCTTGGAGACCTTATTGGATTCTCCTAATCTCTAGGGTTGTGGCCAATGGATTGGGTACAGTTTTCTTGGAGAGGACTGGCACAGTCCTTCAGTGTGTCTCCATAGGCCCTAGCCTGGAGGGTGTGTGGGTCCGGGCTGTGGGTACAGAAGTCTGAAAACACAAACTCGGCTTGGGTGTGGAGCCGAGAGCATGGCAGGATGGACCCACAGACCGTGAGAGGAGATCCTCAGCTTATGAAAGAAGGGCAAATGGGAGGCAGTCACGCAAGCTTTTGTCTTTGGATGTTTTGTCTCACATAGCCGTGGAATGTAGGGGTGACCTCAGGGGCTATGGAAGAGTCTCCCTCTCTGAGGAGTTGGTCCAGCTCTTAAGATTTTGGGGACATTTTGTGGGAAGGGTGGAGTCCTGCTGTCTGGCTCAGGTGTTCTTCCAGGAGAGGGACTCCAGATCACAGTCCTGGGTTCGAGCAAATGGAATACTCGAGCTCTTGTGAAGATTGGGATCATAGGGGCTTGGCAAGCCCCATTTGCGGGCTCTTGGTCGAGGCCCTGAGAGACCTTACTTCGACATGGGGCCCATGCTGATGGTCCCAATGCGAGTTTGTACCCAAGGAGGCACTCAAGTTTAGGCTTGGCCTCAGGGGCCATGAAGGTTTCTCCTACACTGAAGGTATGACTCCATGCCAACAGCAAGCTTTCCAGCCATGGGGAAGGAGAAGATCTGATTTGTGCTTCAGTTACCCACGTTTGCCAGGATTTGATATAATATCTAGGGTCAGATGTCTGAAAACCCAGGTTGGGAAGAGATGACGGCATAAGGCCATGGCCTGTCTGATGTGCTTAGTGTGCAGCCAGCTGTTTCTTTGTCTGTCGGGACGTCAGGCTGTGTCAGACAGAGCATTACTGACCAGGGTAGCCTTTCCAGTTAGGGTGCGGTCGAGGCCAGAGCAGGTTGGTTCTCATTTGTGGTTTCTGGAGAGCCCCATAGGGCAACGTTTTTCTTCTGGTGGGCAGGCAGAAAACTGTGTTGTGGTTCTGGAATTCCCAGTCTGGAGGGCTTGTTTGCCAGGAGTGTGAAGAGGGAAGTCTGAAAACACAAGCTAGCGTTAGGTTTGGGGCCGAGGGCATGGCAGGCCCACTCTGCAGAGACTGAATCGAGATCTCCTGCATCTGAGGTCAGGGCGAGTATCAGACGTTGCCTCAGGTTGGAGTTTGTGTCCATTATGGCCCCTTCCTGAAGGGGGTGGGGGCGTCATGAGGCCAGGGAGGTTTCCCAACGCTGGGAGTTATGAGCTGCCCCAAACATCAAGGTTTCCTCTGTAGGACAGTCGAGTACTATGAGATGGTTCTAGGATGACCCCTACAGAAAGACTCGAGAGAAGGGGTCTAAGCATGAATGTCTGCAAATGCCACCTCACATTCCCACTGGCTGCTTGGGGCAAGGCAGGCTCAATCTGCAGGCTCTTGGGCGGGTTTCTCAGAGGGCTGAGTAGAAATGGACTCTCCTGAGGATGAGTCATACTGTGGGTTGGTGGCCATGGAGACCTTGGGATGTGGCGGGGGCTCAGGGACTCTGCAGGTTTCTCCAAACCGAAGGGTTTGACACAGCTCCAACAATGAAGCTTCCCATGTGGAGACGATCGTTGTTCTGTTTGGTGTCTCAGGAAAGCCCCAGATGCTGGTCTTCAAACCCAGGCCTCTGAGGAGTGACACCTGGAAACCAAAGCAAGAGTTCAGATTAGGGCCCAGGGGCCTGTCTGGTTCAATCTACTGTCTCTGCCAACATCTGTCTGTGTTTCTGCATGGAGGTAGTTGCTCAGCTTGTGTCAGGATGCCTTTGTCCATAGAGGCTTATAGTAGTGGGATGTCCTCGGGGGCCTTGATGTTTCTCCTATTCTGTGGGGTTATGGGCAATGGAATGGGCATAGTCTCCTTGGAGAGAGCAGGACAGTCCTGTGGTGTGGCTCCAGAGGCCCCAGCCTGGCGGCTGTGTGGGCCAGGGCTGTGGGGACAGACATCCAAAAACACAAACTCGGCTGAGGTTTGGGGCTGAGGTTATGGCAGGAGTGATCTACAGTCCGTGAGGGGAGCTCATTGTGATTAGAAAGTAAGGCGAGTGAGAGGCGGTCGTTCAGGCTTATGTCTCTGGATGTTGTATTCATGATGGTCATTTAATGTAAGCATGGTCTCATGGGCCATGGAAGTCTCCCTCTCTGGTGATTTGTCCGGCTCCCAAGAGATTGGGGTCATTTTGTGGGAAGGGAGGAGTCCTGTTTTCTGCCTCATGTGTCCCCACAATAGAGGGATTCTAGAGCAGAGCACTGGGTACATACAACTGGAATACCCACCCTCTGGTTAGGCCTGGGGTCCATTGGGCATGGCAAGCCCATATGCAGATTCTTGGTCCAGCCACTGAGAGACGTTACTTGAATAGTGGACTCATGCTGAGGGTCACAATGTGTGTTTGTGCCCAAGGTGGTCCTCAATATTGGGCGGGACCTCATTGAGCTTGCAGGTTTCTCCTACAGTGAACCTTGGACATGCCAACCTCAGGGTTTCTTGCCATGGGGAAGGAGAAGTTTTGATTTCTGCATCACGTTCACCTCTGGGCACTAATTGGAGATAAGGTCTAGGTTCTGAAGCCTGAAAACCGAGGTTTGGAAGAGATGACGACCTAAGGCCATGGCAGGTCCGATGTGTTCAGTTTGGGGCCAGCTTTCTAGGTGTCGTTCAGGAGGTCTGCACTCAGGCTGTGCCAGACAGGGCATTCGTGCCCAGATACGCTGTATAATTGGGGTACAGTTGAGTGGCATGCAGAAGATAATTATTTGGGGTTTCTCTGTAGCCCCATAAGGCAAAGTCTTTCTTCTGGAGGGCAGGCAGAGTGCTGCATTCTGGCTCCGGAACTGCCAAACTGGAGGCCTTGCGGCCAGGAATGCAAGGATGTAAGTCTGAGAACTGAAGCTTTGCTTTGGTTTCAGGGCGAGGAAATGGCAGGCACACTCTGCAGAGCTGAATTTAGATTTCATGCATCTGAGGTCAGGGCGAGGTTCATATATTGGCTCAGGTTGGAGTTTCTGTCCATGATGGCCCCTTCATGAAGGGGGGTCATCACACCGCCATTGGTGTTTTCCCATGATGGCAGTAGTGAGATGCTCCAAACCACAAGGATTTTCTGCGGGTCAGTTGAAACCTATTGGATGGCTCCAGGACATCCCATATGGAACAATTGCAGAGCAGGGTTCTAAGGATGGATGCCTGGGCATCCGGCCTTGCATTCCAATTGTCTCCTAGCGAAACGGCACGTTTGATTGCTGCCTATGATGTAGCAGCCGAGGGGGCTGAGTTGAAATGCATTCTCCTGAGGATCGGTCATAATGTGGGATTGTGTCCATGGAGACCTTGGAATGGGGCAGTGGCACCAGGGCTCTGAAGGATGCTCCTAACCAGAGGTTTTGACACAGCTCCAAGAAGCATTTTTCCCATGGGGAAACAAGATTTGTTCTCATTGGTGCTTCAGTAACCCCCAATATGCTGGTATTGGAAACCAGAACTCTGAGGAGAGATGCCTGGAAACCAAGGCAATGGATCTGATTAGGGCCTGGGGCCTGTCTGGTTTAATCTTCTTCTCTCGGTTCATCTGTCTATGGGATTGAGTGGAGGTAGTTCCTCAGCTGGTGTCAGATTGCCCCTATTTGTCCTGGGCAGTCTACACTATTGGGATGGCCACTTTGACTTTGGAGGTTTCTCCTAATTTGCAAGTTTGTGGCCAATGAAATGGGCAGAATTCCTTTGGGGAGGGAAGGCACAATTCTGAGGTGTGGCTCTAGGGCTCAAGCATGGAGGGTGTGTGGGTCAGAGCTGTGGGGACCGAAGTCTGAAAACAGAAACTCGTCTTAGGTTTGGGGACATAGGTATGGGAGGCCCGATCTACAGACCTTGAGCAGAACTCTTCAGGATATGAACAAAAAGTGAGTGTGAGGCACTTGCTCAGGCTTTTGACTCTGGATTTTGTGTCACTGATGGCCGTGGAATGTAGGGGCGTCCTCATGGACCATGGGTGAGACTTCCTCTATGGGGATTTGGATGATCCCAATATTTTGGGGTCATTCCGTGGGATGGGAGGAGTCCATTCTGGTTTTTTTTTTTTTTTTTACCTCAGGTGTGCCACTAAAGAGGGATTCCAGAGCAGAACCCTGGGAAGGGGTGACTGGACAACCTGAACTCTGTATAAGATTGGGGGCCTAAGGGCATGGCAATCCCCATATGGGGTACCTTGGTCCAGCCACTGAGAGGTCTTACTTGAGTACAGTGCTCACACTGAGGGTCACAATGCATGTTTGTGCCCAATGTAGGCATCAAGCATGGGCGGGGACTCATGGGCCATGCTTGATTCTCCTACACTGAACTTTGGACAACATACAAACCACAAGGTTTCTTTCCATGGGGAAGGAGGAATTCTGATTTCTGCATCATGTTCACCCCTGGGCAGTGACTGGAGATAAGATCTAAGTTCTGAATCCAGAAAATCGAGGTTGGGATGAGATGATAACCTAAGGTCATGGAGGGTCCGATGTGCTCAGTGTGCGGTCAGCTTTCTGGGTGTTGTTCAGGAGGTATGGATTCAGGCTGTGTCAGACAGTGCATTAGTGCCCAGGTTAGAATGTATAATTTGGGTACAGTTGAGTTCCATGTAGGTTCATCCTCATTTATTGTGTCAGGGAAGCTCACTGGGGCAACATTTTTCTTCTGGTGGGCAGGCAGAGTGCAGCATTGTGGGTCCAGAATTGCCAAACTTGAGGGCGTCGGGACCAGGAGTGTGAGGACGTAAGTCTGAGATCATAAGCTAGACTTAAGTTTCAGGGCGAGGGCACGGCAGGCACCCTCTGCAGATCCGAATCAAAATCTCATTCATCTGAAGTCAGGACGAGGATCAGACTTAGGCGCAGGTTGGAGTTTCTGTCCATGATGGCCCCTTCATCAAAGGGGTGGAATCTCGAGGCCATGGAGGTTTTCCCACGTTGGGAGTTGTGGGATGCTCCAAACTGCAAGGATTCCTTCTGCGGGAAAATTGAGAACTGTTGGATGGCTCCAGGACATCCCATATGGAATGACTCCAGAGCCGGGTTCTAAGGATGGATGCCTGAGCAGACTGCCTCTTACACCAATTGTCTCCCTGCCACAAGACAGGTACGATCTGATGGCTATGCAGGAGCAATCGTGGGAGCTGAGTTGAAATGGACTCTCCTGAAGATGGGTCTTAATGTGTGTTTGTGTCCATGAGGACGTTGGAATGGGGTGGTGGCCCCAGGGCTCTAAAGGATTCTAACCGGAGATTTTGAAACAACTCGAAAGAGCAAGTTTTCCATGTGGAGACAAGATTTGTTCTAATTGGTGCCTCAGGAAACCCACATATGCTGGTATTAGAACCAGGCCTCTGAGGAGAGATACATAGAAACCACAGCAATGCATCCAATTAGGTCCTAGGAGCCTCTCTGGTTCAATCTTCTTCTCTGTCGACATCTGTCTATTTTATGAAATGGAGGTAGTTGCTCAGCTGGTGTCAGACCGCTCCTGTTTGTCCGGGCGGCCTACACTATAGGGATGGCCTCGGGGACTTTGGAGGTTTCTCCTAAATTGTATGATTATGGACAATGGCATGGGAAGAATTCCTGTGGAGTGGGCAGGCACAGACCTGATGTGTGGCTCCAAGGGCCCAGCCTTGAGGGTGTGTGGGCAAGGACTGTGGGGACAGATGTCTGAAAACACAAACTCAGCTTAGCTTTGGGGATGTAGGTATGGCAGGTCCGATTTACAGACTATGAGGAGAACTTTTTGGGATATGAATAAAGGGTGAAAGTGTGACACTTGTCAGGCTTTTGCCCCTGGATTTTGTGTCAATGATGGCTGTGGAATGTCGAGGAGTCCTCATGGGCCATGGAAGAGTCTTTCTCTCTGTGGATTTGGCCAGATCCCAATTGTTTTGGGTTAATCTGTGGGATTTAGTTTTGTTAACTAAGGTGTCCCACCAAAAGAGGGATTCCCGAGCAGAACCCTGGACAACAAGAAATCTAACTAAAAATACGGGCCTAGGGGCATGGCAAGCCCAATATGCCTTCTAATGGTCCAGCCACTGAGAGGCCTTCATTGAGGACAGAACTCATGCTGAGGGTCACAATGCGTGTTTATGCCCTCGTGGTACTCAAGCATGGGTGGGGACTCATGGTGCATGCTTGTTTCTCCTACACTGAATGATAGTCAACATGTCAACCACATGAGTTCTTGCCATGGGGAAGTATTAATTCTGATTTCTGCATGTCATTCACCCCTGGGCAGTGATTGGAGATAAGGTTTAGGTTGTGAAGTCTGAAAACCGAGGTTGGGAAGAGATGACGACCTAAGACCATGTTGGGTCCAATATGCTCAGCGTGGAGCCAGCTGTCTGGGTGTTGGTCGGGAGGTCCAAGCTTGGGCTGTGTCAGACAGGGCATTAGTGCCCAGGGTAGATTGTATAATTGGGGTACAACTGAGTGCCGTGCAGGTTGATCTTTATTTGGTATTTCTGGTTAGCCCCAAGGGCAATGTTTTTCTTCTGGAGAACAGGCAGAGTGCTGCATTGTGGCTCCGGAATTTCCAAAGTGGATGCCTTGTGGACGGGGAGTGTGAGGACGGAAGTCTGAGAACACATGTTAGGCGTAGGTTCTGGGCGAGGGCACGGCAGGCACCCTCTGCAGATCTGAATCGGGATATCATGAATCTGAAGTCAGGGCGAGGTTCAAACCTAGGCTTAGGTTTGAATTTCTGTCCATTCTGGCCACTTTATGAAGGGGACAGCATCTCCAGTCCATGGAGGTTTACCCACGATGGGAGTTGTGAGATGCTCCAAACAACAAAGATTCCTTCTGATCAACAATTGAGACCTTTTGTATCACTCCAGTACATACCATACAGAATGACACCAGAGCAGGGATCTTAGGATGGATACATGGGAAGCCCGCCTCACATTGCAGTTGTCTCCTAGCAAATAGACAGGTTTGATATGCTGGCTCTGTCAGAGCAACCAAGGGGGCTGAGTTGAAATGGACTCTCCTGAGGATGGATGCTAATGTGGGTTTGTGTCCATGGAGACCTTGGAATGGGGCGTTGGTGCATGGGCCCTGAAGGATTCTCCTAACCGGAGGTTTTGAGACATCTCCAAAGGACAAGTTTCCCATGTGGAGACGAGATTTGTTCTAATTCGTGCCTCAGGAAACCCCCATATACTGTTATTGGAATATAGGCCTCTGAAGAGAGATAACTGGAAACCAAAGCAATGGCTCCGTTTAGAGCCTAGGGGCCTGTCCGGTTGAATCTTCTTCTCTGTGTACATCCATCTAAGGTATTAGTGGAGTTAGATGCTCAGCTGGTGTCAGATGGCCCTTGTTTGTCCCAGGCGGCCTACACTATTGTGAAGGCCTTGGGGACTTTGGAGGTTTCTCCTAATTTTATGATTATGGACAATGGAATGGGCAGAATTCCCGTGGAGAGGGAAGGCACAGTTTTGATGTGGCTCCAGGGGCCCCAGCCTGCAGGGTGTGTGCCTCAGGACTGTGGAGACAGAAGTCTAAAACACAAACTCAGTTTAGGTTTAGGGACGTAGGTATGGCAGGCCCGATCTACAGACCGTGAGGAGAATTCTTCCAGATATGAAGAAAGAGAGATTGTGAGGCACTTGTTCAGGCTTTTG
Source organism: Mustela nivalis (assembly GCF_964662115.1). Lineage (NCBI taxonomy): Eukaryota > Metazoa > Chordata > Mammalia > Carnivora > Mustelidae > Mustela > Mustela nivalis. The sequence goes on from NW_028136290.1 coordinate 96,478, forward strand.
TTTCTGGATTTTGTGTCAACGATGGGCGTGGAATGTCCGGGAGGCCTCATGGGCCATGGACGAGTCTTCCGCTCTGTGGATTTGGCCCGATTCCAATTGTTTTGGGTCAAACTGTGGGATGGGAGGAGTCCTTTCAGTTTTGTTACCTCAGGTGTTCCACCAAAAGAGGGATTCCAAAGCCGAGCCCTGGGGAGGGGAGACTGGACAACCAGAAATCTGGTTAAAAATTGGGGCCTAGGGGCATGACAAGCCCAATATGCTGTCTTTTGGTCCAGCCACTGAGAGGCCTTACTTGAGAACTGGGCTCACGTTGAGGGTCAGAATGCATGTTTGTGAACGACTTGGTCCTCAAGCATCTGCAGGGCCTCATGGGCCACACTGGTTTCAACTACATTTTACGTTGGACAACATGCCAACCACAAGGTTTCTTGCCATGGGGAAGGAGTTCTGATTCCTGCATCATGTTCAACCCTGGGTGGTGACTGGAGATAAGGTTTAGGTTCTGAAGCCTGAAAACCGAGGTTGGAAAGAGATGATGACCTAAGGCCATGGCGGGTCTGATGTGCTCAGTGTGTGGCTAGCTGGGTGGGTGCGAGCCAGGAGGTTCAGTCTCAGGCTGTGCCAGAAAGGGCAGTAGTGCCCAGGGCAGCCTGTATAATTGGGGTCCAGTCAAGTGGCATGCAGATTGATCCTCATTTGGGGAATCTGGGTAGCCCCAGAGGGCAATGATTTTCTTCCAGAAAGCAGGCAGAGTGCTGCCTTGTAGTTCTGGAATTGCCAAACTGGAGGGCTTGTGGGCCAGGAATGTGAGGATGGAAGTTGAGATCACAAACTAGACTTACGTTTCTGGGCAAGGGCACGGCAGGCACACTCTGCAGAGCTGAATCAAGATGTCCTGCATCTGAAGTCAGGGCGAGGATCAGACGATCGATCAGGTTGGAGCTTCTGTCCCTGATGGCCCCTTCATGAAGCACAGGGGGCGGGATCACGAGGCCATGGAGGTTTGCCCACGATGGGAGTTGTGAGATGCTCCAAACAGTAAAGATTCTTCTGCGGGACTATTGATACCTGTTGGTTGGCTCCAGGACTTCCCATACAGCATAATTCTGAGAATGGTTCTAAGTATGGATGTCTGGGAAGCCTGCCTCTCATTCCAATCATCTCCTAGCGACAAGACGGGTTAGATCTGCTGGATCAGGGGGAGCAACTGAGGGGGCTGAGTTGAAATGGACTCTCCTGTGGATGGGTCCTAATGTGGGTGTGTCTCCATGGAGACCTTGGAATGAGGCGCTGGCACCGGGAACCTGAAATGTCCTTCTAACCAGAGGCTTTGAGAGAGCTCCAACATGTAAGTTTCCCATGTGTAGACGAGATTTGTTCTGATGGGTGCCTCAGGAGAAGCCCTCAGCTGGTATTGGAAACCAGGCTTTTGAGGAGACATGCGTGTAAACCAAAGCTATGGATCCCATTATGGCCTGGGGTCCTGTCTGGTCAATCTTCTTCTCTGGGGACATCCATCTATGGTATGAGTGGAGGTAGATGCTCAGCTGGTGTCAGACGGCCCTTTTTTGTCCCGGACAACCTACACCATTGGTATGGCCTCAGGGAATTTGGAGGTTTCTCCTAATTTGTACGGTTTTGGATAATGGAATGGGCAGAATTCCCATGGATTGGTTAGGCACAGTCCTAATGTGTGGTTCCAGTGGCCCAGCCTGGAGGGTGTGTGGCCCAGGACTTTGAGGACAGAACTCAAAAAACACAAACTCAGCTTAGGTTTGGGAACGTAGGTATGGCACGGCCGAACTACAAATCATGAGAAGAACTCTTCAGGATATGAAGAAAGAGCGAGTCTGAGGCGCTTAGTTAGGCTTTTGTCTCTGGATTTTGTATCAGCGATGGCCGTGGAATGTCGGGGAGGCCTCATGGGCCATGGACGAATCTTCCTCTCTGTGGATTTGGCCCTATCCCAATTCTTTTTCGTGAATCTGTGGGATGGGAGGACTCCTTTAGGGTTTGTTACCTGAGGTGTCCCACCAAAAGAGGAATTCCAAAGCAGAGCCCTGCGCAAGAGTGAAGGGACAACCCGAAATATGGTTAAAAATTAGGGTCTAGGGGCATGGCAAGCCCAATATGCTGTTTCTTCATGCAGCCACTGAGAGGCCTTGCCTGAGGACCGGGCTCAGGCTGAGGGTCACAATGTGTGTTTGAGACCAATGTGGCCCTCAAGCATGGGCTGGGTCTCATGTGCCACACTGGTTTCAACTACACTGAAAGTTGGACAACATGCCAACCACGAGGTTTCATGCCAAGGAAACGAGTTCGGATTTCTGCAACATTTTCAAACCTGGGCAGTGATTGGAGATAAGGTCAAGGTTCTGAAGCCTGAAAACCGAGGTTGGGTAGAGATGACGACCTAAGGCCACGGCGGGTCCGATGTGCTCAGTGTGCGGCCAGCTGTCTGGGTGGGGCCAGGAGTTCCAGGCTCAGGCTGTGTCAGAATGGGCAATTGTGCCCACTTCAGCCTATATATTTGGTGTACAGCCAAATGGCGTGCAGGTTGATCCTCATTTAGGGTTTCTGGGTAGCCCCAGAGGGCAATGTTCTTCTTCCAGGGAGCAGGCAGAGTGCCGCATTGTACTTCTGGATTGCCAAACTGGAGGGCTTGTGGGCCAGTAGTCTGAGGACTGAAGTCTGAGAACACAAGCTAGGCTTAGTTTTTATGGGTGAGGACATGGCAGGCACAATCTACAGACCTGAATCGAGATCTCGTGCATCTGAAGTCAGGGTGAGGATCAGACGTTCTTCAGGTTGGACTTTCTGTCCCTGATGGCCCCTTCATGAAGGGGGGGAATCACGAGGCCATGGGGGTTTTCGCACGATGGGAGTTGTGAGAAGCTCCAAACTACAAAGATTCTTCTCCAGGACAATTGAGACCTGTTAGTTGGCGCCAGGCCAAGGATTCCAAGCATGGTTCTGAGGATGGATGGCTAGGTACCCCACCTGGCATTCCAATTTTCTCCTAGCTACAAGAAAGGTTAGATCTGCTGGATCTGGGGGAGCAACGGAGGAGGCTGAGTTGAAATTGACTCTCCTGTGGATGTGTCCTAATATGTTTTTGTGTCTATGGAGACCTTGGAATGAAGCGGTGGCACTGGGTCCCTGATGGGTTCTTCTAAACAGAGACTTTGACACAGCTCCACCGTGCAAGTTTCCCATATGTAGATGAGATTTGTTCTGATGGGTGAGTCAAGAAACAGCCATATGCTGGTATTGAAATCCAGGCCTCTGAGGAGACATGCCTGGAAACCATAGCAATAGATCCGATTAGTGCCTAGTGGTCTGCTCATTCCTTTTTTCCTCTGGGGACATCAGTCTATGGGTCTGAGTGCAGGAAGGTGCTCTGATGTGCTCAGATTGTTCCTGTTTGTCCTGGGAAGCCACCACTATTGGGATGGCCTCAGGAACTTTGGAGGTTTATCCTATTAGTAGGATTGTGGCCATTGGAATGGGTACACACAATTCCCTTGGAGAGGGCAAGTACAGTCCTCAGGTTTGGCTCCAAGGGCCTAAGCCTTTGGGGTGTGTAGGCCAGGGCTGTTTGGACAGTTGTCTGAAAACACAAACGCGGCTTATGTTTCGGGTCATAGGTATGGCAGGACTGATCTACTGACCATGAGGAGAACTCTTCAGGATATGAAAAAAGGGCGAGCGTGAGGCTCGTGCTCAAGTTTTTGTCTCTGGATATCGTGTCATTCATGGTCGTGAAATTTCCGGGTGCCTTCATGGGAAATTGACGAGTCTTACTCTCTGGGGTTTTGCCCCATCCCAAGATTTTTGGGTCATTCTGGGGATGGAAGAAGTCCGTTTTGTTGTTGTTGATTTGCTTTGTTTTGTTTTTTAACCTCAAGTGTCTCACCAAATGAGGTATTCCAGAGTAGAGCCCTGGGGAGGGCCGACCGGACAACCAGAAATCTGGTTTAAAATTGGGGCCTAGGGACATGTCAAGCCCATTATGACATCTAATGGTCGAGCCACTGAGAGGACTTACTAGAGCACAGGACTCACGCTGAGGGTCACAATGCGTGTTTATGCCCTCTTCGCACTCAAGAATTGGCGGGGCCTCCGGGTGAATGCTGGTTTCTCCTACACTGAACGTTGGACAACATGCCAACCACAAGGTTTCTTGCCATGGGTAAGGACGAGTTCTGATTTCTACATCACAAGCACCCCTGGGCAGTGGTTGGAGATAAGGTCTAGGTTCTGAAGCCTGAAAAACCGCAGTTGGGAAGAGATAATGACCTAAGGCCATGGCGGTTCTGATGTGCTCAGTGTGCGGTCAGCTGTCTGGGTGTTGGTCAGGAGGTCCGAGCTCAGGTTGTGTCAGACAGTGCATTAGGGCCCAGGTTAGACTATATACTTTGGGTACAGTCGAATGCCATGTAGATTTATCCTCATATAAGGTGCCTGGGCAGCTCATTAGGCCAAATTTTTTTTCTAGAGGGCAGGCAGAGTGCTGCATTGTGGGTCTGGAATTGCGAAACTTCTGGGCTTCGGGGCCTGGAGTGTGAGGAGGGAAGTCTGAGAACACAAGCTAGACTTGGGTTTCAGGCCAGGGCACGGCAGGTACCCCTGTAGATCTGAACCTATATCTCATGCATCTGAAGTCAGGGCGAGGATCAGACGTTGGCTCAGGTTGGAGTTTCTGTGCATGACGGACCCTTCATGAAGGGAGCGGAATCTCAAGGCCATGGAGTTTTTCCCACGTTGGGAGTTGTGGGATGCCCCCTTCAAGGATTACTTCTACGGGACAATTGAGTCCTGTTGGGCAGCTTCAGGACATCCCATATGGAATGACTCCAGAACACTGTTCGAGGTTGGATGCATGGGAAGCCGGCCTCGCATTCCAATTGTCTCCCAGCAACAAGACCGTTTAGATCTGATGGCTCTGCGAGAGAAACCGGGGTGGCTGACTTGAAATGGACTTTCCTGAGGATGGGTCCTAATGTGTGTTTGTGTCCATGAGGGCCTTAAAATGGGGCGGTGGCACCGAGAACCTGAAGTATTCTCCTAAGCTTTTGACATAGCTCGATGCACAACGTTCCTTGTGGATACGAGATTTGTTTTGATGGGTGCCTCAGGAAAACCTCTATGCTGGTATTGGAATCCAGGCTTTTGAGGAGACATGCCTGTAATCCAAAGCAATGTATCCGATTATGGCCTAGGGTCCTGTCTGGTTCAATCTTCTTCTCAGGGGACATCCATCTATGGTATGAGTGGAGGTAGATGCTCAGCTGGTATCAGACCGCCCTTGTTTGTCCGGGGCGACCTGCACTATTGGGATGTCCTCAGGGATTTGTAGGATTCTCCAAATTTTACTGTTTTGGACAATGGCATCGGCAGAATTCCCATGGATTGGTTAGGCACAGTCCTAATGTGTGATTCCAGGGGCCCGAGCCTGGAGGGTGTGTGGCCCAGGACTTTGAGGACAGAAGTCTGAAAACACAAAATCAGCTTAGGTTTGGGGACGTAGGTATGGCAGGCCCGATCTATAAACCATGAGAAGTACTCTTCCGGATATGAAGAAAGAGCGAGTCTGAGGCGCTTGCTCAGGCTTTTGTCTCTGGATTTTGTATCAGAGATGGCCGTGGAATGTCGGGGAGGCCTCATGGGCCATGGACGAATCTTCCTCTCTGTGGATTTGGCCCGATCCCAATTGTTTTTCGTCAATCTGTGGAATGGGAGGACTCCTTTCAGGTATGTTACCTCAGGTGTCCCGCCAAAAGAGGAATTCCAAAGAAGAGCCCTGGGGAAAAGTGAAGGAGAACCCGAACTATGGGTAAAATTTGGGGCCTAGGGGCATGGCAAACCCAATATGCTATCTCTTCATCCAGCCACTGAGAGGCCTTATTGAGGACTGGGATCAGGGTGAGGGTCACAATGTGTGGTTTTGACCAATGTGGCCGCAAACATGAGCGGGGCCTCATGAGCCACATTGGTTTCAACTACACTGAACGTTGGACAACATGCCAACCACATGGTTTCTTGCCACGGGAAAGGAGTTGTGATTTCTGCATCACTTTCAAGCCTGGGCAGTGATTGGAGATAAGGTCTAGGTTCTGAAACTTGACAACCGAGGTTGGGAAGAGATGACGACCTAAGACCATGGCGGGTCCGATGTGCTCAGTGAGCGGCCAGCTTTCTGTGTGGGGCCAGGTAATCCAGGCTCAGGCTGTGTCAAAAAGGGCAATAGGGCCCAGGTCAGCCTATATATTTGGGGTACAGTAGAATGGCGTGCAGGTTGATCCTCATTTGGAGTTTCTGGGTAGCCCCAGAGAGCAATGTTTTTCTTCCTGAGGGCAGGAAGAGTGCTGCATTATAGTTCTGGTTTTCAAACTGGAGGCTTGTGGGCCGGTAGTCTGAGGAAGGAAATCTGAGAACAAGCTAGGCTTAGGTTTCTGGGTGAGGACAAGGCAGGAACAATCTACAGACCTGAATCGAGATCTCGTGCTTATGATGTCAGGGCGAGGATCAGAAGATCGCTCAGTTTGGTGTTTCTGTCCCTGATGGCCCTTCATGAAGGGGCGGGGTGGTCACGAGGCCGTGGGGGTTTTCCCACGATGTTAGTTGTGAGAAGCTCCAAACTGCAAAGATTCTTCTGCAGGACAATTGAGACCTGTTTGTTGGCTCCAGGGCAACGATTCCAAGCAGGGTTCTAAGGATGGATGGCTGGGTAGCCGACCTCGCATTCCAATTGTGTCCTAGCAACAAGACAGGTTAGATCTGCTGGATCTGGGGGAGCAACCCAGGAGGCTGAGTTGAAATGGACTCTCCTGTGGATGGGTCCTAATGTCTGTTTGTGTCTATGGAGACCTTGGAATGTAGCCGTGGCACTGGGGTCCTGAAGGGTTTTTCCAAACAGAGGCTTTGACACAGCTCCAACGTGCAAGTTTCCCATATGTAGATGAGATGTTTTCTGATGGGTGAGTCAAGAAACAGCCATACGCTTGTATTGGAATCCAGGCCTCTGAGGAGAGATGACTGGATACCACAGCAATGGATCCGTTTAGTGCCTAGGGGCCTGTTCGTTCCTTTTTACCTCTGGGGACATCAGTCTATGCGTCTGAGTGCAGGTAGGTGCTCAGATGAGCTCAGATTGCCCCTGTTTGTCCTGGGAAGCCACCACTGTTGGGATGGCCTCTGGCAGTTTGGAGGTTTATCCTATTAGTAGGGTTGTGGCCATTGGAATGGGCACTTACAATTCCCTTGGAGAGGGCAAGTACAGTCCTCAGGTTTGGCTCCAGGGGCCTGAGCCTGTAGGGTGTGTAGGCCAGAGCTGTTTGGACAGTTGTCTGAAAACACAAACGCGGCTTATGTTTCGGGTCATAGGTATGGCAGGACTGATCTACAGACCATGAGGAGAACTCTTCAGGATATGATAAAAGGGCGAGTGTGAGGCTCGTGCTCAAGTTTTTGTCTCTGGATATCGTGTCACTCATGGTCGTGAAATTTCCGGGTGACTTCATGGGAAATGGACGAGTCTTACTCTCTGGGGTTTTGCCCCATCCCAAGATTTTTGGGTCATTCTGGGAATGGAAGAAGTCCGTTTTGTTGTTGTTGTTGATTTTCTTTGTTTTGTTTTTTAACCTCAGGTGTCTCACCAAATGAGGTATTCCAGAGTAGAGCCCTGGGGAGGGCCGACCGGACAACCAGAAATCTGGTTAAAAATTGTGGCCTAGGGACATGTCAAGCCCATTATGACATCTAATGGTCGAGCCACTGAGAGGACTTACTAGAGCACAGGACTCACGCTGAGGGTCACAATGCATGTTTATGCCCTCTTCGCACTCAAGAATTGGCGGGGCCTCCGGGTGAATGCTGGTTTCTCCTACACTGAACGTTGGACAACATGCCAACCACAAGGTTTCTTGCCATGGGTAAGGACGAGTTCTGATTTCTGCATCACAGGCACCCCTGGGCAGTGGTTGGAGATAAGGTCTAGGTTCTGAAGCCTGAAAAACCGCAGTTGGGAATAGATGATGACCTAAGGCCTTGGCGGTTCTGATGTGCTCAGTGTGCGGTCAGCTGTCTGGGTGTTGGTCAGGAGGTCCGAGCTCAGGTTGTGTCAGACAGTGCATTAGTGCCCAGGTTAGACTATATACTTTGGGTACAGTCGAATGCCATGTAGATTTATCCTCATATAAGGTGCCAGGGCAGCTCATTAGGCCAAATTTTTTTTCTAGAGGGCAGGCAGAGTGCTGCATTGTGGGTCTGGAATTGCAAAACTTCTGGGCTTCGGGGCCTGGAGTGTGAGGAGGGAAGTCTGAGAACACAAGCTAGACTTGGGTTTCAGGGCCAGGGCACGGCAGGTACACCTGTAGATCTGAACCTATATCTCATGCATCTGAAGTCAGGGCGAGGATCAGACGTTGGCTCAGGTTGGAGTTTCTGTGCATGACGGCCCCTTCATGAAGGGAGCGGAATCTCGAGGCCATGGAGGTTTTCCCACGTTGGGAGTTGTGGGATGCCCCCTTCAAGGATTCCTTCTGCGGGACAATTGAGACTTGTTGGGCAGCTCCAGGACATCCCATATGGAATGACTCCAGGGCACTGTTCGAGGATGGATGCCTGGGAAGCCCGCCTCGCATTCCAATTGTCTCCTAGCAACAAGACAGTTTAGATCTGATGGCTCTGCGGGAGAAACCGGGGTGGCTGACTTGAAATGGACTTTCCTGAGGATGGGTCCTAATGTGTGTTTGTGTCCATGAGGGCCTTAAATTGGGGCGGTGGCACCGGGACCCTGAAGTATTCTCCTAAGCTTTTGACATAGCTCGATGCACAAGGTTCCTTGTGGAGACGAGATTTGTTTTGATGGGTGCCTCAGGAAAACCTCTATGCTGGTATTGGAATCCAGGCTTTTGAGGAGACAAGCCTGTAATCCAAAGCAATGTATCCGATTATGGCCTAGGGTCCTGTCTGGTTCAATCTTCTTCTCAGGGGACATCCATCTATGGTATGAGTGGAGGTAGATGCTCAGCTGGTATCAGACCGCCCTTGTTTGTCCCAGATAACCTGCACTATTGGGATGGCCTCAGGGATTTGTAGGGTTCTCCAAATTTTACTGTTTTGGACAATGGCATCGGCAGAATTCCCATGAATTGGGTAGGCACAGTCCTAATGTGTGACTCCAGGGGCCCCAGCCTGGAGGGTGTGTGGCCCAGGACTTTGAGGACAGAAGTCTGAAAACACAAACTCAGCTTAGGTTTGGGGACGTAAGTATGGCAGGCCCGATCTATAAACCATGAGAAGAACTCTTCCGGATATGAAGAAAGAGCGAGTCTGAGGCGCTTGCTCAGGCTTTTGTCTCTGGATTTTGTATCAGAGATGGCCGTGGAATGTCGGGGAGGCCTCATGGGCCATGGACGAATCTTCCTCTCTGTGGATTTGGCCCGATCCAAATTGTTTTTCGTCAATCTGTGGAAAGGGAGGACTCCTTTCAGGTTTGTTACCTCAGGTGTCCCGCCAAAAGAGGAATTCCAAAGAAGAGCCCTAAGGAAAAGTGAAGGGAGAACCCGAACTATGGGTAAAATTTGGGGCCTAGGGGCATGGCAAGCCCAATATGCTATCTCTTCATCCAGCATCTGAGAGGCCTTATTGAGGACTGGGATCAGGGTGAGGGTCACAATGTGTGGTTTTGACCAATATGGCCCGCAAACATGAGCGGGGCCTCATGGGCCACACTGGTTTCAACTACACTGAACGTTGGACAACATGCCAACCACATGGTTTCTTGCCACGGGGAAGGAGTTGTGTTTTCTGCATCACTTTCAAGCCTGGGAAGTGATTGGAGATAAGGTCTAGGTTCTGAAACTTGACAACCGAGGTTGGGAAGAGATGACGACCTAAGACCATGGCGGGTCCGATGTGCTCAGTGAGCGGCCAGCTTTCTGTGTGGGGCCAGGTAATCCAGGCTCAGGCTGTGTCAAAAAGGGCAATAGTGCCCAGGTCAGCCTATATATTTGGGGTACAGTAGAATGGCGTGCAGGTTGATCCTCTTTTGGAGTTTCTGGGTATCCCCAGAGGGCAATGTTTTTCTTCCTGAGGGCAGGAAGAGTGCTCCATTATAGTTCTGGTTTTCAAACTGGAGGCTTGTGGGCCAGTAGTCTGAGGAAGGAAATCTGAGAACAAGCTAGGCTTAGGATTCTGGGTGAGGACAAGGCAGGAACAATCTACAGACCTGAATCGAGATCTCGTGCTTATGATGTCAGGGCGAGGATCAGAAGATCGCTCAGGTTGGTGTTTCTGTCCCTGATGGCCCTTCATGAAGGGGCAGGGGGGCCACGAGGCCGTGGGGGTTTTCCCACGATGTTAGTTGTGAGAAGCTCCAAACTGCAAAGATTCTTCTGCAGGACAATTGAGACCTGTTTGTTGGCTCCAGGGCAACGATTCCGAGCAGGGTTCTAAGGATGGATGGCTGGGTAGCCCACCTCGCATTCCAATTGTGTCCTAGCAACAAGACAGGTTAGATCTGCTGGATCTGGGGGAGCAACCCAGGAGGCTGAGTTGAAATGGACTCTCCTGTGGATGGGTCCTAATGTCTTTTTGTGTCTATGGAGACCTTGGAATGTAGCGGTGGCACTGGTGTCCTGAAGGGTTTTTCCAAACAGAGGCTTTGACACAGCTCCAACGTGCAAGTTTCCCATATGTAGATGAGATGTTTTCTGATGGGTGAGTCAAGAAACAGCCATACACTGGTATTGAAATCCAGGCCTCTGAGGAGAGATGACTGGATACCACAGCAATGGATCCGTTTAGTGCCTAGGGGCCTGTTCGTTCCTTTTTACCTCTGGGGACATCAGTCTATGCGTCTGAGTGCAGGTAGGTGCTCAGATGAGCTCAGATTGCCTCTGTTTGTCCTGGGAAGCCACCACTATTGGGATGGCCTCAGGCAGTTTGGAGGTTTATCCTATTAGTAGGGTTGTGGCCATTGGAATGGGCACATACAATTCCCTTGGAGAGGGCAAGTACAGTCCTCAGGTTTGGCTCCAGGGGCCTGAGCCTGTAGGGTGTGTAGGCCAGAGCTGTTTGGACAGTTGTCTGAAAACACAAACGCGGCTTATGTTGCGGGTCATAGGTATGGCAGGACTGATCTACAGACCATGAGGAGAACTCTTCAGGATATGATAAAAGGGCGAGTGTGAGGCTCGTGCTCAAGTTTTTGTCTCTGGATATCGTGTCACTCATGGTCGTGAAATTTCCGGGTGACTTCATGGGAAATGGACGAGTCTTACTCTCTGGGGTTTTGCCCCATCCCAAGATTTTTGGGTCATTCTGGGAATGGAAGAAGTCCGTTTTGTTGTTGTTGTTGATTTTCTTTGTTTTGTTTTTTAACCTCAGGTGTCTCACCAAATGAGGTATTCCAGAGTAGAGCCCTGGGGAGGGCCGACCGGACAACCAGAAATCTGGTTAAAAATTGTGGCCTAGGGACATGTCAAGCCCATTATGACATCTAATGGTCGAGCCACTGAGAGGACTTACTAGAGCACAGGACTCACGCTGAGGGTCACAATGCGTGTTTATGCCCTCTTCGCACTCAAGAATTGGCGGGGCCTCCGGGTGAATGCTGGTTTCTCCTACACTGAACGTTGGACAACATGCCAACCACAAGGTTTCTTGCCATGGGTAAGGACGAGTTCTGATTTCTGCATCACAGGCACCCCTGGGCAGTGGTTGGAGATAAGGTCTAGATTCTGAAGCCTGAAAAACCGCAGTTGGGAAGAGATGATGACCTACTGCCATGGCGGTTCTGATGTGCTCAGTGTGCGGTCAGCTGTCTGGGTGTTGGTCAGGAGGTCCGAGCTCAGGTTGTGTCAGACAGTGCATTAGTGCCCAGGTTAGACTATATACTTTGGGTACAGTCGAATGCCATGTAGATTTATCCTCATATAAGGTGCCTGGGCAGCTCATTAGGCCAAATTTTTTTTCTAGAGGGCAGGCAGAGTGCTGCATTGTGGGTCTGGAATTGCGAAACTTCCGGGCTTCGGGGCCTGGAGTGTGAGGACGGAAGTCTGAGAACACAAGCTAGACTTGGGTTTCAGGGCCAGGGCACGGCAGGTATCCCTGTAGATCTGAACCTATATCTCATGCATCTGAAGTCAGGGCGAGGATCAGACATTGGCTCAGGTGGGAGTTTCTGTGCATGACGGCCCCTTCATGAAGGGAGCGGAATCTCGAGGCCATGGAGGTTTTCCCACGTTGGGAGTTGTGGGATGCCCCCTTCAAGGATTCCTTCTGCGGGACAATTGAGACTTGTTGGGCAGCTCCAGGACATCCCATATGGAATGACTCCAGAACACTGTTCGAGGTTGGATGCATGGGAAGCCGGCCTCGCATTCCAATTGTCTCCCAGCAACAAGACCGTTTAGATCTGATGGCTCTGCGAGAGAAACCGGGGTGGCTGACTTGAAATGGACTTTCCTGAGGATGGGTCCTAATGTGTGTTTGTGTCCATGAGGGCCTTAAAATGGGGCGGTGGCACCGAGACCCTGAAGTATTCTCCTAAGCTTTTGACATAGCTCGATGCACAACGTTCCTTGTGGATACGAGATTTGTTTTGATGGGTGCCTCAGGAAAACCTCTATGCTGGTATTGGAATCCAGGCTTTTGAGGAGACATGCCTGTAATCCAAAGCAATGTATCCGATTATGGCCTAGGGTCCTGTCTGGTTCAATCTTCTTCTCAGGGGACATCCATCTATGGTATGAGTGGAGGTAGATGCTCAGCTGGTATCAGACCGCCCTTGTTTGTCCGGGGCGACCTGCACTATTGGGATGGCCTCAGGGATTTGTAGGATTCTCCAAATTTTACTGTTTTGGACAATGGCATCGGCAGAATTCCCATGGATTGGGTAGGCACAGTCCTAATGTGTGATTCCAGGGGCCCGAGCCTGGAGGGTGTGTGGCCCAGGACTTTGAGGACAGAAGTCTGAAAACACAAAATCAGCTTAGGTTTGGGGACGTAGGTATGGCAGGCCCGATCTATAAACCATGAGAAGTACTCTTCCGGATATAAAGAAAGAGCGAGTCTGAGGCGCTTGCTCAGGCTTTTGTCTCTGGATTTTGTATCAGAGATGGCCGTGGAATGTCGGGGAGGCCTCATGGGCCATGGACGAATCTTCCTCTCTGTGGATTTGGCCCGATCCCAATTGTTTTTCGTCAATCTGTGGAATGGGAGGACTCCTTTCAGGTTTGTTACCTCAGGTGTCCCGCCAAAAGAGGAATTCCAAAGAAGAGCCCTGGGGAAAAGTGAAGGAGAACCCGAACTATGGGTAAAATTTGGGGCCTAGGGGCATGGCAAACCCAATATGCTATCTCTTCATCCAGCCACTGAGAGGCCTTATTGAGGACTGGGATCAGGGTGAGGGTCACAATGTGTGGTTTTGACCAATGTGGCCGCAAACATGAGCGGGGCCTCATGAGCCACATTGGTTTCAACTACACTGAACGTTGGACAACATGCCAACCACATGGTTTCTTGCCACGGGAAAGGAGTTGTGATTTCTGCATCACTTTCAAGCCTGGGCAGTGATTGGAGATAAGGTCTAGGTTCTGAAACTTGACAACCGAGGTTGGGAAGAGATGACGACCTAAGACCATGGCGGGTCCGATGTGCTCAGTGAGCGGCCAGCTTTCTGTGTGGGGCCAGGTAATCCAGGCTCAGGCTGTGTCAAAAAGGGCAATAGGGCCCAGGTCAGCCTATATATTTGGGGTACAGTAGAATGGCGTGCAGGTTGATCCTCATTTGGAGTTTCTGGGTAGCCCCAGAGAGCAATGTTTTTCTTCCTGAGGGCAGGAAGAGTGCTGCATTATAGTTCTGGTTTTCAAACTGGAGGCTTGTGGGCCGGTAGTCTGAGGAAGGAAATCTGAGAACAAGCTAGGCTTAGGTTTCTGGGTGAGGACAAGGCAGGAACAATCTACAGACCTGAATCGAGATCTCGTGCTTATGATGTCAGGGCGAGGATCAGAAGATCGCTCAGTTTGGTGTTTCTGTCCCTGATGGACCTTCATGAAAAGGCGGGGTGGTCACGAGGCCGTGGGGGTTTTCCCACGATGTTAGTTGTGAGAAGCTCCAAACTGCAAAGATTCTTCTGCAGGACAATTGAGACCTGTTTGTTGGCTCCAGGGCAACGATTCCGAACAGGGTTCTAAGGATGGATGGCTGGGTAGCCCACCTCGCATTCCAATTGTGTCCTAGCAACAAGACAGGTTAGATCTGCTGGATCTGGGGGAACAACCCTGGAGGCTGAGTTGAAATGGACTCTCCTGTGGATGGGTCCTAATGTCTGTTTGTGTCTATGGAGACCTTGGAATGTAGCCGTGGCACTGGGGTCCTGAAGGGTTTTTCCAAACAGAGGCTTTGACACAGCTCCAACGTGCAAGTTTCCCATATGTAGATGAGATGTTTTCTGATGGGTGAGTCAAGAAACAGCCATACGCTTGTATTGGAATCCAGGCCTCTGAGGAGAGATGACTGGATACCACAGCAATGGATCCGTTTAGTGCCTAGGGGCCTGTTCGTTCCTTTTTACCTCTGGGGACATCAGTCTATGCGTCTGAGTGCAGGTAGGTGCTCAGATGAGCTCAGATTGCCCCTGTTTGTCCTGGGAAGCCACCACTGTTGGGATGGCCTCCGGCAGTTTGGAGGTTTATCCTATTAGTAGGGTTGTGGCCATTGGAATGGGCACTTACAATTCCCTTGGAGAGGGCAAGTACAGTCCTCAGGTTTGGCTCCAGGGGCCTGAGCCTGTAGGGTGTGTAGGCCAGAGCTGTTTGGACAGTTGTCTGAAAACACAAACGCGGCTTATGTTTCGGGTCATAGGTATGGCAGGACTGATCTACAGACCATGAGGAGAACTCTTCAGGATATGATAAAAGGGCGAGTGTGAGGCTCGTGCTCAAGTTTTTGTCACTGGATATCGTGTCACTCATGGTCGTGAAATTTCCGGGTGACTTCATGGGAAATGGACGAGTCTTACTCTCTGGGGTTTTGCCCCATCCCAAGATTTTTGGGTCATTCTGGGAATGGAAGAAGTCCGTTTTGTTGTTGTTGTTGATTTTCTTTGTTTTGTTTTTTAACCTCAGGTGTCTCACCAAATGAGGTATTCCAGAGTAGAGCCCTGGGGAGGGCCGACCGGACAACCAGAAATCTGGTTAAAAATTGTGGCCTAGGGACATGTCAAGCCCATTATGACATCTAATGGTCGAGCCACTGAGAGGACTTACTAGAGCACAGGACTCACGCTGAGGGTCACAATGCGTGTTTATGCCCTCTTCGCACTCAAGAATTGGCGGGGCCTCCGGGTGAATGCTGGTTTCTCCTACACTGAACGTTGGACAACATGCCAACCACAAGGTTTCTTGCCATGGGTAAGGACGAGTTCTGATTTCTGCATCACAGGCACCCCTGGGCAGTGGTTGGAGATAAGGTCTAGATTCTGAAGCCTGAAAAACCGCAGTTGGGAAGAGATGATGACCTACTGCCATGGCGGTTCTGATGTGCTCAGTGTGCGGTCAGCTGTCTGGGTGTTGGTCAGGAGGTCCGAGCTCAGGTTATGTCAGACAGTGCATTAGTGCCCAGGTTAGACTATATACTTTGGGTACAGTCGAATGCCATGTAGATTTATCCTCATATAAGGTGCCTGGGCAGCTCATTAGGCCAAATTTTTTTTCTAGAGGGCAGGCAGAGTGCTGCATTGTGGGTCTGGAATTGCGAAACTTCCGGGCTTCGGGGCCTGGAGTGTGAGGACGGAAGTCTGAGAACACAAGCTAGACTTGGGTTTCAGGGCCAGGGCACGGCAGGTATCCCTGTAGATCTGAACCTATATCTCATGCATCTGAAGTCAGGGCGAGGATCAGACATTGGCTCAGGTGGGAGTTTCTGTGCATGACGGCCCCTTCATGAAGGGAGCGAAATCTCGAGGCCATGGAGGTTTTCCCACGTTGGGAGTTGTGGGATGCCCCCTTCAAGGATTCCTTCTGTGGGACAATTGAGACTTGTTGGGCAGCTCCAGGACATCCCATATGGAATGACTCCAGAACACTGTTCGAGGTTGGATGCATGGGAAGCCAGCCTCGCATTCCAATTGTCTCCCAGCAAGAAGACCGTTTAGATCTGATGGCTCTGCGAGAGAAACCGGGGTGGCTGACTTGAAATGGACTTTCCTGAGGATGGGTCCTAATGTGTGTTTGTGTCCATGAGGGCCTTAAAATGGGGCGGTGGCACCGAGACCCTGAAGTATTCTCCTAAGCTTTTGACATAGCTCGATGCACAACGTTCCTTGTGGATACGAGATTTGTTTTGATGGGTGCCTCAGGAAAACCTCTATGCTGGTATTGGAATCCAGGCTTTTGAGGAGACATGCCTGTAATCCAAAGCAATGTATCCGATTATGGCCTAGGGTCCTGTCTGGTTCAATCTTCTTCTCAGGGGACATCCATCTATGGTATGAGTGGAGGTAGATGCTCAGCTGGAATCAGACCGCCCTTGTTTGTCCGGGGCGACCTGCACTATTGGGATGGCCTCAGGGATTTGTAGGATTCTCCAAATTTTACTGTTTTGGACAATGGCATCGGCAGAATTCCCATGGATTGGGTAGGCACAGTCCTAATGTGTGATTCCAGGGGCCCGAGCCTGGAGGGTGTGTGGCCCAGGACTTTGAGGACAGAAGTCTGAAAACACAAAATCAGCTTAGGTTTGGGGACGTAGGTATGGCAGGCCCGATCTATAAACCATGAGAAGTACTCTTCCGGATATAAAGAAAGAGCGAGTCTGAGGCGCTTGCTCAGGCTTTTGTCTCTGGATTTTGTATCAGAGATGGCCGTGGAATGTCGGGGAGGCCTCATGGGCCATGGACGAATCTTCCTCTCTGTGGATTTGGCCCGATCCCAATTGTTTTTCGTCAATCTGTGGAATGGGAGGACTCCTTTCAGGTTTGTTACCTCAGGTGTCCCGCCAAAAGAGGAATTCCAAAGAAGAGCCCTGGGGAAAAGTGAAGGAGAACCCGAACTATGGGTAAAATTTGGGGCCTAGGGGAATGGCAAACCCAATATGCTATCTCTTCATCCAGCCACTGAGAGGCCTTATTGAGGACTGGGATCAGGGTGAGGGTCACAATGTGTGGTTTTGACCAATGTGGCCGCAAACATGAGCGGGGCCTCATGAGCCACATTGGTTTCAACTACACTGAACGTTGGACAACATGCCAACCACATGGTTTCTTGCCACGGGAAAGGAGTTGTGATTTCTGCATCACTTTCAAGCCTGGGCAGTGATTGGAGATAAGGTCTAGGTTCTGAAACTTGACAACCGAGGTTGGGAAGAGATGACGACCTAAGACCATGGCGGGTCCGATGTGCTCAGTGAGCGGCCAGCTTTCTGTGTGGGGCCAGGTAATCCAGGCTCAGGCTGTGTCAAAAAGGGCAATAGGGCCCAGGTCAGCCTATATATTTGGGGTACAGTAGAATGGCGTGCAGGTTGATCCTCATTTGGAGTTTCTGGGTAGCCCCAGAGAGCAATGTTTTTCTTCCTGAGGGCAGGAAGAGTGCTGCATTATAGTTCTGGTTTTCAAACTGGAGGCTTGTGGGCCGGTAGTCTGAGGAAGGAAATCTGAGAACAAGCTAGGCTTAGGTTTCTGGGTGAGGACAAGGCAGGAACAATCTACAGACCTGAATCGAGATCTCGTGCTTATGATGTCAGGGCGAGGATCAGAAGATCGCTCAGTTTGGTGTTTCTGTCCCTGATGGACCTTCATGAAAAGGCGGGGTGGTCACGAGGCCGTGGGGGTTTTCCCACGATGTTAGTTGTGAGAAGCTCCAAACTGCAAAGATTCTTCTGCAGGACAATTGAGACCTGTTTGTTGGCTCCAGGGCAACGATTCCGAACAGGGTTCTAAGGATGGATGGCTGGGTAGCCCACCTCGCATTCCAATTGTGTCCTAGCAACAAGACAGGTTAGATCTGCTGGATCTGGGGGAACAACCCTGGAGGCTGAGTTGAAATGGACTCTCCTGTGGATGGGTCCTAATGTCTGTTTGTGTCTATGGAGACCTTGGAATGTAGCCGTGGAACTGGGGTCCTGAAGGGTTTTTCCAAACAGAGGCTTTGACACAGCTCCAACGTGCAAGTTTCCCATATGTAGATGAGATGTTTTCTGATGGGTGAGTCAAGAAACAGCCATACGCTTGTATTGGAATCCAGGCCTCTGAGGAGAGATGACTGGATACCACAGCAATGGATCCGTTTAGTGCCTAGGGGCCTGTTCGTTCCTTTTTACCTCTGGGGACATCAGTCTATGCGTCTGAGTGCAGGTAGGTGCTCAGATGAGCTCAGATTGCCCCTGTTTGTCCTGGGAAGCCACCACTGTTGGGATGGCCTCCGGCAGTTTGGAGGTTTATCCTATTAGTAGGGTTGTGGCCATTGGAATGGGCACTTACAATTCCCTTGGAGAGGGCAAGTACAGTCCTCAGGTTTGGCTCCAGGGGCCTGAGCCTGTAGGGTGTGTAGGCCAGAGCTGTTTGGACAGTTGTCTGAAAACACAAACGCGGCTTATGTTTCGGGTCATAGGTATGGCAGGACTGATCTACAGACCATGAGGAGAACTCTTCAGGATATGATAAAAGGGCGAGTGTGAGGCTCGTGCTCAAGTTTTTGTCTCTGGATATCGTGTCACTCATGGTCGTGAAATTTCCGGGTGACTTCATGGGAAATGGACGAGTCTTACTCTCTGGGGTTTTGCCCCATCCCAAGATTTTTGGGTCATTCTGGGAATGGAAGAAGTCCGTTTTGTTGTTGTTGTTGATTTTCTTTGTTTTGTTTTTTAACCTCAGGTGTCTCACCAAATGAGGTATTCCAGAGTAGAGCCCTGGGGAGGGCCGACCGGACAACCAGAAATCTGGTTAAAAATTGTGGCCTAGGGACATGTCAAGCCCATTATGACATCTAATGGTCGAGCCACTGAGAGGACTTACTAGAGCACAGGACTCACGCTGAGGGTCACAATGCATGTTTATGCCCTCTTCGCACTCAAGAATTGGCGGGGCCTCCGGGTGAATGCTGGTTTCTCCTACACTGAACGTTGGACAACATGCCAACCACAAGGTTTCTTGCCATGGGTAAGGACGAGTTCTGATTTCTGCATCACAGGCACCCCTGGGCAGTGGTTGGAGATAAGGTCTAGGTTCTGAAGCCTGAAAAACCGCAGTTGGGAATAGATGATGACCTAAGGCCTTGGCGGTTCTGATGGGCTCAGTGTGCGGTCAGCTGTCTGGGTGTTGGTCAGGAGGTCCGAGCTCAGGTTGTGTCAGACAGTGCATTAGTGCCCAGGTTAGACTATATACTTTGGGTACAGTCGAATGCCATGTAGATTTATCCTCATATAAGGTGCCAGGGCAGCTCATTAGGCCAAATTTTTTATCTAGAGGGCAGGCAGAGTGCTGCATTGTGGGTCTGGAATTGCAAAACTTCTGGGCTTCGGGGCCGGGAGTGTGAGGAGGGAAGTCTGAGAACACAAGCTAGACTTGGGTTTCAGGGCCAGGGCACGGCAGGTACACCTGTAGATCTGAACCTATATCTCATGCATCTGAAGTCAGGGCGAGGATCAGACGTTGGCTCAGGTTGGAGTTTCTGTGCATGACGGCCCCTTCATGAAGGGAGCGGAATCTCGAGGCCATGGAGGTTTTCCCACGTTGGGAGTTGTGGGATGCCCCCTTCAAGGATTCCTTCTGCGGGACAATTGAGACTTGTTGGGCAGCTCCAGGACATCCCATATGGAATGACTCCAGGGCACTGTTCGAGGATGGATGCCTGGGAAGCCCGCCTCGCATTCCAATTGTCTCCTAGCAACAAGACAGTTTAGATCTGATGGCTCTGCGGGAGAAACCGGGGTGGCTGACTTGAAATGGACTTTCCTGAGGATGGGTCCTAATGTGTGTTTGTGTCCATGAGGGCCTTAAATTGGGGCGGTGGCACCGGGACCCTGAAGTATTCTCCTAAGCTTTTGACATAGCTCGATGCACAAGGTTCCTTGTGGAGACGAGATTTGTTTTGATGGGTGCCTCAGGAAAACCTCTATGCTGGTATTGGAATCCAGGCTTTTGAGGAGACAAGCCTGTAATCCAAAGCAATGTATCCGATTATGGCCTAGGGTCCTGTCTGGTTCAATCTTCTTCTCAGGGGACATCCATCTATGGTATGAGTGGAGGTAGATGCTCAGCTGGTATCAGACCGCCCTTGTTTGTCCCAGACGACCTGCACTATTGGGATGGCCTCAGGGATTTGTAGGGTTCTCCAAATTTTACTGTTTTGGACAATGGCATCGGCAGAATTCCCATGAATTGGGTAGGCACAGTCCTAATGTGTGACTCCAGGGGCCCCAGCCTGGAGGGTGTGTGGCCCAGGACTTTGAGGACAGAAGTCTGAAAACACAAACTCAGCTTAGGTTTGGGGACGTAAGTATGGCAGGCCCGATCTATAAACCATGAGAAGAACTCTTCCGGATATGAAGAAAGAGCGAGTCTGAGGCGCTTGCTCAGGCTTTTGTCTCTGGATTTTGTATCAGAGATGGCCGTGGAATGTCGGGGAGGCCTCATGGGCCATGGACGAATCTTCCTCTCTGTGGATTTGGCCCGATCCAAATTGTTTTTCGTCAATCTGTGGAAAGGGAGGACTCCTTTCAGGTTTGTTACCTCAGGTGTCCCGCCAAAAGAGGAATTCCAAAGAAGAGCCCTAAGGAAAAGTGAAGGGAGAACCCGAACTATGGGTAAAATTTGGGGCCTAGGGGCATGGCAAGCCCAATATGCTATCTCTTCATCCAGCATCTGAGAGGCCTTATTGAGGACTGGGATCAGGGTGAGGGTCACAATGTGTGGTTTTGACCAATATGGCCCGCAAACATGAGCGGGGCCTCATGGGCCACACTGGTTTCAACTACACTGAACGTTGGACAACATGCCAACCACATGGTTTCTTGCCACGGGGAAGGAGTTGTGTTTTCTGCATCACTTTCAAGCCTGGGAAGTGATTGGAGATAAGGTCTAGGTTCTGAAACTTGACAACCGAGGTTGGGAAGAGATGACGACCTAAGACCATGGCGGGTCCGATGTGCTCAGTGAGCGGCCAGCTTTCTGTGTGGGGCCAGGTAATCCAGGCTCAGGCTGTGTCAAAAAGGGCAATAGTGCCCAGGTCAGCCTATATATTTGGGGTACAGTAGAATGGCGTGCAGGTTGATCCTCTTTTGGAGTTTCTGGGTATCCCCAGAGGGCAATGTTTTTCTTCCTGAGGGCAGGAAGAGTGCTCCATTATAGTTCTGGTTTTCAAACTGGAGGCTTGTGGGCCAGTAGTCTGAGGAAGGAAATCTGAGAACAAGCTAGGCTTAGGATTCTGGGTGAGGACAAGGCAGGAACAATCTACAGACCTGAATCGAGATCTCGTGCTTATGATGTCAGGGCGAGGATCAGAAGATCGCTCAGGTTGGTGTTTCTGTCCCTGATGGCCCTTCATGAAGGGGCAGGGGGGCCACGAGGCCGTGGGGGTTTTCCCACGATGTTAGTTGTGAGAAGCTCCAAACTGCAAAGATTCTTCTGCAGGACAATTGAGACCTGTTTGTTGGCTCCAGGGCAACGATTCCGAGCAGGGTTCTAAGGATGGATGGCTGGGTAGCCCACCTCGCATTCCAATTGTGTCCTAGCAACAAGACAGGTTAGATCTGCTGGATCTGGGGGAGCAACCCAGGAGGCTGAGTTGAAATGGACTCTCCTGTGGATGGGTCCTAATGTCTTTTTGTGTCTATGGAGACCTTGGAATGTAGCGGTGGCACTGGTGTCCTGAAGGGTTTTTCCAAACAGAGGCTTTGACACAGCTCCAACGTGCAAGTTTCCCATATGTAGATGAGATGTTTTCTGATGGGTGAGTCAAGAAACAGCCATACACTGGTATTGAAATCCAGGCCTCTGAGGAGAGATGACTGGATACCACAGCAATGGATCCGTTTAGTGCCTAGGGGCCTGTTCGTTCCTTTTTAACTCTGGGGACATCAGTCTATGCGTCTGAGTGCAGGTAGGTGCTCAGATGAGCTCCGATTGCCTCTGTTTGTCCTGGGAAGCCACCACTATTGGGATGGCCTCAGGCAGTTTGGAGGTTTATCCTATTAGTAGGGTTGTGGCCATTGGAATGGGCACATACAATTCCCTTGGAGAGGGCAAGTACAGTCCTCAGGTTTGGCTCCAGGGGCCTGAGCCTGTAGGGTGTGTAGGCCAGAGCTGTTTGGACAGTTGTCTGAAAACACAAACGCGGCTTATGTTTCGGGTCATAGGTATGGCAGGACTGATCTACAGACCATGAGGAGAACTCTTCAGGATATGATAAAAGGGCGAGTGTGAGGCTCGTGCTCAAGTTTTTGTCTCTGGATATCGTGTCACTCATGGTCGTGAAATTTCCGGGTGACTTCATGGGAAATGGACGAGTCTTACTCTCTGGGGTTTTGCCCCATCCCAAGATTTTTGGGTCATTCTGGGAATGGAAGAAGTCCGTTTTGTTGTTGTTGTTGATTTTCTTTGTTTTGTTTTTTAACCTCAGGTGTCTCACCAAATGAGGTATTCCAGAGTAGAGCCCTGGGGAGGGCCGACCGGACAACCAGAAATCTGGTTAAAAATTGTGGCCTAGGGACATGTCAAGCCCATTATGACATCTAATGGTCGAGCCACTGAGAGGACTTACTAGAGCACAGGACTCACGCTGAGGGTCACAATGCGTGTTTATGCCCTCTTCGCACTCAAGAATTGGCGGGGCCTCCGGGTGAATGCTGGTTTCTCCTACACTGAACGTTGGACAACATGCCAACCACAAGGTTTCTTGCCATGGGTAAGGACGAGTTCTGATTTCTGCATCACAGGCACCCCTGGGCAGTGGTTGGAGATAAGGTCTAGATTCTGAAGCCTGAAAAACCGCAGTTGGGAAGAGATGATGACCTACTGCCATGGCGGTTCTGATGTGCTCAGTGTGCGGTCAGCTGTCTGGGTGTTGGTCAGGAGGTCCGAGCTCAGGTTGTGTCAGACAGTGCATTAGTGCCCAGGTTAGACTATATACTTTGGGTACAGTCGAATGCCATGTAGATTTATCCTCATATAAGGTGCCTGGGCAGCTCATTAGGCCAAATTTTTTTTCTAGAGGGCAGGCAGAGTGCTGCATTGTGGGTCTGGAATTGCGAAACTTCCGGGCTTCGGGGCCTGGAGTGTGAGGACGGAAGTCTGAGAACACAAGCTAGACTTGGGTTTCAGGGCCAGGGCACGGCAGGTATCCCTGTAGATCTGAACCTATATCTCATGCATCTGAAGTCAGGGCGAGGATCAGACATTGGCTCAGGTGGGAGTTTCTGTGCATGACGGCCCCTTCATGAAGGGAGCGGAATCTCGAGGCCATGGAGGTTTTCCCACGTTGGGAGTTGTGGGATGCCCCCTTCAAGGATTCCTTCTGCGGGACAATTGAGACTTGTTGGGCAGCTCCAGGACATCCCATATGGAATGACTCCAGGGCACCGTTCGAGGATGGATGCCTGGGAAGCCCGCCTCGCATTCCAATTGTCTCCCAGCAACAAGACAGTTTAGATCTGATGGCTCTGCGGGAGAAACCGGGGTGGCTGACTTGAAATGGACTTTCCTGAGGATGGGTCCTAATGTGTGTTTGTGTCCATGAGGGCCTTAAAATGGGGCGGTGGCACCGAGACCCTGAAGTATTCTCCTAAGCTTTTGACATAGCTCGATGCACAACGTTCCTTGTGGATACGAGATTTGTTTTGATGGGTGCCTCAGGAAAACCTCTATGCTGGTATTGGAATCCAGGCTTTTGAGGAGACATGCCTGTAATCCAAAGCAATGTATCCGATTATGGCCTAGGGTCCTGTCTGGTTCAATCTTCTACTCAGGGGACATCCATCTATGGTATGAGTGGAGGTAGATGCTCAGCTGGTATCAGACCGCCCTTGTTTGTCCGGGGCGACCTGCACTATTGGGATGGCCTCAGGGATTTGTAGGATTCTCCAAATTTTACTGTTTTGGACAATGGCATCGGCAGAATTCCCATGGATTGGGTAGGCACAGTCCTAATGTGTGACTCCAGGGTTCCGAGCCTGGAGGGTGTGTGGCCCAGGACTTTGAGGACAGAAGTCTGAAAACACAAAATCAGCTTAGGTTTGGGGACGTAGGTATGGCAGGCCCGATCTATAAACCATGAGAAGTACTCTTCCGGATATAAAGAAAGAGCGAGTCTGAGGCGCTTGCTCAGGCTTTTGTCTCTGGATTTTGTATCAGAGATGGCCGTGGAATGTCGGGGAGGCCTCATGGGCCATGGACGAATCTTCCTCTCTGTGGATTTGGCCCGATCCCAATTGTTTTTCGTCAATCTGTGGAATGGGAGGACTCCTTTCAGGTTTGTTACCTCAGGTGTCCCGCCAAAAGAGGAATTCCAAAGAAGAGCCCTGGGGAAAAGTGAAGGAGAACCCGAAATATGGGTAAAATTTGGGGCCTAGGGGCATGGCAAACCCAATATGCTATCTCTTCATCCAGCCACTGAGAGGCCTTATTGAGGACTGGGATCAGGGTGAGGGTCACAATGTGTGGTTTTGACCAATGTGGCCGCAAACATGAGCGGGGCCTCATGAGCCACATTGGTTTCAACTACACTGAACGTTGGACAACATGCCAACCACATGGTTTCTTGCCACGGGAAAGGAGTTGTGATTTCTGCATCACTTTCAAGCCTGGGCAGTGATTGGAGATAAGGTCTAGGTTCTGAAACTTGACAACCGAGGTTGGGAAGAGATGACGACCTAAGACCATGGCGGGTCCGATGTGCTCAGTGAGCGGCCAGCTTTCTGTGTGGGGCCAGGTAATCCAGGCTCAGGCTGTGTCAAAAAGGGCAATAGGGCCCAGGTCAGCCTATATATTTGGGGTACAGTAGAATGGCGTGCAGGTTGATCCTCATTTGGAGTTTCTGGGTAGCCCCAGAGAGCAATGTTTTTCTTCCTGAGGGCAGGAAGAGTGCTGCATTATAGTTCTGGTTTTCAAACTGGAGGCTTGTGGGCCGGTAGTCTGAGGAAGGAAATCTGAGAACAAGCTAGGCTTAGGTTTCTGGGTGAGGACAAGGCAGGAACAATCTACAGACCTGCTTCGAGATCTCGTGCTTATGATGTCAGGGCGAGGATCAGAAGATCGCTCAGGTTGGTGTTTCTGTCCCTGATGGCCCTTCATGAAGGGGCAGGGGGGCCACGAGGCCGTGGGGGTTTTCCCACGATGTTAGTTGTGAGAAGCTCCAAACTGCAAAGATTCTTCTGCAGGACAATTGAGACCTGTTTGTTGGCTCCAGGGCAACGATTCCGAGCAGGGTTCTAAGGATGGATGGCTGGGTAGCCCACCTCGCATTCCAATTGTGTCCTAGCAACAAGACAGGTTAGATCTGCTGGATCTGGGGGAGCAACCCAGGAGGCTGAGTTGAAATGGACTCTCCTGTGGATGGGTCCTAATGTCTTTTTGTGTCTATGGAGACCTTGGAATGTAGCGGTGGCACTGGTGTCCTGAAGGGTTTTTCCAAACAGAGGCTTTGACACAGCTCCAACGTGCAAGTTTCCCATATGTAGATGAGATGTTTTCTGATGGGTGAGTCAAGAAACAGCCATACACTGGTATTGAAATCCAGGCCTCTGAGGAGAGATGACTGGATACCACAGCAATGGATCCGTTTAGTGCCTAGGGGCCTGTTCGTTCCTTTTTACCTCTGGGGACATCAGTCTATGCGTCTGAGTGCAGGTAGGTGCTCAGATGAGCTCCGATTGCCTCTGTTTGTCCTGGGAAGCCACCACTATTGGGATGGCCTCAGGCAGTTTGGAGGTTTATCCTATTAGTAGGGTTGTGGCCATTGGAATGGGCACATACAATTCCCTTGGAGAGGGCAAGTACAGTCCTCAGGTTTGGCTCCAGGGGCCTGAGCCTGTAGGGTGTGTAGGCCAGAGCTGTTTGGACAGTTGTCTGAAAACACAAACGCGGCTTATGTTTCGGGTCATAGGTATGGCAGGACTGATCTACAGACCATGAGGAGAACTCTTCAGGATATGATAAAAGGGCGAGTGTGAGGCTCGTGCTCAAGTTTTTGTCTCTGGATATCGTGTCACTCATGGTCGTGAAATTTCCGGGTGACTTCATGGGAAATGGACGAGTCTTACTCTCTGGGGTTTTGCCCCATCCCAAGATTTTTGGGTCATTCTGGGAATGGAAGAAGTCCGTTTTGTTGTTGTTGTTGATTTTCTTTGTTTTGTTTTTTAACCTCAGGTGTCTCACCAAATGAGGTATTCCAGAGTAGAGCCCTGGGGAGGGCCGACCGGACAACCAGAAATCTGGTTAAAAATTGTGGCCTAGGGACATGTCAAGCCCATTATGACATCTAATGGTCGAGCCACTGAGAGGACTTACTAGAGCACAGGACTCACGCTGAGGGTCACAATGCGTGTTTATGCCCTCTTCGCACTCAAGAATTGGCGGGGCCTCCGGGTGAATGCTGGTTTCTCCTACACTGAACGTTGGACAACATGCCAACCACAAGGTTTCTTGCCATGGGTAAGGACGAGTTCTGATTTCTGCATCACAGGCACCCCTGGGCAGTGGTTGGAGATAAGGTCTAGATTCTGAAGCCTGAAAAACCGCAGTTGGGAAGAGATGATGACCTACTGCCATGGCGGTTCTGATGTGCTCAGTGTGCGGTCAGCTGTCTGGGTGTTGGTCAGGAGGTCCGAGCTCAGGTTGTGTCAGACAGTGCATTAGTGCCCAGGTTAGACTATATACTTTGGGTACAGTCGAATGCCATGTAGATTTATCCTCATATAAGGTGCCTGGGCAGCTCATTAGGCCAAATTTTTTTTCTAGAGGGCAGGCAGAGTGCTGCATTGTGGGTCTGGAATTGCGAAACTTCCGGGCTACGGGGCCTGGAGTGTGAGGACGGAAGTCTGAGAACACAAGCTAGACTTGGGTTTCAGGGCCAGGGCACGGCAGGTATCCCTGTAGATCTGAACCTATATCTCATGCATCTGAAGTCAGGGCGAGGATCAGACATTGGCTCAGGTGGGAGTTTCTGTGCATGACGGCCCCTTCATGAAGGGAGCGGAATCTCGAGGCCATGGAGGTTTTCCCACGTTGGGAGTTGTGGGATGCCCCCTTCAAGGATTCCTTCTGCGGGACAATTGAGACTTGTTGGGCAGCTCCAGGACATCCCATATGGAATGACTCCAGGGCACCGTTCGAGGATGGATGCCTGGGAAGCCCGCCTCGCATTCCAATTGTCTCCTAGCAACAAGACAGTTTAGATCTGATGGCTCTGCGGGAGAAACCGGGGTGGCTGACTTGAAATGGACTTTCCTGAGGATGGGTCCTAATGTGTGTTTGTGTCCATGAGGGCCTTAAAATGGGGCGGTGGCACCGGGACCATGAAGTATTCTCCTAAGCTTTTGACATAGCTCGATGCACAACGTTCCTTGTGGAGACGAGATTTGTTTTGATGGGTGCCACAGGAAAACCTCTATGCTGGTATTGGAATCCAGGCTTTTGAGGAGACATGCCTGTAATCCAAAGCAATGTATCCGATTATGGCCTAGGGTCCTGTCTGGTTCAATCTTCTTCTCAGGGGACATCCATCTATGGTATGAGTGGAGGTAGATGCTCAGCTGGTATCAGACCGCCCTTGTTTGTCCCGGGCGACGTGCACTATTGGGATGGCCTCAGGGATTTGTCGGGTTCTCCAAATTTTACTGTTTTGGACAATGGCATCGGCAGAATTCCCATGGATTGGGTAGGCACAGTCCTAATGTGTGACTCCAGGGGCCCCAGCCTGGAGGGTGTGTGGCCCAGGACTTTGAGGACAGAAGTCTGAAAACACAAATTCAGCTTAGGTTTGGGGACGTAGGTATGGCAGGCCTGATCTATAAACCATGAGAAGAACTCTTCCGGATATGAAGAAAGAGCGAGTCTGAGGCGCTTTCTCAGGCTTTTGTCTCTGGATTTTGTATCAGAGATGGCCGTGGAATGTCGGGGAGGCCTCATGGGCCATGGACGAATCTTCCTCTCTGTGGATTTGGCCCGATCCCAATTGTTTTTTGTCAATCTGTGGAATGGGAGGACTCCTTTCAGGTTTGTTACCTCAGGTGTCCCGCCAAAAGAGAAATTCCAAAGAAGAGCCCTGGGGAAAAGTGAAGGGAGAACCCGAACTATGGGTAAAATTTGGGGCCTAGGGGCATGGCAAGCCCAATATGCTATCTCTTCATCCAGCATCTGAGGCCTTATTGAGGACTGGGATCAGGGTGAGGGTCACAATGTGTGGTTTTGACCAATGTGGCCCGCAAACATGAGCGGGGCCTCATGGGCCACACTGGTTTCAACTACACTGAACGTTGGACAACATGCCAACCACATGGTTTCTTGCCACGGGGAAGGAGTTGTTTTTTTGCATCACTTTCAAGCCTGGGCAGTGATTGGAGATAAGGTCTAGGTTCTGAAACTTGACAACCGAGGTTGGGAAGAGATGACGACCTAAGACCATGGCGGGTCCGATGTGCTCAGTGAGCGGCCAGCTTTCTGTGTGGGGCCAGGTAATCCAGGCTCAGGCTGTGTCAAAAAGGGCAATAGTGCCCAGGTCAGCCTATATATTTGGGGTACAGTAGAATGGCGTGCAGGTTGATCCTCTTTTGGAGTTTCTGGGTAGCCCCAGAGGGCAATGTTTTTCTTCCTGAGGGCAGGAAGAGTGCTGCATTATAGTTCTGGTTTTCAAACTGGAGGCTTGTGGGCCAGTAGTCTGAGGAAGGAAATCTGAGAACAAGCTAGGCTTAGGTTTCTGGGTGAGGACAAGGCAGTAACAATCTACAGACCTGAATTGAGATCTCGTGCTTATGATGTCAGGGCGAGGATCAGAAGATCGTTCAGGTTGGTGTTTCTGTCCCTGATGGCCCTTCATGAAGAGGCGGGGGGGTCATGAGGCCGTGGGGGTTTTCCCACGATGTTAGTTGTGAGAAGCTCCAAACTGCAAAGATTCTTCTGCAGGACAATTGAGACCTGTTTGTTGGCTCCAGGGCAACGATTCCGAGCAGGGTTCTAAGGATGGATGGCTGGGTAGCCCACCTCGCATTCCACTTGTGTCCTAGCCACAAGACAGATTAGATCTGCTGGATCTGGGGGAGCAACCCAGGAGGCTGAGTTGAAATGGACTCTCCTGTGGATGGATCCTAATATGTTTTTGTGTCTATGGAGATCTTGGAATGAAGCAGTGACACTGGGGCCCTGAAGGGTTTTTACAAACAGAGGCTTTGACACAGCTCCAACGTGCAAGTTTCCCATATGTAGATGAGATTTGTTCTGAGGATGAGTCAGGAAACAGCCATATGCTGGTATTGAAATCCAGGCCTCTGAGGAGAGATGACTGGATAGCACAACAATGAATCCAATAGTGCCTAGGGGCCTGTTCGTACCTTTTTACCTCTGGGGACATCAGTCTATGCATCTGAGTGCATGTTGGTGTCAGATGGGCTCAGATTGTTCCTGTTTCTCCTGGAGAGTCACCACTATTGGGATGGCCTCAGGGAGTTTGGAGGTTTATCTTATTAGTAGGTTGTGGCCATTGGAATGGGCACATACAATTCCCTTGGAGAGGGCAAGTACAGTCCTCAGGTTTGGCTCCAGGGGCCTGAGCCTGTAGGGTGTGTAGGCCAGAGCTGTTTGGACAGTTGTCTGAAAACACAAACGCGGCTTATGTTTCGGGTAATAGGTATGGCAGGATTGATCTACAGACCATGAGGAGAACTCTTCGGGATATGAAAAAAGGGCGAGTGTCAGGCTCTTGCTCAAGTTTTTGTCTCTGGATATCGTGTCACTCATGGTCATGAAATTTCCGGTTGACTTAATGGGAAATGGACGAGTCTTACTCTCTGGGGGTTTGTCCCCATCGCAAGATTTTGGGGTCATTCTGTGGGATGGAAGAAGTCCGTTTTGTTGTTGTTGTGATTTGCCTTGTTTTGTTTTTTAACCTCAGGTGTCCCACCAAATGAGGGATTCCAGAGTAGAGCCCTGGGGGGGGGGCGACTGTACAACCAGAAATCTGGTTACAAATTTGGGCCTAGGGACATGTAAAGCCCATTATGACATCTAATGGTCGAGTGACTGAGAGGACTTACTAGAGGACAGGACTCACACTGAGGGTCACAATGCGAGTTTATGCCCACTTCGCAAACAAGAATGGGCGGGGCCTCATGGTGAATCCTGGTTTCTCCTACACTGAACGTTGGACAACCTGCCAACGACAAGATTTCTTGCAATGGGTAAGGAAGAGTTCTTATTTCTGCATCACAGTCACCCTTGGGCAGTGATTGGAGATAAGGTCTAGATTCTGAAGCCTGAAAACGGAGGTAGGGAAGAGATGATAACCTAAGGCCATGGCGGGTCTGATGTGCTCAGTGTGCGGTCAACTGTCTGGGTGTTGGTCAGGAGGTCCGGGCTCAGGTTGTGTCAGACAGTGCATTAGTGCCCCCGTAGACTATATAATTTGGGTAAAGTCGAGTGCCATGTAGATTTATCCTCATATAAGGTGCCTGGGCAGCTCATTAGGCCAAATTTTTTTTCTAGAGGGCAGGCAGAGTGCTTCATTGTCGGTCCGGAATTGCCAAACTTGAGGGCTTCGTGTCCAGGAGTGTGAGGACGGAAGTCTGAGAACACAAGCTAGACTTGGGTTTCAGGGCGAGGACACGGCAGGGACCACTGTAGATCTGAACCAATATCTCATGCATCTGAAGTCAGGGCGAGGATCAGACGTTGGCTCACATTGGAGTTTATGTGCATGACGGCCCCTTCATGAAGGGAGCGGAATCTCGAGGCCATGGAGGTTTTCCCACGTTGGGTGTTGTGGGATGCCCCCTTCAAGGATACCTTCTGCGGGACATTTGAGACCTGTTGGGCAGCTTCAGGACATCCCATATGGAATGAATCCAGGGCACCATTCGAGGATGGATGACTGGGAAGCAGGCCTCGCATTCCAATTTTCTCCTAGCAACAAGAGTGTTTATATCTGATGACTCTGCGTGAGCAACAGGAGTGACTGACTTGAAATGGACTTTCCTGAGGATGCGTCCTAATGTGTGTTTGTGTCCATGAGGGCCTTAAAATGGGGCGGTGGCACCGGGACCCTGAAGTATTCTCCTAAGCTTTTGACATAGCTCGATGCAAAAGTCTCCATGTGGAGACGAGATTTGTTCTGATGGGTGCCTCAGAAAAACACCTATGCTGGTATTGGAATCCAGGCTTTTGAGGAGACATGCCTGTAAACCAAAGCAATGTATCCGATTATGGCCTAGGGTCCTGTCTGGTTCAATCTGCTTCTCAGGGGACATCCATCTATGGTATGAGTGGAGGTAGATGCTCAGCTGGTATCAGACCGCCCTTGTTTGTCCCGGGCGACCTGCACTATTGGGATGGCCTCAGGGATTTGGAGGGTTCTCCTAATTTTACGGTTTTGGACAATGGAATGGGCAGAATTCCCATGGATTGGGTAGACACAGTCCTAATGTGTGACACCTGGGGCCCCAGCCTGGAAGGTGTGTGGCTCAGGACTTTGGGGACAGAAGTTTCAAAACACAAACTCAGCTTAGCTTTGGGGAGGTAGGTATAGCAGGCCCGATCTATAAACCATGAGAAGAACTCTTCCGGATATAAAGAAAGAGCGTGTCTCAGGCACTTGCTCAGGCTTTTGTCTCTGGATTTTGTATCAGAGATGGCCGTGGAATGTCGGGGAGGCCTCATGGGCCATGGAAGAATCTTTCTCTCTGTGGATTTGGCCCGATCCCAATTGTTTTTCGTCAATCTGTGGAATGGGAGGACTCCTTTCAGGTTTGTTACCTCAGGTGTCCCGCCAAAAGAGGAATTCCAAAGATGAGCCCTGGGGAAAAGTGAAGGGAGAACCCGAACTATGGGTAAAATTTGGGGCCTAGGGGCATGGCAAGCCGAATATGCTGACTCTTCATCCAGCCACTGAGAGGCATTACCTGAGGCCTGGGATCAGGCTGAGGGACACAATGTGTGTTTGTGACCAATGTGGCCCATAAACATGGGCGGGGCCTCATGGGCCACACTGGTTTCAACTACACTGAACTTTGGAAAAACATGCCAACCACTAGGTTTCTTGCCAAGGCGAAGGAGAAGTTCTGATTCTTGTATCACGTTCACTCCTGAGCAGTGAGTGGAGATAAGGTCTAGGTTCTGCAGGTGAAAACTGAGGTTGTGTAGAGTTGATGGCCTAAATCCAATGTGGGTGTGATATGCTCTGTTTATGGCCAGCTGTCTGGGTGTTGGACTGGAGGTCTCCCCTCAGGCTGTTTCAGACAGGGCTTTAGTGCACAGGCTAGACAGTATAATTGGGGTATGGTCGAGTGGCATGCAGGTTGTTACTCATTTGGCGTTTCTGGTTAGGCCTATAGGGCAACATTTTTCTTCTGGAGGGCAGGCAGAGTGCTGCATTGTGTCTCCAGAATTGCCAAACTGGAGGGGTGTGGCCAGGATTGTGAGGAAGGAAGTCTGAAAACACGAGTTTTGGGACCAAGAGCATGGCAGGTCCACTCTGCAGAGGCTGAATCGAGATCTCCTGCAGGTGAGGTCAGGGCGATTATCAGATGTTGCCTCAAGCTGGAGTTTGTGTCCACGACGGCCCTTACATGAAGGGGGTGGGGGCGTCATGAGGCCAGGGAGGTTTCCCTACGCTGGGAGTTGTGAGCTGCTCCTAACTTCAAAGTTTCCTTCTTCAGGACAGTCGAGTACTATTGGATGGTCCCTTGATGCCCCATACAGAAAGACTCGAGAGCAGGGGCCTAAGCATGGATGCCGAGAAACGCCAACTCACCTTCCCATTGCCTGGTGGAGACAAGGCTCGCTCAATCTGCAGGCTCTTGGGTGAGCTACCCAGAAGGCTGAGTTTAAATGGACTCTCCTGAGGATGAGTCATAATGTGGGTTGGTGGCCATGGAGACCTTGGAATGTGGCAGTAGCTAAGGGACTCGGCAGGATTCTCCAACCCGAAGGGCTTGACACAACTCCAACAAGAAAGCTTCCCATGTGGAGATGAGAGGTCTTCTGTCTGGTGCCTCAGGAAAGCCCCGTATGCTGGTCTTCGAACCCAGGCCTCTGAGGAGTGATACC
The DNA here is from genome assembly GCF_964662115.1 of Mustela nivalis. NCBI lineage: Eukaryota > Metazoa > Chordata > Mammalia > Carnivora > Mustelidae > Mustela > Mustela nivalis. The sequence goes on from NW_028136290.1 coordinate 129,734, forward strand.
TGGACACCAAAGCAAGAGTTCATAATAGGGCCTAGGGGCCTGTCTGGTTCAATCTTCTGTCTCTGCGGATATCTGTCTATGTGTCTGCATGGAGGTAGTAGTTGCTCATCTTGTGTCATAATGCCTGTATTTGTCCAGTGCGGCTTGTGGTAGTGGGATGTCCTTGGGGACCTTGAGGTTTCTACTATTTTGTAGAGTTGTGGCCAATGGAATGGGCAGTTTCTTAGTAGAGAGCAGGCACAGTTCTGTGGTGTGGCTCCAGAGACCCCAGCCTGGAGTCTGTGTGGGCCATGGCTGTGCAGACAGACATCCAAAAACCCTAACTCAGCTCAGGTTTGGGGCCGAGGTTACGGCAGGCCTGATCTACAGTCCATGAGGGGAGCTCCTCTGGATATGAAAGAAGGGTGAGAGGGAGGCAGTCGCTCAGGCTTTTGTCTCTGGATGTTTTGTCCACAGTGGCCGTTTAATGTAGGAGTTGCCTCATGGGTCGTAGAAGTCTCCCTCTCTGGTAGTTTGTCCAGCCCCCAAGAGTTTGAGGTCATTCTGTGGGAAGGGAAGTGTCCTGTTTTCTGCTTCATGTGTCCCCCCAGTAGAGGGATTCTAGAGCATAGCAGTGGGTACTGACAACTGGAATACTCGCCCTCTGGTTAAGCCTGGTGGCCTATGGATATGACAAGCCCCATATGCAGGATCTTGGTCCAGCCACTGAGAGGCGTTACGTTAATACGGGACTCACGCTGCAGGTCACAATGTATGTCTGTGCCCTAGGCGGTCCTCAAGCACTGGCATGGCCTTTCGGACAATGCAGGTTTTCCCACATTGCTGAAGCCTGAAAACCGAGGTTGGGAAGAGATGACGACCTACAGCCATAGCGGGTCCTATGTGTCCAGGTTGGGGCCAGCTGTCTGGGTGTCGTTTGGGATGTCTTGTCTCAGGCTGTGCCAGACAGGGCATTAGTATACAGGGTAGGCTGTATAATTGCTTTACAATCGAGTGGCATGCATTAGAAAATCATTTGGGGTTTCTTATTAGCAGCATAGGGCAAAGTTTTTCTTCTGGAGGGCAGGCAGAGTGCTGCATTGTGGCATCGGAATTCCCAAACTGGAGGGCTTGTGGGCCAGGAGAGTGAGGATGGAAGTCTGAGAACACAAGCTAGGCTTAGGTTTCGGGGCAAGGACATGGCAGGCACACTCTGCAGAGCTGAATTGACATCTCATGCGTCTGAAGTCAGGTCGAGGATCAGACTTTGGCTCAGGTTTGAGTTTCTGTCCATGTTGGTCTCTTCATGAAGGGGGGATATTATGAGCCCATGGGGGTTTTCCCACTATTGGAGTAGTGAGATGCTCCAAACCACAAGGATTCCTTCTGTGGGACAATTAAGATTTGTTGGATGGCTCCAGGACGTCTTATAAGGTATTTTTCCAGAACAGGGTTCTAAGTATGGATGCCTGGGCAGCCAGCCTCACATTCCAATTGTCTCCTAGCAACAAGAAACGTTTGATCTGCTGGCTTGGGGTAGCAACAGAGGGGGCTGAGTTGAAATGGACTTTCCTGAGGATGGTCTTAATGTTGGTTTGAGTCCATGGAGACCTTGGTATGGGGCAGTGGCACCAGGGCCCTGAAGGATTCTCCTAACCAGAGGTTATGACAAAGCTCCAATGAGCAAGTTTTCCATGGGGAGACGAGATTTGTTCTAATTGGTGCCTCAGGAAACCACCATATGCTGGTATTGGAAATGAGGCCTCTGAGGAGAGATGCCTGGAAACCAAAGCAATGGATCTGATTAGGGCCTAGGGGCCTGTCCGGTTCAATATTCTTCTCTGGGGCATCTGTTGTCTGAGTGGAGGTAGTTGCTCAGCTGGTTTGAGATCACCCCTGTTTGTCCTGGGCGGCCTACACTATTGGGATGGCCTCGGTGACTTTGGAGGTTTTTCCTCATTTGCAAGGTTGTGGCCAATGGAATGGGAAGAATTCCCTTGAAAGGGAAGCACAGTCCTGAGGTGTGGCTCCAGGGACCCAAGTGTGGAGCGTGTGTGGTCCAGGGCTATTTGGACAAAAGTCTGAAAACACAAACTCCACTTAGGTTGGGGGATGTAGGTATGGCCGGCCCGATCTATAGACCGTGAGGAGAACTCTTCGGGATATGAACAAAGGGCGATGTGAGGTGCTGGCTCATGCTTTTTTTTTTTTTTTTTTTTTCTGGAATTGTGTCACCGATTGCCATGGAATGTCGGGGTGTCCTCATGGGCCATTGATGAGGCTCCCTTTCTGGGGATTTGACCCGATCCCAAGAGTTTGGGGTCATTCTGTGGGAAGGGAGGAGGCCTTTCTTGTTTTTTTGTTTATTTTTTTATTATTATTATTTTTTTTACCTAAGGTGGACCACCAAAAGAGGGATTCAAGAGCAGAGTCCTGGCGAGGGGCGACTGGACAACCAGACCTCTGGTTAACATTGGGACCTAAGAACATGGCAAGCCCCATATGTGGGCTCTTGGTCCAGACACTGAGAGGCCTTCCTTGAGGATAGGTCTCACACTGAGTTTCACAATGTGTTTTTGTGCCCAAGGAGCCCCTCATTCAGGGCGTGGCCTAATGTACCATGCTGGTTTCTCCTACACTGAACGTTGCACAATATGGCAACCACAAGTTTTCTGGCCATGGGGAAGAAGGAGTTCTAATTTCTGCCACACTTTCACTCCTGGACTGTGATTGGATTTAAGGTCTAGGTTCTGAAGCCTGAAAACTGAGGTTGGGCAGAGATGAAGACCTAAGGCCATGGTGTGTCTGATGTGCTCAGTGTTCGGCCAGCTGTTGAGTGTGGGTTGGGAGGTGCAGGCTCAGGCTGTGGCAGACAGGGAATTAGTGCCCAGGCTAGACTGTATCATTGGGATGCAGTCGAGTTTCGTGCAGGATGGTACTCATTTGTGGTTACTGGGTAGCCCCAGAGGGCAACGTTTTTCTTCTGGAGGGAAGACACAGTGCCACATAGTGGCTCCAGAATTCCCAAACTGGAAGGCTTGTGGGCCAGGAGTGTGAGGAAAAAATTCTGAGAACACAAGCCAGACTTAGATTTCGGGGTGAGGGGACGGCAGGCACCCTCTGCAGAGATAATTCGAGATCCCGTATGCCTGAAGACAGAGCTAGGATCAGACGTTGGCTTACGTCGGAGTTTCTGTCCATGACGGCCCCTTCATGAAGGGGACGGTGTCACGAGGACATGGAGGTTTTCCCACGATGGGAATTGTGAGATGCTCCAAACCACAATGATTCCTTCTGTGGGACAGTCGAGACCTGTTGGATGGCTCCAGGACATCCCATAAGGAAATTATTCAGAGCAGGGTTCTAAGGATGGATGCCTGGGCAGCCTGCCTCCCATTCCAGGTGTCTCATAGCGCCAAGGCAAGTTCGATCTGCTGGATCTAGGGGAGCAACCGAGGCGGGTGTTTTGAAATGGGTGAGTTGAGGATGGGTCATAATGTGCATTTGTGTCCATGTAGACCTTGGAATGGGGTGCTTGATACGGGGCCTTGAGGGATGTTCATAACCGGAGGTTTTGATGGGTTCTAAAGAGTACGTTTCCTATGTATAGAAGAGAATTGTTTTGATGAGTGCCTAAGGAATCTCCCATATGCTGGTATTGGAAACCAGGACTCTGAGGAGAGATGACTGGAAACAAAAGCAATCGAGATGATTAGGGCATAGGTGCCTGTCCGGTTCAATCTCTTTCCTGAGGATACGTGTCTAAGGATCTGAGGGGATGTAGTTGCTCAGCTTGTGTCAGATCGCCCCTGTTTGTTCTGGGCAGCCTATAATATTGGGATGGCTTCGGGACTTTGGAGTTTCTCCTAATCTATAGGGTTGTGGCCAATGGAATGGGCAGAAATCCCCTGGAGAGGGCAGGCACAGTTCTGAGTTTGGCTCTAGGGGCCCAGCCTTGAGGCTGTGTGGGCCAGGCCTGTGGGGACAAAAGTCTGAAAACACAAACTCTGCTTAGGATTGGGGACATAGGTATGGCACGCCCAATCTACAGACCGTGATAACACTTAGGGATATGAAAAAGGGTGAGTTTGAGGTGCTTGCTCAGGTTTTGTCTCTGGATTTGTGTCAACAATGTGGGTGGAATGCTGGCGTGGCCTCATGGGTTGTGGATGGCTTTCCTTCTCTGAGGATTTGACCCGATCCCAAGAGTTTGGGTACATTCTGTGGGATGGGGGGAGTCTTTTCTGTTTTTTATTTTATTTTATTTTATATTTTATTTTATGGACCTCAAGTGTCCCAATAAAAGAGGGATTCCAGAGCAGAGTCCTTGGGAGGGACAACTGGATATTCCCACCTCTGTTTAAGTTTGGGGGCCTAGGGGCATGGCAAGTCCAATAGGCGGGCTCTTGATTCAGACACTGAGAGGCCTTCCTTGAGGACAGGGCTCATGCTGAGGTTCACAATGCCTATTTGTGCCCAACAAGGCCCTCAAGCAGGGGAAGTGCCTCATGGGCCACGCTAGATTCTTCCACACTGAACGTTGGAGAATATGCCAACCACAAGGTTTCCAGCCATGGCGAAGGAAGAGTTGTGGTTTCTGCATCACGTTCACCCCTGGACAGTGTTTGGAGTTTAGGTCTAGGTTCTGAAACCCGAAAAATGAGGTTGGGAAGGGATGAAGACCTAAGGACCTGATGGGTCCAATGAGCTCAGTGTGCGGCCAGCTGTTGAGCGTAGGTCTGGAGGTGTGGGCTCATGCTGTGTCAGACAAGGCATTAGACAGGGTAGACTGCATATTTGGGGTGCAGTCGAGTGGCGTTCAGTTGATCCTTATTCGGGTTTCTAGGTAGCTCCATAAGGCAACGTTTTTATTCTGGAGGGCAGGCAGTGTGCTGCATTATGGCCCCAGTATTGCCAATCTGTAGGGCTTTTGGGGCAGGGGTGTGAGGACGGTAGTCTGAGAACACAAGCTAGGCTTAGTTTTGGGGGTGAGTGCACAGAAGGCACACTCTGCAGAGCTGAATCAAGATCTCATGCACCTGAAGTCAGGGCGTATATCAGACGTTTGCTCAGGTTGGAGATTCTGTCCATGATGGCCCCTTTATAAAGTGGAGCGTCTCAAGAGGCCATGTAGATTTTCCCACAATGGGAGTTGTGAGATGCTCCAGACTGCAAAGATTCCTTCTGTGGGACACTTGAGACCTGTTGGATGGCACTAGGATGTCCCATGTGGAACGACTCCAGAGTAGGGTTCTAAGGATGGATGCCTGGGCAGCCCGCCTCCCATTCTAGTTGTCTCCTAGCAACAAGGCAGGTTTGATCTGCAGGCCCTGGGGGAGAAACCAAGGGGGTTGAGTTGACATGGACTCTTCCGACAATAGATCATAATGTGGGTTTAAGTCCATGGAGACCTTGGAATGGGGCGCTTGATCCGGGGCCCTGAAAGATTCTCCTAAACAGAGGTTTTTATAGAGCTCCAAAGAGTACATTTCCTATGTGGAGATGAGATTTTTCTGATGAGTGCCTCAGTAATCCCCCGTATTCTGGTATTGGAAACCAGGCCTCTGAGGAGAGATGCCTGGAAACAAAAGCAATGGATCTGATTAGAGCCTAAGTGCCTGTCTAGTTCAATCTTATTCTATGGGGATATCTGTCTCTGGGTCTGAGTGGAGGTAGTTTCCTAACTTGTGAAAGATCATCCCTGTTTGTCCTGGGCAGCCAACACTATTGGGATGGCCTCGGGGAGTTTGGAGGATTCTCCTAATCTATAGGGTTGTGGCCAATGGAAATGGCAGAATTCCCCTGGAGAGGGAAGCCACAGTCCTGAGGTGTGTCTCCAGGGGCCCCAGCTTGGACGGTGTGTGGGCCAGTACTGTGGGGACAGAAGTCTGAAAACACAAACTCAGCTTAGGTTTGGGGATGTATGTATGAAGGCTCGATCTACAGACAGTAAGAATTTTCCGTGCTATGAACAAAGGGCGAGTATGTGGCGCTTGCTCAAGCTTTTCTCTCTGGATTTTGTGTCAACGGTGGCCGTGGAATGTCGGGGTGTCCTCAAGGGCCATGGACAATTCTTTCTCTGGTGATTTGGCCTGATCCCAAGGGGTTGGGATCATTCTCTGGATGGGAAGAGTCCTTTCTGTATTTTTTTTTTTTACCTCAGGTGTTCCACCAAATAGGGATTCCAGAGTAGAGCCCTGAGTAGGGGTGACTAGACATCTCGAAATCTGGTTGAGATTGGGGGACTAGGGGCTTGTCAAGCCCCATATGTGGGCTGTTGTTCCAGTCACTAAGAGGCTTTACATGAGGATAGGGCTCACGCTGAGGGTCACAATGTGTGTTTGTGCAAATTGTGGCCCTCAGAGATAGGTGGGGCCTCATAGTCCATGCTGCTTTCTCCTACAATGAACAATGGACAACATGCCAACCACTAGGTTACTTGCCAAGGCGAAGGAGAAGTTCTGATTCTTGCATCACGTTCACTCCTGAGCAGTGAGTGGAGATAAGGCCTAGGTTCTGCAGGTGAAAACTGAGGTTGGGTAGAGATGATGGCCTAAAGCCATTGTGGGTGTGATATGCTCTGTGTACGGCCAGCTTTCTGGGTGTTGGACTGGAGGTCTGCCCTCAGGCTGTGTCAGACAGGGCTTTAGTGCACAGGCTAGACTGTATAATTGGGGTATGGTCGCGTGGCATGCAGGTTGTTACTCATTTGGCGTTTCCGGTTAGCCCTATAGGGCAACATTTTTCTTCTGGAGGGCAGGCAGAGTGCTGCATTGCGTCTCCAGAATTGCCAAACTGGAGGGGTGTGGCCAGGATTGTGAGGAAGGAAGTCTGAAAACACAAGCTAGCACGAGTTTTGGGGCCAAGAGCATGGCAGGCCCACTCTGCAGAGGCTGAATCGAGATCTCCTGCAGGTGAGGTCAGGGCGAGTATCAGATGTTGCCTCAAGCTGGAGTTTGTGTCCATGACAGCCCCTTCATGAAGGGGGTGGGGGCGTCATGAGGCCAGGGAGGTTTCCCTACGCTGGGAGTTGTGAGCTGCTCCGAACTTCAAAGTTTCCTTCTTCAGGACAGTCGAGTACTATTGGATGGTCCCTTGATGCCCCATACAGAAAGACTCGAGAGCAGGGGCCTAAGCATGGATGCCGAGACACACCAACTCACCTTCCCATTGCCTGGTCGAGACAAGGCACGCTCAATCTGCGGGCTCTTGGGTGAGCTACCCAGAAGGCTGAGTTTAAATGGACTCTCCTGAGGATGAGTCATAATGTGGGTTGGTGGCCATGGAGACCTTGGAATGTGGCAGTAGCTAAGGGACTCTGCAGGATTCTCCAACCCGAAGGGCTTGACACAACTCCAACAAGGAAGCTTCCCATGTGGAGATGAGAGGTCTTCTGTCTGGTGCCTCAGGAAAGCCCCGTATGCTGGTCTTCGAACCCAGGCCTCTGAGGAGTGATACCTGGACACCAAAGCAAGAGTTCATAATAGGGCCTAGGGGCCTGTCTGGTTCAATCTTCTGTCTCTGCGGATATCTGTCTGTGTGTCTGCATGGAGGTAGTAGTTGCTCAGCTTGTGTCATAATGCCCCTATTTGTCCAGTGCGGCTTGCGGTAGTGGGATGTCCTTGGGGACCTTGAGGTTTCTACTATTTTGTAGAGTTGTGGCCAATGGAATGGGCAGTTTCTTAGGAGAGAGCAGGCACAGTTCTGTGGTGTGGCTCCAGAGACCCCAGCCTGGAGGCTGTGTGGGCCATGGCTGTGCAGACAGACATCCAAAAACCCTAACTCAGCTCAGGTTTGGGGCCGAGGTTACGGCAGGCCTGATCTACAGCCCATGAGGGGAGCTCCTCTGGATATGAAAGAAGGGTGAGAGGGAGGCAGTCGCTCAGGCTTTTGTCTCTGGATGTTTTGTCCACAATGTCCGTTTAATGTAGGAGTTGCCTCATGGGTCGTAGAAGTCTCCCTCTCTGGTAGTTTGTCCAGCCGCCAAGTGTTTGGGGTCATTCTGTGGGAAGGGAAGTGTCCGGTTTTCTGCCTCATGTGTCCCCTCAGTAGAGGGATTCTAGAGCATAGCAGTGGGTACTGACAACTGGAATACTCGCCCTCTGGTTAAGGCTGGGGGCCTATGGATATGACAAGCCCCATATGCAGGATCTTGGTCCAGCCACTGAGAGGCGTTACTTTAATACGGGACTCACGCTGCAGGTCACAATGCATGTCTGTGCCCTAGGCGGCCCTCAAGCACTGGCGTGGCCTTTCGGACAATGTAGGTTTTCCCACATAGAACGTTGGACAACATGTCAACCACAAGGTTTCTGGCCATGGGGAAGGAGGAATTCTAATTTCTGCATCACGTTCACCCCTGGGCAGTGATTGGAGATAAGGTCTAGGTGCTGAAACCTGAAAACCGAGGTTGGGAAGAGATGACGACCTACAGCCATAGCGGGTCCTATGTGTCCAGGTTGGGGCCAGCTGTCTGGGTGTCGTTTGGGATGTCTTGTCTCAGGCTGTGCCAGGCAGGGCATTAGAATACAGGGTGGGCTGTATAATTGCTTTACAATCGAGTGGCATGCATTAGAAAATCATTTGGGGTTTCTTATTAGCAGCATAGGGCAAAGTTTTTCTTCTGGAGGGCAGGCAGAGTGCTGCATTGTGGCTTCGGAATTCCCAAACTGGAGGGCTTGTGGGCCAGGAGAGTGAGGACGGAAGTCTGAGAACACAAGCTAGGCTTAGGTTTCGGGACAAGGACATGGCAGGCACACTCTGCAGAGCTGAATTGAGATTTCATGCGTCTGAAGTCAGGTCCAGCTTCAGACTTTGGCTCAGGTTTGAGTTTCTGTCCATGTGGGCCCCTTCAGGAAGGGGGGGCATTATGAGGCCATGGGGGTTTTCCCACTATTGGAGTTGTGAGATGCTCCACACCACAAGGATTCCTTCTGTGGGACAATTAAGATTTGTTGAATGGCTCCAGGACGTCTTATAAGGTATTTTTCCAGAACAGGGTTCTAAGTATGGATGCCAGGGTAGCCAGCCTCACATTCCAATTGTCTCCTAGCAACAAGCAAGGTTTGATCTGCTGTCTTGGGGTAGTAACAGAGGGGGCTGAGTTGAAATGGACTTTCCTGAGAATGGTCTTAACGTTGGTTTGAGTCCATGGAGACCTTGGTATGGGTCAGTGGCACCAGGGCCCTGAAGGATTCTCCTAACCAGAGGTTATGACAAAGCTCCAATGAGCAAGTTTTCCATGGGGAGACGAGATTTGTTTTTAATGGTGCCTCAGGAAACCACCATATGCTGGTATTGGAAACGAGGCCTCTGAGGAGAGATGCCTGGAAACCAAAGCAATGGATCTGATTAGGGCCTAGGGGCCTGTCCGGTTCAATATTCTTCTCTGGGGACATCTGTTGTCTGAGTGGAGGTAGTTGCTCAGCTGATTTGAGATCACCCCTGTTTGTCCTGGGCGGCCTACACTATTGGGATGGCCTCGGTGACTTTGGAGGTTTTTCCTCATTTGCAAGGTTGTGGCCAATGGAATGGGAAGAATTCCCTTGAAAGGGAAGCACAGTCCTGAGGTGTGGCTCCAAGGACCCAAGTGTGGAGCGTGTGTGGTCCAGGGCTATTTGGACAAAAGTCTGAAAACACAAACTCCCCTTAGGTTGGGGGATGTAGGTATGGCCGGCCCGATCTATAGACCGTGAGGAGAACTCTTCGGGATATGAACAAAGGGCGATGTGAGATGCTTGCTCATGCTTTTTTTTTTTTTTTTCTGGAAATGTGTCACCGATTGCCATGGAATGTCGGGGTGTCCTCATGGGCCATCGATGAGGCTCCCTTTCTGGGGATTTGACCTGATCCCAAGAGTTTGAGGTCATTCTGTGGGAAGGGAGGAGGCCTTTCTGTTTTTTTGTTTATTTTTTTTGTTTTTGTTTTTGTTTTTTTTTTTTTACCTCAGGTGGACCACCAAAAGAGGGATTCCAGAGCAGAGTCGTGGGTTGGGGCAACTGGACAACCAGACCTCTGGTTAACATTGGGACCTAAGAACATGGCAAGCCGCATATGTGGGCTCTTGGTCCAGACACTGAGAGGCTTTCCTTGAGGATAGGTCTCACACTGAGTTTCACAATGTGTTTTTGTGCCCAAGGAGCCCCTCAAGTCAGGGCGTGGCCTAATGTACCATGCTGGTTTCTCCTACACTGAACGTTGCACAATATGGCAACCACAAGTTTTCTGGCCATGGGGAAGAAGGAGTTCTAATTTCTGCCACACTTTCACTCCTGGACTGTGATTGGATTTAAGGTCTAGGTTCTGAAGCCTGAAAACTGAGGTTGGGAAGAGATGAAGACCTAAGGCCATGGTGTGTCTGATGTGCTCAGTGTTCGGCCAGCTGTTGAGTGTGGGTTGGGAGGTGCAGGCTCAGGCTGTGGCAGACAGGGAATTAGTGCCCAGGCTAGACTGTATCATTGGGGTGCAGTCGAGTTTCGTGCAGGATGGTACTCATTTGTGGTTACTGGGTAGCCCCAGAGGGCAACGTTTTTCTTCTGGAGGGAAGACACAGTGCCACATAGTGGCTCCAGAATTCCCAAACTGGAAGGCTTGTGGGCCAGGAGTGTGAGGAAAAAATTCTGAGAACACAAGCCAGACTTAGATTTCGGGGTGAGGGGACGGCAGGCACCCTCTGCAGAGATGATTTGATATCCTGTATACCTGAAGACAGAGCTAGGATCAGACGTTGGCTTAGGTCGAAGTTTCTGTCCATGACGGCCCCTTCATGAAGGGGACGGTGTCACGAGGACATGGAGGTTTTCCCACGATGGGAATTGTGAGATGCTCCAAACCGCAATGATTCCTTCTGTGGGACAGTCGAGACCTGTTGGATGGCTCCAGGACATCCCATAAGGAAGTTATCCAGAGCAGGGTTCTAAGGATGGATGCCTGGGCAGCCTGCCTCCCATTCCGGGTGTCTCATAGAGCCAAGGCAAGTTCGATCTGCTGGATCTACGGGAGCATCCGAGGCGGGTGTGTTGAAATGGGTGAGTTGAGGATGGGTCATAATGTGCATTTGTGTCCATGTAGACCTTGGAATGGGGTGCTTGAACCGGGGCCTTGAGGGATGTTCATAACAGGAGGTTTTGATGGAGTTCTAAAGAGTATGTTTCCTATGTAGAGAGGAGAATTGTTTTGATGAGTGCCTAAGGAATCTCCCATATGCTGGTATTGGAAACCAGGCCTCTGAGGAGAGATGACTGGAATCAAAAGCAATGGATCTGATTAGGGCCTAAGTGCCTGTCCAGTTCAATCTTATTCTATGGGGATATCTGTCTCTGGGTCTGAGTGGAGGTAGTTTCCTAAGTTGTGAAAGATCATCCCAGTGTGTCCTGGGCAGCCAACACTATTCGGATGGCCTCGGGGAGTTCGGAGGATTCTCCTAATCTATTGGGTTGTGGACAATGGAAATGGCAGAATTCCCCTGGAGAGGGAAGCCACAGTCCTGAGGTGTGGCTCCAGGGGCCCCAGCTTGGATGGTGTGTGGGCCAGGCCTGTGGGGACAGAAGTCTGAAAACACAAACTCAGCTTAGGTTTGGGGATGTATGTATGAAGGCTCGATCTACAGAACGTGAGAATTTTCCGGGCTATGAACAAAGGGCGAGTATGTGGCGATTGCTCAGGCTTTTGTCTCTGGATTTTGTGTCAACGGTGGCCGTGGAATGTCGGGATGTCCTCAAGGGCCATGGACAATTCTTTCTCTGGTGATATGGCCTGATCCCAAGGGGTTGGGATCATTCTGTGGATGGGAAGAGTCCTTTCTGTATTTTTTTTTTTTTACCTCAGGTGTCCCACCAAAATGGGATTCCAGAGTAGAGCCCTGAGTAGGGGTGACTAGTCATCTCGAACTCTGGTTGAGATTGGGGGACTAGAGGCTTGGCAAGCCCCATATGTGTGCTGTTGTTCCAGTCACTAAGAGGCTTTACATGAGGATAGGGCTCACGCTGAGGGTCACAATGTGTGTTTGTGCATATTGTGGCCCTCAGGGTTAGGTGGGGCCTCATAGTCCATGCTGCTTTCTCCTACAATAAACATTGGACAACATGCCAACCACTAGGTTACTTGCCAAGGCGAAGGAGAAGTTCTGATTCTTGCATCACATTCATTCCAGAGCAGTGAGTGGAGATAAGGTCTAGGTTCTGAAGGTGAAAACTGAGGTTGGGTAGAGATGATGGCCTAAAGCCATTGCGGGTGTGATATGCTCTGTGTACGGCCAGCTTTCTGGGTGTTGGACTGGAGGTCTGCCCTCAGGCTGTGTCAGACAGGGCTTTAGTGCACAGGCTAGACTGTATAATTGGGGTATGGTCGAGTGGCATGCAGGTTGTTACTCATTTGGCGTTTCCGGTTAGCCCTATAGGGCAACATTTTTCTTCTGGAGGGCAGGCAGAGTGCTGCATTGCGTCTCCGGAATTGCCAAACTGGAGGGGTGTGGCCAGGATTGTGAGGAAGGAAGTCTGAAAACACAAGCTAGCACGAGTTTTGGGGCCAAGAGCATGGCAGGCCCACTCTGCAGAGGCTGAATCGAGATCTCCTGCAGGTGAGGTCAGGGCGAGTATCAGATGTTACCTCAAGCTGGAGTTTGTGTCCATGACGGCCCCTTCCTGAAGGGGTTGGGGACGTCATGAGGCCAGGGATGTTTCCCTACGCTGGGAGTTGTGAGCTGCTCCAAACTTCAAAGTTTCCTTCTTCAGGACAGTCGAGTACTATTGGATGGTTCCATGATGCCCCATACAGAAAGACTCGAGAGCAGGGGCCTAAGCATGGATGCCGAGAAACGCCAACTCACCTTCCCATTGCCTGGTCGAGAGAAGGCACGCTCAATCTGTGGGCTCTTGGGTGAGCTACCCAGAAGGCTGAGTTTAAATGGACTCTCCTGAGGATGAGTCATAATGTGGGTTGGTGGCCATGGAGACCTTGGAATGTGGCAGTAGCTAAGGGACTCTGCAGGATTCTCCAACCCGAAGGGCTTGACACAACTCCAACAAGGAAGCTTCCCATGTGGAGATGAGAGGTCTTCTGTCTGGTGCCTCAGGAAAGCCCCGTATGCTGGTCTTCGAACCCAGGCCTCTGAGGAGTGATACCTGGACACCAAAGCAAGAGTTCATAATAGGGCCTAGGGGCCTGTCTGGTTCAATCTTCTGTCTCTGCGGATATCTGTCTGTGTGTCTGCATGGAGGTAGTAGTTGCTCAGCTTGTGTCATAATGCCCCTATTTGTCCAGTGCGGCTTGCGGTAGTGGGATGTCCTTGGGGACCTTGAGGTTTCTACTATTTTGTAGAGTTGTGGCCAATGGAATGGGCAGTTTCTTAGGAGAGAGCAGGCACAGTTCTGTGGTGTGGCTCCAGAGACCCCAGCCTGGAGGCTGTGTGGGCCATGGCTGTGCAGACAGACATCCAAAAACCCTAACTCAGCTCAGGTTTGGGGCCGAGGTTACGGCAGGCCTGATCTACAGCCCATGAGGGGAGCTCCTCTGGATATGAAAGAAGGGTGAGAGGGAGGCAGTCGCTCAGGCTTTTGTCTCTGGATGTTTTGTCCACAATGTCCGTTTAATGTAGGAGTTGCCTCATGGGTCGTAGAAGTCTCCCTCTCTGGTAGTTTGTCCAGCCGCCAAGTGTTTGGGGTCATTCTGTGGGAAGGGAAGTGTCCGGTTTTCTGCCTCATGTGTCCCCTCAGTAGAGGGATTCTAGAGCATAGCAGTGGGTACTGACAACTGGAATACTCGCCCTCTGGTTAAGGCTGGGGGCCTATGGATATGACAAGCCCCATATGCAGGATCTTGGTCCAGCCACTGAGAGGCGTTACTTTAATACGGGACTCACGCTGCAGGTCACAATGCATGTCTGTGCCCTAGGCGGCCCTCAAGCACTGGCGTGGCCTTTCGGACAATGTAGGTTTTCCCACATAGAACGTTGGACAACATGTCAACCACAAGGTTTCTGGCCATGGGGAAGGAGGAATTCTAATTTCTGCATCACGTTCACCCCTGGGCAGTGATTGGAGATAAGGTCTAGGTTCTGAAACCTGAAAACCGAGGTTGGGAAGAGATGACGACCTACAGCCATAGCGGGTCCTATGTGTCCAGGTTGGGGCCAGCTGTCTGGGTGTCGTTTGGGATGTCTTGTCTCAGGCTGAGCCAGACAGGGCATTAGAATACAGGGTGGGCTGTATAATTGCTTTACAATCGAGTGGCATGCATTAGAAAATCATTTGGGGTTTCTTATTAGCAGCATAGGGCAAAGTTTTTCTTCTGGAGGGCAGGCAGAGTGCTGCATTGTGGCTTCGGAATTCCCAAACTGGAGGGCTTGTGGGCCAGGAGAGTGAGGACGGAAGTCTGAGAACACAAGCTAGGCTTAGGTTTCGGGGCAAGGATATGGCAGGCACACTCTGCAGAGCTGAATTGAGATTTCATGCGTCTGAAGTCAGGTCCAACTTCAGACTTTGGCTCAGGTTTGAGTTTCTGTCCATGTTGGCCCCTTCAGGAAGGGGGGGCATTATTAGGCCATGGGGGTTTTCCCACTATTGGAGTTGTGAGATGCTCCACACCACAAGGATTCCTTCTGTGGGACAATTAAGATTTGTTGGATGGCTCCAGGACGTCTTATAAGGTATTTTTCCAGAACAGGGTTCTAAGTATGGATGCCAGGGTAGCCAGCCTCACATTCCAATTGTCTCCTAGCAACAAGCAAGGTTTCATCTGCTGTCTTGGGGTAGTAACAGAGGGGGCTGAGTTGAAATGGACCTTCCTGAGAATGGTCTTAACGTTGGTTTGAGTCCATGGAGACCTTGGTATGGGGCAGTGGCACCAGGGCCCTGAAGGATTCTCCTAACCAGAGGTTATGACAAAGCTCCAATGAGCAAGTTTTCCATGGGGAGACGAGATTTGTTTTTAATGGTGCCTCAGGAAACCACCATATGCTGGTATTGGAAACGAGGCCTCTGAGGAGAGATGCCTGGAAACCAAAGCAATGGATCTGATTAGGGCCTAGGGGCCTGTCCGGTTCAATATTCTTCTCTGGGGACATCTGTTGTCTGAGTGGAGGTAGTTGCTCAGCTGATTTGAGATCACCCCTGTTTGTCCTGGGCGGCCTACACTATTGGGATGGCCTCGGTGACTTTGGAGGTTTTTCCTCATTTGCAAGGTTGTGGCCAATGGAATGGGAAGAATTCCCTTGAAAGGGAAGCACAGTCCTGAGGTGTGGCTCCAAGGACCCAAGTGTGGAGCGTGTGTGGTCCAGGGCTATTTGGACAAAAGTCTGAAAACACAAACTCCACTTAGGTTGGGGGATGTAGGTATGGCCGGCCCGATCTATAGACCGTGAGGAGAACTCTTCGGGATATGAACAAAGGGCGATGTGAGATGCTTGCTCATGCTTTTTTTTTTTTTTTTTCTGGAAATGTGTCACCGATTGCCATGGAATGTCGGGGTGTCCTCATGGGCCATCGATGAGGCTCCCTTTCTGGGATTTGACCTGATCCCAAGAGTTTGAGGTCATTCTGTGGGAAGGGAGGAGGCCTTTCTGTTTTTTTGTTTATTTTTTTTGTTTTTGTTTTTGTTTTTTTTTTTTTTACCTCAGGTGGACCACCAAAAGAGGGATTCCAGAGCAGAGTCTTGGGTTGGGGCAACTGGACAACCAGACCTCTGGTTAACATTGGGACCTAAGAACATGGCAAGCCCCATATGTGGGCTCTTGGTCCAGACACTGAGAGGCTTTCCTTGAGGATAGGTCTCACACTGAGTTTCACAATGTGTTTTTGTGCCCAAGGAGCCCCTCAAGTCAGGGCGTGGCCTAATGTACCATGCTGGTTTCTCCTACACTGAACGTTGCACAATATGGCAACCACAAGTTTTCTGGCCATGGGGAAGAAGGAGTTCTAATTTCTGCAACACTTTCACTCCTGGACTGTGATTGGATTTAAGGTCTAGGTTCTGAAGCCTGAAAACTGAGGTTGGGAAGAGATGAAGACCTAAGGCCATGGTGTGTCTGATGTGCTCAGTGTTCGGCCAGCTGTTGAGTGTGGGTTGGGAGGTGCAGGCTCAGGCTGTGGCAGACAGGGAATTAGTGCCCAGGCTAGACTGTATCATTGGGGTGCAGTCGAGTTTCATGCAGGATGGTACTCATTTGTGGTTACTGGGTAGCCCCAGAGGGCAACGTTTTTCTTCTGGAGGGAAGACACAGTGCCACATAGTGGCTCCAGAATTCCCAAACTGGAAGGCTTGTGGGCCAGGAGTGTGAGGAAAAAATTCTGAGAACACAAGCCAGACTTAGATTTCGGGGTGAGGGGACGGCAGGCACCCTCTGCAGAGATGATTTGATATCCTGTATACCTGAAGACAGAGCTAGGATCAGACGTTGGCTTAGGTCGAAGTTTCTGTCCATGACGGCCCCTTCATGAAGGGGACGGTGTCACGAGGACATGGAGGTTTTCCCACGATGGGAATTGTGAGATGCTCCAAACCGCAATGATTCCTTCTGTGGGACAGTCGAGACCTGTTGGATGGCTCCAGGACATCCCATAAGGAAGTTATCCAGAGCAGGGTTCTAAGGATGGATGCCTGGGCAGCCTGCCTCCCATTCCGGGTGTCTCATAGAGCCAAGGCAAGTTCGATCTGCTGGATCTACGGGAGCATCCGAGGCGGGTGTGTTGAAATGGGTGAGTTGAGGATGGGTCATAATGTGCATTTGTGTCCATGTAGACCTTGGAATGGGGTGCTTGAACCGGGGCCTTGAGGGATGTTCATAACAGGAGGTTTTGATGGAGTTCTAAAGAGTATGTTTCCTATGTAGAGAGGAGAATTGTTTTGATGAGTGCCTAAGGAATCTCCCATATGCTGGTATTGGAAACCAGGCCTCTGAGGAGAGATGACTGGAATCAAAAGCAATGGATCTGATTAGGGCCTAAGTGCCTGTCCAGTTCAATCTTATTCTATGGGGATATCTGTCTCTGGGTCTGAGTGGAGGTAGTTTCCTAAGTTGTGAAAGATCATCCCAGTGTGTCCTGGGCAGCCAACACTATTCGGATGGCCTCGGGGAGTTCGGAGGATTCTCCTAATCTATTGGGTTGTGGACAATGGAAATGGCAGAATTCCCCTGGAGAGGGAAGCCACAGTCCTGAGGTGTGGCTCCAGGGGCCCCAGCTTGGATGGTGTGTGGGCCAGGCCTGTGGGGACAGAAGTCTGAAAACACAAACTCAGCTTAGGTTTGGGGATGTATGTATGAAGGCTCGATCTACAGAACGTGAGAATTTTCCGGGCTATGAACAAAGGGCGAGTATGTGGCGATTGCTCAGGCTTTTGTCTCTGGATTTTGTGTCAACGGTGGCCGTGGAATGTCGGGATGTCCTCAAGGGCCATGGACAATTCTTTCTCTGGTGATATGGCCTGATCCCAAGGGGTTGGGATCATTCTGTGGATGGGAAGAGTCCTTTCTGTATTTTTTTTTTTTTACCTCAGGTGTCCCACCAAAATGGGATTCCAGAGTAGAGCCCTGAGTAGGGGTGACTAGTCATCTCGAACTCTGGTTGAGATTGGGGGACTAGAGGCTTGGCAAGCCCCATATGTGTGCTGTTGTTCCAGTCACTAAGAGGCTTTACATGAGGATAGGGCTCACGCTGAGGGTCACAATGTGTGTTTGTGCATATTGTGGCCCTCAGGGTTAGGTGGGGCCTCATAGTCCATGCTGCTTTCTCCTACAATAAACATTGGACAACATGCCAACCACTAGGTTACTTGCCAAGGCGAAGGAGAAGTTCTGATTCTTGCATCACATTCATTCCAGAGCAGTGAGTGGAGATAAGGTCTAGGTTCTGAAGGTGAAAACTGAGGTTGGGTAGAGATGATGGCCTAAAGCCATTGCGGGTGTGATATGCTCTGTGTACGGCCAGCTTTCTGGGTGTTGGACTGGAGGTCTGCCCTCAGGCTGTGTCAGACAGGGCTTTAGTGCACAGGCTAGACTGTATAATTGGGGTATGGTCGAGTGGCATGCAGGTTGTTACTCATTTGGCGTTTCCGGTTAGCCCTATAGGGCAACATTTTTCTTCTGGAGGGCAGGCAGAGTGCTGCATTGCGTCTCCGGAATTGCCAAACTGGAGGGGTGTGGCCAGGATTGTGAGGAAGGAAGTCTGAAAACACAAGCTAGCACGAGTTTTGGGGCCAAGAGCATGGCAGGCCCACTCTGCAGAGGCTGAATCGAGATCTCCTGCAGGTGAGGTCAGGGCGAGTATCAGATGTTACCTCAAGCTGGAGTTTGTGTCCATGACGGCCCCTTCCTGAAGGGGTTGGGGACGTCATGAGGCCAGGGATGTTTCCCTACGCTGGGAGTTGTGAGCTGCTCCAAACTTCAAAGTTTCCTTCTTCAGGACAGTCGAGTACTATTGGATGGTTCCATGATGCCCCATACAGAAAGACTCGAGAGCAGGGGCCTAAGCATGGATGCCGAGAAACGCCAACTCACCTTCCCATTGCCTGGTCGAGAGAAGGCACGCTCAATCTGTGGGCTCTTGGGTGAGCTACCCAGAAGGCTGAGTTTAAATGGACTCTCCTGAGGATGAGTCATAATGTGGGTTGGTGGCCATGGAGACCTTGGAATGTGGCAGTAGCTAAGGGACTCTGCAGGATTCTCCAACCCGAAGGGCTTGACACAACTCCAACAAGGAAGCTTCCCATGTGGAGATGAGAGGTCTTCTGTCTGGTGCCTCAGGAAAGCCCCGTATGCTGGTCTTCGAACCCAGGCCTCTGAGGAGTGATACCTTGACACCAAAGCAAGAGTTCATAATAGGGCCTAGGGGCCTGTCTGGTTCAATCTTCTGTCTCTGCGGATATCTGTCTGTGTGTCTGCATGGAGGTAGTAGTTGCTCAGCTTGTGTCATAATGCCCCTATTTGTCCAGTGCGGCTTGCGGTAGTGGGATGTCCTTGGGGACCTTGAGGTTTCTACTATTTTGTAGAGTTGTGGCCAATGGAATGGGCAGTTTCTTAGGAGAGAGCAGGCACAGTTCTGTGGTGTGGCTCCAGAGACCCCAGCCTGGAGGCTGTGTGGGCCATGGCTGTGCAGACAGACATCCAAAAACCCTAACTCAGCTCAGGTTTGGGGCCGAGGTTACGGCAGGCCTGATCTACAGCCCATGAGGGGAGCTCCTCTGGATATGAAAGAAGGGTGAGAGGGAGGCAGTCGCTCAGGCTTTTGTCTCTGGATGTTTTGTCCACAATGTCCGTTTAATGTAGGAGTTGCCTCATGGGTCGTAGAAGTCTCCCTCTCTGGTAGTTTGTCCAGCCGCCAAGTGTTTGGGGTCATTCTGTGGGAAGGGAAGTGTCCGGTTTTCTGCCTCATGTGTCCCCTCAGTAGAGGGATTCTAGAGCATAGCAGTGGGTACTGACAACTGGAATACTCGCCCTCTGGTTAAGGCTGGGGGCCTATGGATATGACAAGCCCCATATGCAGGATCTTGGTCCAGCCACTGAGAGGCGTTACTTTAATACGGGACTCACGCTGCAGGTCACAATGCATGTCTGTGCCCTAGGCGGCCCTCAAGCACTGGCGTGGCCTTTCGGACAATGTAGGTTTTCCCACATAGAACGTTGGACAACATGTCAACCACAAGGTTTCTGGCCATGGGGAAGGAGGAATTCTAATTTCTGCATCACGTTCACCCCTGGGCAGTGATTGGAGATAAGGTCTAGGTTCTGAAACCTGAAAACCGAGGTTGGGAAGAGATGACGACCTACAGCCATAGCGGGTCCTATGTGTCCAGGTTGGGGCCAGCTGTCTGGGTGTCGTTTGGGATGTCTTGTCTCAGGCTGTGCCAGACAGGGCATTAGAATACAGGGTGGGCTGTATAATTGCTTTACAATCGAGTGGTATGCATTAGAAAATCATTTGGGGTTTCTTATTAGCAGCATAGGGCAAATTTTTTCTTCTGGAGGGCAGGCAGAGTGCTGCATTGTGGCTTCGGAATTCCCAAACTGGAGGGCTTGTGGGCCAGGAGAGTGAGGATGGAAGTCTGAGAACACAAGCTAGGCTTAGGTTTCGGGGCAAGGACATGGCAGGCACACTCTGCAGAGCTGAATTGAGATTTCATGCGTCTGAAGTCAGGTCCAGCTTCAGACTTTGGCTCAGGTTTGAGTTTCTGTCCATGTGGGCCCCTTCAGGAAGGGGGGGCATTATGAGGCCATGGGGGTTTTCCCACTATTGGAGTTGTGAGATGCTCCAAACCACAAGGATTCCTTCTGTGGGACAATTAAGATTTGTTGGATGGCTCCAGGACGTCTTATAAGGTATTTTTCCAGAACAGGGGTCTAAGTATGGATGCCAGGGTAGCCAGCCTCACATTCCAATTGTCTCCTAGCAACAAGCAAGGTTTCATCTGCTGTCTTGGGGTAGTAACAGAGGGGGCTGAGTTGAAATGGACTTTCCTGAGAATGGTCTTAACGTTGGTTTGAGTCCATGGAGACCTTGGTATGGGGCAGTGGCACCAGGGCCCTGAAGGATTCTCCTAACCAGAGGTTATGACAAAGCTCCAATGAGCAAGTTTTCCATGGGGAGACGAGATTTGTTTTTAATGGTGCCTCAGGAAACCACCATATGCTGGTATTGGAAACGAGGCCTCTGAGGAGAGATGCCTGGAAACCAAAGCAATGGATCTGATTAGGGCCTAGGGGCCTGTCCGGTTCAATATTCTTCTCTGGGGACATCTGTTGTCTGAGTGGAGGTAGTTGCTCAGCTGGTTTGAGATCACCCCTGTTTGTCCTGGGCGGCCTACACTAATGGGATGGCCTCGGTGACTTTGGAGGTTTTTCCTCATTTGCAAAGTTGTGGCCAATGGAATGGGAAGAATTCCCTTGAAAGGGAAGCACAGTCCTGAGGTGTGGCTCCAAGGACCCAAGTGTGGAGCGTGTGTGGTCCAGGGCTATTTGGACAAAAGTCTGAAAACACAAACTCCACTTAGGTTGGGGGATGTAGGTATGGCCGGCCCGATCTATAGACCGTGAGGAGAACTCTTCGGGATATGAACAAAGGGCGATGTGAGATGCTTGCTCATGCTTTTTTTTTTTTTTTTTCTGGAAATGTGTCACCGATTGCCATGGAATGTCGGGGTGTCCTCATGGGCCATCGATGAGGCTCCCTTTCTGGGGATTTGACCTGATCCCAAGAGTTTGAGGTCATTCTGTGGGAAGGGAGGAGGCCTTTCTGTTTTTTTGTTTATTTTTTTTGTTTTTGTTTTTGTTTTTTTTTTTTTACCTCAGGTGGACCACCAAAAGAGGGATTCCAGAGCAGAGTCGTGGGTTGGGGCAACTGGACAACCAGACCTCTGGTTAACATTGGGACCTAAGAACATGGCAAGCCGCATATGTGGGCTCTTGGTCCAGACACTGAGAGGCTTTCCTTGAGGATAGGTCTCACACTGAGTTTCACAATGTGTTTTTGTGCCCAAGGAGCCCCTCAAGTCAGGGCGTGGCCTAATGTACCATGCTGGTTTCTCCTACACTGAACGTTGCACAATATGGCAACCACAAGTTTTCTGGCCATGGGGAAGAAGGAGTTCTAATTTCTGCCACACTTTCACTCCTGGACTGTGATTGGATTTAAGGTCTAGGTTCTGAAGCCTGAAAACTGAGGTTGGGAAGAGATGAAGACCTAAGGCCATGGTGTGTCTGATGTGCTCAGTGTTCGGCCAGCTGTTGAGTGTGGGTTGGGAGGTGCAGGCTCAGGCTGTGGCAGACAGGGAATTAGTGCCCAGGCTAGACTGTATCATTGGGGTGCAGTCGAGTTTCGTGCAGGATGGTACTCATTTGTGGTTACTGGGTAGCCCCAGAGGGCAACGTTTTTCTTCTGGAGGGAAGACACAGTGCCACATAGTGGCTCCAGAATTCCCAAACTGGAAGGCTTGTGGGCCAGGAGTGTGAGGAAAAAATTCTGAGAACACAAGCCAGACTTAGATTTCGGGGTGAGGGGACGGCAGGCACCCTCTGCTGAGATGATTTGATATCCTGTACACCTGAAGACAGAGCTAGGATCAGACGTTGGCTTAGGTCGAAGTTTCTGTCCATGACGGCCCCTTCATGAAGGGGACGGTGTCACGAGGACATGGAGGTTTTCCCACGATGGGAATTGTGAGATGCTCCAAACCGCAATGATTCCTTCTGTGGGACAGTCGAGACCTGTTGGATGGCTCCAGGACATCCCATAAGGAAGTTATCCAGAGCAGGGTTCTAAGGATGGATGCCTGGGCAGCCTGCCTCCCATTCCGGGTGTCTCATAGAGCCAAGACAAGTTCGATCTGCTGGATCTACGGGAGCATCCGAGGCGGGTGTGTTGAAATGGGTGAGTTGAGGATGGGTCATAATGTGCATTTGTGTCCATGTAGACCTTGCAATGGGGTGCTTGAACCGGGGCCTTGAGGGATGTTCATAACAGGAGGTTTTGATGGAGCTCTAAAGAGTATGTTTCCTATGTAGAGAGGAGAATTGTTTTGATGAGTGCCTAAGGAATCTCCCATATGCTGGTATTGGAAACCAGGCCTCTGAGGAGAGATGACCTGAATCAAAAGCAATGGATCTGATTAGGGCCTAAGTGCCTGTCCAGTTCAATCTTATTCTATGGGGATATCTGTCTCTGGGTCTGAGTGGAGGTAGTTTCCTAAGTTGTGAAAGATCATCCCAGTGTGTCCTGGGCAGCAAACACTATTCGGATGACCTCGGGGAGTTTGGAGGATTCTCCTAATCTATAGGGTTGTGGACAATGGAAATGGCAGAATTCCCCTGGAGAGGGAAGCCACAGTCCTGAGGTGTGTCTCCAGGGGCCCCAGCTTGGATGGTGTGTGGGCCAGGCCTGTGGGGACAGAAGTCTGAAAACACAAACTCAGCTTAGGTTTGGGGATGTATGTATGAAGGCTCGATCTACAGAACGTGAGAATTTTCCAGGCTATGAACAATGGGCGAGTATGTGGCGATTGCTCAGGCTTTTGTCTCTGGATTTTGTGTCAACGGTGGCCGTGGAATGTCGGGATGTCCTCAAGGGCCATGGACAATTCTTTCTCTGGTGATATGGCCTGATCCCAAGGGGTTGGGATCATTCTGTGGATTGGAAGAGTCCTTTCTGTGTATATATTTATATATATATATATGTATATATATATATATATTATGTTTTGTTTTTTTTTTTTTTTACCTCAGGTGTCCCACCAAAATGGGATTCCAGAGTAGAGCCCTGAGTAGGGGTGACTACTCATCTCGAACTCTGGTTGAGATTGGGGGACTAGGGGTTTGCAAGCCCCATATGTGGGCTGTTGTTCCAGTCACTAAGAGGCTTTACATGAGGATAGGGCTCACGCTGAGGGTCACAATGTGTGTTTGTGCAAATTGTGGCCCTCAGGGATAGGTGGTGCCTCATAGTCCATGCTGCTTTCTCCTACAATGAACATTGGACAACATGCCAACCACTAGGTTACTTGCCAAGCCGAAGGAGAAGTTCTGATTCTTGCATCACATTCATTCCTGAGCAGTGAGTGGAGATAAGGTCTAGGTTCTGAAGTTGAAAACTGAGGTTGGTTAGAGATGATGGCCTAAAGCCATTGTGGGTGTGATATGTTCTGTGTACGGCCAGCTTTCTGGGTGTTGGATGGAGGTCTGCCCTCAGGCTGTGTCAGACAGGGCTTTAGTGCACAGGCTAGACTGTATAATTGGTGTATGGTCGAGTGGCATGCAGGTTGTTACTCATTTGGCGTTTCCGGTTAGCCCTATAGGGCAACATTTTTCTTCTGGAGGGCAGGCAGAGTGCTGCATTGTGTCTCCAGAATTGCCAAACTGGAGGGGTGTGGCCAGGTTTGTGAGGAAGGAAGTCTGAAAACACAAGCTAGCACAAGTTTTGGGGCCAAGAGCATGGCAGGCCCACTCTGCAGAGGCTGAATCGAGATCTCCTGCAGGTGAGGTCTGGGCGAGTATCAGATGTTGCCTCAAGCTGGAGTTTGTGTCCATGACGGCCCCTTCCTGAAGGGGGTGGGGGCGTCATGAGGCCAGGGAAGTTTCCCTACGCTGGGAGTTGTGAGCTGCTCCAAACTTCAAAGTTTCCTTCTTCAGGACAGTCGAGTACTATTGGATGGTTCCAGGATGCCCCATACAGAAAGACTCGAGAGCAGGGGCCTAAGCATGGATGCCGAGACACGCCAACTCACCTTCCCATTGCCCGGTCGAGACAAGGCACGCTTAATCTGCGGGCTCTTGGGTGAGCTACCCAGATGGCTGAGTTTAAATGGACTCTCCTGAGGATGAGTCATAATGTGGGTTGGTGGCCATGGAGACCTTGGAATGTGGCAGTAGCTAAGGGACTCTGCAGGATTCTCCAACCCGAAGGGCTTGACACATCTCCAACAAGGAAGCTTCCCATGTGGAGATGAGAAGTCTTCTGTCTAGTGCCTCAGGAAAGCCCGTATGCTGGTGTTCGAACCCAGGCCTCTGAGGAGTGATACCTGGACACCAAAGCAAGAGTTCATAATAGGGCCTAGGGGCCTGTCTGGTTCAATCTTCTGTCTCTGCGGATATCTGTCAGTGTGTCTGCATGGAGATAGTAGTTGCTCAGCTTGTGTCATAATGCCCCTATTTGTCCAGTGCGGCTTGCGGTAGTGGGATGTCCTTGGGGACCTTGAGGTTTCTACTATTTTGTAGAGTTGTGGCCAATGGAATGGGCAGTTTCTTAGGAGAGAGCAGGCACAGTTCTGTGGTGTGGCTCCAGAGACCCCATCCTGGAGGCCGTGTGGGCCATGGCTGTGCAGACAGACATCCAAAAACCCTAACTCAGCTCAGGTTTGGGGCTGAGGTTACGGCAGGCCTGATCTACAGTCCATGAGGGGAGCTCCTCGGGATATGAAAGAAGGGTGAGAGGGAGGCAGTCGCTCAGGCTTTTGTCTCTGGATGTTTTGTCCACAATGGCCGTTTAATGTAGGAGTTGCCTCATGGGTCGTAGAAGTCTCCCTCTCGGGTAGTTTGTCCAGCCCCCAAGAGTTTGGGGTCATTCTGTGGGAAGGGAAGTGTCCTGTTTTCTGCTTCATGTGTTCCCCCAGTAGAGGGATTCTAGAGCATAGCAGTGGGTACTGACAACTGGAATACTCGCCCTCTGGTTAAGTTTGGGGGCCTATGGATATGACAAGCCCCATATGCAGGATCTTGGTCCAGCCACTGAGAGGCGTTACTTTAATACGGGACTCACGCTGCAGGTCAAAATGCATGTCTGTGCCCTAGGCGGCCCTCAAGCACTGGCGTGTCCTTTCGGACAATGCAGGTTTTCCCACATTGAACGTTGGACAACATGCCAACCACAAGGTTTCCGGCCATGGGGAAGGAGGATTTCTAATTTCTGCATCACGTTCACCCTTGGGCACTGATTGGAGATAAGGTCTAGGTTCTGAAACCTGAAAACCGAGGTTGGGAAGAGATGACGACCTACAGCCATAGCGGGTCCTATGTGTCCAGGTTGGGGCCAGCTGTCTGGGTGTCGTTTGGGATGTCTTGTCTCAGGCTGTGCCAGACAGGGCATTAGTATACAGGGTGGGCTGTATAATTGCTTTAAAATCGAGTGGCATGCATTAGAAAATCATTTGGTGTTTCTTATTAGCAGCATAGGGCAAAGTATTTCTTCTGGAGGGCAGGCAGAGTGCTGCATTGTGGCTTCGGAATTCCCAAACTGGAGGGATTGTGGGCCAGGAGAGTGAGGACAGAAGTCTGAGAACACAAGCTAGGCTTAGGTTTTAGGGCAAGGACATGGCAGGCACACTCTGCAGAGCGGAATTGAGATCTCATGCGTCTGAAGTCAGGTCGAGGTTCAGACTTTGGCTCAGGTTTGAGTTTCTGCCCATGTGGGCCCCTCAGGAAGGGGGGGCATTATGATGCCATGGTGGTATTCCCACTATTGGAGTTGTGAGATGCTCCAAACCGCAAGGATTCCTTCTGTGGGACAATTAAGATTTGTTGGATGGCTCCAGGACGTCTTATAAGGTATTTTTCCAGAAAAGCGTTCTAAGTATGGATGCCTGGGCAGCCAGCCTCACATTCCAATTGTCTCCTAGCAACAATAAACGTTTGATCTGCTGTCTTGGGGTAGCAACTGAGGGGTCTGAGTTTAAATGGACCTTCCTGAGGATGGTCTTAATGTTGGTTTGAGTCCATGGAGACCTTGGTATGGGGCAGTGGCACCAGGGCCCTGAAGGATTCTCCTAACCAGAGGTTATGACAAAGCTCCAATGAGCAAGTTTTCCATGGGGAGACGAGATTTGTTTTTAATGGTGCCTCAGGAAACCACCATATGCTGGTATTGGAAACGAGGCCTCTGAGGAGAGATGCCTGGAAACCAAAGCAATGGATCTGATTAGGGCCTAGGGGCCTGACCGGTTCAATATTCTTCTCTGGGGACATCTGTTGTCTGAGTGGAGGTAGTTGCTCAGCTGGTTTGAGATCACCCCTGTTTGTCCTGGGCGGCCTACACTAATGGGATGGCCTCGGTGACTTTGGAGGTTTTTTCTCATTTGCAAGGTTGTGGCCAATGGAATGGGAAGAATTCCCTTGAAAGGGAAGCACAGTCCTGAGGTGTGGCTCCAGGGACCCAAGTGTGGAGCGTGTGTGGTCCAGGGCTATTTGGACAAAAGTCTGAAAACACAAACTCCACTTAGGTTGGGGGATGTAGGTATGGCCGGCCCGATCTATAGACCGTGAGGAGAACTCTTCGGGATATGAACAAAGGGCGATGTGAGATGCTTGCTCATGCTTTTTTTTTTTTTTTTTCTGGAATTGTGTCACCGATTGCCATGGAATGTCGGGGTGTCCTCATGGGCCATCGATGAGGCTCCCTTTCTGGGGATTTGACCTGATCCCAAGAGTTTGGGTTCATTCTGTGGGAAGGGAGGAGGCCTTTCTGGTTTTTTTGTTTATTTTATTTATTTATTTATTTATTTTTTTATTTTATTTTATTTTTTTTTTTTTACCTCAGGTGGATCACCAAAAGAGGGATTCCAGAGCAGAGTCGTGGGTTGGGGCAACTGGACAACCAGACCTCTAGTTAACATTGGGACCTAAGAACATGGCAAGCCCCATATGTGGGCTCTTGGTCCAGACACTGAGAGGCCTTCCTTGAGGATAGGTCTCACACTGAGTTTCACAATGTGTTTTTGTGCCCAAGGATCCCCTCAGGTCAGGGGGTGGCCTAATGTACCATGCTGGTTTCTCCTACACTGAACGTTGCACAATATGGCAACCACAAGTTTTCTGGCCATGGGGAAGAAGGAGTTCTAATTTCTGCCACACTTTCACTCCTGGACTATGATTGGATTTAAGGTCTAGGTTCTGAAGCCTGAAAACTGAGGTTGGGAAGAGATGAAGCCCTAAGGCCATGGTGTGTCTGATGTGCTCAGTGTTCGGCCTGCTGTTGAGTGTGGGTTGGGAGGTGCAGGCTCAGGCTGTGGCAGACAGGGAATTAGTGCCCAGGCTAGACTGTATCATTGGGGTGCAGTCGAGTTTCGTGCAGGATGGTACTCATTTGTGGTTACTGGGTAGCCCCAGAGGGCAACGTTTTTCTTCTGGAGGGAAGACACAGTGTCACATACTGGCTCCAGAATTCCCAAACTGGAAGGCTTGTGGGCCAGGGGTGTGAGGAAAAAATTCTGAGAACACTAGCCAGACTTAGATTTTGGGGTGAAGGGACGGCAGGCACCCTCTGCAGAGATGATTCGAGATCCCGTATACCTGAAGACAGAGCTAGGATCAGACGTTGGCTTAGGTCGGAGATTCTGTCCATGATGGCCCCTTCATGAATGGGAGGGTGTCACGAGGACATGGAGTTTTTCCCACGATTTGAATTGTGAGATGCTCCAAACCGCAATGATTCCTTCTGTGGGACAGGTGAGACCGGTGGATGGCTCCAGGACATCCCATAAGGAAGTTATCCAGAGCAGGGTTCTAAGGATGGATGCCTGGGCAGCCTGCCTCCCATTCCAGGTGTCTCATAGAGCCAAGGCAAGTTCGATCTGCCTGATCTAGTGGAGCAACCGAATCGGGTGTGTTGAAATGGGTGAGTTGAGGATGGGTCATAATGTGCATTTGTGTCCATGGAGACCTTGGAATGGGGTCTTGATCTGGGTCCTTGAGGGATGTTCATAACCGGAGGTTTTGATGGAGCTCTAAAGAGTATGATTCCTATGTAGAGAAGAGAATTGTGAATTGATGAGTGCCTAAGGAATCTCCCATATGCTGGTATTGGAAACCAGGCCTCTGAGGAGAGATGACTGGAAACAAAAGCTATGGATATGATTAGAGCCTAGGTGCCTGTCCGGTTCAATCTCTTTGCTGGGGATACGTGTCTAAGTATCTGAGGTGAGGTAGTTGCTCAGATTGTGTCAGATCGCCCCTGTTTTCCTGGGTGACCTATAATATTGGAATGGCCTCGGGACTTTGGAGTTTCTCCTAATCTATAGGGTTGTGGTCCTTGGAATGGGCAGAAATCCCCTGGAGAGGGCAGGCAAAGTTCTGAGTTTGGCTCTAGGGGCCCAACTTTGAGGGTGTGTGGGCCAGGCCTGTGGAGCAAAAATCTGAAAACACAAACTCCGCTTAGGATTGCGGACATAGTTATGGCACGCCCAATCTACAGACCGTGATAACACTTCAGGATATGAAAAAGTGTGAGTTTGAGGTGATTGCTCAGATTTTGTCTCTGGATTTGTGTCAACAATGTGGGTGGAATGCTGGCGTTGCCTCATGGGTTGTGGACGGCTTTCCTTCTCTGAGGATTTGACCCAATCCCAAGAGTTTGTGTATGTTCTGTGGGATGGGAGGAGTCCTTTCTGTTTTTTATTTTATTTTATTTTATTTTTTGTACCTCATGTGTCCCAATAAAGGAGGGATTCAAGAGCAGAGTCCTCGGGAGGGACAACTGGGCAACCCCACCCATGTTTTAGTTTGGGGGCCTAGGGGCATGGCATGTCCAATATGTGGGCTCTTGATTCAGACACTGAGAGGCCTTCCTTGAGGACAGGGCTCATGCTGAGGGTCACAATGCCTATTTGTGCCAACAAGGCCCTCAAGCATGGGAAGGGCCTCATGGGCCACGCTGGATTCTCCGACACTGAACGTTGGAGAATATGCCAACCACAAGGTTTCTGGCCATGGCGAAGGAAGAGTTGTGACTTCTGCATCACGTTAACCCCTGGACAGTGATTGGAGTTTAGGTCTAGGTTCTGAAACCTGAAAACCGAGGTTGGGAAGAGATGAAGACCTAAGGACCGGTTGGGTCCAATGAGCTCAGTGTGCGGCCAGCTGTTGAGCGTAGGTCTGGAGGTGTGGGCTCATGCTGTGTCAGACAAGGCATTAGACAGGGTAGACTGAATATTTGGGGTGCAGTCGAGTGGCGTTCAATTGATCCTCATACGGGTCTCTAGGTAGTTCCATAAGGCAACGTTTTTTCTCTGGGAGGGCAGGCAGAGTGCTGCATTGTGGCCCCAGTATTTCCAAACTGTAGGGATTTTGGGCCAGGGGTGTGAGGACTGTAGTCTGAGAACACAAGCTAGGCTTAGTTTTGGGGGTGAGGGCACAGAAGGCACACTCTGCAGAGCTGAATCATGATCTCATGCACCTGAAGTCAGGGCGAATATCAGACGTTTGCTCAGGTTGGAGTTTCTGTCCATGATGGCCACTTTATAAAGTGGAGCGTCTCAAGAGGCCATGTAGATTTTCCCACAATGGGAGTTCTGAGATGCTCCAGACTGCAAAGATTCCTTCTGTGGGACACTTGAGACCTGTTGGATGGATCTAGGATGTCCCATATGGAATGACTCCAGAGTAGGGTTCTAAGGATTGATGCCTAGGCAGCCCACCTCCCATTCTAGTTGTCTCCTAGCGACAAAGCAGGTTTGATCTGCGGGCCCTGGGGGAGAAACCAAGGGGGTTGAGTTGACATGGACGCTCCCGAGGATAGATCATAATGTGGTTTTAAGTCCATGGAGACCCTGGAATGGGGCGCTTGATCCGGGGCCCTGAAAGATTCTCCTAAACAGAGGTTTTTATAGAGCTCCAAAGAGTACATTTCCTATGTGGAGACGAGATTTTTCTGATGAGTGCCTCAGTAATCCCCCTATGCTGGTATTGGAAACCAGGCCTCTGAGGAGAGATGCCTGGAAACAAAAGCAATGGATCTGATTAGGGCCTAAGTGCCTGTCCAGTTCAATATTATTCTATGGGGATATCTGTCTCTGGGTCTGAGTGGAGGTAGTTTCCTAACTTGTGAAAGATCATCGCTGTTTGTCCTGGGCAGCCAACACTATTTGGATGGCCTCGGGGAGTTTGGAGGTTTCTCCTAATCTATAAGGTTGTGGCCAATGGAAATGGCAGAATTCCCCTGGAGAGGGAAGCCACAGTCCTGAGGGGTGGCTCCAGGGGCCCCAGCTTGGATGGTGTGTGGGCCAGGCCTGTGGGGACAGAAGTCTGAAAATACAAACTCAGCTTAGGTTTGGGGATGTATGTATGAAGGCTCGATCTACAGAACGTGAGAATTTTCCGGGCTATGAACAAAGGGCGACTATGTGGCGCTTGCTCAGGCTTTTGTCTCTGGATTTTGTGTCAACGGTGGCCGTGGAATGTCGGGGTGTCCTCAAGGGCCATGGACAATTCTTTCTCTGGTGATTTGGCCTGATCCCAAGGGGTTGGGATCATTCTGTGGATGGGAAAAGTCCTTTCTGTATTTTTTTTTTTTTTTACCTCAGGTGTCCCACCAAAGAGGGATTCCAGAGCAGAGCCCTGAGTCGGGTGACTAGACATCTCGAACTCTGGTTGAGATTGGGTGACTAGGGGCTTGGCAAGCCCCATATGTGGGCTGTTGTTCCAGTCACTAAGAGGCTTCACATGAGGATAGGGCTCACGCTGAGGGTCACAATGTGTGTTTGTGCAAATTGTGGCCCTCAGGGATAGGTGGGACCTCATAGTCCATGCTGCTTTCTCCTACAATGAACGTTGGACAACATGCCAACCACAAGGTTTCTTGCCATGGCGAAGGAGAAGTTCTGATTCTTGCATCACGTTCACTCCTGAGCAGTGAGTGTAGATAAGGTCTAGGTTCTGAAGGTGAAAATTGAGGTTGGGTAGAGATGATGGCCTAAAGCCATTGTGGGTATGATATGCTCAGTGTACGGCCAGCTGTCCTGGTGTTGGACTGGAGGTCTGCCCTCAGGCTGTGTCAGACAGGGCTTTAGTGCACAGGCTAGACTGTATAATTGGGGTATGGTCGAGTGGCATGCAGGTTGTTACTCATTTGGCGTTTCTGGTTAGCCCTATAGGGCAACATTTTTCTTCTGGAGACCAGGCAGAGTGCTGCATTGTGTCTCCAGAATTTCCAAACTGGAGGGGTGTGGCCAGGATTCTGAGGACGGAAGTCTGAGAACACAAGATAGGCTTAGGTTTCAAGGCGAGGGCCCAGCAGGCACACTCTCAAGTGCTGAATAGAGATCTCATGCTTCTGAATTCAGGGCGAGGATCAGACTTTGGCTTAGGATGGAGTTTCTGTCCATGATGGCCCATTTATGAAGGTGTGGGTCATCATGAGGATATGGAGGTTTTCTCACAGTGTTATTGTGTGATGCTTCAAACCACAAGGATTCATTCTGCGAGACAGTCAAGACAGGTTGGTTGGATTCAAGACATCCCATAAAGAAGTTCTCCAGAGCAGGGTTCTAAGGATGGATGCCTGGGCAGCCCGCCTCCCATTCTAACTGTCTCCTAGTGACAAGGAAGGTTTGATCTGCTGGCTCTGGGTGAGCAGCAGAGTGGGCTGATTTGAAATGGACTCTCCTGAGAATGGTTCATAATGTAAGTTTGTGTCCTTGGAGACCTTGGGATTGGGCCATGGTGCCAGCGCCCTGAAGGATCCTCCTAACCTGAGGTATTGACACAGCTCCAAAGAGCAAGTTTCCCATGTGGAGATGAGATCTGTTCTGATTGTTTCCTTAGGAAGCCCCCATATTCTGATATTGGAAACCAGGCCTCTGAGGAGAGATACCTAGAAACCAAAGCAATGCATCAAAAGTTGGCTCAGGTTGGAGTTTCTGTCCATGATGGCCCCTTTATAAAGGGGAGCCTCTCATGAGGCCATGTAGGTTTTCCCACGATAGGAGTTGTGAGATGCTCCAATCTGCAAGGATTCCTTCTGTGGGACAGTCAAGACCTGTTGGAAGGCTCCAGGACATCCCATATGGAACGGCGCCAGAGCAGGATTCCATGGATGGATGCCTAGAGAGTCTGCTTTGCATTCCAGTTGTCTCCTAGCGACAAGGCAGGTTTGATATTCTGCCTCTGGGGGAGTAATTGACGGGGCTGAGTTGAAATGTACTCTCCTGCCGAATGGTCATAATGCGGGTATGTGTCCATGGAGACCTTGGAATAGGGCGGTTGCTCCGGCTACCTGAAGGTTTCTCCTAACTGGAGGCTTTTACAGTGCTCCAAAGGATAAGTTTCCCATGTGAAGACAAGATTTGTTCTGATTGGTATCTCTGGAATCCCCCATATGCTGGTATTGTAAAACAGGCCTCTGAGGAGAGATGCTTAGAAAAAAAAAGCAATGGAACAAATTACATTCTAGGGGCCAGTCCAGTTTAATCTTCTTCTCTTGGGTTATCTGTCTACGAGTGAGTTGACGTCGTTGCTCAGTTTGTGAGAGATCGCCCCTCTTTGTCCTGGGTGGCCTACACTATTGGAATGGCCTCTGGGACTTTGGAGGTTTCTCCTTATCTGTAGGGTTGTGGCTAATGGAATGGGAAGAATTTCCTTGGAGAGGGCAGGCACAGTCCTGAGGTGTGGCTCCAGGGGCCTCAGTCTGGAGGGTGTGTGGGACAGGGATGTCAGGATAGAAGGCTGAAAACACAAACTCGGCTTAGGTTTGGGGACGTAGGTATGGCAGGCCCAATCTACAGACTATGAGGAGAATTTTTTGGGCTATGACCTAAGGGTGAGTGTGAACGCTTGCTGAAGCTTATGTCTCTGGATTTTGTGTCAATAGTGGCCATGGAATGTCGGGCTGGCCTCATGGGCCATGGACGAGTCTTTCTCTCTGGACCCCAATCACTTGGGATGGCCCAATCCCAAGTGATTGGGGTCATTCTGTGAGTGGGAGGAGTCCTTACTGTGTTTATTTACCTCAAATGTCCCACCAAAGAGGGTTTCCAGAGCAGAGCCCTGAGTAGGGGTGACTAGATGTCTCTACCTCTGGTTAAGATTGGGTGACTTGGGGCATGGCAGGCCCCATATGCGGGCTCATGGTCCAGCCACTGAGAGGCTTTACTTGAGGACAGGGCTCAAACTGAGGGTCCCAATGTGTGTTTGAGCCCACCGCAGCTCTTAAGCATAGGCAGGGCCTCAGGGACCCTACACTACCCTCAGGGGCCCTACTACTACCCCTGTAGGCCCTACAGGGGTCCTCCACTGAACGTTGGACAAGATGCCAACCACAAGATTCTGGCGAGAGGGAAGGAGGAGTTCTGATTTCTGCATCACGTTCACCCATGGGAAGTGAGTAGAGATAAGGTCTAGGATTCTGTAGCCTGAAAACCGAAGTTGGAAAGAGATGGCGACCTAAGGCCATGGCGGTTCAGATGTTCTCAGTGTACTGCAAGCTGTCTGGGTGTCGGTTGGGAATTCAGGCCTCAGGTTCTGTCAGACAGGGCATTAGTGCACAGGCTAGACTATATAATTGGTGTACAGTTGAGTGACGTGCAGGTTTATCCTCATTTGAGGTTACTGGGTAGACCCATAGGGCAATATTTTTTTTCTAGAGGGCAGGCAGAGTGCAGCACTGTGTCATCGGAAATCCCAAAATAGAGGGCGTGTGGTCCAGGAGAGTGAGGACGGAAGTCGGAGAACACTAGCTACGCTTAGGTTTTGGGGTGAGGGCACAGCAGGTACACTCTGAAGAGCTGAATCAAGATCTCGTGCATCTGAAGTCAAGGCGAAGATCAGCTGTTGGCTCAGGTTGGAGTTTCTTTCCATGATCTGCCTTCATGAAGATTGGGGGCATCATGTGACCTTGGAAGCTTTCCATGATATGAGTTGTTAGGTGGTCCATGCACAAGGACTCCTGTGGGACAGTCGAGACCTGTTGGATGGCTCAAGGATGTCCCATAAGGAACGACGCAAGAGCAGGGTTCTAAGGATGGATGCCTGAAGAGCCCAACTCGCATTTCAATTGTCTCCTAGCGACAAGGCAGGTTCAATCTGCTGGCTCTGGAGTAGCAACCGAGGGGGTTTAGTTGAAATGGACTCTCCTGAGGATGGGTCATAATTTGGGATTGTGTCCATGGAGATATTCAAATGGGGCAGTGGCTCCAGTGACCTGAAGTTTTCTCCTAACTGGAGGTTATGACACAGCTCCATAGAGCAAGATTCCCATGTGGAGACGAGATTTTTTCTGATAGGTAGCTCTGGAAACCCCCTTATGCTGGTATTGGAATCCAGGCCTCTGAGGAGAGATGCCTGAAAACAAAAGCAATGGATCCAATTAGGGCCTAGGTGCCTGTCTTGTTCAATATTCTTTTCTATGGATATCTGTCTAAGGTTCTGATTGGAGGTAGTGGCTCAGCTTGTGCCAGAGGGTCCCTGTATGTCCAGGACATCCTACACTATTGGGATGGCCTCAGAGATTTTGGATGATTCTCCTAATCTGTCAGGTTGTGCCAAATGAATGAGCAGAATTCCCTTGGAGAGGGCAGGCACAGTCCTGAGGTGTGGCTCCATGGGGCCCAGCCTTTAGAATGTGTGGGTGAGGACAATGGAGACAGAAGTCTGAAAACACAAACTCGGCTTAGGTTTGGGGACATAGGTATGGCAGGCCCGATCTACAGACCTTGAGAATTTTGGGGGCTCTGAACAAAGGGCAAGTGTGTGGCGCTTTTTCAGGTTTTTGTCTCCGGATTTTGTGTCAATGGTGGCCATGGAATGTAGGCTGGCCTCATCGACCATGGACGAGTATTTCTCTCTGTGGATTTGGCCAGATTCCAAGTGTTTGGGGTCATTCTTTGGATGGTAGGAGTCCTTACTTTTTTTTTTTCTTTATCTTGGTTTTTTTTTTTTTTTTTTTTTTTTTTTTTTTTACCTTATGTGTCACACCAAAGATGGATTCCAGGAAAGAGCTCTGAATAAGGTTGACTAGACTTCTCAAGCTCTGGCTAGGATTGGGGGAGTAGGGGCATGGCAAGTCCCATATGCAGGCTCTTGGTCCAGCCCCGGAGAGGCTTTACTTGAGGCCAGGGTTCATGCTTAGGGTCCTAATGTGTGTTTGTGCCCATCGCAGCCCTCAAGCATGTCTGAGGCCTCATGGGCCATGCTGGGTTCTCATATACTGAACGTTGGACAACATGCCAACCACAAGGTTTCTGGTCATGGGGAAGGTGAAGTTCTGATTTCTGCATCACGTACATCACTTAGTTGTGAGTGGAGATAATGTCTAGGTTCTGAAGCCTGAAGAACAAGGTTGGGAAGAGATGATGACCTAAGGCCATGGCATGTTCGTTGTGTTCAGTGTGAGGCCAGGTGTCTGGGTGTCGGTCACGAGGTCTGGGGTCAGGCTGTGTCAGACAGGGCATTAGTGCCCAGGCTAGACTGTATAATTGGGGTACAGTCTAGAGAATTGCAGGTTGATCCTCATTTGATGTTTTTGGGTAGACCCCTAGGGCAAAGTCTCTCTTCTGGAGGGCAGGCAGAGTGCTGCATTTTGTCTCCTGAATTCCCAAAGTGGAAGGCTTGTGGGCCAGGAGTGTGAGGACGGAAGTCTGAGAACGTGAGCTGGCTTAGGTTTTGGGCGAGGGCAAGGCAGGCACACTCTGCAGAGCTGAATTGAGATCTCATGCATCTGAAGTCAGGGCGAGGATCAGACGGGAGTTTCTGTCCATGATGTCCTCTACCTGAAGGTGGAGGCATCACGAGGCCATGGAGGTTTTCCCACGGTGCGAGTGTGTGATGCTGCAAACCACAAGGATTCCTTCTGCAGGACAGTTGAGACCTGTTGAATGGATCAAGGACACCCCATTAGGAATTTCTCCAGAGCAGAGTTCTAACAACGGATACCTGGGCAACGAACTCGCATTCCAATTGTCTCCTAGTGACAAAGCAGGTTTGATCTGCTGGCACTGGGTGAGCAACCGCCAGGTTTGAGTTGAAATGGACTCTCCTGAGGATGGGTCATAATGTGGGATTGTGTCCATTGAGACATTGGAATGGGGCGGTGGCTCCACTGACGTGAAATTTTCTCCTAACTGGAGGTTTTGACACAGTTCCATATAGCATGATTCCCATGTGGCATGCGATTTGTTCTGATTGGTAGCTCCAGAAACCCCCATGTGCTGGTATTGGAATCCAGGCCTCTGAGGAGAGATACGTGAAAACAAAAGCAATGGATCCGTTTAGGGCCTAGGTGCCTGTCCTGTTCAATCTTCTTTTCTATGGATATCTATCTACAGGTCTGATTGGAGGTAGTGGCTCAGCTTGTGGCAGATGGTCCCTGTTTGTCCCGGACATCCTACAATATTGGGGTGGCCTCGGGGACTTCGGATGTTGCTCCTAATCTGTCAGGTTGTGCCAAAGGAATGAGCAGAATTCCCATGGAGAGGGCAGGCACAGTCCTGAGGTGTGGCTCCATGGGGCCAAGCCTTGAGGGTGTGTGGGCCAGGACAATGGAGACAGAATTCTGAAAACACAAACTTGGCTTAGGTTTGGGGACATAGGTATGGCAGGCCCGATCTACAGACCGTGAGAATTTTTCAGGCTTTGAACAAAGGGCGCTTTGTTCAGGCTTTTGTCTCCGGATTTTGTGTCAATGGTGGCCGTGGAATGTCAGGATGGCCTCATCAGCCATGGACGAGTATTTCTCTCTGTGAATTTGGCCCAATTCCAAGTGTTTGCGGTCATTCTTTGGACGGTAGGAGTCCTTTCTCTATTTTTTTTTAACCTCATGTGTCCCACCAAGGAGGGATTCTAGAGAAGAGATCTGAGTAGGGGTGACTAGACTTCTCAAGCACTGGTTAAGGCCTGGGGAGTAGGGGCATGGTAATCTCCATATGTGGGCTCTTGGTCCATCCCCGGAGAGGCTTTACTTGAGGCCAGGGATCATGCTTAGGATCCTAATGTGTGTTTGTGCCCATCGCAGCCCTCAAGCATGTCTGGGGCCTCATGGGCCATGCTGGTTTCTCCTACACTGCACGTTGGACAACATGCCAACCACAGGGTTTCTGGTCACGGGGAAGGAGGAGTTCTGATTTCTGCATCACGTACACGGCATGGCAGTGAGTAGAGATAAGGTCTAGATTCTGAAGCCTGAAAACCGAGGTTGGTAAGAGATGACAACCTAAGGCCATGGTGGGTCCAATGCACTTAGTGTTCGGCCAGATGTCTGTGTCCATCATGAGGTCTGGGCTCAGGCTGTGTCAGGCAGGGCATTAGTCCCCAGGCTAGACTGTATAATTGGGGTACAGTCGAGTGATGTGAAGGTTGGTCCTCATTTGGGGTTTCTGGTTGGCCCCATAGGACAAAGATTTTCTTCTGCAGGGCAGGCAGAGTGCTGCATTCTGGCTCCAGAATTGCCAACTTCAGGGCTTGTGGGCCAGGTGTTTTAGGACAGAAGTCTGAGAACACAAGTTCAGCTTTGAATTCGCAGTGGTGACATGGCAGGCACACTCTACAGACCTGAAATGAGATCTCGTGCATCTGAAGTCAGGGCGAGGATCAGATGTTGGCTTAGGTTGGAGTTTCTGTACATGATGTCCCTTTCATGAAGGTGGGGGGGGGGCATCAGGAAACCATGGAAGATTTCCAACTTTGTGAGTGTGTGATGCTCCAAACCACAAGGATTCCGTCAGCGGGACAGTCACGACTTTTTGGATGGATCAAGGACGTCCCATAAGAAATGCTCCAAAGCACAGTTCTAATGATGGATGCCTGGGCAGTCCAACTTGCATTCCAATTGTGTCCTAGTGAAAAGGAGGATTTGATCTGCTGTCACTGGGGGAACAACCGAGGGGGCTGAATTGAAATGGAATCTCATGAGGATCAGTCGATGTGGATTTGTGTCCATGGATCCCTTGGAATGGGGCAGTGGCTCTGTTGCCCTGAAGAATTCTCCTAACCTGAGGTTTTGATGCAGCTCCAAAGAGCAAGTTTCCCATGTAGAGACGAGATTTGTTCTGAAACCCCCACAACCTGGTATTGGAAACCAAGCATCTGGGGAACAATGCCTGGAATCCAAAGCAATGGATCTGATTACGGTCTAGGGGCCTGTCCTTTTCAATATTCTCCTCTGAGTGTCTCTGTCTAAGATTCAGAATGGAGGTCACTGCTCAGCTTGTGTCAGATCACCCATGTTTGTTGGGGGAGGCCAACACTATTGGGCTGGTCTTGGGAATTGGAGGTTTCTCCTAATCTGTAAGGTTGTGGCAAATGAAACGGGCAGAGTTCCCTTGGAGAGCACTGGCACAGTCCTTAGGTGTGACACCACCTTTCTGGGTGTCATCCAGGAGGTCCAGGCTCAGGCTGTGTCAGACAGGGCATTAGTGCCAAGCTTAGACTGTATAATTGGAGTAAAGTTGAGTGGCATGCAGGTTGATCCTCATTTGGCGTTTCTGGTTAGCCCCAGGGGCAACGTTTTTCTTCTGGAGGGAAGGAAGAGTGCTGCATTGTGGCGACGGAATTCTCACACTGGAGGGCTTGTGGGCCAGAATTGTGAGGAAGGAAGTGTGAGAACACAAGCTAGGCTTAGGTTTTGGGTCAAGATCATGGCAGGCACACTCTGTAGAGCTAAATCTAAATCTCATGCATCTGAAGTCAGGGCGAGGATCAGACATAGGCTCAGGTTGAAGTTTCTGTTCAGGATGGCCCCTTCATGATGGTGGGGGGCATCATGGGGCTATGGAGACTTTCCCACGATTGGCATTGTATGTTGCTCCAATCGGCAAGGATTCCTTCTACGGGACAGTCGAGACCGGTCAGATTGCTCCAGGACGTCCCATGCGGAACCACGGCAGTGCAGGGTTCTAAGGATGGATTCCTGGAGTGCCCGCCTCACATTACTATTGTCTCCTAGTGACAAGGCAGGTTCGATCTGCTTCTTTTGGGGAGCAACCAAAGGGGATGTGTTGAAATGGACTCGCCTGCTGATGGGTCATAATGTGGGTTTGTGTCCATGGAGACCTTGGAATGGGGTGTTGGCTGCTGGGACCTGAAGGTTTCCCTTAACTGGAGGTTGTGACACAGCTCCAAAATGCATGTTTCCCATGTGGAAATGAGATTTGTTCAGACTGGTACCTCCAGAAAAACACATATGCTGGTATTGGAAAACAGGCCTCTGAGGAGAGATGCCAGGAATCAAAAGCAATGGATCTGCATAGGTCCTAGGTGCCTGTCCGGTTCAATCTTCTTCTCTGGGGTTATCTGTCTATGGGTCTGAGTTGAGGTAGTTGCTCATCTTGGGACAGATCACCCTGTTTGCCCTGAGTGGCCAACACTATTGGGATGGCCTCAGGGACGTTGGAGTGTTCTCCTAATCTTTAGGGTTGTGGCCAATGGAATGGGCAGAATTTGCTTGGAGAAGGCAGGCACAGTCCTGAGGCATGGCTCCAGGGGCCCCAGCCTGGAGGGTGTGTTGGCCAGGACAGTGGGTACAGAAATCTGAAAACCCAAATTCAGCTTAGGTTTGGGGACGTAGGTATGACAGGCCTGATCTATAGTCCGTGAGGAGAATTTTTCAGGCTATGAACAAAGGGCAAGTGTGAGGCATATCTCCAGGCTTTTGTCTCTAGATTTTGTGTCAATGGTGGCCATGGAATGACGGGATGGCCTCTTTGGCCATGGATGATTCTTTCTCTTTTAAGATTTGGTCAGATCCCAAGTTTTGGGGCTCATTCAGGGGATGGAGGAGACCCTTCGATATTTTTTTCCTCAGGGGTTCCAGTGCAGAGACCTGAATAGGGGTGACTAGACCTCTCAACCTCTCATTAATATTGGGGGACTAGGGATGGCAATGCGGGTTCTTGGTCCAGCCCCTGAGAGGCTTTACTTGAGGACAGGGCTCACACTGAGGGTCCCAATGTGTTTGTGCCCATTGCGGTTCTCAAGCATGGGCGGGGACTCATGGGCTACACTGGATTCTCCTACACTGAACGTTGGAAAACATGCCAACCACAAGGTTTCTTGCCTTGAGGAAGAAGGAGTTTCATTTCTGCATCACGTTCACCCCTGGGTAGTGAGTATATATAAGGTCTAGGTTCTGAAGCCTGAAAACCAAGGTTGGGAAGAGATGATGACCTAAAGGCATGGCGGGTCTGATGTGCTCAGTGTACAGCCAGCTGTCTGGGTGTCGGTTGGGAATTCAGACCTCAGGCTGTGCAGGACAGGGCATTAACGCCGAAGCGAAACTGTATAATTGGGGTAGAGTCAAGTGGCATGCAGGTTGATCCTCATTTGGTGTTTCTGGTTAGCCCCATAGGACAACGTTTCTCTTCTGGAGGGCAGTCAGAGTGCTGCATTGTGTCTCTCCAGAATTCCCTAACTGGAGGGCTGGTGGGCTCGGAGTGTGAGGACGAAGTCTGAGAACAATAGCTAGGTTTTGCTTCGGGGCGGGGTTTCGGCAGGCACACTCTGCAGAGTTGAATCAAGATTTCGTGCATCTGAAGTCAGGGCGAGGATTAGACGTTGGCTCAGGTTGGAGTTTCTGTCCAAGATGGCTCTTTCATGAAGGGGACAGTGCACCACGAGGCCACAGAGCTTTTCCCATAATGGGAGTTGTGAGGTGCTCCAAAGCGCAAGGATTCCTTCTGCAGGACAGCTGTGACCTGTTGGATGGCTCCAGGACGTCCCATATGGAATTACTTCAGAGTAGTTTTCTACAGATGGATGCCTAGCCAGCCCGCCTCACATTCCAATTGTCTCCTAGTGACAAGATAGGTTCGATCTGCTGGCTCTAGGGGAGCACCCAAGGGCACTGAGTTGAAATAGACTCTCCTGCAGATGGGTCCTAATGTGGGATTGTGTCCATGGAGACCTTGGAATGAGGTGGTGGCACCGGGGCCCTGAAGGATTTTCCTAGCCGGAGGTTTTGACACAGCTTGAAAGAGCACGTTTCCCATGTGGAGAAGACATTTGTTCTGACTGATGAGTCAGGAAACCCCCATATGGTGGTATTGAAAACCAGGCCTCTGAGGTTCTGACATAGCTCCACGAGCAAGTTTCCAATGTGCAGACAATACTTGCTCTGAAGGGGCCACTGGAAACCCCATAGGCTGGTATTGGAAACCAGGCCTCTGAGAAGAGATGCCTGGAAACCAAAACAATGGATCTGATTAGGGCCTAAGGCCTGTCCTGTTCAATGTTCTTCTCTGGGGACATCTGTCTCCGAGTTGGTGTGGAGCTAGTTGCTCAGCTAGTGTCAGATCACCCCTGTTTGTTCCAAGCGGCCTACAAAATTGGTATGGTCCCAGGGACATTGGAGATTTCTCCTGATTTATATGGTTGTGGCCAATGGAATATGAAGAATTCCCTTTGAGAGGGAAGGAACAACCTGAAGTGTGGTTCCAGGGGGACTAGCCTGGAGGGTGTGTGTTTTCAGACAACTGTCCAAACAGCCCAGGCCTACACAACCTACAGGCTCAGGCCCCTGGAGCCAAACCTGAGGACTGTACTTGCCCTCTCCAAGGGAATTGTGTGTGCCCATTCCAATGGCCACAACACTTCTAATAGGATAAACCTCCAAAGTCCCTGATCCATCTCAATAGTGGTGACTTCCCAGGAAAAACAGGGGCAATCTGAACCCAACTGAGCACCTACCAGCACTCAGACCCATAGACAGATGTCCCCAGAGGTAAAAAGGAAAGAACAGGCCCCTAGGCACTAATCAGATCCATTGCTTTGGTTTCCAGGCATCTCTCCTCAGAGTCCTGGATTTCAAAAGCAGCATATAGCTGTTTCTTGACCCACACAACAGAAAACATCTCATCTACAATGGGAAACTTGCACGTTGGAGCTGTGTCAAAGCCTCTGTTAGGAGAACCCTTTAGGGCCCCAGTGCCTCCGCTTCATTCCAAGGTCTCCAGAGACACAAAAGCACATTAGGACCCATCCCCAGGGGTGTCCATTTCAACTCGCGTCCTCGGTTGCTTCCCACAGATCCAGGAGATCTAACCTGTCTTGTTGCTAGGAGACAATTGGAATGCGAGGTGGGCTACCCAGCCATCCATCCTTAGAACCCTGCTCAGAATCATTGGCCTGGAGCCAAACGACAGGTCTCAATTGTCCTGCATAAGACTCTCTGCAGTTTGGAGCTTCTCACAACTAACATCGTGGGAAAACCCCCATGGCCTCGTGATGCCCCCCCATTCATGAAGGGGCCATCAGGGACAGAAACTCCAACCTGATCGATCGTCTGATCCTCGCCCTGACTTCAGATGCACGAGATCTAGATTCAGGTCTGTAGATTGTGCCTGCCATGGCCTCACCCAGAAACCTAAGCCTAGCTTCTGTTCTCAGACTTTTGTAGTCAGACTACTGGCCCACAAGCCCTCCAGTTTGGCAATCCAGAACTACAATGCAGCACTCTGCCGGCCCTCCAGAAGAAAAACATTGTCCTCTGGTGCTACCCAGTAATCCCAAATGAGGATCAACCTGCACCGACCTAGGCTGTACCCCAAATACATAGGCTGACCAGGGCACTAATGCCCTTTTTGACACAGCCTGAGCCTGGACCCCCTGGCCCCTCCCAGACAGCTGGACGCACACTTGAGCACATGGAGCCGCCATGGCCTTAGGTCGTCATCTCTTCCCAACATCAGTTTTCAGGTCTCAGAATCTAGACCTTATATCCAATCACTGCCCAGGGTTGAAGGTGATGCAGAAATCAGAACTCCATCCCCATGGCAAGAAACCTTGTGGTTGGCATGTTGTCCAACGTTCAGTGTAGTTGAAACCAGTGTGGCCCATGAGGCCCCGCCCATGCTCGCGGGCCACATTGGTCACAAACACACATTGTGACGCTCAGGCTGAGCCCAGTCCTCAAGTAAGGCCACTCAGTGGCTGGATGAAGAGATAGCATATTGGGCTTGCCATGCCCCTAGGCCCCAATTTTTAACTATAGTTCGGGTTGTCCCTTCAGTCTTCCCCACGGCTTTTCTTTGGAATTCCTCTTTTGGTGGGACACCTGAGGTAACAAAACTGAAATGAGTTCACCCATCCCACAGATTGACGAAAAGCAATTGGGAATCGGGCCAAATCCTCAGAGAGGAAGATTCGTCCATGGCCATGAGGCCTCCCCGACATTCCACGGCCATCGCTGATACAAAATCCAGAGACAAAAGCCTGAGTAAGCGCCTCAGACTCGCACTTTCTTCATATCCTGAAGAGTTCTTCTCATGGTTTGTAGATCGGGCCTGCCATACCTACGTCCCCAATCCTAAGCTGAGTTTCTGTTTTCAGACTTCTGTCCTCAAAGTCTTGGGCCACTCACCCTCCAGGCTGGGCCCCTGGAGCCACACATTAGGACTGTGCCTACCAATCCATGGAAATTCTGCCTATTCCATGGTCCAAAATCGTACAAATTAGGAGAAACCTCCAAAGTCCCTGAGGCCATCC
Organism: Mustela nivalis; assembly: GCF_964662115.1. NCBI lineage: Eukaryota > Metazoa > Chordata > Mammalia > Carnivora > Mustelidae > Mustela > Mustela nivalis. The sequence continues at coordinate 173,367 of NW_028136290.1, forward strand.
CAATAGTGTAGGTCGCACAAAGCAAACAAGGGCTGTCTGACACCAGCTGATAATCGACCTCCACTCATACCATAGATGGATGTCTCCAGAGAAGAAGATTGAACCAGACAGGACCCTAGGCCATAATAGGATCCATTGCTTTGGGTTACAGGCATGTGTCCTCAAAAGCCTGATTCCAATACGAGCATAGGGGTTTTCCTGAGGCACCCATCAGAACTCATCTCGTCTCCACAAGGAAACCTGTGCATGGGAGCCATGTCCAAAGCTTAGGAGAGTACTTCAGGGTCCCGGTGCCACCGCCCCATTCCAAGGCCCTCATGGACACAAAAACACATTAGGACCCATCCTCAGGAAAGTCCATTTCAACTCAGCCACCCCGGTCGCTCCGGCAGAGCCATCAGATCTAAACTGTCTTGTTGCTAGGAGACAATTGGAATGCGAGGCGGGCTTCCCAGGTATCCATCCGCGAACGGTGCTCTGGAGTCATTCCATATGGGATGTCCTGGAGCTGTCCAACAGGTCTCAATTGTCCCGCAGAAGGAATCCATGAAGGGGGCATCCCACAACTCCCAACGTGGGAAAACCTCAATGGTCTCGAGATTCCGCTCCCTTCATGAAGCGGCCGTCATGCTCAGAAACTCCCACCTGAGCCAACGTCTGATCCTCGCCCTGACTTCAGATGCATGAGATACTGGTTCAGATCTGCAGGGGGTACCTGCCGTGCCCTCGCCCTGAAACCCAAGTCTAGCTTGTCTTCTCAGACTTCTGTCCTCACACTCCTGGCCCCGAAGCCCTCAAGTTTGGCAATTCCGGACCCACAATGCAGCACTCTGCCTACCCTCTAGAAAAAAAAATTATTGCCTCATGAGCAGCCCAGGCACCTTAAATGAGGGTAAACCTACACAGCACTCGACTTTACCCAAATTATATAGTCTAACCTGGGCACTAATGCACTGTCGAACACAACCTGAGCCCGGACCTCCTGACCAACACCCAGAAAGCTGACCGCACACTGAGCACATAAAACCCGCCATGGCCTTAGGTCATCATCTCTTCCCTACCTCAGTTTTCAGGCTTCACAACCGAGACCTTATCTCCAATCACTGCCCAGGGGTGAGTGTGATGCAGAAATCAGAACTCCTCCTTACCCATGGCAAGAACCCTGTGGTTGGCACGTTGTCCAACGTTCAGTGTAGGAGAAACCAGCATTCACCCTGAGGCCCCGCCCATTCTTGAGTGCGACGAGGGCATACACACGCATTGTGACCCTCAGCATTAGTCCTGTCCTCTAGTAAGTCCTCTCAGTTGCTGGACCATTAGATGTCATAATGGGCTTGACATGTCCCTAGGCCCCAATTTTTAACCAAATTTCTGATGGTCCAGTCGCCCCTCCCCAGGGCTCTACTCTGGAATCCCTCATTTGTTGGGACACCTGAGGATAAAAAAGAAAAAAACAAGAAAAAAAAAAAAAACGGACTTCTTCCAGCCCACAGAATGACCCCAAACTCTTTGGACGGGGCCAAACCACCAGAGAGTAAGACTCGTCCATTTCCCATGAAGTCACCCAGAAATTCCACGACCATGAGTGACACGATATCCAGAGACAAAAACTTGAGCAGGAGCCTCACACTCGCCCTTCTTTCATATCCCGAAGAGTTCTCCTCATGGTCTGTAGATCAGTCCTGCCATACCTATGACCCGAAACATAAGCCGAGTTTGTGTTCACAGACAACTGTACAAACAGCCCTGTCCTACACAACCTACAGGCTCAGGCCCCTGGAGCCAAACCTGTGGACTGTACTTGCCCTCTCCAAGGGAATTTTGTGTGCCCATTCCAATGGCCACTACCCTTCTAATAGGATAAACCTCCAATGTCCCTGATCCATCTCAATAGTGGTGGCTTCCCAGGAAAAACAGGGGCAATCTGAGCCCAACTGAGCACCTACCTTCACTCAGACCCATAGACAGATGTCCCCAGAGGTAAAAAGGAAAGAACAGACCCCTAGGCACTAATGAGATCCATTGCTTTGGTTTCCAGGCATCTCTCCTCAGAGGCCTGGATTTCAAAAGCAGCATATAGCTGTTTCTTGACTCACCCATCAGAAAACATCTCATCTACACATGGGAAACTTGCACGTTGGAGCTGTGTCAAAGCCTCTGTTTAGGAGAACCCTTTAGGGCCCCAGTGCCACCGTTTCATTCCAAGGTCTCCATAGACACAAAAGCACGTTAGGACCCATCCCCAGGGGTGTCCATTTCAACTCAGCGTCCTCGGTTGCTCCCCACAGATCCAGGAGATCTAACCTGTCTTGTTGCTAGGAGACAATTGGAATGCGAGGTGGGCTACCCAGCCATCCATCCTTAGAACCCTGCTCAGAATCATTGGCCTGGAGCCAAACAACAGGTCTCAATTGTCTGCAGAAGAATCTCTGCAGTTTGGAGCTTCTCACAACTAACATCGTGGGAAAACCCCCATGGCCTCGTGATGCCCCCGCCCATTCATGAAGGCGCCATCAGGGACAGAAACTCCAACCTGAGCGATCGTCTGATCCTCGCCCAGACTTCAGATGCACGAGATCTCGATTCAGGTCTGTAGATTGTGCGTGCCATGGCCTCACCCAGAAACCTAAGCCTAGCTTGTGTTCTCAGACTTTTGTCGTCAGACTACTGGCCCACAAGCCCTCCAGTTTGGACTCCAGAACTACAATGCAGCACTCTGCCGGCCCTCCAGAAGAAAAACATTGTCCTCTGGTGCTACCCATTAATCCCAAATGAGGATCAACCTGCACTGACCTTGGCTGTACCCCAAATACATAGGCTGACCAGGGCACTAATGCCCTTTCTGACACAGCCTGAGCCTGGACCCCCTGGCCCCTCCCAGACAGCTGGCCGCACACTGAGCAATTCGAGCCGCCATGGCCTTAGGTCGTCATCTCTTCCCAACCTCGGGTTTAAGGTTTCAGAACCTAGGCCATATCTCCAATCACTGCCCAGGGTTGAAGGTGATGCAGAAATCAGAACTCCTTCCCCATGGCAAGAAACCTTGTGGTTGGCATGTTGTCCAACGTTCAGTGAAGTTGAAACCAGTGTGGCCCATGAGGCCCCGCCCATGCTCATGGGCCACATTGGTCACAAACACACATTGTGACGCTCAGGCTGAGCCCAGTCCTCAAGTAAGGCCACTCAGTGATTGGATGAAGAGATAGCATATTGGGCTTGCCATGCCCCTAGGCCCCAATTTTTAACCATAGTTTGGGTTGTCCCTTCAGTCTTCCCCACGGCTTTGCTTTGGAATTCCTCTTTTGGTGTGTCACCTGAGGTAACAAAACTGAAATGAGGCCTCCTATCCCACAGATTGACGAAAAGCAATTGGGAATCGGGCCAAATACTCAGTGAGAAAGATTCGTCCATGGTCCATGAGGCGTCCCCAACATTCCACGGCCATCGCTGATACAAAATCCAGAGACAAAAGCCTGAGCAGCGCCTCAGACTCGCACTTTCTTCATATCCTGAAGAGTTCTTCTCATGGTTTGTCGATCGGGCCTGCCATACCTACGTCCCCAAACCTAAGCTGAATTTGTGTTTTCAGACTTCTGTCCTCAAAGTCTTGGGCCACACACCCTCCAGCCTGGGCCTCTGGAGACACACATTAGGACTGTGCCTACCAATCCATGGGAATTCTTCCCATTCCATTGTCCAAAATCGTACAAATTAGGAGAAACCTCCAAAGTCCCTGAGGCCATCCCAATAGTGTAGGTCGCACAAAGCAAACAAGGGCTGTCTGACACCAGCTGATAATCGACCTCCACTCATACCATAGATGGATGTCTCCAGAGAAGAAGATTGAACCAGACAGGACCCTAGGCCATAATAGGATCCATTGCTTTGGTTTACAGGCATGTGTCCTCAAAAGCCTGATTCCAATACGAGCATAGGTGTTTTCCTGAGGCACCCATCAGAACTCATCTCGTCTCCACAAGGAAACCTGTGCATGGGAGCCATGTCCAAAGCTTAGGAGAGTACTTCAGGGTCCCGGTGCCACCGCCCCATTCCAAGGCCCTCATGGACACAAAAACACATTAGGACCCATCCTCAGGAAAGTCCATTTCAACTCAGCCACCCCGGTTGCTCCGGCAGAGCCATCAGATCTGAACTGTCTTGTTGCTAGGAGACAATTGGAATGCAGGCGGGCTTCCCAGGCATCCATCCGCGAACAGTGCCCTGGAGTCATTCCATATGGGATGTCCTGGAGCTGTCCAACAGGTCTCAATTGTCCCGCAGAAGGAATCCATGAAGGGGGCATCCCACAACTCCCAACGTGGGAAAACCTCAATGGCCTCGAGATAACGCTTGCTTCATGAAGCGGCCGTCATGCTCAGAAACTCCAACCTGAGCCAACGTCTGATCCTCGCCCTGACTTCAGATGCATGAGATACTGGTTCAGATCTGCAGGGGGTACCTGCCGTGCCCTCGCCCTGAAACACAAGTCTAGCTTGTCTTCTCAGACTTCCGTCCTCACACTCCTGGCCCCGAAGCCCTCAAGTTTGGCAATTCCGGACCCACAATGCAGCACTCTGCCTGCCCTCTAGAAAAAAAATTATTGCCTCATGAGCTGCCCAGGCACCTTAAATGAGGGTAAACCTACACAGCACTCGACTTTACCCAAATTATATATTCTAACCTGGGCACTAATGCACTGTCAAACACAACCTGAGCCCGGACCTCTTGACCAACACCCAGAAAGCTGACCACACACTGAGCACATAAAACCCGCCATGGCCTTAGGTCATCATCTCTTCCCTACCTCAGTTTTCAGGCTTCAGACCCGAGACCTTATCTCCAATCACTGCCCAGGGGTGAGTGTGATGCAGAAATCAGAACTCCTCCTTACCCATGGCAAGAACCCTTGTGGTTGGCACGTTGTCCAACGTTCAGTGTAGGAGAAACCAGCATTCACCCTGAGGCCCCGCCCATTCTTGAGTGCGACGAGGGAATACACACGCATTGTGACCCTCAGCATGAGTCCTGTCCTCTAGTAAGTCCTCCCAGTGGCTGGACCATTAGATGTCATAATGGGCTTGACATGTCCCTAGGCCCCAATTTTTAACCAGATTTCTGATTGTCCAGTCGCCCCTCCCCAGGACTCTACTAGGGAATCCCTCATTTGGTGGGACACCTGAGGTTAAAAAAGAAAACAACAACAAAAAAAAAAAAAAAACGGACTTCTTCCAGCCCACAGAATGACCCCAAAATCTTTGGACGGGGCCAAACCACCAGAGAGTAAGACTTGTCCATTTCCCATGAAGTCACCCAGAAATTCCACGACCATGAGTGACACGATATCCAGAGACAAAAACTTGAGCAGGAGCCTCACACTAGCCCTTCTTTCAAATCCCGAAGAGTTCTCCTCATGGTCTGTAGATCAGTCCTGCCATACCTATGACCCGAAACATAAGCCGAGTTTGTGTTTTCTGACAACTGTACAAATAGCCCTGGCCTACACAACCTACAGGCTCAGGCCCCTGGAGCCAAACCTGAGGACTGTACTTGCCCTCTCCAAGGGAATTGTGTGTGCCCATTCCAATGGCCACAACACTTCTAATAGGATAAACCTCCAAAGTCCCTGATCCATCTCAATAGTGGTGGCTTCCCAGGAAAAACAGGGGCAATCTGAGCCCAACTGAGCACCTACCAGCGCTCAGACCCATAGACAGATGTCCCCAGAGGTATGAAGGAAAGAACAGGCCCCTAGGCACTAATCAGATCCATTGTTTGGTTTCCAGGCATCTCTCCTCAGAGGCCTTGATTTCAAAAGCAGCATATAGCTGTTTCTTGACTCACCCATCAGAAAACATCTCATCTACACATGGGAAACTTGCACGTTGGAGCTGTGTCAAAGCCTCTGTTTAGGAGAACCATTTAGGGCCCCAGTGCCACCGCTTCATTCCATGGTCTCCATAGACACAAAAGCACGTTAGGACCCATCCCCAGGGGTGTCCATTTCAACTCAGCGTCCTCGGTTGCTCCCCACAGATCCAGGAGATCTAACCTGTCTTGTTGCGAGGAGACAATTGGAATGCGAGGTGGGCTACCCAGCCATCCATCCTTAGAACCCTGCTCAGAATCATTGGCCTGGAGCCAAACAACAGGTCTCAATTGTCCTGCAGAAGACTCTCTGCAGTTTGGAGCTTCTCACAACTCCCATCGTGGGAAAACCCCCATGGCCTCGTGATGCCCCGCCCATTCATGAAGGCGCCATCAGGGACAGAAACTCCAACCTGAGCGATCGTCTGATCCTCGCCCTGACTTCAGATGCACGAGATCTCGATTCAGGTCTGTAGATTGTGCGTGCCATGGCCTCACCCAGAAACCTAAGCCTAGCTTGTGTTCTCAGACTTTTGTCGTCAGACTACTGGCCCACAAGCCCTCCAGTTTGGCAATTCAGAACTACAATGCAGCACTCTGCCGGCCCTCCAGAAGAAAAATATTGTCCTCTGGGGCTACCCAGTAACCCCAAATGAGGATCAACCTGCACCGACCTTGGCTGTACCCCAAATACATAGGCTGACCAGGGCACTAATGCCCTTTTTGACACAGCCTGAGCCTGGACCCCCTGGCCCCTCCCAGACAGCTGGCCGCACACTGAGCACATCGAGCCGCCATGGCCTTAGGTCGTCATCTCTTCCCAACCTCGGGTTTAAGGTTTCAGAACCTAGGCCATATCTCCAATCACTGCCCAGGTTTGAAGGTGATGCAGAAATCAGAACTCCTTCCCCATGGCAAGAAACCTTGTGGTTGGCATGTTGTCCAACGTTCAGTGTAGTTGAAACCAGTGTGGCCCATGAGGCCCCGCCCATGCTCATGGGCCACATTGGTCACAAACACACATTGTGACGCTCAGGCTGAGCCCAGTCCTCAAGTAAGGCCACTCAGTGACTGGATGAAGAGATAGCATATTGGGCTTGCCATGCCCGTAGGCCCCAATTTTTAACCATAGTTCGGGTTGTCCCTTCAGTCTTCCCCAAGGCTTGGCATTGTTATTCCTCTTTTGGTGGGACACCTGAGGTAACAAAACTGAAATGAGACCTCCCATCCCACAGATTGACTAAAAGCAATTGGGAATCAGGCCAAATCCTGAGAGAGGAAGATTCGTCCATGGCCCATGAGGCCTCCCCGACATTCCACGGCCATCGCTGATACAAAATCCAGAGACAAAAACCTGAGCAAGCGCCTCAGACTCGCACTTTCTCCATATCCTGAAGAGTTCTTCTCATGGTTTGTCGATCGGGCCTGCCATACCTACGTCCCCAAACCTAAGCTGAGTTTGTGTTTTCAGAATTCTGTCCTCAAAGTCTTGGGCCCCACACCATCCAGGCTGGGCCCCTGGAGGCACACATTAGGACTGTGCCTACCAATCCATGGGAATTCTGCCCTTTCCATGGTCCAAAATCGTACAAATTAGGAGAAACCTCCAAAGTCCCTGAGGCCATCCCAATAGTGTAGGTCGCCCGGAACAAACAAGGGCTGTCTAACGCTAGCTGATAATCGACCTCCACTCATACCATAGATGGATGTCCCCAGAGAAGAAGATTGAACCAGACAGGACCCTAGGCCATAATAGGATCCATTGCTTTGGGTTACAGGCATGTGTCCTCAAAAGCCTGATTCCAATACGAGCATAGGTGTTTCCTTAGGCACCCATCAGAACTCATCTCACCTCCAGAAGGAAACCTGTGCATGGGAGCCATGTCCAAAGCTTAGGAGAGTACTTCAGGGTCCTGGTGCCACCGCCCCATTCCAAGGCCCTCATGGACACAAAAACACATTAGGACCCATCCTCTCGAAAGTCCATTTAAACTCAGCCGCCCCGGTTGCTCCCGTAGAGCCATCATATCTAAACTGTCTTGTTGCTAGGAGACAATTGGAATGCGAGGCGGGCTTCCCAGGCATCCATCCCCGAACGGTGCTCTGGAGTCATTCCATATGGGATGTCCTGGAGCTGTCCAACAGGTCTCAATTGTCTCGCAGAAGGAATCCTTGAAGGGGGCATCCCACAACTCCCAACGTGGGAAAACCTCAATGGCCTCGAGATCCCGCTCCCTTCATGAAGCAGCCGTCATGCTCAGAAACTCCAACCTGAGCCAACGTCTGATCCTCGCCCTGACTTCAGATGCATGAGATATTGGTTCAGATCTGCAGGGGGTACCTGCCGTGCCCTCGCCCTGTAACACAAGTCTAGCTTGTCTTCTAAGACGTCCGTCCTCACACTCCTGGCCCCGAAGCCCTCAAGTTTGGCAATTCCGGACCCACAATGCAGCACTCTGCCTGCCCTCTAGAAAAAAAATTATTGCCTCATGAGCTGCCCAGGCACCTTAAATGAGGGTAAACCTACACAGCACTCGACTTTACCCAAATTATATATTCTAACCTGGGCACTAATGCACTGTCGAACACAACCTGAGCCCGGACCTCCTGACCAACACCCAGAAAGCTGACCGCACACTGAGCACATAAAACCCGCCATGGCCTTAGGTCATCATCTCTTCCCTACCTCAGTTTTCAGGCTTCAGAACCGAGACCTTATCTCCAGTCACTGCGAGGTGTGAGTGTGATGCAGAAATCAGAAATCCTCCTTACCCATGGCAGGAACCCTTGTGGTTGGCACGTTGTCCAACATTCAGTGTAGGAGAAACCAGCATTCACTCTGAGGCCCCGCCCATTCTTGAGTGCGATGAGGGCATACATACTCTGGAATCCCTCATTTGGTGGGAAACCTGAAGTTAAAAAAGAAAACAACAACAACAACAACAACAAAAAAGGACTTCTTCCAGCCCACAGAATGACACCAAACTCTTTGGACGGGGCCAAAACACCTGAGAGTAAGACTCGTCCATTTCCCATGAAGTCACCCAGAAATTCCACGACCATGAGTGACACGATATCCAGAGACAAAAACTTGAACAGGAGCCTCACACTCGCCCTTCTTTCAAATCCCGAAGAGTTCTCCTCATCTTCTGTAGATCAGTCCTGCCATACCTATGACCTGAAACATAAGCCGAGTTTGTGTTTTCAGACAACTGTCCAAACAGCCCTGGCCTACACCACCTACAGGCTCAGGCCCCTGGAGCCAAACCTGAGGACATTACTGGCCCTCTCCAAGGGAATTGTGTGTGCCCATTCCAATGGCCACAACCCTTCTAATAGAATAAACCTCCAAAGTCCCTGATCCATCTCAATAATGGTGGCTTCCCGGGAAATACATGGGCAATCTGAGCCCAACTGAGCACCTACCTCCACTCAGACCCATAGCAGATGTCCCCATAGGTAAAAAGGAAAGAACAGGCCCCTAGGCACTAATCAGATCCATTGCTTTGGTTTCCAGGCATCTCTCCTCAGAGGCCTGGATTTCCCAAAGCAGAATCTAGCTGTTTCTTGACTCACCCATCAGAAAACATCTCATCTACATATGGGAAACTTGCACGTTGGAGCTGTGTCAAAGCCTCTATTTAGGAGAACCCTTCAGGGCCCCAAGGCCACCGCTTAATTCCAAGGTCTCCATAGACACAAAAGCACGTTAGGACCCATCCCCAGGGGTGTCCATTTCAACTCAGCGTCCTCGGTTGCTCCCCACAGATCCAGGAGATCTAACCTGTCTTGTTGCTAGGAGACAATTGGAATGCGAGGAGGGCTACCCAGCCATCCATCCTTAGAACCCTGCTCAGAATCATTGGCCTGGAGCCAAACAACAGGTCTCAATTGTCCTGCAGAAGACTCTCTTCAGTTTGGAGCTTCTCACAACTCCCATCGTGGGAAAACCCCCGTGGCCTCGTGATGCCCCCCCCCCATTGATGAAGGGCCCAATAGGGACAGAATCTCCAACCTGAGCGATCGTCTGATCCTCGCCCTGACTTCGGATGCACGAGATCTCGATTCAGGTCTGTAGATTGTGCCTGCCATGGCCTGACCCAGAAACCTAAACCTTGCTTGTGTTCTCAGACTTTTGTCGTCAGACTACTGGCCCACAAGCTTTCCAGTTTGGCAATCCAGAACAACAATGCAGCACTCTGTCGGCCCTCCAGAAAAAAACATTGTCCTCTGGGGCTACCCAGTAACCCCAAATGAGGATCAACCTGCACCGACCTTGGCTGTACCCCAAATACATAGGCTGACCAGGGCACTAATGCCCTTTTTGACACAGCCTGAGCCTGGACCCCCTGGCCCCTCCCAGACAGCTGCCCGCACACTGAGCACATCGAGCCGCCATGGCCTTAGGTCGTCATCTCTTCCCAACCTCAGTTTACAGGTTTCAGAACCTAGACCTTATCTCCAATCACTGCCCAGGGTTGAAGGTGATGCAGAAATCAGAACTCCTTCCCCATTGCAAGAAACCTTGTGGTTGGCATGTTGTCCAACGTTCAGTGTAGTTGAAACCAGTGTGGCCCATGAGGCCCCGCCCATGCTCACGGGCCACATTGGTCACAAACACACATTTTGACGCTCAGGCTGAGCCCAGTCCTCAAGTAAGGCCACTAAGTGGCTGGATGAAGAGATAGCATATTGGGCTTGCCATGCCCCTAGGCCCCAATTTTTAACCATAGTTCGGGGTGTCCCTTCCATCTTCCCCACGGCATGGCTTTGGAATTCCTCTTTTGGTGGGACACCTGAGGTAACAAAACTGAAATGAGTCCTCCCATCCCACAGATTGACGAAAAGCAATTGCGAATCGGGCCAAATCCTCAGAGAGGAAGATTCGTCCATGGCCCATGAGGCCTCCCCGACATTCCACGGCCATCGCTGATACAAAATCCAGAGACGAAAGCCTGAGCAAGCGCCTCATACTCGCACTTTCTTCATATCCTGAAGAGTTCTTCTCATGGTTTGTCGATCGGGCCTGCCATACCTACGTCCCCAAACCTAAGCTGAGTTTGTGTTTTCAGAATTCTGTCCTCAAAGTCTTGGGCCACACACCATCCAGCCGGGGCCCCTGGAGCCACACATTCGGACTGTGCCTACCAATCCATGGGAATTCTGCCCATTCCATGGTCCAAAATCGTACTAATTAGGAGAAACCTCCAAAATCCCTGAGGCCAACCCAATAGTGTAGGTCGCCCAGAAAAAACAAGGGCTGTCTGACACCAGCTGATAATCGACCTCCACTCATACCATAGATGGATGTCTCCAGAGAAGAAGATTGAACCAGACAGGACCCTAGGCCATAATAGGATCCATTGCTTTGGGTTACAGGCATGTGTCCTCAAAAGCCTGATTCCAATACGAGCATATGTGTTTTCCTGAGGCACCCATCAGTACTCATCTCATCTCCACAAGGAAACCTGTGCATGGGAGCCATGTCCAAAGCTTAGGAGAGTACTTCAGGATCCTGGTGCCACCGCCCCATTCCAAGGCCCTCATGGACACAAAAACACATTAGGAACCATCCTCACGAAAGTCCATTTCAACTCAGACAACCCGGCACTCCGGCAGAGCCATCAGATCTAAACTGTCTTGTTGCTAGGAGACAATTGGAATGCGAGGCGGGCTTCCCAGGCATCCATCCGCGAACGGTGCTCTGGAGTCATTCCATATGGGATGTCCTGGAGCTGTCCAACAGGTCTCAATTGTCCCGCAGAAGGAATCCTTGAAGGGGGCATCCCACAACTCCCAACGTGGGAAAACCTCAATGGCCTCGAGATTCCGCTCCCTTCATGAAGGGGCCGTCATGCTCAGAAACTCCAACCTGAGCCAACGTCTGATCCTCGCCCTACTTCAGATGCATGAGATATTGGTTCAGATCTGCAGGGGGTACCTGCCGTGCCCTCGCCCTGTAACACAAGTCTAGCTTGTCTTCTCAGACTTCCGTCCTCACACTCCTGGCCCCGAAGCCCTCAAGTTTGGCAATTCCGGACTCACAATGCAGCACTCTGCCTGCCCTCTAGAAAAAAAATTATTGCCTCATGAGCTGCCCAGGCACCTTAAATGAGGGTAAACCTACACAGCACTCGACTTTACCCAAATTATATATTCTAACCTGGGCACTAATGCACTGTCGAACACAACCTGAGCCCGGACCTCCTGACCAACACCCAGAAAGCTGACCGCACACTGAGCACATAAAACCCGCCATGGCCTTAGGTCATCATCTCTTCCCTACCTCAGTTTTCAGGCTTCAGAACCGAGACCTTATCTCCAGTCACTGCGAGGTGTGAGTGTGATGCAGAAATCAGAAATCCTCCTTACCCATGGCAGGAACCCTTGTGGTTGGCACGTTGTCCAACATTCAGTGTAGGAGAAACCAGCATTCACTCTGAGGCCCCGCCCATTCTTGAGTGCGATGAGGGCATACATACTCTGGAATCCCTCATTTGGTGGGAAACCTGAAGTTAAAAAAGAAAACAACAACAACAACAACAACAAAAAAGGACTTCTTCCAGCCCACAGAATGACACCAAACTCTTTGGACGGGGCCAAAACACCTGAGAGTAAGACTCGTCCATTTCCCATGAAGTCACCCAGAAATTCCACGACCATGAGTGACACGATATCCAGAGACAAAAACTTGAACAGGAGCCTCACACTCGCCCTTCTTTCAAATCCCGAAGAGTTCTCCTCATCTTCTGTAGATCAGTCCTGCCATACCTATGACCTGAAACATAAGCCGAGTTTGTGTTTTCAGACAACTGTCCAAACAGCCCTGGCCTACACCACCTACAGGCTCAGGCCCCTGGAGCCAAACCTGAGGACATTACTGGCCCTCTCCAAGGGAATTGTGTGTGCCCATTCCAATGGCCACAACCCTTCTAATAGAATAAACCTCCAAAGTCCCTGATCCATCTCAATAATGGTGGCTTCCCGGGAAATACATGGGCAATCTGAGCCCAACTGAGCACCTACCTCCACTCAGACCCATAGCAGATGTCCCCATAGGTAAAAAGGAAAGAACAGGCCCCTAGGCACTAATCAGATCCATTGCTTTGGTTTCCAGGCATCTCTCCTCAGAGGCCTGGATTTCCCAAAGCAGAATCTAGCTGTTTCTTGACTCACCCATCAGAAAACATCTCATCTACATATGGGAAACTTGCACGTTGGAGCTGTGTCAAAGCCTCTATTTAGGAGAACCCTTCAGGGCCCCAAGGCCACCGCTTAATTCCAAGGTCTCCATAGACACAAAAGCACGTTAGGACCCATCCCCAGGGGTGTCCATTTCAACTCAGCGTCCTCGGTTGCTCCCCACAGATCCAGGAGATCTAACCTGTCTTGTTGCTAGGAGACAATTGGAATGCGAGGAGGGCTACCCAGCCATCCATCCTTAGAACCCTGCTCAGAATCATTGGCCTGGAGCCAAACAACAGGTCTCAATTGTCCTGCAGAAGACTCTCTTCAGTTTGGAGCTTCTCACAACTCCCATCGTGGGAAAACCCCCGTGGCCTCGTGATGCCCCCCCCCCATTGATGAAGGGCCCAATAGGGACAGAATCTCCAACCTGAGCGATCGTCTGATCCTCGCCCTGACTTCGGATGCACGAGATCTCGATTCAGGTCTGTAGATTGTGCCTGCCATGGCCTGACCCAGAAACCTAAACCTTGCTTGTGTTCTCAGACTTTTGTCGTCAGACTACTGGCCCACAAGCTTTCCAGTTTGGCAATCCAGAACAACAATGCAGCACTCTGTCGGCCCTCCAGAAAAAAACATTGTCCTCTGGGGCTACCCAGTAACCCCAAATGAGGATCAACCTGCACCGACCTTGGCTGTACCCCAAATACATAGGCTGACCAGGGCACTAATGCCCTTTTTGACACAGCCTGAGCCTGGACCCCCTGGCCCCTCCCAGACAGCTGGCCGCACACTGAGCACATCGAGCCGCCATGGCCTTAGGTCGTCATCTCTTCCCAACCTCAGTTTACAGGTTTCAGAACCTAGACCTTATCTCCAATCACTGCCCAGGGTTGAAGGTGATGCAGAAATCAGAACTCCTTCCCCATTGCAAGAAACCTTGTGGTTGGCATGTTGTCCAACGTTCAGTGTAGTTGAAACCAGTGTGGCCCATGAGGCCCCGCCCATGCTCACGGGCCACATTGGTCACAAACACACATTGTGACGCTCAGGCTGAGCCCAGTCCTCAAGTAAGGCCACTAAGTGGCTGGATGAAGAGATAGCATATTGGGCTTGCCATGCCCCTAGGCCCCAATTTTTAACCATAGTTCGGGGTGTCCCTTCCATCTTCCCCACGGCATGGCTTTGGAATTCCTCTTTTGGTGGGACACCTGAGGTAACAAAACTGAAATGAGTCCTCCCATCCCACAGATTGACGAAAAGCAATTGGGAATCGGGCCAAATCCTCAGAGAGGAAGATTCGTCCATGGCCCATGAGGCCTCCCCGACATTCCACGGTCATCGCTGATACAAAATCCAGAGACAAAAAAGCCTGAGCAAACGCCTCAGACTCGCACTTTCTCCATATCCTGAAGAGTTCTTCTCATGGTTTGTAGATAGGGCCTGCCATACCTACGTCCCCAAACCTAAGGTGAGTTTGTGTTTTCAGACTTCTGTCCTCAAAGTCTTGGGTCACACACCCTCCAGGCTGGGCGCCTGGAGCCACACATTAGGACTGTGCCTACCAATCCATGGGAATTCTGCCCATTCCATGGTCCAAAATCGTACAAATTAGGAGAAACCTCCAAAGTCCCTGAGGCCATCCCAATAGTGTAGGTCGCCCTGAAGAAACAAGTGCTGTCTGACACCAGCTGAATCGACCTCCACTCATACCATAGATGGATGTTCCCAGAGAAGAAGATTGAACCAGACAGGACCCTAGGCCATAATAGGATCCATTGCTTTGGTTTACAGGCATGTCTCCTCAAAAGCCTGATTCCAATTCGAGCATAGGGGTTTTCCTGAGGCACCCATCAGAACTCATCTCGTCTCCACAAGGAAACCTGTGCATGGGAGCTATGTCAAAAGCTTAGGAGAGTACTTCATGGTCCCGGTGCCGTCGCCCCATTCCAAGGCCCTCATGGACATAAAAACCAATTAGGACCGATCCTCAGGAAAGTCCATTTCAACTCAGCCACCCCGGTTGCTCCCGCAGAGCCATCAGATCTAAACTGTCTTGTTGCTAGGAGACAATTGGAATGCGAGGCGGGCTTCCCAGGCATCCATCCTCGAAGGGTGCTCTGGAGTCATTCTGTATGGGATGTCCTGGAGCTGTCCAACATGTCTCAATTGTTCCGCAGAAGGAATCCTTGAAGGGGGCATCCCACAACTCCCAACGTGGGAAAAATTCAATGGCCTCGAGATTCCGCTCCCTTCATGAATCGGCCGTCATGCACAGAAACTTCAACTTGAGCCAACGTCTGATCCTCGCCTGACTTCAGATGCATGAGATATTGGTTCAGATCTGAAGGGGGTACCTGCCATGCCCTCGCCCTGAAACCAAGTCTAGCTTGTCTTCTCAGACTTCCGTCCTCACACCCCTGGCCCCGAAGCCCTCAAGTTTGGCAATTCTGGACCCACAGTGCAGCACTCTGCCTGCCCTGTAGAAAAAAATTATTGCTTTATGAGCTGCCCAGGCACCTTAAATGAGAATAAACCTACACAGCACTCGACTTTACCCAAATTATATAGTCTAACGTGGGCACTAAACCATTGTCGGACACAACCTGAGCCCGGACCTCAGACCAACCCCCAGAAAGCTGACAGCACACTGAGCACATAAGACCCGCCATGGCCTTAGGTCTTCATCTCTTCCCTACTTCAGTTTTCAGGCTTCAGAACCGAGACCTTATGGCCTATCACTGCCCAGGTTTGAGTGTGATGCAGAAATCAGAACTCCGCCTTACCCATGGCAAGAAACCTTGTGGTTGGCACATTGTCCAATGGTCAGAGTAGAAGAAACCAGCATTCACTCTGAGGCCCCGCCCATTCTTGAGTGCGACGGGGTCATAAACACGCATTGTGACCCTCAGCATGAGTCTTCTCCTCTAGTAAGTCCTCTCAGTGGCTGGACTATTAGATGTCATATTGGGCTTGACATGTCCCTAGGCCCTAATTTTTAACCAGATTTCTGATTGTCCAGTTGCCCCTCCCCAGGGCTCTACTCTGGAATCCCTCAGTTGTTGGGACACCTGAGGTTAAAAAAGAAAACAACAACAACAACAAAACGGACGTTTTCCATCCCACAGAATGACCCCAAACTCTTTGGACGGGGCCAAACCACCAGAGAGTAAGACTCATCCATTTCCCATGAAGTCACCCAGAAATTTCACCACCGTGAGTGACACGATATCCAGAGACAAAAACTTGAGCAAGAGCCTCACACTTGCTCTTTTTCAAATCCCGATGAGTTCTCCTCATGGTCTGTAGATCAGTCCTGCCATAACTATGACCGGAAACATAAGCCGAGGTTGTGTTTTCAGACAACTGTCCAAACAGCCCTGGCCTACACAACCTACAGGATCAGGCCCCTGGAGCCAAGCCTGAGGACTGTACTTGCCCTCTGTAAGGGAAATGTGTTTGCCATTTCCAATGGCCACAACCCTTCTAATAGAATAAACACCCAATACCTGATCCATCTTACTAGGGCTGGCTTCCCAGGAAAAACAGGGGCAATCTGAGCCCATCTGTGCACCTACCTGCACTCAACCCATAGACAGATGTCCCCAGAGGTAAAAAGGAAAGAACAGACACCTAGGCACTAATCAGATCCATTGCTTTGGTTTCCAGGCATCTCTCCTCAGAGGCCTGGATTTCAAAAGCAGCATATAGCTGTTTCTTGACTCACCCATCAGAAAACATCTCATCTACACATGGGAAACTAGCACGTTGGAGCTCTGTCAAAGCCTCTGTTTTGGAGAACCCGTCAGGGCCCCAGTGCCACCGCTTCATTCCAAGGTCTCGATAAACACCAAAGCACGCTAGGACCCAACCCCAGGAGAGTCCATTTCAACTCAGCCTCCTCCGTTGCTCCCCCAGATCCAGAGGATCTAACCTGTCTTGTTGCTAGGAGACAATTGGAATGCGAGGTGGGATACCCAGCCATCCATCCTTAGAACCCTGCTCAGAATCATTGCCTGGAGCCAATCAACAGGTCTCAATTATCCTGTAGAAGACACTTTGCAGTTTGGAGCTTCTCACAAATCCCATCGTGGGACAACCCCCATGGCCTTGTGATGCTCCCCCTTCATGAAGGGGCCATAAGGGACAGAAACTCCAACCTGAGCGATCGTCTGATCCTCGCCCTGACTTCAGATGCACGAGATCTCGATTCCGGTCTGTAGATTCTGCGTGCCATGTCCTCAACCAGAAACCTAAGCCGAGCTTGTGTTCTCAGACTTCTGTCCTCAGACTACTGGCCCACAAGCCCTCCAGTTTGGCAATCCAGAACTACAATGCAGCACTCTGCCTGCCCTCTAGAAGAAAAACATTGTCCTCTGGGGCTACCCAGTAACCCCAAGTGAGGATCAACCTGCACCTACCTTGGCTGTACCCCGAACATATAGGCTGACCACTGCACTAATGCCCTTTCTGACACAGCCTGAGCCTGGACTTCCTGGCCCCAACCAGACAGCTTGCTGCACACTGAGCACATCGAGCCGCCATGGCCTTAGGTTGTCATCTCTTCCCAACCTCGGTTTTCAGGCTTTAGATTCTAGACCTTATCTCCAATCACTGCGCAGGGTTGATCCTGATGCAGAAATCAGAACTCCTCCTTACCCATGGCAAGAACCCTTGTGGTTGGCATGTTGTCCAACATTCAGTGTAGTTGAATCCAGTGTTGCCCATGAGGCCCTCCATGCTCGCAGGCTACATTGCTCACAAACACACATTGTGACCCTCAGCCTGACCAAAGTCCTCAAGTAAGGCCTCTCAGTGGCTGGATGAAGAGATAGCATATTGGGCTTGCCATGCCCCTAGGACCCAATTTTTAACCATAGTTCAGGTGGTCCCTTCAGTCTTCCCCACGGCTTTGCTTTGGAATCCCTCTTTTCGTGGAACACCTGAGGTAACAAAACTGAAAGGATGCTTCCCATCCCACAGATTGACGAAAAATAATTGGGAATCCGGCGAAATCATCATAGAGGTAGATTCGTCCATGGCCCATGAGGCATCCCCGACATTCCACGGAGATCGCTGATACAAATTGCAGAGACAAATGCCTGAGCAAGCGCCTCAGACTCACTCTATATTCAAATCTTCATGAGTTCTTCTCATGGTTTGTAGATTGGGCCTGCCATACCAATGTCCCCAAAGCTGAGTTTGAGTATCGGAATCACAATCAGAACTCTGCCTTCCACATGGCTGTAATGCTTGTTCTTCGCATGGAGTCACACCTTCACGTGGGCAACCCTTCATGGCCCCTGATGCCACGCCCAAACATGAGTGCTGCTTGGGCACAAATGCACACTGTGACCCTAGCATGAGCCCCATGACAAAGAAAGGCATGTCAGGTTCGGGACGAAGATCCTGCATATAGTCCTTGCCATGCCCATAGTCACCCAGGACTAACTAGATGGTGTGTATTCCAGTTGAGGGAACCCACTGCTGTGCTCTAGAGTCCCTCTCCTGGGAGGTCCTTTGTGGCAGAAAACAGTACTCTTCACTTCCCACAGAATGAACCCAAACACTTGGGAGCTTGGACAATCCCCTGAGAGGAAGGCCCTTCCTCGGACCCTGAGGCAACCCCTACCCTGACCGGACACTGTGAACGCAACACCCAGAGACAAAAGCCTGAGCGACTGCCTCCCACTTGCCCTCCTTTGATATCCAGTGGATGTCCCCTCACGGACTGGAGATCAGGCCTGCCATTACCTTGGCCCCTACCTGAGCCAAGTTTGCTCTTTCAGACATCAGTCCCCACAGCCCTGGCAAACAGAGCCTCTAGGCTGGGTCCTCTGGAGCCATACCACAGGACCGTGCCTGCTCTCTCCTGGGAAACTGTTTCCATTCCTTTGCCACACACCTCCAGAATATGAGAAAACTCAAGGCCCCCGAGGACATCCCACTACTGGGAGCCTCCCTGGACACACAGGGGCATTCGGACACAAGCTGAGCAGCTACCTCCACGAAGGCATGCACACAGATGTCAACAGAGATAGAAGGTTGAGCCGGACAGGCCCTTAGGCCCTAATCTCAACTCTTGCTTTGGTTCCAGGTGTTACTCCTCAGAGGCTTTGTTTCGAAGAACAGGATATGGGGCTTTCCTGAGGCACTGAACAGAACTCCTCTCGTCTCCACATGGGAAGATTCCTTGTTGGAGCTGTGTCAAACACCTCAGTTTGGAAAACCCTGCAGAGTCCCTGAGCCACCTCCACATTCCAAGGTCTCCCAGGCCACAAAGCCACAGTAGAACTCATCTTCAGGAGAGTCCATTTCAACTCTCCCCTCTAGGTAGCTCACCCAGGAGCCTGCAGATTGAGCCTGCCTTGTCCTGACTAAAGAGTGGGAATATGAAGTGGCGTTCCCAGGCATCCATGCTTAGACACCTGCCCTCGAGTCTTTCCGTATGGGGCCTTTTGGAAACATCCAATAGGACTCGACTGTCGTGAAGAAGGAAATCTTGAGGTTTGGAGTAGTTCACAAATCCCATGGTAGGCAAACCTCCCTGGCTTCATGAAGCTCCCACAACCTTCAGGAAGAGGCCATGCTGGACAAAAACTCTAGCCTGAGGCACGTCTCATAGTTGACATGACCTCAGTTCAGGAGATCTCGATTCAGCCTCTGCAGAGTGGGCCTGCCGTGCCCTCGGTCCCAAACCTCACGCTAGCTTGTGTTTTCAGACTTCCTTCCTCACACTCCTGGCAAACAAGCCCTCTGGACTAGGAACTCCAGAACCAAAACCCAGCCCAGTGTCTGCCCAACGGAAGAAAAACGTTTCCCTGTGGGGCTCTCCAGAAAACCCAGATGAGGATCAACCTGCTCGGGCCTCGACGGTCCCCGAACTGGATATGCTGCTCTGGGCACTCATGCTCTGTCTGACACAGCCTGAAGCCAGACGTCCAGACAGACAAGGAGACAGCTGGCCGCACACCCAGCACTACGGACACGCCATGGTCTTATGCCGTCACCTCTTCCTAACCTTGGTTTTCATATATCTTAACCTAGACATCATATCAATTCTCCACACAGCTGGGTATCGCAAGCACAAAACAGAAGTCCTGCTTCCCCATGGCTGTCAAGCTTGCTCTTGGCATGGAGTCACACCTTCAGGGTGGGAGAAACCTTCATGGCCCCTGATGCCACGCCCAAACGTGAGTGCTGATTGGGAACAAATTCACACTGTGACCCTCAGCATGAGCCCCATGTCAAAGAAAGGCCTGTCAGGGCCTGGACCAAGAGCCCACATATGGGGCTTGCCAAGCCCCTATGCACCCAATCCTCACCACGGTTTGAATTTTCCAGTCGCCCCGCCCGTACCTGGAGCTCTGCTCTGGAATCCCTTTCTTGGAGAGACCCATGAGCCAGACAACACGACTCCACCCTTCCCACAAAATGACCCCAAACTCTTGGGAGCTGGGACAAATCCCCAGAGAGGGATACTCGTCCACAGTAACTGAGGCCACCGCTCCAATCCACGGCTATCCCGGACACAACATCCAGAGACAAAAGCCTGAAGGAACGCCTCCCACTCGCCCTTGTTTCAGAGGCCCAGGAGCTCCCTCTCGGGCTGTACATCCGGCCTGCCATACCCTAGGCGCCACTCATAAGCTGAGTTTGTGTATTCAGACTTCTGTGCCCACAGCCTGGACCCACACACCTCCAGGCTAGGGCCTCTAGGGCCACAGCGAAAGATTGTGCCTGCCCTCTCCAAGGAAAGTGTGCCCAATCCATTGACCACAACACTACAGGTTAGGGAAAAGCTCCAAGGCCCCTGAGGCCATCAATAGTGTAGGCCCCCCTGGACTAAGAGGGGCTCTCTGACACCAGCGGAGCAACTATCTCCACTTCGACTCTCAGACAGTGTCTCCAGAGACAGAAGGTTGAAATGGACAGGCCCCCAGGCCCTAATCTGAACCTTAGCTTTGGTTTCCATGTTTCCGTTCTCAGAGGACTGTTTTCGTAGACCAGCACATGGGGCTTTTCTGAGGCACCAAACCAAACATCTCTCATCTCCACATGGGCAGCTTTCTTACTGGGATGTATCAAACACTTCAGGTAGGAGAGTTCCGCAGGGCCACTGAACAACCAGCACATTCCAAGGTCTCCATGGACCCAAACGCACATTATGACGCATCCTCAGGAGAGGCCATTTCAACTCACCCCCCTCGGTCGCGTGTTCCAGAGGCAGCAGATCAAACATATCTTGTCGCTAATAGCCAATGGGAATGCGAGGCATGCTGTACAGGGATCCATCCTTCGAACCCTGCTCTCCAGTCCTTCCATATGGTATGTCCTGGAGCCATGCAACAGGACTCGAATGTCCCGCAGAAGGAAACCTTGTGGTTTGGGGCAACCTCCAAACTCAGCGTGGGAAAACTTCCTTGGACTCATGAGGCCCCCACTTCATGAAGGTGCCATCATGGACACATACTCCAGCCTCAGCCAACGTCTGATCCTCAGCCTGACTTCAGATGCAGGAGATTTTGATTCAGCCTCTGCAGAGTGGGCCTGCTCTGCCCTTGGTTCCAATCCTCACACTAGCTTGTGTTTTCAGACTTCCGTCCTCACACTCCTGGCCCACAAACCCTCCCTACTAGGAATTCTGGGGCCACAATGAAGCACTGTGCCTGCCTCCCAAGAGAAAAACATTGTCTATGACGCTGCCCAGAAAACCCAAATGAGGATCAAACTGCTTGGCCCTCGGCAACACCCCAATTGCATAGGCTACCTTAAACAGTGATGCTCTGTCGCGAATAGCCTGAGCCCAGACCTTCCAACAGACACCGACACAGCTGGCTGCACACCCAGCACATTGGACCTGCCACTGCCTTAGGCCACCATCCATTCCCAACCTGGGTTTTCAGTCATCGGAACCTAGAACTTATCTCAAATCCCTGCACAGGGGGGAACCTGATGCACAAGTCAGAACCCCTCCTTCCCCCTGGCAAGAAACCTTGCTGCTGGCAGTGAGTCAAACCTTCAGTGTAGGAGAAAACGGCATGGCCCATGAGGCCACGCCCAAGCGTGAGGGCCGCCTTGGGCACAAACACACATTGTGACCCTCAGCGTGAGTACCTTATTCAAGTAACGCCTCTCAGTGACTGGACCAAGAGACCGCATATGTGGCTTGCCATGCCCATAGGCACCCAGAACTAACTAGATGGTGTGTATTCCAGTTGAGGGAACCCACTGCTGTGCTCTAGAGTCCCTCTCCTGGGGGGTCCCCTGTGGCAGAAAACAGTACTCTTCATTCCCACAGAATGAACACAAACACTTGGGAGCTTGGACAATCCCCTGAGAGGAAGGCTCTTCCTCGGCCTCTGAGACAACCCCTACCCTGACCGGACACTGTAAACGCAACACCCAGAGACAAAATCCTGAGTGACTGCCTCCCACTTGCCCTACTTTGATTTCCAGAGGATCTCCCCTCACGGACTAGAGATCAGGCCTGCCATTACATTGGCCCCTAGCTGAGCCAAGTTTGCTTTTTCAGACATCTGTCCCCACAGCCCTGGCAAACAGAGCCTCTAGGCTGGGTCCTCTGGAGCCATACCACAGGACCGTGCCTGCTCTCTCCTGGGAAACTGTGTCCATTCCTTTGGCCACACACCTCCAGAATATGAGAAACCTCAAGGCCTCCGAGGACATCCCACTACTGGGAGCCTCACTGGACTCACAGGGGCATTCGGACACAAGCTGAGCAGCTACATCCATGAATGCATGCACACAGATGACAACAGAGATAGAAGGTTGAGCCGGACAGGCCTTTAGGCCGTAGTCTCAACTCTTACTTTGGTTTCCTGGTGTCACTCCTCAGAGGCTTTGGTTCGAAGAACAGGGTATGGGGCTTTCCTGAGGCACGGAACAGAACTCCTCTCGTCTCCACATGGGAAGTTTCCTTGTTGGAGCCGTGTCAAACACCTCATGTTGGAGAATCCTGCAGAGTCCCTGAGACACCTCCAAATTCCAAGGTCTCCCAGGCCACCAAGCCACAGTAGGACTCATCTTCAGGAGAGTCCATTTCAACTCTCCCCTCTGGGTAGCTCACCCAGGAGCCCGCAGATTGAGCCTGCCTTGTCCTGACTAAAGAGTGGGAATATGAGGTGGCGTTCCCAGGCATCCAGCTTAGACACCTGCTCTCGAGTCTTTCCATATGGGGCCTCTTGGAACCATCCAATAGGACTCGACTGTCGTGCAGAAGGTAACCTTCAGTTTTGGAGCAGTTCACAAATCCCATCGTAGGCAAAACTTTCTGGCCTCATGAAGCCCCCACACCCTTCAGGAAGAGGCCATGCTGGACAAGAACTCTAGCCTGAGGCACGTCTCATAGTTGACATGACCTCAGTGCAGGAGAT
Source organism: Mustela nivalis (assembly GCF_964662115.1). Classification (NCBI taxonomy): domain Eukaryota; kingdom Metazoa; phylum Chordata; class Mammalia; order Carnivora; family Mustelidae; genus Mustela; species Mustela nivalis. The sequence goes on from NW_028136290.1 coordinate 196,814, forward strand.
CCCGATTCAGCCTCTGCAGAGCGGGCATGCCGTGACCTCGGTCCCAAACCTCACGCTAGCTTGTGTTTTCAGACTTCCTTCCTCACACTCCTGGCAAACAAGCCCTCTGGACTAGGAACTCCAGAACCAAAACCCAGCCCAGTGTCTGCCCAACGGAAGAAAAACGTTTCCCTGTGGGGCTCTCCAGAAAACCCAGATGAGGATCAACCTGCTCGGGCCTCGACGGTCCCCGAACTGGATATGCTGCTCTGGGCACTCATGCTCTGCCTGACACAGCCTGAAGCCAGACGTCCAGACAGACAAGGAGACAGCTGGCCGCACACCCAGCACTTCGGACACGCCATGGTCTTATGCCGTCACCTCATCCTAACCTTGGTTTTCATATATCTTAACCTAGACATCATATCAATTCTCCACACAGCTGGGTATCGCAAGCACAAAACAGAAGTCCTGCTTCCCCATGGCTGTCAAGCTTGCTCTTGGCATGGAGTCACACCTTCAGGGTGGGAGAAACCTTCATGGCCCCTGATGCCACGCCCAAACGTGAGTGCTGATTGGGAACAAATTCACACTGTGACCCTCAGCATGAGCCCCATGTCAAAGAAAGGCCTGTCAGGGCCTGGACCAAGAGCCCACATATGGGGCTTGCCAAGCCCCTATGCACCCAATCCTCACCACGGTTTGAATTTTCCAGTCGCCCCGCCCGTACCTGGAGCTCTGCTCTGGAATCCCTTTCTTGGAGAGACCCATGAGCCAGACAACACGACTCCACCCTTCCCACAAAATGACCCCAAACTCTTGGGAGCTGGGACAAATCCCCAGAGAGGGATACTCGTCCACAGTACCTGAGGCCACCGCTCCAATGCACGGCTATCCCGGACACAACATCCAGAGACAAAAGCCTGAAGGAACGCCTCCCACTCGCCCTTGTTTCAGAGGCCCAGGAGCTCCCTCTCGGGCTGTACATCCGGCCGGCCATACCCTAGGCGCCACTCATAAGCTGAGTTTGTGTATTCAGACTTCTGTGCCCACAGCCTGGACCCACACACCTCCAGGCTAGGGCCTCTAGGGCCACAGCGAAAGATTGTGCCTGCCCTCTCCAAGGAAAGTGTGCCCAATCCATTGACCACAACACTACAGGTTAGGGAAAAGCTCCAAGGCCCCTGAGGCCATCAATAGTGTAGGCCCCCCTGGACTAAGAAGGGCTCTCTGACACCAGCGGAGCAACTATCTCCACTGAGACTCTCAGACAGTGTCCCCAGAGACAGAAGGTTGAAATGGACAGGCCCCCAGGCCCTAATCTGAACCTTAGCTTTGGTTTCCATGTTTCCGTTCTCAGAGGACTGTTTTCGTAGACCAGCACATGGGGCTTTTCTGAGGCACCAAACCAAACCTCTCTCATCTCCACATGGGCAGCTTTCTTACTGGGATGTATCAAACACTTCAGGTAGGAGAGTTCCGCAGGGCCACTGAACAACCAGCACATTCCAAGGTCTCCATGGACCCAAACGCACATTATGATGCATCCTCAGGAGAGGCCATTTCAACTCAGCCCCCTGGGTCGCGTGTTCCAGAGGCAGCAGATCAAACATATCTTGTCGCTAGTAGCCAATGGGAATGCGAGGCATGCTGTACAGGGATCCATCCTTCGAACCCTGCTCTCCAGTCCTTCCATATGGTATGTCCTGGAGCCATGCAACAGGACTCGAATGTCCCGCAGAAGGAAACCTTGTGGTTTGGGGCAACCTCCAAACTCAGCGTGGGAAAACTTCCTTGGCCTCATGAGGCCCCCACTTCATGAAGGTGCCATCATGGACACATACTCCAGCCTCAGCCAACGTCTGATCCTCAGCCTGACTTCAGATGCAGGAGATTTTGATTCAGCCTCTGCAGAGTGGGCCTGCTCTGCCCTTGGTTCCAATCCTCACACTAGCTTGTGTTTTCAGACTTCCGTCCTCACACTCCTGGCCCACAAACCCTCCCTACTGGGAATTCTGGGGCCACAATGAAGCACTGTGCCTGCCTCCCAAGAGAAAAACATTGTCTATGGCGCTGCCCAGAAACCCCAAATGAGGGTCAAACTGCTTGGCCCTCGGCAACACCCCAATTGCTTAGGCTACCTTAAACAGTGATGCTCTGTCGCAAATAGCCTGAGCCCAGACTTTCCAACAGACACAGACACAGCTGGCTGCACACCCAGCACATTGGACCCGCCACTGCCTTAGGCCACCATCCATTCCCAACCTGGGTTTTCAGTCATCGGAACCTAGACCTTATCTCAAATCCCTGCACAGGGGGGAACCTGATGCACAAGTCAGAACCCCTCCTTCCCCCTGGCAAGAAACCTTGCTGCTGGCAGTGAGTCAAACCTTCAGTGTAGGAGAAAACGGCATGGCCCATGAGGCCACGCCCAAGCGTGAGGGCCGCCTTGGGCACAAACACACATTGTGACCCTCAGCGTGAGTACCTTATTCAAGTAACGCCTCTCAGTGACTGGACCAAGAGCCCGCATATGTGGCTTGCCATGCCCATAGGCACCCAGGACTAACTAGATGGTGTGTATTCCAGTTGAGGGAACCCACTGCTGTGCTCTAGAGTCCCTCTCCTGGGGGGTCCCCTGTGGCAGAAAACAGTACTCTTCATTCCCACAGAATGAACACAAACACTTGGGAGCTTGGACAATCCCCTGAGAGGAAGGCTCTTCCTCGGCCTCTGAGACAACCCCTACCCTGACCGGACACTGTAAACGCAACACCCAGAGACAAAATCCTGAGTGACTGCCTCCCACTTGCCCTACTTTGATTTCCAGAGGATCTCCCCTCACGGACTAGAGATCAGGCCTGCCATTACATTGGCCCCTAGCTGAGCCAAGTTTGCTTTTTCAGACATCTGTCCCCACAGCCCTGGCAAACAGAGCCTCTAGGCTGGGTCCTCTGGAGCCATACCACAGGACCGTGCCTGCTCTCTCCTGGGAAACTGTGTCCATTCCTTTGGCCACACACCTCCAGAATATGAGAAACCTCAAGGCCTCCGAGGACATCCCACTACTGGGAGCCTTACTGGACTCACAGGGGCATTCGGACACAAGCTGAGCAGCTACATCCATGAATGCATGCACACAGATGACAACAGAGATAGAAGGTTGAGCAGGACAGGCCTTTAGGCCGTAGTCTCAACTCTTACTTTGGTTTCCAGGTGTCACTCCTCAGAGGCTTTGGTTCGAAGAACAGGGTATGGGGCTTTCCTGAGGCACGGAACAGAACTCCTCTCGTCTCCACATGGGAAGTTTCCTTGTTGGAGCCGTGTCAAACACCTCATGTTGGAGAATCCTGCAGAGTCCCTGAGCCACCTCCACATTCCAAGGTCTCCCAGGCCACCAAGCCACAGTAGGACTCATCTTCAGGAGAGTCCATTTCAACTCTCCCCTCTGGGTAGCTCACCCAGGAGCCCGCAGATTGAGCCTGCCTTGTCCTGACTAAAGAGTGGGAATATGAGGTGGCGTTCCCAGGCATCCATGCTTAGACACCTGCTCTCGAGTCTTTCCATATGGGGCCTCTTGGAACCATCCAATAGGACTCGACTGTCGTGCAGAAGGTAACCTTCAGTTTTGGAGCAGTTCACAAATCCCATCGTAGGCAAAACTTTCTGGCCTCATGAAGCCCCCACACCCTTCAGGAAGAGGCCATGCTGGACAAGAACTCTAGCCTGAGGCACGTCTCATAGTTGACATGACCTCAGTGCAGGAGATCCCGATTCAGCCTCTGCAGAGTGGGCATGCCGTGACCTCGGTCCCAAACCTCACGCTAGCTTGTGTTTTCAGACTTCCTTCCTCACACTCCTGGCTAACAAGCCCTCCGGACTAGGAACTCCGGAACCAAAACCCAGCCCAGTGTCTGCCCAACGGAAGAAAAACGTTTCCCTGTGGGGCTCTCCAGAAAACCCAGATGATGATCAACCTGCTCGGGCCTCGACGGTACCCGAACTGGATAGGCTGCTCTGGGCACTCATGCTCTGCCTGACACAGCCTGAAGCCAGACGTCCAGACAGACAAGGAGACAGCTGGCCGCACACCCAGCACTTCGGACACGCCATGGTCTTATGCCGTCACCTCATCCTAACCTTGGTTTTCAGATATCTGAACCTAGACATTATATCAATTCTCCACACAGCTGGGTATAGCAAGCACAAAACAGAACTCCTCCTTCCCCATGGCTGTCAAGCTTGCTCTTGGCATGGAGTCACACCTTCAGGGTGGGAGAAACCTTCATGGCCCCTGATGCCACGCCCAAACTTGAGTGCTGCTTGGGCACAAATTCACACTGTGATCCTCAGCATGAGCCCCATGTCAAAGAAAGGCCTGTCAGGGCCTGGACCAAGAGCCCACATATGGGGCTTGCCAAGCCCCTATGCACCCAATCCTCACCACGGTTTGAATTTTCCAGTCGCCCCGCCCGTACCTGGAGCTCTGCTCTGGAATCCCTTTCTTGGAGAGACCCATGAGCCAGACAACACGACTCCACCCTTCCCACAAAATGACCCCAAACTCTTGGGAGCTGGGACAAATCCCCAGAGAGGGATACTCGTCCACAGTACCTGAGGCCACCGCTCCAATCCACGGCTATCCCGGACACAACATCCAGAGACAAAAGCCTGAAGGAACGCCTCCCACTCGCCCTTGTTTCAGAGGCCCAGGAGCTCCCTCTCGGGCTGTACATCCGGCCGGCCATACCCTAGGCGCCACTCATAAGCTGAGTTTGTGTATTCAGACTTCTGTGCCCACAGCCTGGACCCACACACCTCCAGGCTAGGGCCTCTAGGGCCACAGCGAAAGATTGTGCCTGCCCTCTCCAAGGAAAGTGTGCCCAATCCATTGACCACCACACTACAGGTTAGGGAAAAGCTCCAAGGCCCCTGAGGCCATCAATAGTGTAGGCCCCCCTGGACTAAGAGGGGCTCTCTGACACCAGCGGAGCAACTATCTCCACTTAGACTCTCATACAGTGTCCCCAGAGACAGAAGGTTGAAATGGACAGGCCCCCAGGCCCTAATCTGAACCTTAGCTTTGGTTTCCATGTTTCCGTTCTCAGAGGACTGTTTTCGTAGACCAGCACATGGGGCTTTTCTGAGGCACCAAACCAAACCTCTCTCATCTCCACATGGGCAGCTTTCTTACTGGGATGTATCAAACACTTCAGGTAGGAGAGTTCCGCAGGGCCACTGAACAACCAGCACATTCCAAGGTCTCCATGGACCCAAACGCACATTATGATGCATCCTCAGGAGAGGCCATTTCAACTCAGCCCCCTGGGTCGCGTGTTCCAGAGGCAGCAGATCAAACATATCTTGTCGCTAGTAGCCAATGGGAATGCGAGGCATGCTGTACAGGGATCCATCCTTCGAACCCTGCTCTCCAGTCCTTCCATATGGTATGTCCTGGAGCCATGCAACAGGACTCGAATGTCCCGCAGAAGGAAACCTTGTGGTTTGGGGCAACCTCCAAACTCAGCGTGGGAAAACTTCCTTGGCCTCATGAGGCCCCCACTTCATGAAGGTGCCATCATGGACACATACTCCAGCCTCAGCCAACGTCTGATCCTCAGCCTGACTTCAGATGCAGGAGATTTTGATTCAGCCTCTGCAGAGTGGGCCTGCTCTGCCCTTGGTTCCAATCCTCACACTAGCTTGTGTTTTCAGACTTCCGTCCTCACACTCCTGGCCCACAAACCCTCCCTACTGGGAATTCTGGGGCCACAATGAAGCACTGTGCCTGCCTCCCAAGAGAAAAACATTGTCTATGCCGCTGCCCAGAAACCCCAAATGAGGATCAAACTGCTTGGCCCTCGGCAACACCCCAATTGCATAGGCTACCTTAAACAGTGATGCTCTGTCGCAAATAGCCTGAGCCCAGACCTTCCAACAGACACCGACACAGCTGGCTGCACACCCAGCACATTGGACCCGCCACTGCCTTAGGCCACCATCCATTCCCAACCTGGGTTTTCAGTCATCGGAACCTAGACCTTATCTCCAATCCCTGCACAGGGGGGAACCTGATGCACAAGTCAGAACCCCTCCTTCCCCCTGGCAAGCAACCTTGCTGCTGGCAGTGAGTCAAACCTTCAGTGTAGGAGAAAACGGCATGGCCCATGAGGCCACGCCCAAGCGTGAGGGCCGCCTTGGGCACAAACACACATTGTGACCCTCAGCGTGAGTACCTTATTCAAGTAACGCCTCTCAGTGACTGGACCAAGAGCCCGCATATGTGGCTTGCCATGCCCATAGGCACCCAGGACTAACTAGATGGTGTGTATTCCAGTTGAGGGAACCCACTGCTGTGCTCTAGAGTCCCTCTCCTGGGGGTTCCCCTGTGGCAGAAAACAGTACTCTTCATTCCCACAGAATGAACACAAACACTTGGGAGCTTGGACAATCCCCTGAGAGGAAGGCTCTTCCTCGGCCTCTGAGACAACCCCTACCCTGACCGGACACTGTAAACGCAACACCCAGAGACAAAATCCTGAGTGACTGCCTCCCACTTGCCCTACTTTGATTTCCAGAGGATCTCCCCTCCCGCACTAGAGATCAGGCCTGCCATTACATTGGCCCCTAGCTGAGCCAAGTTTGCTTTTTCAGACATCTGTCCCCACAGCCCTGGCAAACAGAGCCTCTAGGCTGGGTCCTCTGGAGCCATACCACAGGACCGTGCCTGCTCTCTCCTGGGAAACTGTGTCCATTCCTTTGGCCACACACCTCCAGAATATGAGAAACCTCAAGGCCTCCGAGGACATCCCACTACTGGGAGCCTTACTGGACTCACAGGGGCATTCGGACACAAGCTGAGCAGCTACATCCATGAATGCATGCACACAGATGACAACAGAGATAGAAGGTTGAGCAGGACAGGCCTTTAGGCCGTAGTCTCAACTCTTACTTTGGTTTCCAGGTGTCACTCCTCAGAGGCTTTGGTTCGAAGAACAGGGTATGGGGCTTTCCTGAGGCACAAACAGAACTCCTCTCGTCTCCACATGGGAAGTTTCCTTGTTGGAGCCGTGTCAAACACCTCATGTTGGAGAATCCTGCAGAGTCCCTGAGCCACCTCCACATTCCAAGGTCTCCCAGGCCACCAAGCCACAGTAGGACTCATCTTCAGGAGAGTCCATTTCAACTCTCCCCTCTGGGTAGCTCACCCAGGAGCCCGCAGATTGAGCCTGCCTTGTCCTGACTAAAGAGTGGGAATATGAGGTGGCGTTCCCAGGCATCCATGCTTAGACACCTGCTCTCGAGTCTTTCCATATGGGGCCTCTTGGAACCATCCAATAGGACTCGACTGTCGTGCAGAAGGTAACCTTCAGTTTTGGAGCAGTTCACAAATCCCATCGTAGGCAAAACTTTCTGGCCTCATGAAGCCCCCACACCCTTCAGGAAGAGGCCATGCTGGACAAGAACTCTAGCCTGAGGCACGTCTCATAGTTGACATGACCTCAGTGCAGGAGATCCCGATTCAGCCTCTGCAGAGTGGGCATGCCGTGACCTCGGTCCCAAACCTCACGCTAGCTTGTGTTTTCAGACTTCCTTCCTCACACTCCTGGCTAACAAGCCCTCCGGACTAGGAACTCCGGAACCAAAACCCAGCCCAGTGTCTGCCCAACGGAAGAAAAACGTTTCCCTGTGGGGCTCTCCAGAAAACCCAGATGATGATCAACCTGCTCGGGCCTCGACGGTACCCGAACTGGATAGGCTGCTCTGGGCACTCATGCTCTGCCTGACACAGCCTGAAGCCAGACGTCCAGACAGACAAGGAGACAGCTGGCCGCACACCCAGCACTTCGGACACGCCATGGTCTTATGCCGTCACCTCATCCTAACCTTGGTTTTCAGATATCTGAACCTAGACATTATATCAATTCTCCACACAGCTGGGTATAGCAAGCACAAAACAGAACTCCTCCTTCCCCATGGCTGTCAAGCTTGCTCTTGGCATGGAGTCACACCTTCAGGGTGGGAGAAACCTTCATGGCCCCTGATGCCACGCCCAAACTTGAGTGCTGCTTGGGCACAAATTCACACTGTGATCCTCAGCATGAGCCCCATGTCAAAGAAAGGCCTGTCAGGGCCTGGACCAAGAGCCCACATATGGGGCTTGCCAAGCCCCTATGCACCCAATCCTCACCACGGTTTGAATTTTCCAGTCGCCCCGCCCGTACCTGGAGCTCTGCTCTGGAATCCCTTTCTTGGAGAGACCCATGAGCCAGACAACACGACTCCACCCTTCCCACAAAATGACCCCAAACTCTTGGGAGCTGGGACAAATCCCCAGAGAGGGATACTCGTCCACAGTACCTGAGGCCACCGCTCCAATCCACGGCTATCCCGGACACAACATCCAGAGACAAAAGCCTGAAGGAACGCCTCCCACTCGCCCTTGTTTCAGAGGCCCAGGAGCTCCCTCTCGGGCTGTACATCCGGCCGGCCATACCCTAGGCGCCACTCATAAGCTGAGTTTGTGTATTCAGACTTCTGTGCCCACAGCCTGGACCCACACACCTCCAGGCTAGGGCCTCTAGGGCCACAGCGAAAGATTGTGCCTGCCCTCTCCAAGGAAAGTGTGCCCAATCCATTGACCACCACACTACAGGTTAGGGAAAAGCTCCAAGGCCCCTGAGGCCATCAATAGTGTAGGCCCCCCTGGACTAAGAGGGGCTCTCTGACACCAGCGGAGCAACTATCTCCACTTAGACTCTCATACAGTGTCCCCAGAGACAGAAGGTTGAAATGGACAGGCCCCCAGGCCCTAATCTGAACCTTAGCTTTGGTTTCCATGTTTCCGTTCTCAGAGGACTGTTTTCGTAGACCAGCACATGGGGCTTTTCTGAGGCACCAAACCAAACCTCTCTCATCTCCACATGGGCAGCTTTCTTACTGGGATGTATCAAACACTTCAGGTAGGAGAGTTCCGCAGGGCCACTGAACAACCAGCACATTCCAAGGTCTCCATGGACCCAAACGCACATTATGATGCATCCTCAGGAGAGGCCATTTCAACTCAGCCCCCTGGGTCGCGTGTTCCAGAGGCAGCAGATCAAACATATCTTGTCGCTAGTAGCCAATGGGAATGCGAGGCATGCTGTACAGGGATCCATCCTTCGAACCCTGCTCTCCAGTCCTTCCATATGGTATGTCCTGGAGCCATGCAACAGGACTCGAATGTCCCGCAGAAGGAAACCTTGTGGTTTGGGGCAACCTCCAAACTCAGCGTGGGAAAACTTCCTTGGCCTCATGAGGCCCCCACTTCATGAAGGTGCCATCATGGACACATACTCCAGCCTCAGCCAACGTCTGATCCTCAGCCTGACTTCAGATGCAGGAGATTTTGATTCAGCCTCTGCAGAGTGGGCCTGCTCTGCCCTTGGTTCCAATCCTCACACTAGCTTGTGTTTTCAGACTTCCGTCCTCACACTCCTGGCCCACAAACCCTCCCTACTGGGAATTCTGGGGCCACAATGAAGCACTGTGCCTGCCTCCCAAGAGAAAAACATTGTCTATGCCGCTGCCCAGAAACCCCAAATGAGGATCAAACTGCTTGGCCCTCGGCAACACCCCAATTGCATAGGCTACCTTAAACAGTGATGCTCTGTCGCAAATAGCCTGAGCCCAGACCTTCCAACAGACACCGACACAGCTGGCTGCACACCCAGCACATTGGACCCGCCACTGCCTTAGGCCACCATCCATTCCCAACCTGGGTTTTCAGTCATCGGAACCTAGACCTTATCTCCAATCCCTGCACAGGGGGGAACCTGATGCACAAGTCAGAACCCCTCCTTCCCCCTGGCAAGCAACCTTGCTGCTGGCAGTGAGTCAAACCTTCAGTGTAGGAGAAAACGGCATGGCCCATGAGGCCACGCCCAAGCGTGAGGGCCGCCTTGGGCACAAACACACATTGTGACCCTCAGCGTGAGTACCTTATTCAAGTAACGCCTCTCAGTGACTGGACCAAGAGCCCGCATATGTGGCTTGCCATGCCCATAGGCACCCAGGACTAACTAGATGGTGTGTATTCCAGTTGAGGGAACCCACTGCTGTGCTCTAGAGTCCCTCTCCTGGGGGTTCCCCTGTGGCAGAAAACAGTACTCTTCATTCCCACAGAATGAACACAAACACTTGGGAGCTTGGACAATCCCCTGAGAGGAAGGCTCTTCCTCGGCCTCTGAGACAACCCCTACCCTGACCGGACACTGTAAACGCAACACCCAGAGACAAAATCCTGAGTGACTGCCTCCCACTTGCCCTACTTTGATTTCCAGAGGATCTCCCCTCCCGCACTAGAGATCAGGCCTGCCATTACATTGGCCCCTAGCTGAGCCAAGTTTGCTTTTTCAGACATCTGTCCCCACAGCCCTGGCAAACAGAGCCTCTAGGCTGGGTCCTCTGGAGCCATACCACAGGACCGTGCCTGCTCTCTCCTGGGAAACTGTGTCCATTCCTTTGGCCACACACCTCCAGAATATGAGAAACCTCAAGGCCTCCGAGGACATCCCACTACTGGGAGCCTTACTGGACTCACAGGGGCATTCGGACACAAGCTGAGCAGCTACATCCATGAATGCATGCACACAGATGACAACAGAGATAGAAGGTTGAGCAGGACAGGCCTTTAGGCCGTAGTCTCAACTCTTACTTTGGTTTCCAGGTGTCACTCCTCAGAGGCTTTGGTTCGAAGAACAGGGTATGGGGCTTTCCTGAGGCACAAACAGAACTCCTCTCGTCTCCACATGGGAAGTTTCCTTGTTGGAGCCGTGTCAAACACCTCATGTTGGAGAATCCTGCAGAGTCCCTGAGCCACCTCCACATTCCAAGGTCTCCCAGGCCACCAAGCCACAGTAGGACTCATCTTCAGGAGAGTCCATTTCAACTCTCCCCTCTGGGTAGCTCACCCAGGAGCCCGCAGATTGAGCCTGCCTTGTCCTGACTAAAGAGTGGGAATATGAGGTGGCGTTCCCAGGCATCCATGCTTAGACACCTGCTCTCGAGTCTTTCCATATGGGGCCTCTTGGAACCATCCAATAGGACTCGACTGTCGTGCAGAAGGTAACCTTCAGTTTTGGAGCAGTTCACAAATCCCATCGTAGGCAAAACTTTCTGGCCTCATGAAGCCCCCACACCCTTCAGGAAGAGGCCATGCTGGACAAGAACTCTAGCCTGAGGCACGTCTCATAGTTGACATGACCTCAGTGCAGGAGATCCCGATTCAGCCTCTGCAGAGTGGGCATGCCGTGACCTCGGTCCCAAACCTCACGCTAGCTTGTGTTTTCAGACTTCCTTCCTCACACTCCAGGCTAACAAGCCCTCCGGACTAGGAACTCCGGAACCAAAACCCAGCCCAGTGTCTGCCCAACGGAAGAAAAACGTTTCCCTGTGGGGCTCTCCAGAAAACCCAGATGATGATCAACCTGCTCGGGCCTCGACGGTACCCGAACTGGATAGGCTGCTCTGGGCACTCATGCTCTGCCTGACACAGCCTGAAGCCAGACGTCCAGACAGACAAGGAGACAGCTGGCCGCACACCCAGCACTTCGGACACGCCATGGTCTTATGCCGTCACCTCATCCTAACCTTGGTTTTCAGATATCTGAACCTAGACATTATATCAATTCTCCACACAGCTGGGTATAGCAAGCACAAAACAGAACTCCTCCTTCCCCATGGCTGTCAAGCTTGCTCTTGGCATGGAGTCACACCTTCAGGGTGGGAGAAACCTTCATGGCCCCTGATGCCACGCCCAAACTTGAGTGCTGCTTGGGCACAAATTCACACTGTGATCCTCAGCATGAGCCCCATGTCAAAGAAAGGCCTGTCAGGGCCTGGACCAAGAGCCCACATATGGGGCTTGCCAAGCCCCTATGCACCCAATCCTCACCACGGTTTGAATTTTCCAGTCGCCCCGCCCGTACCTGGAGCTCTGCTCTGGAATCCCTTTCTTGGAGAGACCCATGAGCCAGACAACACGACTCCACCCTTCCCACAAAATGACCCCAAACTCTTGGGAGCTGGGACAAATCCCCAGAGAGGGATACTCGTCCACAGTACCTGAGGCCACCGCTCCAATCCACGGCTATCCCGGACACAACATCCAGAGACAAAAGCCTGAAGGAACGCCTCCCACTCGCCCTTGTTTCAGAGGCCCAGGAGCTCCCTCTCGGGCTGTACATCCGGCCGGCCATACCCTAGGCGCCACTCATAAGCTGAGTTTGTGTATTCAGACTTCTGTGCCCACAGCCTGGACCCACACACCTCCAGGCTAGGGCCTCTAGGGCCACAGCGAAAGATTGTGCCTGCCCTCTCCAAGGAAAGTGTGCCCAATCCATTGACCACCACACTACAGGTTAGGGAAAAGCTCCAAGGCCCCTGAGGCCATCAATAGTGTAGGCCCCCCTGGACTAAGAGGGGCTCTCTGACACCAGCGGAGCAACTATCTCCACTTAGACTCTCATACAGTGTCCCCAGAGACAGAAGGTTGAAATGGACAGGCCCCCAGGCCCTAATCTGAACCTTAGCTTTGGTTTCCATGTTTCCGTTCTCAGAGGACTGTTTTCGTAGACCAGCACATGGGGCTTTTCTGAGGCACCAAACCAAACCTCTCTCATCTCCACATGGGCAGCTTTCTTACTGGGATGTATCAAACACTTCAGGTAGGAGAGTTCCGCAGGGCCACTGAACAACCAGCACATTCCAAGGTCTCCATGGACCCAAACGCACATTATGATGCATCCTCAGGAGAGGCCATTTCAACTCAGCCCCCTGGGTCGCGTGTTCCAGAGGCAGCAGATCAAACATATCTTGTCGCTAGTAGCCAATGGGAATGCGAGGCATGCTGTACAGGGATCCATCCTTCGAACCCTGCTCTCCAGTCCTTCCATATGGTATGTCCTGGAGCCATGCAACAGGACTCGAATGTCCCGCAGAAGGAAACCTTGTGGTTTGGGGCAACCTCCAAACTCAGCGTGGGAAAACTTCCTTGGCCTCATGAGGCCCCCACTTCATGAAGGTGCCATCATGGACACATACTCCAGCCTCAGCCAACGTCTGATCCTCAGCCTGACTTCAGATGCAGGAGATTTTGATTCAGCCTCTGCAGAGTGGGCCTGCTCTGCCCTTGGTTCCAATCCTCACACTAGCTTGTGTTTTCAGACTTCCGTCCTCACACTCCTGGCCCACAAACCCTCCCTACTGGGAATTCTGGGGCCACAATGAAGCACTGTGCCTGCCTCCCAAGAGAAAAACATTGTCTATGCCGCTGCCCAGAAACCCCAAATGAGGATCAAACTGCTTGGCCCTCGGCAACACCCCAATTGCATAGGCTACCTTAAACAGTGATGCTCTGTCGCAAATAGCCTGAGCCCAGACCTTCCAACAGACACCGACACAGCTGGCTGCACACCCAGCACATTGGACCCGCCACTGCCTTAGGCCACCATCCATTCCCAACCTGGGTTTTCAGTCATCGGAACCTAGACCTTATCTCCAATCCCTGCACAGGGGGGAACCTGATGCACAAGTCAGAACCCCTCCTTCCCCATGGCAAGCAACCTTGCTGCTGGCAGTGAGTCAAACCTTCAGTGTAGGAGAAAACGGCATGGCCCATGAGGCCACGCCCAAGCGTGAGGGCCGCCTTGGGCACAAACACACATTGTGACCCTCAGCGTGAGTACCTTATTCAAGTAACGCCTCTCAGTGACTGGACCAAGAGCCCGCATATGTGGCTTGCCATGCCCATAGGCACCCAGGACTAACTAGATGGTGTGTATTCCAGTTGAGGGAAACCACTGCTGTGCTCTAGAGTCCCTCTCCTGGGGGGTCCCCTGTGGCAGAAAACAGTACTCTTCATTCCCACAGAATGAACACAAACACTTGGGAGCTTGGACAATCCCCTGAGAGGAAGGCTCTTCCTCGGCCTCTGAGACAACCCCTACCCTGACCGGACACTGTAAACGCAACACCCAGAGACAAAATCCTGAGTGACTGCCTCCCACTTGCCCTACTTTGATTTCCAGAGGATCTCCCCTCCCGCACTAGAGATCAGGCCTGCCATTACATTGGCCCCTAGCTGAGCCAAGTTTGCTTTTTCAGACATCTGTCCCCACAGCCCTGGCAAACACAGCCTCTAGGCTGGGTCCTCTGGAGCCATACCACAGGACCGTGCCTGCTCTCTCCTGGGAAACTGTGTCCATTCCTTTGGCCACACACCTCCAGAATATGAGAAACCTCAAGGCCTCCGAGGACATCCCACTACTGGGAGCCTTACTGGACTCACAGGGGCATTCGGACACAAGCTGAGCAGCTACATCCATGAATGCATGCACACAGATGACAACAGAGATAGAAGGTTGAGCAGGACAGGCCTTTAGGCCGTAGTCTCAACTCTTACTTTGGTTTCCAGGTGTCACTCCTCAGAGGCTTTGGTTCGAAGAACAGGGTATGGGGCTTTCCTGAGGCACAAACAGAACTCCTCTCGTCTCCACATGGGAAGTTTCCTTGTTGGAGCCGTGTCAAACACCTCATGTTGGAGAATCCTGCAGAGTCCCTGAGCCACCTCCACATTCCAAGGTCTCCCAGGCCACCAAGCCACAGTAGGACTCATCTTCAGGAGAGTCCATTTCAACTCTCCCCTCTGGGTAGCTCACCCAGGAGCCCGCAGATTGAGCCTGCCTTGTCCTGACTAAAGAGTGGGAATATGAGGTGGCGTTCCCAGGCATCCATGCTTAGACACCTGCTCTCGAGTCTTTCCATATGGGGCCTCTTGGAACCATCCAATAGGACTCGACTGTCGTGCAGAAGGTAACCTTCAGTTTTGGAGCAGTTCACAAATCCCATCGTAGGCAAAACTTTCTGGCCTCATGAAGCCCCCACACCCTTCAGGAAGAGGCCATGCTGGACAAGAACTCTAGCCTGAGGCACGTCTCATAGTTGACATGACCTCAGTGCAGGAGATCCCGATTCAGCCTCTGCAGAGTGGGCATGCCGTGACCTCGGTCCCAAACCTCACGCTAGCTTGTGTTTTCAGACTTCCTTCCTCACACTCCAGGCTAACAAGCCCTCCGGACTAGGAACTCCGGAACCAAAACCCAGCCCAGTGTCTGCCCAACGGAAGAAAAACGTTTCCCTGTGGGGCTCTCCAGAAAACCCAGATGATGATCAACCTGCTCGGGCCTCGACGGTACCCGAACTGGATAGGCTGCTCTGGGCACTCATGCTCTGCCTGACACAGCCTGAAGCCAGACGTCCAGACAGACAAGGAGACAGCTGGCCGCACACCCAGCACTTCGGACACGCCATGGTCTTATGCCGTCACCTCATCCTAACCTTGGTTTTCAGATATCTGAACCTAGACATTATATCAATTCTCCACACAGCTGGGTATAGCAAGCACAAAACAGAACTCCTCCTTCCCCATGGCTGTCAAGCTTGCTCTTGGCATGGAGTCACACCTTCAGGGTGGGAGAAACCTTCATGGCCCCTGATGCCACGCCCAAACTTGAGTGCTGCTTGGGCACAAATTCACACTGTGATCCTCAGCATGAGCCCCATGTCAAAGAAAGGCCTGTCAGGGCCTGGACCAAGAGCCCACATATGGGGCTTGCCAAGCCCCTATGCACCCAATCCTCACCACGGTTTGAATTTTCCAGTCGCCCCGCCCGTACCTGGAGCTCTGCTCTGGAATCCCTTTCTTGGAGAGACCCATGAGCCAGACAACACGACTCCACCCTTCCCACAAAATGACCCCAAACTCTTGGGAGCTGGGACAAATCCCCAGAGAGGGATACTCGTCCACAGTACCTGAGGCCACCGCTCCAATCCACGGCTATCCCGGACACAACATCCAGAGACAAAAGCCTGAAGGAACGCCTCCCACTCGCCCTTGTTTCAGAGGCCCAGGAGCTCCCTCTCGGGCTGTACATCCGGCCGGCCATACCCTAGGCGCCACTCATAAGCTGAGTTTGTGTATTCAGACTTCTGTGCCCACAGCCTGGACCCACACACCTCCAGGCTAGGGCCTCTAGGGCCACAGCGAAAGATTGTGCCTGCCCTCTCCAAGGAAAGTGTGCCCAATCCATTGACCACCACACTACAGGTTAGGGAAAAGCTCCAAGGCCCCTGAGGCCATCAATAGTGTAGGCCCCCCTGGACTAAGAGGGGCTCTCTGACACCAGCGGAGCAACTATCTCCACTTAGACTCTCATACAGTGTCCCCAGAGACAGAAGGTTGAAATGGACAGGCCCCCAGGCCCTAATCTGAACCTTAGCTTTGGTTTCCATGTTTCCGTTCTCAGAGGACTGTTTTCGTAGACCAGCACATGGGGCTTTTCTGAGGCACCAAACCAAACCTCTCTCATCTCCACATGGGCAGCTTTCTTACTGGGATGTATCAAACACTTCAGGTAGGAGAGTTCCGCAGGGCCACTGAACAACCAGCACATTCCAAGGTCTCCATGGACCCAAACGCACATTATGATGCATCCTCAGGAGAGGCCATTTCAACTCAGCCCCCTGGGTCGCGTGTTCCAGAGGCAGCAGATCAAACATATCTTGTCGCTAGTAGCCAATGGGAATGCGAGGCATGCTGTACAGGGATCCATCCTTCGAACCCTGCTCTCCAGTCCTTCCATATGGTATGTCCTGGAGCCATGCAACAGGACTCGAATGTCCCGCAGAAGGAAACCTTGTGGTTTGGGGCAACCTCCAAACTCAGCGTGGGAAAACTTCCTTGGCCTCATGAGGCCCCCACTTCATGAAGGTGCCATCATGGACACATACTCCAGCCTCAGCCAACGTCTGATCCTCAGCCTGACTTCAGATGCAGGAGATTTTGATTCAGCCTCTGCAGAGTGGGCCTGCTCTGCCCTTGGTTCCAATCCTCACACTAGCTTGTGTTTTCAGACTTCCGTCCTCACACTCCTGGCCCACAAACCCTCCCTACTGGGAATTCTGGGGCCACAATGAAGCACTGTGCCTGCCTCCCAAGAGAAAAACATTGTCTATGCCGCTGCCCAGAAACCCCAAATGAGGATCAAACTGCTTGGCCCTCGGCAACACCCCAATTGCATAGGCTACCTTAAACAGTGATGCTCTGTCGCAAATAGCCTGAGCCCAGACCTTCCAACAGACACCGACACAGCTGGCTGCACACCCAGCACATTGGACCCGCCACTGCCTTAGGCCACCATCCATTCCCAACCTGGGTTTTCAGTCATCGGAACCTAGACCTTATCTCCAATCCCTGCACAGGGGGGAACCTGATGCACAAGTCAGAACCCCTCCTTCCCCATGGCAAGCAACCTTGCTGCTGGCAGTGAGTCAAACCTTCAGTGTAGGAGAAAACGGCATGGCCCATGAGGCCACGCCCAAGCGTGAGGGCCGCCTTGGGCACAAACACACATTGTGACCCTCAGCGTGAGTACCTTATTCAAGTAACGCCTCTCAGTGACTGGACCAAGAGCCCGCATATGTGGCTTGCCATGCCCATAGGCACCCAGGACTAACTAGATGGTGTGTATTCCAGTTGAGGGAAACCACTGCTGTGCTCTAGAGTCCCACTCCTGGGGGGTCCCCTGTGGCAGAAAACAGTACTCTTCATTCCCACAGAATGAACACAAACACTTGGGAGCTTGGACAATCCCCTGAGAGGAAGGCTCTTCCTCGGCCTCTGAGACAACCCCTACCCTGACCGGACACTGTAAACGCAACACCCAGAGACAAAATCCTGAGTGACTGCCTCCCACTTGCCCTACTTTGATTTCCAGAGGATCTCCCCTCCCGCACTAGAGATCAGGCCTGCCATTACATTGGCCCCTAGCTGAGCCAAGTTTGCTTTTTCAGACATCTGTCCCCACAGCCCTGGCAAACACAGCCTCTAGGCTGGGTCCTCTGGAGCCATACCACAGGACCGTGCCTGCTCTCTCCTGGGAAACTGTGTCCATTCCTTTGGCCACACACCTCCAGAATATGAGAAACCTCAAGGCCTCCGAGGACATCCCACTACTGGGAGCCTTACTGGACTCACAGGGGCATTCGGACACAAGCTGAGCAGCTACATCCATGAATGCATGCACACAGATGACAACAGAGATAGAAGGTTGAGCAGGACAGGCCTTTAGGCCGTAGTCTCAACTCTTACTTTGGTTTCCAGGTGTCACTCCTCAGAGGCTTTGGTTCGAAGAACAGGGTATGGGGCTTTCCTGAGGCACGGACCAGAACTCCTCTCGTCTCCACATGGGAAGTTTCCTTGTTGGAGCCGTGTCAAACACCTCATGTTGGAGAATCCTGCAGAGTCCCTGAGCCACCTCCACATTCCAAGGTCTCCCAGGCCACCAAGCCACAGTAGGACTCATCTTCAGGAGAGTCCATTTCAACTCTCCCCTCTGGGTAGCTCACCCAGGAGCCCGCAGATTGAGCCTGCCTTGTCCTGACTAAAGAGTGGGAATATGAGGTGGCGTTCCCAGGCATCCATGCTTAGACACCTGCTCTCGAGTCTTTCCATATGGGGCCTCTTGGAACCACCTAATAGGACTCGACTGTCGTGCAGAAGGTAACCTTCAGTTTTGGAGCAGTTCACAAATCCCATCGTAGGCAAAACTTTCTGGCCTCATGAAGCCCCCACACCCTTCAGGAAGAGGCCATGCTGGACAAGAACTCTAGCCTGAGGCACGTCTCATAGTTGACATGACCTCAGTGCAGGAGATCTCGATTCAGCCTCTGCAGAGTGGGCCTGCCGTGCCCTCGGTCCCAAACCTCACGCTAGCTTGTGTTTTCAGACTTCCTTCCTCACACTCCTGGCAAACAAGCCCTCCGGACTAGGAACTCCGGAACCAAAACCCAGCCCAGTGTCTGCCCAACGGAAGAAAAACGTTTCCCTGTGGGGCTCTCCAGAAAACCCAGATGAGGATCAACCTGCTCGGGCCTCGACGGTACCCGAACTGGATAGGCTGCTCTGGGCACTCATGCTCTGCCTGACACAGCCTGAAGCCAGACGTCCAGAGAGACAAGGAGACAGCTGGCCGCACACCCAGCACTTCGGACACGCCATGGTCTTATGCCGTCACCTCATCCTAACCTTGGTTTTCAGATATCTGAACCAAGACATTATATCAATTCTTCACACAGCTGGGTATAGCAAGCACAAAACAGAACTCCTCCTTCCCCATGGCTGTCAAGCTTGCTCTTGGCATGGAGTCACACCTTCAGGGTGGGAGAAACCTTCATGGCTTCTGATGCCACGCCCAATCTTGAGTGCTGCTTTTGCACAAATTCACACTATGACCCTCAGCATGAGCCCCATGTCAAAGAAAGGCCTGTCAGGGCCTGGACCAAGAGCCCACATATGGGGATTGCCAAGCCCCTATGCATGCAATCCTCACCACGGTTTGAATTTTCCAGTCGCCCCGCCCGTACCTGGAGCTCTGATCTGGAATCCCTTTCTTGGAGAGACCCATGAGCCAGACAACACGACTCCACCCTTCCCACAAAATGACCCCAAACTCTTGGGAGCTGGGACAAATCCCCAAAGAGGGATACTCGTCCACAGTAACTGAGGCCACCGCTCCAATCCACGGCTATCCCGGACACAACATCCAGAGACAAAAGCCTGAAGGAACGCCTCCCACTCGCCCTTGTTTCAGAGGCCCAGGAGCTCCCTCTCGGGCTGTACATCCGGCCTGCCATACCCTAGGCGCCACTCATAAGCTGAGTTTGTGTATTCAGAATTCTTTGCCCACAGCCTGGACCCACACAACATCCAGGCTAGGGCCTCTGGACCAAACAGCGAAAGATTGTGCCTGCCCTCTCCAAGGAAAGTGTGCCCAATCCATTGACCACAACCGTACAGGTTACGGAAAAGCTCCAAGGTCCCTGAGGCCATCAATAGTATAGACCACCCTGGACTAAGAAGGGCTTTCTGTCACCAGCGGAGCAACTATCTCCACTTAGACTCTCAGACAGTGTCCCCAGAGACAGAAGGTTGAAATGGACAGGCCCCCAGGCCCTAATCTGAACCTTAGCTTTGGTTTCCATATTTCCGTTCTCAGAGGACTGTTTTCGTAGACCAGCACATGGGGCTTTTCTGAGGCACCAAACCAAACCTCTCTCATCTCCACATGGGCAGCTTTCTTACTGGGATGTATCAAACACTTCAGGTAGGAGAGTTCCGCTGGGCCACCGAACAACCAGCACATTCCAAGGTCTCCATGTACCCAAACGGACATTATGACGCATCGTCAGGAGAGGCCATTTCATCTCAGCGCCCTGGGTCGCATGTTCCAGAGGCAGCAGATCAAACATATCTTGTCGCTAATAGCCAATGGGAATGCGAGGCATGCTGTACAGGGATCCATCCTTCGAACCCTGCTCTCCAGTCCTTCCATATGGTATGTCCTGGAGCCATGCAACAGGACTCGAATGTCCCGCAGAAGGAAACCTTGTGGTTTGGGGCAACCTCCAAACTCAGCGTGGGAAAACTTCCTTGGCCTCATGAGGCCCCCACTTCATGAAGGTGCCATCATGGACACATACTCCAGCCTCAGCCAACGTCTGATCCTCAGCCTGACTTCAGATGCAGGAGATTTTGATTCAGCCTCTGCAGAGTGGGCCTGCTCTGCCCTTGGCTCCAATCCTCACACTAGCTTGTGTTTTCAGACTTCCGTCCTCACACTCCTGGCCCACAAACCCTCCCTACTGGGAATTCTGGGGCCACAATGAAGCACTGTGCCTGCCTCCCAGGAGAAAAACATTGTCTATGGCGCTGCCCAGAGACCCCAAATGAGGATCAATCTGCTTGGCCCTCGGCAACACCCCAATTGCATAGGCTACCTTAAACAGTGATGCTCTGTCGCAAATAGGCTGAGCCCAGACCTTCCAACAGACACCGACACAGCTGGCTGCACACCCAGCACATTGGACCCGCCACTGCCTTAGGCCACCATCCATTCCCAACCTGGGTTTTCAGTCATCGGAACCTAGACCTTATCTCCAATCCCTGCACAGGGGGGAACCTGATGCACAAGTCAGAACCCCTCCTTCCCCCTGGCAAGAAACCTTGCTGCTGGCAGTGAGTCAAACCTTCAGTGTAGGAGAAAACGGCATGGCCCATGAGGCCACGCCCAAGCCTGAGGGCCGCCTTGGGCACAAACACACATTGTGCCCCTCAGCGTGAGTACCTTTTTCAAGTCACGCCTCTCAGTGACTGGACCAAGAGCCCGCATATGTGGCTTGCCATGCCCATAGGCACCCAGGACTAACTAGATGGTGTGTATTCCAGTTGAGGGAACCCACTGCTGTGCTCTAGAGTCCCTCTTCTGGGGTGGTCCCCTGTGGCAGAAAACAGTACTCTTCATTCCCACAGAATGAACACAAACATTTGGGAGCTTGGACAATCCCCCGAGAGGAAGGCTCTTCCTCGGCCTCTGAGACAACCCCTACCCTGACCGGACACTGTAAACGCAACACCCAG
This sequence comes from Mustela nivalis, assembly GCF_964662115.1. Taxonomy (NCBI): domain Eukaryota; kingdom Metazoa; phylum Chordata; class Mammalia; order Carnivora; family Mustelidae; genus Mustela; species Mustela nivalis. The sequence continues at coordinate 218,313 of NW_028136290.1, forward strand.
AGACAAAAGCCTGAGTGACTGCCTCCCACTTGCCCTACTTTGATTTCCAGAGGATCTCCCCTCACGGACTAGAGATCAGACCTGCCATTTCATTGGCCCCTAGCTGAGCCAAGTTTGCTTTTTCAGACATCTGTCCCCACAGCCCTGGCAAACACAGCCTCTAGGCTGGGTCCTCTGGAGCCATACCACAGGACCGTGCCTGCTCTCTCCTGGGAAACTGTGTCCATTCCTTTGGCCACACACCTCCAGAATATGAGAAACCTCAAGGCCTCCGAGGACATCCCACTACTGGGAGCCTCACTGGACTCACAGGGGCATTCGGACACAAGCTGAGCAGCTACATCCATGAATGCATGCACACAGATGTCAACAGAGATAGAAGGTTGAGCCGGACAGGCCTTTAGGCCGTAGTCTCAACTCTTGCTTTGGTTTCCAGGTGTCACTCCTCAGAGGCTTTGGTTCGAAGAACAGGGTATGGGGCTTTCCTGAGGCACGGAACAGAACTCCTCTCGTCTCCACATGGGAAGTTTCCTTGTTGGAGCCGTGTCAAACACCTCATGTTGGAGAATCCTGCAGAGTCCCTGAGCCACCTCCACATTCCAAAGTCTTCCAGGCCACCAAGCCACAGTAGGACTCATCTTCAGGAGAGTCCATTTCAACTCTCCCCTCTGGGTAGCTCACCCAGGAGCCCGCAGATTGAGCCTGCCTTGTCCTGACTAAAGAGTGGGAATATGAGGTGGCGTTCCCAGGCATCCATGCTTAGACACCTGCTCTCGAGTCTTTCCATATGGGGCCTCTTGGAACCATCCAATAGGACTCGACTGTCGTGCAGAAGGTAACCTACAGTTTTGGAGCAGTTCACAAATCCCATCGTAGCCAAAACTTTCTGGCCTCATGAAGCCCCCACACCCTTCAGGAAGAGGCCATGCTGGACAAGAACTCTAGCCTGAGACACGTCATAGTTGACATGACCTCAGTGCAGGAGATCTCGATTCAGCCTCTGCAGATTGGGCCTGCCGTGCCCTCGGTCCCAAACCTCACGCTAGCTTGTGTTTTCAGACTTCCTTCCTCACACTCCTGGCAAACAAGCCCTCCGGACTAGGAACTCCGGAACCAAAACCCAGCCCAGTGTCTGCCCAACGGAAGAAAAATGTTTCCCTGTGGGGCTCTCCAGAAAACCCAGATGAGGATCAACCTGCTCGGGCCTCGACCGTACCCGAACTGGATAGGCTGCTGTGTGCACTCTTGCTCTGCCTGACACAGCCTGAAGCCAGACGACAAGACAGACAAGGAGACAGCTGGCCGCACACCCAGCACTTCGGACACGCCATGGTCTTATGCCGTCACCTCATCCTAACCTTGGTTTTCAGATATCTGAACCTAGACATTATATCAATTCTCCACACAGCTGGGTATAGCAAGCACAAAACAGAACTCCTCCTTCCCCATGGCTGTCAAGCTTGCTCTTGGCATGGAGTCACACCTTCAGGGTGGGAGAAACCTTCATGGCCCCTGATGCCACGCCCAAACTTGAGTGCTGCTTGGGCACAAATTCACACTGTGACCCTCAGCATGAGCCCCATGTCAAAGAAAGGCCTGTCAGGGCCTGGACCATGAGCCCACATATGGCGCTTACCAAGCCCCTATGCACACAATCCTCACCACGGTTTGAATTTTCCAGTCGCCCCGCCTGAACCTGGACCTCTGCTCTGGAATCCCTTTCTTGGAGAGACCCATGAGCCAGACAACACGACTCCACCCTTCCCACAAAATGACCCCAAACTCTTGGGAGCTGGGACAAATCCCCAGAGAGGGATACTCGTCCACAGTACCTGAGGCCACCGCTCCAATCCACGGCTATCCCGGACACAACATCCAGAGACAAAAGCCTGAAGGAACGCCTCCCACTCGCCCTTGTTTCAGAGGCCCAGGAGCTCCCTCTCGGGCTGTACATCCGGCCGGCCATACCCTAGGCGCCACTCATAAGCTGAGTTTGTGTATTCAGACTTCTGTGCCCACAGCCTGGACCCACACAACATCCAGGCTAGGGCCTCTGGACCAAACAGCGAAAGATTGTGCCTGCCCTCTCCAAGGAAAGTGTGCCCAATCCATTGACCACAACCCTACAGGTTAGGGAAAAGCTCCAAGGTCCCTGAGGCCAGCAATAGTATAGGCCACCCTGGACTAAGAGGGGCTCTCTGACACCAGCGGAGCAACTATCTCCACTTAGACTCTCAGACAGTGTCCCCAGAGACAGAAGGTTGAAATGGACAGGCCCCCAGGCCCTAATCTGAACCTTAGCTTTGGTTTCCATGTTTCCGTTCTCAGAGGACTGTTTTCGTAGACCAGCACATGGGGTTTTTCTGAGGCACCAAACCAAACCTCTCTCATCTCCACATGGGCAGCTTTCTTACTGGGATGTATCAAACACTTCAGGTAGGAGAGTTCCGCAGGGCCACTGAACAACCAGCACATTCCAAGGTCTCCATGGGCCCAAACGCACATTATGACGCATCCTCAGGAGAGGCCATTTCAACTCAGGCCCCTGGGTCGCGTGTTCCAGAGGCAGCAGATCAAACATATCTTGTCGCTAATAGCCAATGGGAATGCGAGGCATGCTGTACAGGGATCCATCCTTCGAACCCTGCTCTCCAGTCCTTCCATATGGTATGTCCTGGAGCCATGCAACAGGACTCGAATGTCCCGCAGAAGGAAACCTTGTGGTTTGGGGCAACCTCCAAACTCAGCGTGGGAAAACTTCCTTGGCCTCATGAGGCCCCCACTTCATGAAGGTGCCATCATGGACACATACTCCAGCCTCAGCCAACGTCTGATCCTCAGCCTGACTTCAGATGCAGGAGATTTTGATTCAGCCTCTGCAGAGTGGGCCTGCTCTGCCCTTGGCTCCAATCCTCACACTAGCTTGTGTTTTCAGACTTCCGTCCTCACACTCCTGGCCCACAAACCCTCCCTACTGGGAATTCTGGGGCCACAATGAAGCACTGTGCCTGCCTCCCAGGAGAAAAACATTTTCTATGGCGCTGCCCAGAAACCCCAAATGAGGATCAATCTGCTTGGCCCTCGGCAACACCCCAATTGCATAGGCTACCTTAAACAGTGATGCTCTGTCGCAAATAGCCTGAGCCCAGACCTTCCAACAGACACGGACACAGCTGGCTGCACACCCAGCACATTGGACCCGCCACTGCCTTAGGCCACCATCCATTCCCAACCTGGGTTTTCAGTCATCGGAACCTAGACCTTATCTCCAATCCCTGCACAGGGGGAACCTGATGCACAAGTCAGAACCCCTACTTCCCCCTGGCAAGAAACCTTGCTGCTGGCAGTGAGTCAAACCTTCAGTGTAGGAGAAAACGGCATGGCCCATGAGGCCACGCCCAAGCGTGAGGGCCGCCTTGGGCACAAACACACATTGTGACCCTCAGCGTGAGTACCTTATTCAAGTAACGCCTCTCAGTGACTGGACCAAGAGCCCGCATATGTGGCTTGCCATGCCCATAGGCACCCAGGACTAACTAGATGGTGTATATTCCAGTTGAGGGAACCCACTGCTGTGCTCTAGAGTCCCTCTCCTGGGGGGTCCCCTGTGGCAGAATACAGTACTCTTCATTCCCACAGAATGAACACAAACACTTGGGAGCTTGGACAATCCCCTGAGAGGAAGGCTCTTCCTCGGCCTCTGAGACAACCCCTACCCTGACCGGACACTGTAAACACAACACCCAGAGACAAAATCCTGAGTGACTGCCTCCCACTTGCCCTACTTTGATTTCCAGAGGATCTCCCATCACGGACTAGAGATCAGGCCTGCCATTACATTGGCCCCTAGCTGAGCCAAGTTTGCTTTTTCAGACATCTGTCCCCACAGCCCAGGCAAACACAGCCTCTAGGCTGGGTCCTCTGGAGCCATACCACAGGACCGTGCCTGCTCTCTCCTGGGAAACTGTGTCTATTCCTTTGGCCACACACCTCCAGAATATGAGAAACCTCAAGGCCTCCGAGGACATCCCACTACTGGGAGCCTCACTGGACTCACAGGGGCATTCGGACACAAGCTGAGCAGCTACATCCATGAATGCATGCACACAGATGTCAACAGAGATAGAAGGTTGAGCCGGACAGGCCTTTAGGCCGTAGTCTCAACTCTTGCTTTGGTTTCCAGGTGTCACTCCTCAGAGGCTTTGGTTCGAAGAACAGGGTATGGGGCTTTCCTGAGGCACGGAACAGAACTCCTCTCGTCTCCACATGGGAAGTTTCCTTGTTGGAGCCGTGTCAAACACCTCATGTTGGAGAATCCTGCAGAGTCCCTGAGCCACCTCCACATTCCAAGGTCTCCCAGGCCACCAAGCCACAGTAGGACTCATCTTCAGGAGAGTCCATTTCAACTCTCCCCTCTGGGTAGCTCACCCAGGAGCCCGCAGATTGAGCCTGCCTTGTCCTGACTAAAGAGTGGGAATATGAGGTGGCGTTCCCAGGCATCCATGCTTAGACACCTGCTCTCGAGTCTTTCCATATGGGGCCTCTTGGAACCATCCAATAAGACTCGACTGTCGTGCAGAAGGTAACCTTCAGTTTTGGAGCAGTTTTCAAATCCCATCGTAGCCAAAACTTTCTGGCCTCATGAAGCCCCCACACCCTTCAGGAAGAGGCCATGCTGGACAAGAACTCTAGCCTGAGGCACGTCTCATAGTTGACATGACCTCAGTGCAGGAGATCTCGATTCAGCCTCTGCAGAGTGGGCCTGCCGTGCCCTCGGTCCCAAACCTCACGCTAGCTTGTGTTTTCAGACTTCCTTCCTCACACTCCTGGCAAACAAGCCCTCCGGACTAGGAACTCCAGAACCAAAACCCAGCCCAGTGTCTGCCCAACGGAAGAATAACGTTTCCCTGTGGGGCTCTCCAGAAAACCCAGATGAGGATCAACCTGCTCGGGCCTCGACGGTACCCGAACTGGATAGGCTGCTCTGGGCACTCATGCTCTGCCTGACACAGCCTGAAGCCAGACGTCCAGACAGACAAGGAGACAGCTGGCCGCACACCCAGCACTTCGGACACGCCATGGTCTTATGCCGTCACCTCATCCTAACCTTGGTTTTCAGATATCTGAACCTAGACATTATATCAATTCTCCACACAGCTGGGTATAGCAAGCACAAAGCAGAACTCCTCCTTCCCCATGGCTGTCAAGCTTGCTCTTGGCATGGAGTCACACCTTCAGGGTGGGAGAAACCTTCATGGCCCCTGATGCCACGCCCAAACTTGAGTGCTGCTTGGGCACAAATTCACACTGTGACCCTCAGCATGAGCCCCATGTCAAAGAAAGGCCTGTCAGGGCCTGGACCAAGAGCCCACATATGGGGCTTGCCAAGCCCCTATGCACCCAATCCTCACCACGGTTTGAATTTTCCAGTCGCCCCGCCCGTACCTGGAGCTCTGCTCTGGAATCCCTTTCTTGGAGAGACCCATGAGCCAGACAACACGACTCCACCCTTCCCACAAAATGACCCCAAACTCTTGGGAGCTGGGACAAATCCCCAGAGAGGGATACTCTTCCACAGTACCTGAGGCCACCGCTCCAATCCACGGCTATCCCGGACACAACATCCTGAGACAAAAGCCTGAAGGAACGCCTCTCACTCGCCCTTGTTTCAGAGGCCCAGGAGCTCCCTCTAGGGCTACATCCGGCCTGCCATACCCTAGGCGCCACTCATAAGGTAGTTTGTGTATTCAGACTTCTGTGCCCACAGCCTGGACCCACACAACATCCAGGCTAGGGCCTCTGGACCAAACAGCGAAAGATTGTGCCTGCCCTCTCCAAGGAAAGCGTGCACAATCCATTGACCACAACCCTACAGGTTAGGGAAAAGCTCCTAGGTCCCTGAGGCCATCAATAGTATAGGTCACCCTGGACTAAGAGGGACTCTCTGACACCAGCGGAGCAACTATCTCCACTTAGACTCTCAGACAGTGTCCCCAGAGACAGAAGGTTGAAATGGACAGGCCCCCAGGCCCTAATCTGAACCTTAGCTTTGGTTTCCATGTTTCCGTTCTCAGAGGACTGTTTTCGTAAACCAGCACATGGGGCTTTTTTGAGGCACCAAACCAAACATCTCTCATCTCCACATGGGCAGCTTTCTTACTGGGATGTATCAAACACTTCAGGTAGGAGAGTTCCGCAGGGCCACCGAACAACCAGCACATTCCATGGTCTCCATGGACCCAAACGCACATTATGACGCATCCTCAGGAGAGGCCATTTCAACTCAGGCCCCTGGGTCGCGTGTTGCAGAGGCAGCAGATCAAACATATCTTGTCGTTAATAGCCAATGGGAATGCGAGGCATGCTGTACAGGGATCCATCCTTCGAACCCTGCTCTCCAGTCCTTCCATATGGTATGTCCTGGAGCCATGCAACAGGACTCGAATGTCCCGTAGAAGGAAACCTTGTGGTTTGGGGCAACCTCCAAACTCAGCGTGGGAAAACTTCCTTGGCCTCATGAGGCCCCCACTTCATGAAGGTGCCATCATGGACACATACTCCAGCCTCAGCCAACGTCTGATCCTCAGCCTGACTTCAGATGCAGGAGATTTTGATTCAGCCTCTGCAGAGTGGGCCTGCTCGGCCCTTGGCTCCAATCCTCACACTAGCTTGTGTTTTCAGACTTCCGTCCTCACACACCTGGCCCACAAACCCTCCCTACTGGGAATTCTGGGGCCACAATGAAGCACTGTGCCTGCCTCCCAGGAGAAAAACATTGTCTATGGCGCTGCCCAGAAACCCCAAATGAGGATCAAACTGCTTGGCCCTCGGCAACACCCCAATTGCATAGGCTACCTTAAACAGTGATGCTCTGTCGCAAATAGGCTGAGCCCAGACCTTCCAACAGACACCGACACAGCTGGCTGCACACCCAGCACATTGGACCCGCCACTGCCTTAGGCCACCATCCATTCCCAACCTTGGTTTTCAGTCATCGGAACCTAGACCTTATCTCCAATCCCTGCACAGGGGGAAACCTGATGCACAAGTCAGAACCCCTCCTTCCCCATGGCAAGAAACCTTGCTGCTGGCAGTGAGTCAAAACTTCAGTGTAGGAGAAAACGGCATGGCCCATGAGGCCACGCCCAAGCGTGAGGGCCGCCATGGGCACAAACACACATTGTGACCCTCAGCGTGAGTACCTTATTCAAGTAACGCCTCTCAGTGACTGCACCAAGAGCCCGCATATGTGGCTTGCCATGCCCATAGGCACCCAGGACTAACTAGATGGTGTGTATTCCAGTTGAGGGAACCCACTGCTGTGCTCTAGAGTCCCTCTCCTGGGGGGTCCCCTGTGGCAGAAAACAGTACTCTTCATTCCCACAGAATGAACACCAACACTTGGGAGCTTGGACAATCCCCCGAGAGGAAGGCTCTTCCTCGGCCTCTGAGACAACCCCTACCCTGACCGGACACTGTAAACGCAACACCCAGAGACAAAATCCTGAGTGACTGCCTCCCACTTGCCCTACTTTGATTTCCAGAGGATCTCCCCTCACGGACTAGAGATCAGGCCTGCCATTACATTGGCCCCTAGCTGAGCCAAGTTTGCTTTTTCAGACATCTGTCCCCACAGCCCTGGCAAACACAGCCTCTAGGCTGGGTCCTCTGGAGCCATACCACAGGACCGTGCCTGCTCTCTCCTGGGAAACTATGTCCATTCCTTGGCCACACACCTCCAGAATATGAGAAACCTCAAGGCCTCCGAGGACATCCCACTACTGGGAGCCTCACTGGACTCACAGGGGCATTCGGACACAAGCTGAGCAGCTACATCCATGAATGCATGCACACAGATGTCAACAGAGTAGAAGGTTGAGCCGGACAGGCCTTTAGGCCGTAGTCTCAACTCTTGCTTGGTTTCCAGGTGTCACTCCTCAGAGGCTTTGGTTCGAAGAACAGGGATTGGGGCTTTCCTGAGGCACGGACCAGAACTCCTCTCGTCTCCACATGGGAAGTTTCCTTGTTGGAGCCGTGTCAAACACCTCATGTTGGAGAATCCTGCAGAGTCCCTGAGCCACCTCCACATTCCAAGGTCTCCCAGGCCACCAAGCCACAGTAGGACTCATCTTCAGGAGAGTCCATTTCAACTCTCCCCTCTGGGTAGCTCACCCAGGAGCCCGCAGATTGAGCCTGCCTTGTCCTGACTAAAGAGTGGGAATATGAGGTGGCGTTCCCAGGCATCCATGCTTAGACACCTGCTCTCGAGTCTTTCCATATGGGGCCTCTTGGAACCATCCAATAGGACTCGACTGTCGTGCAGAAGGTAACCTTCAGTTTTGGAGCAGTTCACAAATCCCATCGTAGCCAAAACTTTCTGGCCTCATGAAGCCCCCACACCCTTCAGGAAGAGTCCATGCTGGACAAGAACTAGAGCCTGAGGCACGTCTCATAGTTGACATGACCTCAGTGCAGGAGATCTCGATTCAACCTCTGCAGAGTGGGTCTGCCGTGCCCTCGGTCCCAAACCTCACGCTAGCTTGTGTTTTCAGACTTCCTTCCTCACACTCCTGGCAAACAAGCCCTCCGGACTAGGAACTCCAGAACCAAAACCCAGCCCAGTGTCTGCCCAACGGAAGAAAAACGTTTCCCTGTGGGGCTCTCCAGAAAAACCCAGATGAGGATCAACCTGCTCGGGCCTCGACGGTACCCGAACTGGATAGGCTGCTCTGGGCACTCATGCTCTGCCTGACACAGCCTGAAGCCAGACGTCCAGACAGACAAGGAGACAGCTGGCCGCACACCCAGCACTTCGGACACGCCATGGTCTTATGCCGTCACCTCATCCTAACCTTGGTTTTCAGATATCTGAACCTAGACATTATATCAATTCTCCACACAGCTGGGTATAGCAAGCACAAAGCAGAACTCCTCCTTCCCCATGGCTGTCAAGCTTGCTCTTGGCATGGAGTCACACCTTCAGGGTGGGAGAAACCTTCATGGCCCCTGATGCCACGCCCAAACTTGAGTGCTGCTTGGGCACAAATTCACACTGTGACCCTCAGCATGAGCCCCATGTCAAAGAAAGGCCTGTCAGGGCCTGGACCAAGAGCCCACATATGGGGCTTGCCAAGCCCCTATGCACCCAATCCTCACCACGGTTTGAATTTTCCAGTCGCCCCGCCCGTACCTGGAGCTCTGCTCTGGAATCCCTTTCTTGGAGAGACCCATGAGCCAGACAACACGACTCCACCCTTCCCACAAAATGACCCCAAACTCTTGGGAGCTGGGACAAATCCCCAGAGAGGGATACTCGTCCACAGTACCTGAGGCCACCGCTCCAATCCACGGCTATCCCGGACACAACATCCAGAGACAAAAGCCTGAAGGAACGCCTCCCACTCGCCCTTGTTTCAGAGGCCCAGGAGCTCCATCTCGGGCTGTACATCCGGCCAGCCATACCCTAGGCGCCACTCATAAGCTGAGTTTGTGTATTCAGACTTCTGTGCCCACAGCCTGGACCCACACAACATCCAGGCTAGGGCCTCTGGACCAAACAGCAAAAGATTGTGCCTGCCCTCTCCAAGGAAAGTGTGCCCAATCCATTGACCACAACCCTACAGGTTAGGGAAAAGCTCCAAGGTCCCTGAGGCCATCAATAGTATAGGCCACCCTGGACTAAGAGGGGCTCTCTGACACCAGCGGAGCAACTATCTCCACTTAGACTCTCAGACAGTGTCCCCAGAGACGGAAGGTTGAAATGGACAGGCCCCCAGGCCCTAATCTGAACCTTAGCTTTGGTTTCCATGTTTCCGTTCTCAGAGGACTGTTTTCGTAGACCAGCACATGGGGCTTTTCTGAGGCACCAAACCAAACCTCTCTCATCTCCACATGGGCAGCTTTCTTACTGGGATGTATCAAACACTTCAGGTAGGAGAGTTCCGCAGGGCCACTGAACAACCAGCACATTCCAAGGTCTCCATGGACCCAAACGCACATTATGACGCATCCTCAGGAGAGGCCATTTCAACTCAGCCCCCTGGGTCGCGTGTTCCAGAGGCAGCAGATCAAACATATTTTGTCGCTAATAGCCAATGGGAATGCGAGGCATGCTGTACAGGGATCCATCCTTCGAACCCTGCTCTCCAGTCCTTCCATATGGTATGTCCTGGAGCCATGCAACAGGACTCGAATGTCCCGCAGAAGGAAACCTTGTGGTTTGGGGCAACCTCCAAACTCAGCGTGGGAAAACTTCCTTGGCCTCATGAGGCCCCCACTTCATGAAGGTGCCATCATGGACACATACTCCAGCCTCAGCCAACGTCTGATCCTCAGCCTGACTTCAGATGCAGGAGATTTTGATTCAGCCTCTGCAGAGTGGGCCTGCTCTGCCCTTGGCTCCAATCGTCACACTAGCTTGTGTTTTTAGACTTCCGTCCTCACACTCCTGGCCCACAAACCCTCCCTACTGAAATATCTGGGGCCACAATGAAGCACTGTGCCTGCCTCCCAGGAGAAAAACATTGTCTATGGCGCTGCCCAGTAACCCCAAATGAGGAACAAACTGCTTGGCCCTCGGCAACACCCCAATTGCATAGGCTACCTTAAACAGTGATGCTCTGTAGCAAATAGGCTGAGCCCAGACCTTCCAACAGACACCGACACAGCTGGCTGCACACCCAGCACATTGGACCCGCCACTGCCTTAGGCCACCATCCTTTCCCAACCTGGGTTTTCAGTCATCGGAACCTAGACCTTATCTCCAATCCCTGCACAGGGGGAAAACCTGATGCCCAAGTCAGAACCCCTCCTTCCCCATGGCAAGAAACCTTGCTGCTGGCAGTGAGTCATACCTTCAATGTAGGAGAAAACGGCATGGCCCATGAGGCCACGCCCAAGCGTGAGGGCCGCCTTGGGCACAAACACACATTGTGACCCTCTGCGTGAGTACCTTATTCAAGTAACGCCTCTCAGTGACTGGACCAAGAGCCCGCATATGTGGCTTGCCATGCCCATAGGCACCCAGGACTAACTAGATGGTGTGTATTCCAGTTGAGGTAACCCACTGCTGTGCTCTAGAGTCCCTCTCCTGGGAGGTCCCCTGTGACAGAAAACAGTACTCTTCATTCCCACAGAATGAACACAAACACTTGGGAGCTTGGACAATCCCCCGAGAGGAAGGCTCTTCCTCGGCCTCTGAGACAACCCCTACCCTGACCGGACACTGTAAACGCAACACCCAGAGACAAAATCCTGAGTGACTGCCTCCCACTTGCCCTACTTTGATTTCCAGAGGATCTCCCCTCACGGACTAGAGATCAGGTCTGTCCTTACAATGGCCCCTCGCTGAGCCAAGTTTCCTTTTTCAGACATCTGTCCCCACAGCCCTGGCAAACACAGCCTCTAGGCTGGGTCCTCTGGAGCCATACCACAGGACCGTGCCTGCTCTCTCCTGGGAAACTGTGTCCATTCCTTTGGCCACACACCTCCAGAATATGAGAAACCTCAAGGCCTCGAGGACATCCCACTACTGGGAGCCTCACTGGACTCACAGGGGCATTCGGACACAAGCTGAGCAGCTACATCCATGAATGCATGCACACAGATGTCAACAGAGATAGAAGGTTGAGCCGGACAGGCCTTTAGGCCGTAGTCTCAACTCTTGCTTTGGTTTCCAGGTGTCACTCCTCAGAGGCTTTGGTTCGAAGAACAGGGTATGGGGCTTTCCTGAGGCACGGAACAGAACTCCTCTCGTCTCCACATGGGAAGTTTCCTTGTTGGAGCCGTGTCAAACACCTCATGTTGGAGAATCCTGCAGAGTCCCTGAGCCACCTCCACATTCCAAGGTCTCCCAGGCCACCAAGCCACAGTAGGACTCATCTTCAGGAGAGTCCATTTCAACTCTCCCCTCTGGGTAGCTCACCCAGGAGCCCGCAGATTGAGCCTGCCTTGTCCTGACTAAAGAGTGGGAATATGAGGTGGCGTTCCCAGGCATCCATGCTTAGACACCTGTTCTCGTGTCTTTCCATATGGGGCCTCTTGAAACCATCCAATAGGACTCGACTGTCGTGCAGAAGGTAACCTTCAGTTTTGGAGCAGTTCACAAAACCCATCGTAGGCAAAACTTTCTGGCCTCATGAAGCCCCCACACCCTTCAGGAAGAGGCCATGCTGGACAAGAACTCTAGCCTGAGGCACGTCTCATAGTTGACATGACCTCAGTGCAGGAGATCTCGATTCAGCCTCTGCAGAGTGGGCCTGCCGTGCCCTCGGTCCCAAACCTCACGCTAGCTTGTGTTTTCAGACTTCCTTCCTCACACTCCTGGCAAACAAGCCCTCCGGACTAGGAACTCCAGAACCAAAACCCAGCCCAGTGTCTGCCCAACGGAAGAAAAACGTTTCCCTGTGGGGCTCTCCAGAAAACCCAGATGAGGATCAACCTGCTCGGGCCTCGACGGTACCCGAACTGGATAGGCAGCTCTGGGCACTCATGCTCTGCCTGACACAGCCTGAAGCCAGACGTCCAGACAGACAAGGAGACAGCTGGCCGCACACCCAGCACTTCGGACACGCCATGTTCTTATGCCGTCACCTCATCCTAACCTTGGTTTTCAGATATCTGAACCTAGACATTATATCAATTCTCCACACAGCTGGGTATAGCAAGCACAAAACAGAACTACTCCTTCCCCATGGCTGTCAAGCTTGCTCTTTGCATGGAGTCACACCTTCAGGGTGGGAGAAACCTTCATGGCCCCTGATGCCACGCCCAAACTTGAGTGCTGCTTGGGCCAAATTCACACTGTGACCCTCAGCATGAGCCCCATGTCAAAGAAAGGCCTGTCAGGGCCTGGACCAAGAGCCCACATATGGGGCTTGCCAAGCCCCTATGCACCCAATCCTCACCACGGTTTGAATTTTCCAGTCGACCCGACCGTACCTGGAGCTCTGCTCTGGAATCCCTTTCTTGGAGAGACCCATGAGCCAGACAACACGACTCCACCCTTCCCACAAAATGACCCCAAACTCTAGGGAGCTGGGACAAATCCCCAGAGAGGGATACTCGTCCACAGTACCTGAGGCCACCGCTCCAATCCACGGCTATCCCGGACACAACATCCAGAGACAAAAGCCTGAAGGAACGCCTCCCACTCGCCCTAGTTTCAGAGGCCCAGGAGCTCCCTCTCGGGCTGTACATCCGGCCGGCCATACCCTAGGCGCCACTCATAAGCTGAGTTTGTGTATTCAGACTTCTGTGCCCACAGCCTGGACCCACACAACATCCAGGCTAGGGCCTCTGGACCAAACAGCGAAAGATTGTGCCTGCCCTCTCCAAGGAAAGCGTGCACAATCCATTGACCACAAACCTACAGGTTAGGGAAAAGCTCCAAGGTCCCTGAGGCCATCAATATTATAGGCCACCCTGGACTAAGAGGGGCTCTCTGACACCAGCGGAGCAACTATCTCCACTTAGACTCTCAGACAGTGTCCCCAGAGACAGAAGGTTGAAATGGACAGGCCCCCAGGCCCTAATCTGAACCTTAGCTTTGGTTTCCATGTTTCCGTTCTCAGAGGACTGTTTTCGTAGACCAGCACATGGGGCTTTTCTGAGGCACCAAACCAAACCTCTCTCATCTCCACATGGGCAGCTTTCTTACTGGGATATATCAAACACTACAGGTAGGAGAGTTCTGCAGGGACACTGAACAACCAGCACATTCCAAGGTCTCCATGGACCCAAACGCACATTATGACGCATCCTCAGGAGAGGCCATTTCAACTCAGCCCCCTGGGTCGCGTGTTCCAGAGGCAGCAGATCAAACATATCTTGTCGCTAATAGCCAATGGGAATGCGAGGCATGCTGTACAGGGATCCATCCTTCGAACCCTGCTCTCCAGTCCTTCCATATGGTATGTCCAGGAGCCATGCAACAGGACTTGAATGTCCCGCAGAAGGAAACCTTGTGGTTTGGGGCAACCTCCAAACTCAGCGTGGGAAAACTTCCTTGGCCTCATGAGGCCCCCACTTCATGAAGGTGCCATCATGGACACATACTCCAGCCTCAGCCAACGTCTGATCCTCAGCCTGACTTCAGATGCAGGAGATTTTGATTCAGCCTCTGCAGAGTGGGCCTGCTCTGCCCTTGGCTCCAATCCTCACACTAGCTTGTGTTTTCAGACTTCCGTCCTCACACTCCTGGCCCACAAACCCTCCCTACTGGGAATTCTGGGGCCACAATGAAGCACTGTGCCTGCCTCCCAGGAGAAAAACATTGTCTATGGCGCTGCCCAGTGACCCCAAATGAGGATCAATCTGCTTGGCCCTCGACAACACCCCAAATGCATAGGCTACCTTAAACAGTGATGCTCTCTCGCAAATAGCCTGAGCCCAGACCTTCCAACAGACACGGACACAGCTGGCTGCACACCCAGCACATTGGACCCGCCACTGCCTTAGGCCACCATCCATTCCCAACCTGGGTTTTCAGTCATCGGAACCTAGACCTTATCTCCAATCCCTGCACAGGGGGGAACCTGATGCACAAGTCAGAACCCCTCCTTCCCCATGGCAAGAAACCTTGCTGCTGGCAGTGAGTCAAACCTTCAGTGTAGGAGAATACGGCATGGCCCATGAGGCCACGCCCAAGCATGAGGGCCGCCTTGGGCACAAACACACATTGTGACCCTCAGCGTGAGTACCTTATTCAAGTAACGCCTCTCAGTGACTGGACCAAGAGCCCGCATATGTGGCTTGCCATGCCCATAGGCACCCAGGACTAACTAGATGGTGTGTATTCCAGTTGAGGGAACCCACTGCTGTGCTCTAGAGTCCCTCTCCTGGGGGGTCCCCTGTGGCAGAAAACAGTACTCTTCATTGCCACAGAATGAACACCAACACTTGGGAGCTTGGACAATCCCCCGAGAGGAAGGCTCTTCCTCGGCCTCTGAGACAACCCCTACCCTGACCGGACACTGTAAACGCAACACCCAGAGACAAAATCCTGAGTGACAGCCTCCCACTTGCCCTACTTTGATTTCCAGAGGATCTCCCCTCACGGACTAGAGATCAGGCCTGCCATTACATTGGCCCCTAGCTGAGCCAAGTTTGCTTTTTCAGACTTCTGTCCCCACAGCCCTGGCAAACACAGCCTCTAGGCTGGGTCCTCTGGAGCCATACCACAGGACCGTGCCTGCTCTCTCCTGGGAAACTGTGTCCATTCCTTTGGCCACACACCTCCAGAATATGAGAAACCTCAAGGCCTCCGAGGACATCCCACTACTGGGAGCCTCACTGGACTCACAGGGGCATTCGGACACAAGCTGAGCAGCTACATCCATGAATGCATGCACACAGATGTCAACAGAGATAGAAGGTTGAGCCGGACAGGCCTTTAGGCCGTAGTCTCAACTCTTGCTTTGGTTTCCAGGTGTCACTCCTCAGAGGCTTTGGTTCGAAGAACAGGGTATGGGGCTTTCCTGAGGCACGGAACAGAACTCCTCTCGTCTCCACATGGGAAGTTTCCTTGTTGGAGCCGTGTCAAACACCTCATGTTGTAGAATCCTGCAGAGTCCCTGAGCCACCTCCACATTCCAAGGTCTCCCAGGCCACCAAGCCTCAGTAGGACTCATCTTCAGGAGAGTCCATTTCAACTCTCCCCTCTGGGTAGCTCACCCAGGAGCCCGCAGATTGAGCCTGCCTTGTCCTGACTAAAGAGTGGGAATATGAGGTGGCGTTCCCAGGCATCCATGCTTAGACACCTGCTCTCGAGTCTTTCCATATGGGGCCTCTTGGAACCATCCAATAGGACTCGACTGTCGTGCAGAAGGTAACCTTCAGTTTTGGAGCAGTTCACAAATCCCATCGTAGCCAAAACTTTCTGGCCTCATGAAGCCCCCACACCCTTCAGGAAGAGGCCATGCTGGACAAGAACTCTAGCCTGAGGCACGTCTCATAGTTGACATGACCTCAGTGCAGGAGATCTTGATTCAGCCTCTGCAGAGTGGGTCTGCCGTGCCCTCGGTCCCAAACCTCACGCTAGCTTGTGTTTTCAGACTTCCTTCCTCACACTCCTGGCAAACAAACCCTCCGGACTAGGAACTCCAGAACCAAAACCCAGCCCAGTGTCTGCCCAACGGAAGAAAAACGTTTCCCTGTGGGGCTCTCCAGAAAACACAGATGAGGATCAACCTGCTCGGGCCTCGACGGCACCCGAACTGGATAGGCTGCTCTGGGCACTCATGCTCTGCCTGACACAGCATGAAGCCAGACGTCCAGACAGACAAGGAGACAGCTGGCCGCACACCCAGCACTTCGGACACGCCATGGTCTTATGCCGTCACCTCATCCTAACCTTGGTTTTCAGATATCTGAACCTAGACATTATATCAATTCTCCACACAGCTGGGTATAGCAAGCACAAAACAGAACTCCTCCTTCCCCATGGCTGTCAAGCTTGCTCTTGGCATGCAGTCACACCTTCAGGGTGGGAGAAACCTTCATGGCCCCTGATGCCACGCCCAAACTTGAGTGCTGCTTGGGCACGAATTCACACTGTGACCCTCAGCATGAGCCCCATGTCAAAGAAAGGCCTGTCAGGGCCTGGACCAAGAGCCCACATATGGGGATTGCCAAGCCCCTATGCACCCAATTCTCACCACGGTTTCAATTTTCCAGTCGCCCCGCCCGTACCTGGAGCTCTGCTCTGGAATCCCTTTCTTGGACAGACCCATGAGCCAAACAACACGACTCCACCCTTCCCACAAAATGACCCCAAACTCTTGGGAGCTGGGACAAATCCCCAGAGAGGGATACTCGTCCACAGTACCTGAGGCCACCGCTCCAATCCACGGCTATCCCGGACACAACATCCAGAGACAAAAGCCTGAAGGAACGCCTCCCACTCGCCCTTGTTTCAGAGGCCCAGGAGCTCCATCTCGGGCTGTACATCCGGCCAGCCATACCCTAGGCGCCACTCATAAGCTGAGTTTGTGTATTCAGACTTCTGTGCCAACAGCCTGGACCCACACAACATCCAGGCTAGGGCCTCTGGACCAAACAGCGAAAGATTGTGCCTGCCCTCTCCAAGGAAAGTGTGCCCAATCCATTGACCACAACCCTACAGGTTAGGGAAAAGCTCCAAGGTCCCTGAGTCCATCAATAGTATAGGCCACCCTGGACTAAGAGGGGCTCTCTGACACCAGCGGAGCAACTATCTCCACTTAGACTCTCAGACAGTGTCCCCAGAGACGGAAGGTTGAAATGGACAGGCCCCCAGGCCCTAATCTGAACCTTAGCTTTGGTTTCCATGTTTCCGTTCTCAGAGGACTGTTTTCGTAGACCAGCACATGGGGCTTTTCTGAGGCACCAAACCAAACCTCTCTCATCTCCACATGGGCAGCTTTCTTACTGGGATGAATCAAACACTTCAGGTAGGAGAGTTCCGCAGGGCCACTGAACAACCAGCACATTCCAAGGTCTCCATGGACCCAAACGCACATTATGACGCATCCTCAGGAGAGGCCATTTCAAATCAGCCCCCTGGGTCGCGTGTTCCAGAGGCAGCAGATCAAACATATCTTGTCGCTAATAGCCAATGGGAATGCGAGGCATGCTGTACAGGGATCCATCCTTGAACCCTGCTCTCCAGTCCTTCCATATGGTATGTCCTGGAGCCATGCAACAGGACTCGAATGTCCCGCAGAAGAAAACCTTGTGGTTTGGGGCAACCTCCAAACTCAGCGTGGGAAAACTTCCTTGGCCTCATGAGGCCCCCACTTCATGAAGGTGCCATCATGGACACATACTCCAGCCTCAGCCAACGTCTGATCCTCAGCCTGACTTCAGATGCAGGAGATTTTGATTCAGCCTCTGCAGAGTGGGCCAGCTCTGCCCTTGGTTCCAATCCTCACACTAGCTTGTGTTTTCAGACTTCCGTCCTCACACTCCTGGCCCACAAACCCTCCCTAGTGGGAATTCTGGGGCCACAATGAAGCACTGTGCCTGCCTCCCAGGAGAAAAAACATTGTCTATGGCGCTGCCCAGTGACCCCAAATGAGGATCAATCTGCTTGGCCCTCGGCAACACCCCAATTGCATAGGCTACCTTAAACAGTGATGCTCTGTCGCAAATAGCCTGAGCCCAGACCTTCCAACAGACACCGACACAGCTGGCTGCACACCCAGCACATTGGACCCGCCACTGCCTTAGGCCACCATCCATTCCCAACCTGGGTTTTCAGTCATCGGAACCTAGACCTTATCTCCAATCCCTGCACAGGGGGGAACCTGATGCACAAGTCAGAACCCCTCCTTCCCCATGGCAAGAAACCTTGCTGCTGGCAGTGAGTCAAACCTTCAGTGTAGGAGAAAACGGCATGGCCCATGAGGCCACGCCCAAGCGTGAGGGCCGCCTTGGGCACAAACACACATTGTGACCCTCAGCGTGAGTACCTTATTCAAGTAACGCCTCTCAGTGACTGGACCAAGAGCCCGCATATGTGGCTTGCCATGCCCATAGGCACCCAGGACTAACTAGATGGTGTGTATTCCAGTTGAGGGAACCCACTGCTGTGCTCTAGAGTCCCTCTCCTGGGGGGTCCCCTGTGGCAGAAAACAGTACTCTTCATTCCCACAGAATGAACACAAACACTTGGGAGCTTGGACAATCCCCCGAGAGGAAGGCTCTTCCTCGGCCTCTGAGACAACCCCTACCCTGACCGGACACTGTAAACGCAACACCCAGAGACAAAATCCTGAGTGACTGCCTCCCACTTGCCCTACTTTGATTTCCAGAGGATCTCCCCTCACGGACTAGAGATCAGGCCTGCCATTTCATTGGCCCCTAGCTGAGCCAAGTTTGCTTTTTCAGACTTCTGTCCCCACAGCCCTGGCAAACACAGCCTCTAGGCTGGGTCCTCTGGAGCCATACCACAGGACCGTGCCTGCTCTCTCCTGGGAAACTGTGTCCATTCCTTTGGCCACACACCTCCAGAATATGAGAAACCTCAAGGCCTCCGAGGACATCCCACTACTGGGAGCCTCACTGGACTCACAGGGGCATTCGGACACAAGCTGAGCAGCTACATCCATGAATGCATGCACACAGATGTCAACAGAGATAGAAGGTTGAGCCGGACAGGCCTTTAGGCCGTAGTCTCAACTCTTGCTTTGGTTTCCAGGTGTCACTCCTCAGAGGCTTTGGTTCGAAGAACAGGGTATGGGGCTTTCCTGAGGCACGGAACAGAACTCCTCTCGTCTCCACATGGGAAGTTGCCTTGTTGGAGCCGTGTCAAACACCACATGTTGGAGAATCCTGCAGAGTCCCTGAGCCACCTCCACATTCCAAGGTCTCCCAGGCCACGAAGCCACAGTAGGACTCATCTTCAGGAGAGTCCATTTCAACTCTCCCCTCTGGGTAGCTCACCCAGGAGCCCACAGATTAAGCCTGCCTTGTCCTCACTAAAGAGTGGGAATATGTGGTGGCGTTCCCAGGCATCAATGCTTAGACACCTGCTCTCGAGTCTTTCCATATGGGGCCTCTTGGAACCATCCAATAGGACTCGACTGTCGTGCAGAATGTAACCTTCAGTTTTGGAGCAGTTCACAAATCCTATCGTAGCCAAAACTTTCTGGCCTCATGAAGCCCCCACACCCTTCAGGAAGAGGCCATGATGGACAAGACCTCTAGCCTGAGGCACGTATCATAGTTGACATGACCTCAGTGCAGGAGATTTCGATTCAGCCTCTGCAGAGTGGGCCTGCCATGCCCTCGGTCCCAAACCTCACGCTAGCTTGTGTTTTCAGACTTCCTTCCTCACACTCCTGGCAAACAAGCCCTCCGGACTAGGAACTCAACAACCAAAACCCAGCCCAGTGTCTGCCCAACGGAAGAAAAACGTTTCCGTGTGGGGCTCTCCAGAAAACCCAGATGAGGATCAACCTGCTCGGGCCTCGACGGCACCCGAACTGGATAGGCTGCTCTGGGCACTCATGCTCTGCCTGATACAGCCTGAAGCCAGACGTCCAGATAGAAAAGGAGACAGCTGGCCGCACACCCAGCACTTCGGACACGCCATGGTCTTATGCCGTCACCTCATCCTAACCTTGGTTTTCAGATATCTGAACCTAGACATTATATCAATTCTCCACACAGCTGGGTATAGCAAGCACAAAACAGAACTCCTCCTTCCCCATGGCTGTCAAGCTTGCTCTTGGCATGGTGTCACACCTACAGGGTGGGAGAAACCTTCATGGCCCCTGATGCCACGCCCAAACTTGAGTGCTGCTTGGGCACAAATTCACACTGTGACCCTCAGCATGAGCCCCATGTCAAAGAAAGGCCTGTCAGGGCCTGGACCAAGAGCCCACATATGGGGCTTGCCAAGCCCCTATGCACCCAATCCTCACCACGATTTGAATTTTCCAGTCGCCCCGCCCGTACCTGGAGCTCTGCTCTGGAATCCCTTTCTTGGAGAGACCCATGAGCCAGACAACATGACTCCACCCTTCCCACAAAATGACCCCAAACTTTTGGGAGCTGGGACAAATCCCCAGAGAGGGATACTCGTCCACAGTACCTGAGGCCACCGCTCCAATCCACGGCTATCCCGGACACAACATCCAGAGACAAAAGCCTGAAGGAACGCCTCCCACTCGCCCTTGTTTCAGAGGCCGAGGAGCTCCCTCTCGGGCTGTACATCCGGCCGGCCATACCCTAGGCGCCACTCATAAGCTGAGTTTGTGTATTCAGACTTCTGTGCCCACAGCCTGGACCCACACAACATCCAGGCTAGGGCCTCTGGACCAAACAGCGAAAGATTGTGCCTGCCCTCTCCAAGGAAAGTGTGCCCAATCCATTGACCACAACCCTACAGGTTAGTGAAAAGCTCCAAGGTCCCTGAGGCCATCAATAGTATAGGCCACCCTGGACTAAGAGGGGCTCTCTGACACCAGCGGAGCAACTATCTCCACTTAGACTCTCAGACAGTGTCCCCAGAGACAGAAGGTTGAAATGGACAGGCCCCCAGGCCCTAATCTGAACCTTAGCTTTGGTTTCCATGTTTCCGTTCTCAGAGGACTGTTTTCGTAGACCAGCACCTGGGGCTTTTCTGAGGCACCAAACCAAACCTCTCTCATCTCCACATGGGCAGCTTTCTTACTGGGATGTATCAAACACTTCAGGTAGGAGAGTTACGCAGGGCCACTGAACAACCAGCACATTCCAAGGTCTCCATGGACCCAAACGCACTTTATGACGCATCCTCAGGAGAGGCCATTTCAACTCAGCCCACTGGGTCGCGTGTTCCAGAGGCAGCAGATCAAACATATCTTGTTGCTAATAGCCAATAGGAATGCGAGGCATGCTGTACAGGGATCCATCCTTCGAACCCTGCTCTCCAGTCCTTCCATATGGTATGTCCTGGAGCCATGCAACAGGACTCGAATGTCCCGCAGAAGGAAACCTTGTGGTTTGGGGCAACCTCCAAAGTCAGCGTGGGAAAACTTCCTTGGCCTCATGAGGCCCCCACTTCATGAAGGTGCCATCATGGACACATACTCCAGCCTCAGCCAACGTCTGATCCTCAGCCTGACTTCAGATGCAGGAGATTTTGATTCAGCCTCTGCAGAGTGGGCCTGCTCTGCCCTTGGCTCCAATGCTCACACTAGCTTGTGTTTTCAGACTTCCGTCCTCACACTCCTGGCCCACAAACCCTCCCTACTGGGAATTCTGGGGCCACAATGAAGCACTGTGCCTGCCTCCCAGGAGAAAAACATTGTCTATGGCGCTGCCCAGAATCCCCAAATGAGGATCAAACTGCTTGGCCCTCGGCAACACCCCAATTGCATAGGCTACCTTAAACAGTGATGCTCTGTCGCAAATAGCCTGAGCCCAGACCTTCCAACAAACACCGACACAGCTGGCTGCACACCCAGCACATTGGACCCGCCACTGCCTTAGGCCACCATCCATTTCCAACCTGGGTTTTCAGTCATCGGAACCTAGACCTTATCTCCAATCCCTGCACAGGGGGGAACCTGATGCACAAGTCAGAACCCCTCCTTCCCCATGGCAAGAAACCTTGCTGCTGGCAGTGAGTCAAACCTTCAGTGTAGGAGAAAACGGCATGGCCCATGAGGCCACGCCCAAGCGTGAGGGCCGCCTTGGGCACAAACACACATTGTGACCCTCAGCGTGAGTACCTTATTCAAGTAACGCCTCTCAGTGACTGGACCAAGAGCCCGCATATGTGGCTTGCCATGCCCATAGGCACCCAGGACTAACTAGATGGTGTGTATTCCAGTTGAGGGAACCCACTGCTGTGCTCTAGAGTCCCTCTCCTGGGGGGTCCCCAGTGGCAGAAAACAGTACTCTACATTCCCACAGAATGAACACAAACACTTGGGAGCTTGGACAATCCCCCAAGAGGAAGGCTCTTTCTCGGCCTCTGAGACAACCCCTACCCTGACCGGACACTGTAAACGCAACACCCAGAGACAAAATCCTGAGTGACTGCCTCCCACTTGCCCTACTTTGATTTCCAGAGGATCTCCCCTCACGGACTAGAGATCAGGCCTGCCATTACATTGGCCCCTAGCTGAGCCAAGTTTGCTTTTTCAGACATCTGTCCCCACAGCCCTGGCAAACACAGCCTCTAGGCTGGGTCCTCTGGAGCCATACCACAGGACCTTGCCTGCTCTCTCCTGGGAAACTGTGTCCATTCTTTTGGCCACACCTCCAGAATATGAGAAACCTCAAGGCCTCCGAGGACATCCCACTACTGGGAGCCTCACTGGACTCACAGGGGCATTCGGACACAAGCTGAGCAGCTACATCCATGAATGCATGCACACAGATGTCAACGAGATCGAAGGTTGAGCCGGACAGGCCTTTAGGCCGTAGTCTCAACTCTTGCTTTGGTTTCCAGGTGTCACTCCTCAGAGGCTTTGGTTCGAAGAACAGGGTATGCGGCTTTCCTGACGCACGGAACAGAACTCCTCTCGTCTCCACATGGGAAGTTGCCTTGTTGGAGCCGTGTCAAACACCTCATGTTGGAGAATCCTGCAGAGTCCCTGAGCCACCTCCACATTCCAAGGTCTCCCAGGCCACCAAGCCAGAGTAGGACTCATCTTCAGGAGAGTCCATTTCAACTCTCCCCTCTGGGTAGCTCACCCAGGAGCCCGCAGATTGAGCCTGCCTTGTCCTGACTAAAGAGTGGGAATATGAGGTGGCGTTCCCAGGCATCCATGCTTAGACACCTGCTCTCGAGTCTTTCCATATGGGGCCTCTTGGAACCATCCAATAGGACTCGACTGTCGAGCAGAAGGTATCCTTCAGTTTTGGAGCAGTTCACAAATCCCATCGTAGCCAAAATTTTCTGGCCTCATGAAGCCCCCACACCCTTCAGGAAGAGGCCATGCTGGACAAAAACTCTAGCCTGAGGCACGTCTCATAGTTGACATGACCTCAGTGCAGGAGATCTCGATTCAGCCTCTGCAGAGTGGGCCTGCCGTGCCCTCGGTCCCAAACCTCACGCTAGCTTGTGTTTTCAGACTTCCTTCCTCACACTCCTGGCAAACAAGCCCTCCGGACTAGGAACTCCAGAACCAAAACCCAGCCCAGTGTCTGCCCAACGGAAGAAAAACGTTTCCCTGTGGGGCTCTCCAGAAAACCCAGATGAGGATCAACCTGCTCGGGCCTCGACGGCACCCGAACTGGATAGGCTGCTCTGGGCACATATGCTCTGCCTGACACAGCCTGAAGCCAGACGTCCAGATAGACAAGGAGACAGCTGGCCGCACACCCAGCACTTCGGACACGCCATGGTCTTATGCCGTCACCTCATCCAAACCTTGGTTTTCAGATATCTGAACCTAGACATTATATCAATTCTCCACACAGCTGGGTATAGCAAGCACAAAACAGAACTCCTCCTTCCCCATGGCTGTAAAGCTTTCTCTTGGCATGGAGTCACACCTTCAGGGTGGGAGAAACCTTCATGGCCCCTGATGCCACGCCCAAACTTGAGTGCTGCTTGGGCACAAATTCACACTGTGACCCTCAGCATGAGCCCCATGTCAAAGAAAGGCCTGTCAGGGCCTGGACCAAGAGCCCACATATGGGGCTTGCCAAGCCCCTATGCACCCAATCCTCACCACGGTTTGAATTGTCCAGTCGCCCCGCCCGTACCTGGAGCTCTGCTCTGGAATCCCTTTCTTGGAGAGACCCATGAGCCAGACAACACGACTCCACCCTTCCCACAAAATGACCCCAAACTCTTGGGAGCTGGGACAAATCCCCAGAGAGGGATACTCGTCCACAGTACCTGAGGCCACCGCTCCAATCCACGGCTATCCCGGACACAACATCCAGAGACAAAAGCCTGAAGGAACGCCTCCCACTCGCCCTTGTTTCAGAAACCCAGGAGCTCCCTTTCGGGCTGTACATCCGGCCGGCCATACCCTAGGCGCCACTCATAAGCTGAGTTTGTGTATTCAGACTTCTGTGCCCACAGCCTGGACCCACACAACATCCAGGCTAGGGCCTCTGGACCAAACAGCGAAAGATTGTGCCTGCCCTCTCCAAGGAAAGTGTGCCCAATCCATTGACCACAACCCTACAGGTTAGGAAAAAGATCCAAGGTCCCTGAGGCCATCAATAGTATAGGCCACCCTGGACTAAGAGGGGCTCTCTGACACCAGCGGAGCAACTATCTCCACTTAGACTCTCAGACAGTGTCCCCAGAGACAGAAGGTTGAAATGGACATGCCCCCAGGCCCTAATCTGAAGCTTAGCTTTGGTTTCCATGTTTCCGTTCTCAGAGGACTGTTTTCGTAGACCAGCACATGGGGCTTTTCTGAGGCACCAAACCAAACATCTCTCATCTCCACATGGGCAGCTTTCTAACTGGGATGTATCAAACACTTCAGGTAGGAGAGTTCCGCAGGGCCACTGAACAACCAGCACATTCCAAGGTCTCCATGGACCCAAACGCAATTATGAGGCATCCTCAGGAGAGGCCATTTCAACTCAGCCCCCTGGGTCGCGTGTTGCAGAGGCAGCAGATCAAACATATTTTGTCGCTAATGCCAATGGGAATGCGAGGCATGCTGTACAGGGATCCATCCTTCGAACCCTGCTCTCCAGTCCTTCCATATGGTATGTCCTGGAGCCATGCAACAGGACTCGAATGTCCCGCAGAAGGAAACCTTGTGGTGTGGGGCAACCTCCAAACTCAGCGTGGGAAAACTTCCGTGGCCTCATGAGGCCGCCACTTCATGAAGGTGCCATCATGGACACATACTCCAGCCTCAGCCAACGTCTGATCCTCAGCCTGACTTCAGATGCAGGAGATTTTGATTCAGCCTCTGCAGAGTGGGCCTGCTCTGCCCTTGGCTCCAATCCTCACACTAGCTTGTGTTTTCAGACTTCCGTCCTCACACTCCTGGCCCACAAACCCTCCCTACTGGGAATTCTGGGGCCACAATGAAGCACAGTGCCTGCCTCCCAGGAGAAAAACATTGTCTATGGCGCTGCCCAGAAACCCCAAATGAGGATCAAACTGCTTGGCCCTCGGCAACACCCCAATTGCATAGGCTACCTTAAACAGTGATGCTCTGTCGCAAATAGCCTGAGCCCAGACCTTCCAACAAACACCGACACAGCTGGCTGCACACCCAGCACATTGGACCCGCCACTGCCTTAGGCCACCATCCATTCCCAACCTGGGTTTTCAGTCATCGGAACCTAGACCTTATCTCCAATCCCTGCACAGGGGGGAACCTGATGCACAAGTCAGAACTCCTCCTTCCCCATGGCAAGAAACCTTGCTGCTGGCAGTGAGTCAAACCTTCAGTGTAGGAGAAAACGACATGGCCCATGAGGCCACGCCCAAGCGTGAGGGCCGCCTTGGGCACAAACACACATTGTGACCCTCAGCGTGAGTACCTTATTCAAGTAACGCCTCTCAGTGACTGGACCAAGAGCCCGCATATGTGGCTTGCCATGCCCATAGGCACCCAGGACTAACTAGATGGTGTGTATTCCAGTTGAGGGAACCCACTGCTGTGCTCTAGAGTCCCTCTCCTGGGGGGTCCCCAGTGGCAGAAAACAGTACTCTACATTCCCACAGAATGAACACAAACACTTGGGAGCTTGGACAATCCCCTGAGAGGAAGGCTCTTTCTCGTCCTCTGAGACAACCCCTACCCTGACCGGACACTGTAAACGCAACACCCAGAGACAAAATCCTGAGTGACTGCCTCCCACTTGCCCTACTTTGATTTCCAGAGGATCTCCCCTCACGGACTAGAGATCAGGCATGCCATTACGTTGGCCCCTTGCTGAGCCAAGTTTGCTTTTTTAGACTTCTGTCCCCACAGCCCTGGCAAACACAGCCTCTAGGCTGGGTCCTCGGAGCCATACCACAGGACCTTGCCTGCTCTCTCCTGGGAAACTGTGTCCATTCTTTTGGCCACACACCTCCAGAATATGAGAAACCTCAAGGCCTCCGAGGACATCCCACTACTGGGAGCCTCACTGGACTCACAGGGGCATTTGGACACAAGCTGAGCAGCTACATCCATGAATGCATGCACACAGATGTCAACGAGATTGAAGGTTGAGCCGGACAGGCCTTTAGGCCGTAGTCTCAACTCTTGTTTGGTTTCCAGGTGTCACTCCTCAGAGGCTTTGGTTCGAAGAACAGGGTATGGGGCTTTTCTGAGGCACGGAACAGAACTCCTCTCGTCTCCACATGGGAAGTTGCCTTGTTGGAGCCGTGTCAAACACCTCATGATGGAGAATCCTGCAGAGTCCCTGAGCCACCTCCACATTCCAAGGTCTCCCAGGCCACCAAGCCAGAGTAGGACTCATCTTCAGGAGAGTCCATTTCAACTCTCCCCTCTGGGTAGCTCACCCAGGAGCCCGCAGATTGAGCCTGCCTTGTCCTGACTAAAGAGTGGGAATATGAGGTGGCGTTCCCAGGCATCCATGCTTAGACACCTGCTCTCGAGTCTTTCCATATGGGGCCTCTTGGAACCATCCAATAGGACTCGACTGTCGAGCAGAAGGTATCCTTCAGTTTTGGAGCAGTTCACAAATCCCATCGTAGCCAAAATTTTCTGGCCTCATGAAGCCCCCACACCCTTCAGGAAGAGGCCATGCTGGACAAGAACTCTAGCCTGAGGCACGTCTCATAGTTGACATGACCTCAGTGCAGGAGATCTCGATTCAGCCTCTGCAGAGTGGGCCTGCCGTGCCCTCGGTCCCAAACCTCACGCTAGCTTGTGTTTTCAGACTTCCTTCCTCACACTCCTGGCAAACAAGCCCTCCGGACTAGGAACTCCAGAACCAAAACCCAGCCCAGTGTCTGCCCAACGGAAGAAAAACGTTTTCCTGTGGGGCTCTCCAGAAAACCCAGATGAGGATCAACCTGCTCGGGCCTCGACGGCACCCGAACTGGATAGGCTGCTCTGGGCACATATGCTCTGCCTGACACAGCCTGAAGCCAGACGTCCAGACAGACAAGGAGACAGCTGGCCGCACACCCAGCACTTCGGACACGCCATGGTCTTATGCCGTCACCTCATCCTAACCTTGGTTTTCAGATATCTGAACCTAGACATTATATCAATTCTCCACACAGCTGGGTATAGCAAGCACAAAACAGAACTCCTCCTTCCCCATGGCTGTAAAGCTTGCTCTTGGCATGGAGTCACACCTTCAGGGTGGGAGAAACCTTCATGGCCCCTGATGCCACGCCCAAACTTGAGTGCTGCTTGGGCACAAATTCACACTGTGACCCTCAGCATGAGCCCCATGTCAAAGAAAGGCCTGTCAGGGCCTGGACCAAGAGCCCACATATGGGGCTTGCCAAGCCCCTATGCACCCAATCCTCACCACGGTTTGAATTTTCCAGTCGCCCCGCCCGTACCTGGAGCTCTGCTCTGGAATCCCTTTCTTGGAGAGACCCATGAGCCAGACAACACGACTCCACCCTTCCCACAAAATGACCCCAAACTCTTGGGAGCTGGGACAAATCCCCAGAGAGGGATACTCGTCCACAGTACCTGAGGCCACCGCTCCAATCCACGGCTATCCCGGACACAACATCCAGAGACAAAAGCCTGAAGGAACGCCTCCCACTCGCCCTTGTTTCAGAAACCCAGGAGCTCCCTTTCGGGCTGTACATCCGGCCGGCCATACCCTAGGCGCCACTCATAAGCTGAGTTTGTGTATTCAGACTTCTGTGCCCACAGGCTGGACCCACACAACATCCAGGCTAGGGCCTCTGGACCAAACAGCGAAAGATTGTGCCTGCCCTCTCCAAGGAAAGTGTGCCCAATCCATTGACCACAACCCTACAGGTTAGGGAAAAGCTCCAAGGTCCCTGAGGCCATCAATAGTATAGGCCACCCTGGACTAAGAGGGGCTCTCTGACACCAGCGGAGCAACTATCTCCACTTAGACTCTCAGACAGTGTCCCCAGAGACAGAAGGTTGAAATGGACATGCCCCCAGGCCCTAATCTGAAGCTTAGCTTTGGTTTCCATGTTTCCGTTCTCAGAGGACTGTTTTCGTAGACCAGCACCTGGGGCTTTTTTGAGGCACCAAACCAAACATCTCTCATCTCCACATGGGCAGCTTTCTTACTGGGATGTATCAAACACTTCAGGTAGGAGAGTTCCGCAGGGCCACTGAACAACCAGCACATTCCAAGGTCTCCATGGACCCAAACGCAATTATGAGGCATCCTCAGGAGAGGCCATTTCAACTCAGCCCCCTGGGTCGCGTGTTGCAGAGGCAGCAGATCAAACATATTTTGTCGCTAATAGCCAATGGGAATGCGAGGCATGCTGTACAGGGATCCATCCTTCGAACCCTGCTCTCCAGTCCTTCCATATGGTATGTCCTGGAGCCATGCAACAGGACAAGAATGTCCCGCAGAAGGAAACCTTGTGGTGTGGGGCAACCTCCAAACTCAGCGTGGGAAAACTTCCTTGGCCTCATGAGGCCGCCACTTCATGAAGGTGCCATCATGGACACATACTCCAGCCTCAGCCAACGTCTGATCCTCAGCCTGACTTCAGATGCAGGAGATTTTGATTCAGCCTCTGCAGAGTGGGCCTGCTCTGACCTTGGCTCCAATCCTCACACTAGCTTGTGTTTTCAGACTTCCGTCCTCACACTCCTGGCCCACAAACCCTCCCTACTGGGAATTCTGGGGCCACAATGAAGCACAGTGCCTGCCTCCCAGGAGAAAAACATTGTCTATGGCGCTGCCCAGAAACCCCAAATGAGGATCAAACTGCTTGGCCCTCGGCAACACCCCAATTGCATAGGCTACCTTAAACAGTGATGCTCTGTCGCAAATAGCCTGAGACCAGACCTTCCAACAAACACCTACACAGCTGGCTGCACACCCAGCACATTGGACCCGCCACTGCCTTAGGCCACCATCCATTCCCAACCTGGGTTTTCAGTCATCGGAACCTAGACCTTATCTCCAATCCCTGCACAGGGGGGAACCTGATGCACAAGTCAGAACCCCTCCTTCCCCATGGCAAGAAACCTTGCTGCTGGCAGTGAGTCAAACCTTCAGTGTAGGAGAAAACGACATGGCCCATGAGGCCACGCCCAAGCGTGATGGCCGCCTTGGGCACAAACACACATTGTGACCCTCAGCGTGAGTACCTTATTCAAGTAACGCCTCTCAGTGACTGGGCCAAGAGCCCGCATATGTGGCTTGCCATGCCCATAGGCACCCAGGACTAACTAGATGGTGTGTATTCCAGTTGAGGGAACCCACTGCTGTGCTCTAGAGTCCCTCTCCTGGGGGGTCCCCTGTGGCAGAAAACAGTACTCTTCATTCCCACAGAATGAACACAAACACTAGGGAGCTTGGACAATCCCCCGAGAGGAAGGCACTTCCTCGGCCTCTGAGACAACCCCTCCCTGACCGGACACTGTAAACGCAACACCCAGAGACAAAATCCTGAGAGACTGCCTCCCACTTGCCCTACTTTGATTTCCAGAGGATCTCCCCTCACGGACTAGAGATCAGGCCTGCCATTACATTGGCCCCTAGCTGAGCCAAGTTTGCTTTTTCAGACATCTGTCCCCACAGCCCTGGCAAACACAGCCTCTAGGCTGGGTCCTCTGGAGCCATACCACAGGACCGTGCCTGCTCTCTTCTGGGAAACTGTGTCCATTCCTTTGGCCACACACCTCCAGAATATGAGAAACCTCAAGGCCTCCGAGGACATCCCAATACTGGGAGCCTCACTGGACTCACAGGGGCATTCGGACACAAGCTGAGCAGCTACATCCATGAATGCATGCACACAGATGTCAACAGAGATCGAAGGTTGAGCCGGACAGGCCTTTAGGCCGTAGTCTCAACTCTTGCTTTGGTTTCCAGGTGTCACTCAACAGAGGCTTTGGTTCGAAGAACAGGGTATGGGGCTTTCCTGAGGCACGGAACAGAACTCCTCTCGTCTCCACATGGGAAGTTTCCTTGTTGGAGCCGTGTCAAACACCTCATGTTGGAGAATCCTGCAGAGTCCCTGAGCCACCTCCACATTCCAAGGTCTCCCAGGCCACCAAGCCACAGTAGGACTCATCTTCAGGAGAGTCCATTTCAACTCTCCCCTCTGGGTAGCTCACCCAGGAGCCCGCAGATTGAGCCTGCCTTGTCCTGACTAAAGAGTGGGAATATGATGTGGCGTTCCCAGGCTTCCATGCTTAGACACCTGCTCTCGAGTCTTTCCATATGGGGCCTCTTGGAACCATCCAATAGGACTCGACTGTCGAGCAGAAGGTATCCTTCAGTTTTGGAGCAGTTCACAAATCCCATCGTAGGCAAAACTTTCTGGCCTCATGAAGCCCCCACACCCTTCAGGAAGAGGCCATGCTGGACAAGAACTCTAGCCTGAGGCCCGTCTCATAGTTGACATGACCTCAGTGCAGGAGATCTCGATTCAGCCTCTGCAGAGTGGGCCTGCCGTGCCCTCGGTCCCAAACCTCACGCTAGCTTGTGTTTTCAGACTTCCTTCCTCACACTCCTGGCAAACAAGCCCTCCGGACTAGGAACTCCAGAACCAAAACCCAGCCCAGTGTCTGCCCAACGGAAGAAAAACGTTTCCCTGTGGGGCTCTCCAGAAAACCCAGATGAGGATCAACCTGCTCGGGCCTCGACGGCACCCGAACTGGATAGGCTGCTCTGGGCACTCATGCTCTGCCTGACACAGCCTGAAGCCAGACGTCCAGACAGACAAGGAGACAGCTGGCCGCACACCCAGCACTTCGGACACGCCATGGTCTTATGCCGTCACCTCATCCTAACCTTGGTTTTCAGATATCTGAACCTAGACATTATATCAATTCTCCACACAGCTGGGTATAGCAAGCACAAAACAGAACTCTTCCTTCCCCATGGCTGTCAAGCTTGCTCTTGGCATGGAGTCACACCTTCAGGGTGGGAGAAACCTTCATGGCCCCTGATGCCACGCCCAAACTTGAGTGCTGCTTGGGCACAAATTCACACTGTGACCCTCAGCATGAGCCCCATGTCAAAGAAAGGCCTGTCAGGGCCTGGACCAAGAGCCCACATATGGGGCTTGCCAAGCCCCTATGCACCCAATCCTCACCACGGTTTGAATTGTCCAGTCGCCCCGCCCGTACCTGGAGCTCTGCTCTGGAATCCCTTTCTTGGAGAGACCCATGAGCCAGACAACACGACTCCACCCTTCCCACAAAATGACCCCAAACTCTTGGGAGCTGGGACAAATCCCCAGAGAGGGATACTCGTCCACAGTACCTGAGGCCACCGCTCCAATCCACGGCTATCCCGGACACAACATCCAGAGACAAAAGCCTGAAGGAACGCCTCCCACTCGCCCTTGTTTCAGAAACCCAGGAGCTCCCTCTCGGGCTGTACATCCGGCCGGCCATACCCTAGGCGCCACTCATAAGCTGAGTTTGTGTATTCAGACTTCTGTGCCCACAGGCTGGACCCACACAACATCCAGGCTAGGGCCTCTGGACCAAACAGCGAAAGATTGTGCCTGCCCTCTCCAAGGAAAGTGTGCCCAATCCATTGACCACAACCCTACAGGTTAGGGAAAAGCTCCAAGGTCCCTGAGGCCATCAATATCATAGGCCACCCTGGACTAAGAGGGGCTCTCTGACACCAGCGGAGCAACTATCTCCACTTAGACTCTCAGACAGTGTCCCCAGAGACAGAAGGTTGAAATGGACATGCCTCCAGGCCCTAATCTGAACCTTAGCTTTGGTTTCCATGTTTCCTTTCTCAGAGGACTGTTTTCGTAGACCAGCACCTGGGGCTTTTTTGAGGCACCAAACAAAACCTCTCTCATCTCCACATGGGCAGCTTTCTTACTGGGATGTATCAAACACTTCAGGTAGGAGAGTTCCGCAGGGCCACTGAACAACCAGCACATTCCAAGGTCTCCATGGACCCAAACGCAATTATGAGGCATCCTCAGGAGAGGCCATTTCAACTCAGCCCCCTGGGTCGCGTGTTGCAGAGGCAGCAGATCAAACATATTTTGTCGCTATTAGCCAATGGGAATGCGAGGCATGCTGTACAGGGATCCATCCTTCGAACCCTGCTCTCCAGTCCTTCCATATGGTATGTCCTGGAGCCATGCAACAGGACTCGAATGTCCCGCAGAAGGAAACCTTGTGGTGTGGGGCAACCTCCAAACTCAGCGTGGGAAAACTTCCTTGGCCTCATGAGGCCGCCACTTCATGAAGGTGCCATCATGGACACATACTCCAGCCTCAGCCAACGTCTGATCCTCAGCCTGACTTCAGATGCAGGAGATTTTGATTCAGCCTCTGCAGAGTGGGCCTGCTCTGCCCTTGGTTCCAATCCTCACACTAGCTTGTGTTTTCAGACTTCCGTCCTCACACTCCTGGCCCACAAACCCTCCCTACTGGGAATTCTGGGGCCACAATGAAGCACAGTGCCTGCCTCCCAGGAGAAAAACATTGTCTATGGCGCTAACCAGAAACCCCAAATGAGGATCAAACTGCTTGGCCCTCGGCAACACCCAAATTGCATAGGCTACCTTAAACAGTGATGCTCTGTCGCAAATAGCCTGAGCCCAGACCTTCCAACAAACACCGACACAGCTGGCTGCACACCCAGCACATTGGACCCGCCACTGCCTTAAGCCACCATCCATTCCCAACCTGGGTTTTCAGTCATCGGAACCTAGACCTTATCTCCAATCCCTGCCCAGGGGGAAACCTGATGCACAAGTCAGAACCCCTCCTTCCCCATTGCAAGAAACCTTGCTGCTGGCAGTGAGTCAAACCTTCAGTGTAGGAGAAAACGGCATGGCCCATGAGGCCACGCCCAAGCGTGAGGGCCGCCTTGGGCACAAACACACATTGTGACCCTCAGCGTGAGTACCTTATTCAAGTAACGCCTCTCAGTGACTGGACCAAGAGCCCGCATATGTGGCTTGCCATGCCCATAGGCACCCAGGACTAACTAGATGGTGTGTATTCCAGTTGAGGGAACCCACTGCTGTGCTCTAGAGTCCCTCTCCTGGGGGGTCCCCTGTGGCAGAAAACAGTACTCTTCATTCCCACAGAATGAACACAAACACTTGGGAGCTTGGACAATCCCCCGAGAGGAAGGCACTTCCTCGGCCTCTGAGACAACCCCTCCACTGACCGGACACTGTAAACGCAACACCCAGAGACAAAATCCTGAGTGACTGCCTCCCACTTGCCCTACTTTGATTTCCAGAGGATCTCCCCTCACGGACTAGAGATCAGGCCTGCCATTACATTGGCCCCTAGCTGAGCCAAGTTTGCTTTTTCAGACATCTGTCCCCACAGCCCTGGCAAACACAGCCTCTAGGCTGGGTCCTCTGGAGCCATACCACAGGACCGTGCCTGCTCTCTCCTGGGAAACTGTGTCCATTCCTTTGGCCACACACCTCCAGAATATGAGAAACCTCAAGGCCTCCGAGGACATCCCACTACTGGGAGCCTCACTGGACTCACAGGGGCATTCGGACACAAGCTGAGCAGCTACATCCATGAATGCATGCACACAGATGTCAACAGAGATCGAAGGTTGAGCCGGACAGGCCTTTAGGCCGTAGTCTCAACTCTTGCTTTGGTTTCCAGGTGTCACTCAACAGAGGCTTTGGTTCGAAGAACAGGGTATGGGGCTTTCCTGAGGCACGGAACAGAACTCCTCTCGTCTCCACATGGGAAGTTTCCTTGTTGGAGCCGTGTCAAACACCTCATGTTGGAGAATCCTGCAGAGTCCCTGAGCCACCTCCACATTCCAAGGTCTCCCAGGCCACCAAGCCACAGTAGGACTCATCTTCAGGAGAGTCCATTTCAACTCTCCCCTCTGGGTAGCTCACCCAGGAGCCCGCAGATTGAGCCTGCCTTGCCCTGACCAGAGAGTGGGAATATGAGGTGGCGTTCCCAGGCATCCATGCTTAGACACCTGCTCTCGAGTCTTTCCATATGGGGCCTCTTGGAACCATCCAATAGGACTCGACTGTCGAGCAGAAGGTATCCTTCAGTTTTGGAGCAGTTCACAAATCCCATCGTAGGCAAAACTTTCTGGCCTCATGAAGCCCCCACACCCTTCAGGAAGAGGCCATGCTGGACAAGAACTCTAGCCTGAGGCACGTCTCATAGTTGACATGACCTCAGTGCAGGAGATCTCGATTCAGCCTCTGCAGAGTGGGCCTGCCGTGCCCTCGGTCCCAAACCTCACGCTAGCTTGTGTTTTCAGACTTCCTTCCTCACACTCCTGGCAAACAAACCCTCCGGACTAGGAACTCCAGAACCAAAACCCAGCCCAGTGTCTGCCCAACGGAAGAAAAACGTTTCCCTGTGGGGCTCTCCAGAAAACCCAGATGAGGCTCAACCTGCTCGGGCCTCGACGGCACCCGAACTGGATAGGCTGCTCTGGGCACTCATGCTCTGCCTGACACAGCCTGAAGCCAGACGTCCAGACAGACAAGGAGACAGCTGGCCGCACACCCAGCACTTCGGACACGCCATGGTTTTATGCCGTCACCTCATCCTAACCTTGGTTTTCAGATATCTGAACCTAGACATTATATCAATTCTCCACACAGCTGGGTATAGCAAGCACAAAACAGAACTCCTCCTTCCCCATGGCTGTCAAGCTTGCTCTTGGCATGGAGTCACACCTTCAGGGTGGGAGAAACCTTCATGGCCCCTGATGCCACGCCCAAACTTGAGTGCTGCTTGGGCACAAATTCACACTGTGACCCTCAGCATGAGCCCCATGTCAAAGAAAGGCCTGTCAGGGCCTGGACCAAGAGCCCACATATGGGGCTTGCCAATCCCCTATACACCCAATCCTCACCACGGTTTGAATTTTCCATTCGCCCCGCCCGTACCTGGAGCTCTGCTCTGGAATCCCTTTCTTGGAGAGACCCATGAGCCAGACAACACGACTCCACCCTTCCCTCAAAATGACCCCAAACTCTAGGGAGCTGGGACAAATCCCAAGAGAGGGATACTCGTCCACAGTACCTGAGGCCACCGCTCCAATCCACGGGTATCCCGGACACAACATCCAGAGACAAAAGCCTGAAGGAACGCCTCCCACTCGCCCTTGTTTCAGAGGCCCAGGAGCTCCCTCTCGGGCTGTACATCCGGGCCGGCCATACTCTAGGCGCCACTCATAAGCTGAGTTTGTGTATTCAGAATTCTGTGCCCACAGCCTGGACCCACACAACATCCAAGCTAGGGCCTCTGGACCAAACAGCGAAAGATTGTGCCTGCCCTCTCCAAGGAAAGTGTGCCCAATCCATTGACCACAACCCTACAGGTTAGGGAAAAGCTCCAAGGTCCCTGAGGCCATCAATAGTATAGGCCACCCTGGACTAAGAGGGGCTCTCTGACACCAGCGGAGCAACTATCTCCACTTAGACTCTCAGATAGTGTCCCCAGAGACCGAAGGTTGAAATGGACAGGCCCCCAGGCCCTAATCTGAACCATAGCTTTGGTTTCCATGTTTCCGTTCTCAGAGGACTGTTTTCGTAGACAAGCACCTGGGGCTTTTCTGAGGCACCAAACCAAACCTCTCTCATCTCCACATGGGCAGCTTTCTTACTGGGATGTATCAAACACTTCAGGTAGGAGAGTTCCGCAGGGCCACAGAACAACCAGCACATTCCAAGGTCTCCATGGACCCAAACGCACATTATGACGCATCCTCAGGAGAGGCCATTTCAACTCAGCCCCCTGGGTCGCGTGTTCCAGAGGCAGCAGATCAAACATATCTTGTCGCTAATAGCCAATGGGAATGCGAGGCATGCTGTACAGGGATCCATCCTTCGAACCCTGCTCTCCAGTCCTTCCATATGGTATGTCCTGGAGCCATGCAACAGGACTCGAATGTCCCGCAGAAGGAAACCTTGTGGTGTGGGGCAACCTCCAAACTCAGCGTGGGAAAACTTCCTTGGCCTCATGAGGCCCCCACTTCATGAAGGTGCCATCATGGACACATACTCCAGCCTCAGCCAACGTCTGATCCTCAGCCTGACTTCAGATGCAGGAAATTTTGATTCAGCCTCTGCAGAGTGGGCCTGCTCTGCCCTTGGTTCCAATCCTCACACTAGCTTGTGTTTTCAGACTTCCGTCCTCACACTCCTGGCCCACAAAGCCTCCCTACTGGGAATTCTGGGGCCACAATGAAGCACTGTGCCTGCCTCCCAGGAGAAAAACATTGTCTATGGCGCTGCCCAGAAACCACAAATGAGGATCAAACTGCTTGGCCCTCGGCAACACCCCAATTGCATAGGTTACCTTAAAAAGTGATGCTCTGTCGCAAATAGCCTGAGCCCAGACCTTCCAACAGACACCGACACAGCTGGCTGCACACCCAGCACATTGGACCCGCCACTGCCTTAGGCCACCATCCATTCCCAACCTGGGTTTTCAGTCATCAGAACCTAGACCTTATCTCCAATCCCTGCACAGGGGGGAACCTGATGCACAAGTCAGAACCCCTCCTTCCCCATGGCAACAAACCTTGCTGCTGGCAGTGAGTCAAACCTTCAGTGTAGGAGAAAACGGCATGGCCCATGAGGCCACGCCCAAGCGTGAGGGCCGCCTTGGGCACAAACACACATTGTGACCCTCAGCGTGAGTACCTTATTCAAGTAACGCCTCTCAGTGACTGGACCAAGAGCCCGCATATGTGGCTTGCCATGCCCATAGGCACCCAGGACTAACTAGATGGTGTGTATTCCAGTTGAGGGAACCCACTGCTGTGCTCTAGAGTCCCTATCCTGGGGGGTCCCCTGTGGCAGAAAACAGTACTCTTCATTCCCACAGAATGAACACAAACACTTGGGAGCTTGGACAATCCCCCGAGAGGAAGGCTCTTCCTCGGCCTCTGAAACAACCCCTCCCCTGACCGGACACTGTAAACGCAACACCCAGAGACAAAATCCTGAGTGACTGCCTCCCACTTGCCCTACTTTGATTTCCAGAGGATCTCCCCTCACGGACTAGAGATCAGGCCTGCCATTACATTGGCCCCTAGCTGAACCAAGTTTGCTTTTTCAGACATCTGTCCCCACAGCCCTGGCAAACACAACCTCTAGGCTGGGTCCTCTGGAGCCATACCACAGGACCTTGCGTGCTCTCTCCTGGGAAACTGTGTCCATTCCTTTGGCCACACACCTCCAGAATATGAGAAACCTCAAGGCCTCCGAGGACATCCCACTACTGGGAGCCTCACTGGACTCATAGGGGCATTCGGACACAAGCTGAGCAGCTACATCCATGAATGCATGCACACAGATGTCAACAGAGATAGAAGGTTGAGCCGGACAGGCCTTTAGGCCGTAGTCTCAACTCTTGCTTTGGTTTCCAGGTGTCACTCCTCAGAGGCTTTGGTTCGAAGAACAGGGTATGGGGCTTTCCTGAGGCACGGAACAGAACTCCTCTCGTCTCCACATGGGAAGTTTCCTTGTTGGAGCCGTGTCAAACACCTCATGTTGGAGAATCCTGCAGAGTCCCTGAGCCAGCTCCACATTCCAAGGTCTCCCAGGCCACCAAGCCAGAGTAGGACTTATCTTCAGGAGAGTCCATTTCAACTCTACCCTCTGGGTAGCTCACCCAGGAGCCCGCAGATTGAGCCTGCCTTGTCCTGACTAAAGAGTGGGAATATGAGGTGGCGTTCCCAGGCATCCATGCTTAGACACCTGCTCTCGAGTCTTTCCATATGGGGCCTCTTGGAACCATCCAATAGGACTCGACTGTCGTGCAGAAGGTAACCTTCAGTTTTGGAGCAGTTCACAAATCCCATCGTAGGCAAAACTTTCTGGCCTCATGAAGCCCCCACACCCTTCAGGAAGAGGCCATGCTGGACAAGAACTCTAGCCTGAGGCACGTCTCATAGTTGACATGACCTCAGTGCAGGAGATCTCGATTCAGCCTCTGCAGAGTGGGCCTGCCGTGCCCTCGGTCCCAAACCTCACGCTAGCTTGTGTTTTCAGACTTCCTTCCTCACTCTCCTGGCAAACAAGCCCTCCGGACTAGGAACTCCAGAACCAAAACCCAGCCCAGTGTCTGCCCAACGGAAGAAAAACGTTTCCCTGTGGGGCTCTCCAGAAAACCCAGATGAGGATCAACCTGCTCGGGCCTCGAAGGTACCCGAACTGCATAGGCTGCTCTGGGCACTCATGCTCTGCCTGACACAGCCTGAAGCCAGACGTCCAGACAGACAAGGACACAGCTGGCCGCACACCCAGCACTTCGGACACGCCATGGTCTTATGCCGTCATCTCATCCTAACCTTGGTTTTCAGATATCTGAACCTAGACATTATATCAATTCTCCACACAGCTGGGTATAGCAAGCAGAAAACAGAACTCCTTCTTCCCCATGGCTGTCAAGCTTGCTCTTGGCATGGAGTCACACCTTCAGGTTGGGAGAAACCTTCATGCCCCCTGATTTCACGCCCAAACTTGAGTGCTGCTTGGGCACAAATTCACACTGTGACCCTCAGCATGAGCCCCATGTCAAAGAAAGACCTGTCAGGGCCTGGACCAAGAGCCCACATATGGGGCTTGCCAAGCCCCTATGCACCCAATCCTCACCACGGTTTGTATTTTCCAGTCGCCCCGCCCGTACCTGGAGCTCTGCTCTGGAATCCCTTTCTTGGAGAGACCCATGAGCCAGACAACACGACTCCACCCTTCCCACAAAATGACCCCAAACTCTTGGGAGCTGGGACAAATCCCCAGAGAGGGATACTCGTCCACAGTACCTGAGGCCACCGCTCCAATCCACGGCTATCCCGGACACAACATCCAGAGACAAAAGCCTGAAGGAACGCCTCCCACTCGCCCTTGTTTCAGAGGCCCAGGAG
This sequence comes from Mustela nivalis, assembly GCF_964662115.1. Classification (NCBI taxonomy): domain Eukaryota; kingdom Metazoa; phylum Chordata; class Mammalia; order Carnivora; family Mustelidae; genus Mustela; species Mustela nivalis. The sequence continues at coordinate 257,730 of NW_028136290.1, forward strand.
CTCCCTCTCGGACTGTACATCCGGCCTGCCATACCCTAGGCACCACTCATAAGCTGAGTTTGTGTATTCAGACTTCTGTGCCCACAGCCTGGACCCACACAACATCCAGGCTAGGGCCTCTGGACCAAACAGCGTAAGATTGTGCCTGCCCTCTCCAAGGAAAGTGTGCCCAATCCATTGACCACAACCCTACAGGTTAGGGAAAAGCTCCATGGTCCCTGAGGCCATCAATAGTATAGGCCAACCTGGACTAAGAGGGGCTCTCTGACACCAGCGGAGCAACTATCTCCACTTAGACTCTCAGACAGTGTCCCCAGAGACAGAAGGTTGAAATGGACAGGCCCCCAGGCCCTAATCTGAACCTTAGCTTTGTTTTCCATGTTTCCGTTCTCAGAGGACTGTTTTCGTAGACCAGCACCTGGGGCTTTTCTGAGGCACCAAACCAAACCTCTCTCATCTCCACATGGGCAGCTTTCTTACTGGGATGTATCAAACACTTCAGGTAGGAGAGTTCCGCAGGGCCACTGAACAACCAGCACATTCCAAGGTCTCCATGGACCCAAACGCACATTATGACGCATCCTCAGGAGAGGCCATTTCAACTCAGCCCCCTGGGTCGCGTGTTCCAGAGGCAGCAGATCAAACATATCTTGTCGCTAATAGCCAATGGGAATGCGAGGCATGCTGTACAGGGATCCATCCTTCGAACCCTGCTCTCCAGTCCTTCCATATGTTATGTCCTGGAGCCATGCAACAGGACTCGAATGTCCCGCAGAAGGAAACCTTGTGGTTTGGGGCAACCTCCAAACTCAGCGTGGGAAAACTTCCTTGGCCTCATGAGGCCCCCACTTCATGAAGGTGCCATCATGGACACATACTCCAGCCTCAGCCAACGTCTGATCCTCAGCCTGACTTCAGATGCAGGAGATTTTGATTCAGCCTCTGCAGAGTGGGCCTGCTCTGCCCTTGGCTCCAATCCTCACACTAGCTTGTGTTTTCAGACTTCCATCCTCACACTCCTGGCCCACAAACCCTCCCTATTGGGAATTCTGAGGCCACAATGAAGCACTGTGCCTGCCTCCCAAGAGAAAAACATTGTCTATGGCGCTGCCCAGAAACCCCAAATGAGGATCAAACTGCTTGGCCCTCGGCAACACCCCAATTGCCTAGGCTACCTTAAACAGTGATGCTCTGTCGCAAATAGCCTGAGCCCAGACCTTCCAACAGACACCGACACAGCTGGCTGCACACCCAGCACATTGGACCCGCCACTGCCTTAGGCCACCATCCATTCCCAACCTGGGTTTTCAGTCATCGGAACCTAGACCTTATCTCCAATCCCTGCACAGGGGGGAACCTGATGCACAAGTCAGAACCCCTCCTTCCCCATTGCAAGAAACCTTGCTGCTGGCAGTGAGTCAAACCTTCAGTGTAGGAGAAAACGGCATGGCCCATGAGGTCACGCCCAAGCGTGAGGGCCCCTTGGGCACAAACACACATTGTGACCCTCAGCGTGAGTACCTTATTCAAGTAACGCCTCTCAGTGACTGGACCAAGAGCCCGCATATGTGGCTTGCCATGCCCATAGGCACCCAGGACTAACTAGATGGTGTGTATTCCAGTTGAGGGAACCCACTGCTGTGCTCTAGAGCCCTCTCCTGGGGGGTCCCCTGTGGCAGAAAACAGTACTCTTTATTCCCACAGAATGAATAAAAACACTTGGGATCTTGGACAATCCCACGAGAGGAAGGCTCTTCCTCGGCCTCTGAGACAACCCCTCCCCTGACCGGACACTGTAAACGCAACACCCAGATACAAAATCCTGAATGACTGCCTCCCACTTGCCCCACTTTTATTTCCAGAGGATCTCCCCTCACGGACTAGAGATCAGGCCTGCCATTACATTGGCCCCTTCTGAGCCAAGTTTGCTTTTTCAGACATCTGTCCCCACAGCCCTGGCAAACACAGCCTCTAGGCTGGGTCCACTGGAGCCATACCACAGGACCGTGCCTGCTCTCTCCTGGGAAACTGTGTCCATTCCTTTGGCCACACACCTCCAGAATATGAGAAACCTCAAGGCCTCCGAGGACATCCCACTACTGGGAGCCTCACTGGACTCACAGGGGCATTCAGACACAAGCTGAGCAGCTACATCCATGAATGCATGCACACAGATGTCAACAGAGATAGAAGGTTGAGCCGGACAGGCCTTTAGGCCGTAGTCTCAACTCTTGCTTTGGTTTCCAGGTGTCACTCCTCAGAGGCTTTGGTTCGAAGAACAGGGTATGGAGCTTTCCTGAGGCACGGAACAGAACTCCTCTCGTCTCCACATGGGAAGTTTCCTTGTTGGAGCCGTGTCAAACACCTCATGTTGGAGAATCCTGCAGAGTCCCTGAGCCACCTCCACATTCCAAGGTAACCCAGGGCACCAAGCCACAGTAGGACTCATCTTCAGGAGAGTCCATTTCAACTCTCCACTCTGGGTAGCTCACCCAGGATCCCGCAGATTGAGCCTGCCTTGTCCTGACTAAAGAGTGGGAATATGAGGTGGCGTTCCCAGGCATCCATGCTTAGACACCTGCTCTCGAGTCTTTCCATATGGGGCCTCTTGGAACCATTCAATAGGACTCGACTGTCGTGCAGAAGGTAACCTTCAGTTTTGGAGCAGTTCACAAATCCCATCGTAGGCAAAACTTTCTGGCCTCATGAAGCCCCCACACCCTTCAGGAATAGGCCATGCTGGACAAGAACTCTAGCCTTTGGCACGTCTCATAGTTGACATGACCTCAGTGCAGGAGATCTCGATTCAGCCTCTGCAGAGTGGGCCTGCCGTGCCCTCGGTCCCAAACCTCACGCTAGCTTGTGTTTTCAGACTTCCTTCCTCACACTCCTGGCAAACAAACCCTCCGGACTAGGAACTCCAGAACCAAAACCCAGCCCAGTGTCTGCCCAACGGAAGAAAAACGTTTCCCTGTGGGGCTCTCCAGAAAACCCAGATGAGGATCAACCTGCTCGGGCCTCGACGGTACCCGAACTGGATAGGCTGCTCTGGGCACTCATGCTCTGCCTGACACAGCCTGAAGCCAGACGTCCAGACAGACAAGGAGACAGCTGGCCGCACACCCAGCACTTCGGACACGCCATGGTCTTATGCCGTCACCTCATCCTAACCTTGGTTTTCAGATATCTGAACCTAGACATTATATCAATTCTCCACACAGCTGGGTATAGCAAGCACAAAACAGAACTCCTCCTTCCCCATGGCTGTCAAGCTTGCTCTTGGCATGGAGTCACACCTTCAGGGTGGGAGAAACCTTCATGGCCCCTGATGCCACACCCAAACTTGAGTGCTGCTTGGGCACAAATTCACACTGTGACCCTCAGCATGAGCCCCATGTCAAAGAAAGGCCTGTCAGGGCCTGGACCAAGAGCCCACATATGGGGCTTGCCAAGCCCCTATGCACCCAATTCTCACCACGGTTTGAATTTTCCAGTCGCCCCGCCCGTACCTGGAACTCTGCTCTGGAATTCCTTTCTTGGAGAGACCCATGAGCCAGACAACACGACTCCACCCTTCCCACAAAATGACCCCAAACTCTTGGGAGCTGGGACAAATCCCCAGAGAGGGATACTCGTCCACAGTACCTGAGGCCACCGCTCCAATCCACGGCTATCCCGGACACAACATCCAGACACAAAAGCCTGAAGGAACGCCTCCCACTCGCCCTTGTTTCAGAGGCCCAGGAGCTCCCTCTCGGGCTGTACATCCGGCCAGCCATACCCTAGGCGCCACTCATAAGCTGAGTTTGTGTATTCAGACTTCTGTGCCCACAGCCTGGACCCACACAACATCCAGGCTAGGGCCTCTGGACCCAACAGCGAAAGATTGTGCCTGCCCTCTCCAAGGAAAGTGTGCCCAATCCATTGACCACAACCCTACAGGTTAGGGAAAAGCTCCAAGGTCCCTGAGGCCATCAATAGTAAAGGCCACCCTGGACTAAGAGGGGCTCTCTGACACCAGCGGAGCAACTATCTCCACTTAGACTCTCAGACAGTGTCCCCAGAGACAGAAGGTTGAAATGGACAGGCCCCCAGGCCCTAATCTGAACCTTAGCTTTGGTTTCCATGTTTCCGTCTCAGAGGACTGTTTTCGTAGACCAGCACATGGGGCTTTTCTGAGGCACCAAACCAAACCTCTCTCATCTCCACATGGGCAGCTTTCTTACTGGGATGTATCAAACACTTCAGGTAGGAGAGTTCCGCAGGGCCACTGAACAACCAGCACATTCCAAGGTCTCCATGGACCCAAACGCACATTATGACGCATCCTCAGGAGAGGCCATTTCAACTCAGCCCCCTGGGTCGCGTGTTGCAGAGGCAGCAGATCAAAAATATTTTGTCGCTAATAGCCAATGGGAATGCGAGGCATGCTGTACAGGGATCCATCCTTCGAACCCTGCTCTCCAGTCCTTCCATATGGTATGTCCTGGAGCCATGCAACAGGACTCGAATGTCCCGCAGAAGGAAATCTTGTGGTTTGGGGCAACCTCCAAACTCAGCGAGGGAAAACTTCCTTGGCCTCATGAGGCCCCCACTTCATGAAGGTGCCATCATGGACACATACTCCAGTTCAGCCAACGTCTGATCCTCAGCCTGACTTCAGATGCAGGAGATTTTGATTCCGCCTCTGCAGAGTGGGCCTGCTCTGACCTTGGCTCCAATCCTCACACTAGCTTGTGTTTTCAGACTTCCGTCCTCACACTCCTGGCCCACAAACCCTCCCTACTGGGAATTCTGGGGCCCTATGAAGCACTGTGCCTGCCTCCCAAGAGAAAAACATTGTCTATGGCGCTGCCCAGAAACCCCAAATGAGGATCAAACTGCTTGGCCCTCGGCAACACCCCAATTCCTTAGGCTACCTTAAACAGTGATGTTCTGTCGCAAATAGCCTGAGCCCAGACCTTCCAAAAGACACCGACACAGCTGGTTGCACACCCAGCACATTGGACCCGCCACTGCCTAAGGCCACCATCCATTCCCAACCTGGGTTTTCAGTCATCGGAACCCCTGCACAGGGGGGAACCTGATGCACAAGTCAGAACCCCTCCTTCCCCATGGCAAGAAACCTTGCTGCTGGCAGTGAGTCAAACCTTCAGTGTAGGAGAAAACGGCATGGCCCATGAGGCCACGCCCAAGCGTGAGGGCCGCCTTGGGCACAAACACACATTGTGACCCTCAGCGTGAGTACCTTATTCAAGTAACGCCTCTCAGTGACTGGACCAAGAGCCCGCATATGTGGCTTGCCATGCCCATAGGCACCCAGGACTAACTAGATGGTGTGTATTCCAGTTGAGGGAACCCACTGCTGTGCTCTAGAGTCCCTCTCCTGGGGGGTCCCCTGTGGCAGAAAACAGTACTCTTCATTCCCACAGAATGAACACAAACACTTGGGAGCTTGGACAATCCCCCGAGAGGAAGGCTCTTCCTCGGCCTCTGAGACAACCCCTACCCTGACCGGACACTGTAAACGCAACACCCAGAGACAAAATCCTGAGTGACTGCCTCCCACTTGCCCTACTTTGATTTCCAGAGGATCTCCCCTCACGGACTAGAGATCAGGCCTGCCATTACATTGGCCCCTAGCTGAGCCACGTTTGCTTTTTCAGACATCTGTCCCCACAGCCCTGGCAAACACAGCCTCTAGGCTGGGTCCTCTGGAGCCATACCACAGGACCGTGCTTGCTGTCTCCTGGGAAACTGTGTCCATTCCTTTGGCCACACACCTCCAGAATATGAGAAACCTCAAGGCCTCCGAGGACATCCCACTACTGGGAGCCTCACTGGACTCACAGGGGCATTCGGACACAAGCTGAGCAGCTACATCCATGAATGCATGCACACAGATGTCAACAGAGATAGAAGGTTGAGCCGGACAGGTCTTTAGGCCGTAGTCTCAACTCTTGCTTTGGTTTCCAGGTGTCACTCCTCAGAGGCTTTGGTTCGAAGAACAGGGTATGGGGCTTTCCTGAGGCACGGAACAGAACTCCTCTCGTCTCCACATGGGAAGTTGCCTTGTTGGAGCCGTGTCAAACACCTCATGTTGAAGAATCCTGCAGAGTCCCTGAGCCACTTCCACATTCCAAAGTCTCCCAGGCCACCAAGCCACAGTAGGACTCATCTTCAGGAGAGTCCATTTCAACTCTCCCCTCTGGGTAGTTCACCCAGGATCCCGCAGATTGAGCCTGCCTTGTCCTGACTAAAGAGTGGGAATATGAGGTGGCGTTCCCAGTCATCCATGCTTAGACACCTGCTCTCGAGTCTTTCCATATGGGGCCTCTTGGAACCATCCAATAGGACTCGACTGTCGTGCAGAAGGTAACCTTCAGTTTTGGAGCAGTTCACAAATCCCATCGTAGCCAAAATTTCTGGCCTCATGAAGCCCCCACACCCTTCAGGAAGAGGCCATGCTGGACAAGAACTCTAGCCTGAGGCACGTCTCATAGTTGACATGACCTCAGTGCAGGAGATCTCGATTCAGCCTCTGCAGAGTGGGCCTGCCGTGCCCTCGGTCCCAAACCTCACGCTAGCTTGTGTTTTCAGAATTCCTTCCTCACACTCCTGGCAAACAAGCCCTCCGGACTAGGAACTCCGGAACCAAAACCCAGCCCAGTGTCTGCCCAACGGAAGAAAAACGTTTCTTTGTGGGGCTCTCCAGAAAACCCAGATGAGGATCAACCTGCTCGGGCCTCGACGGTACCCGAACTGGATAGGCTGCTCTGGGCACTCATGCTCTGCCTGACACAGCCTGAAGCCAGACGTCCAGACAGACAAGGAGACAGCTGGCCGCACACCCAGCACTTCGGACACGCCATGGTCTTATGCCGTCACCTCATCCTAACCTTGGTTTTCAGATATCTGAACCTAGACATTATATCAATTCTCCACACAGCTGGGTATAGCAAGCACAAAACAGAACTCCTCCTTCCCCATGGCTGTCAAGCTTGCTCTTGGCATGGAGTCACACCTTCAGGGTGGGAGAAACCTTCATGGCCCCTGATGCCACGCCCAAACTTGAGTGCTGCTTGGGCACAAATTCACACTGTGACCCTCAGCATGAGCCCCATGTCAAAGAAAGGCCTGTCAGGGCCTGGACCAAGAGCCCACATATGGGGCTTGCCAAGCCCCTATGCACCCAATTCTCACCACGGTTTGAATTTTCCAGTCGCCCCGCCCGTACCTGGAACTCTGCTCTGGAATTCCTTTCTTGGAGAGACCCATGAGCCAGACAACACGACTCCACCCTTCCCACAAAATGTCCCCAAACTCTTGGGAGCTGGGACAAATCCCCAGAGAGGGATACTCGTCCACAGTACCTGAGGCCACTGCTCCAATCCACGGCTATCCCGGAAACAACATCCAGAGACAAAAGCCTGAAGGAACGCCTCCCACTCGCCCTTGTTTCAGAGGCCCAGGAGCTCCCTCTCGGGCTGTACATCCGGCCAGCCATACCCTAGGCGCCACTCATAAGCTGAGTTTGTGTATTCAGACTTCTGTGCCCACAGCCTGGACCCACACAACATCCAGGCTAGGGCCTCTGGACCAAACAGCGAAAGATTGTGCCTGCCCTCTCCAAGGAAAGTGTGCCCAATCCATTGACCACAACCCTACAGGTTAGGGAAAAGCTCCAAGGTCCCTGAGGCCATCAATAGTATAGGCCACCCTGGACTAAGAGGGGCTCTCTGACACCAGCGGAGCAACTATCTCCACTTAGACTCTCAGACAGTGTCCCCAGAGACAGAAGGTTGAAATGGACAGTCCCCCAGGCCCTAATCTGAACCTTAGCTTTGGTTTCCATGTTTCCGTCTCAGAGGACTGTTTTCGTAGACCAGCACATGGGGCTTTTCTGAGGCACCAAACCAAACCTCTCTCATCTCCACATGGGCAGCTTTCTTACTGGGATGTATCAAAGACTTCAGGTAGGAGAGTTCCGCAGGGCCACTGAACAACCAGCACATTCCAAGGTCTCCATGGACCCAAACGCACATTATGACACATCCTCAGGAGATGCCATTTCAACTCAGCCCCCTGGGTCGCGTGTTGCAGAGGCAGCAGATCAAAAATATTTTGTCGCTAATAGCCAATGGGAATGCGAGGCATGCTGTACAGGGATCCATCCTTCGAACCCTGCTCTCCAGTCCTTCCATATGGTATGTCCTGGAGCCATGCAACAGGACTCGAATGTCCCGCAGAAGGAAACCTTGTGGTTTGGGGCAACCTCCAAACTCAGCGTGGGAAAACTTCCTTGGCCTCATGAGGCCCCCACTTCATGAAGGTGCCATCATGGACACATACTCCAGCCTCAGCCAAACGTCTGATCCTCAGCCTGACTTCAGATGTAGGAGATTTTGATTCAGCCTCTGCAGAGTGGGCCTGCTCTGCCCTTGGTTCCAATCCTCACACTAGCTTGTGTTTTCAGACTTCCGTCCTCACACTCCTGGCCCACAAACCCTCCCTACTGGGAATTCTGGGGCCACTATGAAGCACTGTGCCTGCCTCCCAGGAGAAAAACATTGTCTATGGCGCTGCCCAGAAACCACAAATGAGGATCAAACTGCTTGGCCCTCGGCAACACCCCAATTGCATAAGCTACCTTAAACAGTGATGCTCTGTCGCAAATAGGCTGAGCCCAGACCTTCCAACAGACACCGACTCAGCTGGCTGCACACCCAGCACATTGGACCCGCCACTGCCTTAGGCCACCATCTATTCCCAACCTGGGTTTTCAGTCATCGGAACCTAGACCTTATCTCCAATCCCTGCACAGGGGGGAACCTGATGCACAAGTCAGAACCCCTCCTTCCCCATGGCAAGAAACCTTGCTGCTGGCAGTGAGTCAAACCTTCAGTGTAGGAGAAAACGGCATGGCCCATGAGGCCACGCCCAAGCGTGAGGGCCGCCTTGGGCACAAACACACATTGTGACCCTCAGCGTGAGTACCTTATTCAAGTAACGCCTCTCAGTGACTGGACCAAGAGCCCGCATATGTGGCTTGCCATGCCCATAGGCACCCAGGACTAACTAGATGGTGTGTATTCCAGTTGAGGGAACCCACTGCTGTGCTCTAGAGTCCCTCTCCTGGGGGGTCCCTTGTGGCAGAAAACAGTACTCTTCATTCCCCCAGAATGAACACAAACACTTGGGAGCTTGGACAATCCCCTGAGAGGAAGGCTCTTCCTCGGCCTCTGAGACAACCCCTACCCTGACCGGACACTGTAAACGCAACACCCAGAGACAAAATCCTGAGTGACTGCCTCCCACTTGCCCTACTTTGATTTCCAGAGGATCTCCCCTCACGGACTAGAGATCAGGCCTGCCATTACATTGGCCCCTAGCTGAGCCACGTTTGCTTTTTCAGACATCTGTCCCCACAGCCCTGGCAAACACAGCCTCTAGGCTGGGTCCTCTGGAGCCATACCACAGGACCGTGCTTGCTGTCTCCTGGGAAACTGTGTCCATTCCTTTGGCCACACACCTCCAGAATATGAGAAACCTCAAGGCCTCTGAGGACATCCCACTACTGGGAGCCTCACTGGACTCACAGGGGCATTCGGTCACAAGCTGAGCAGCTACATCCATGAATGCATGCACACAGATGTCAACAGAGATAGAAGGTTGAGCCGGACAGGTCTTTAGGCCGTAGTCTCAACTCTTGCTTTGGTTTCCAGGTGTCACTCCTCAGAGGCTTTGGTTCGAAGAACAGGGTATGGGGCTTTCCTGAGGCACGGAACAGAACTCCTCTCGTCTCCACATGGGAAGTTGCCTTGTTGGAGCCGTGTCAAACACCTCATGTTGAAGAATCCTGCAGAGTCCCTGAGCCACTTCCACATTCCAAAGTCTCCCAGGCCACCAAGCCACAGTAGGACTCATCTTCAGGAGAGTCCATTTCAACTCTCCCATCTGGGTAGCTCACCCAGGATCCCGCAGATTGAGCCTGCCTTGTCCTGACTAAAGAGTGGGAATATGAGGTGGCGTTCCCAGTCATCCATGCTTAGACACCTGCTCTCGAGTCTTTCCATATGGGGCCTCTTGGAACCATCCAATAGGACTCGACTGTCGTGCAGAAGGTAACCTTCAGTTTTGGAGCAATTCACAATTCCCATCGTAGCCAAAATTTCTGGCCTCATGAAGCCCCCACACCCTTCAGGAAGAGGCCATGCTGGACAAGAACTCTAGCCTGAGGCACGTCTCATAGTTGACATGACCTCAGTGCAGGAGATCTCGATTCAGCCTCTGCAGAGTGGGCCTGCCGTGCCCTCGGTCCCAAACCTCACGCTAGCTTGTGTTTTCAGACTTCCTTCATCACACTCCTGGCAAACAAGCCCTCCGGACTAGGAACTCCGGAACCAAAAACCAGCCCAGTGTCTGCCCAACGGAAGAAAAACGTTTCTTTGTGGGGCTCTCCAGAAAACCCAGATGAGGATCAACCTGCTCGGGCCTCGACGGTACCCGAACTGGATAGGCTGCTCTGGGCACTCATGCTCTGCCTGACACAGCCTGAAGCCAGACGTCCAGACAGACAAGGAGACAGCTGGCCGCACACCCAGCACTTCGGACACGCCATGGTCTTATGCCGTCACCTCATCCTAACCTTGTTTTTCAGATATCTGAACCTAGACATTATATCAATTCTCCACACAGCTGGGTATAGCAAGCACAAAACAGAGCTCCTCCTTCCCCATGGCTGTCAAGCTTGCTCTTGGCATGGAGTCACACCTTCAGTGTGGGAGAAACCTTCATGGCCCCTGATGCCACGCCCAAACTTGAGTGCTGCTTGGGCACAAATTCACACTGTGACCCTCAGCATGAGCCCCATGTCAAAGAAAGGCCTGTCAGGGCCTGGACCAAGAGCCCACATATGGGGCTTGCCAAGCCCCTATGCACCCAATTCTCACCACGGTTTGAATTTTCCAGTCGCCCCGCCCATAACTGGAACTCTGCTCTGGAATCCATTTCTTGGAGAGACCCATGAGCCAGACAACACGACTCCACCCTTCCCACAAAATGACCCCAAACTCTTGGGAGCTGGGACAAATCCCCAGAGAGGGATACTCGTCCACAGTACCTGAGGCCACCGCTCCAATCCACGGCTATCCCGGACACAACATCCAGACACAAAAGCCTGAAGGAACGCCTCCCACTCGCCCTTGTTTCAGAGGCCCAGGAGCTCCCTCTCGGGCTGTACATCCGGCCAGCCATACCCTAGGCGCCACTCATAAGCTGAGTTTGTGTATTCAGACTTCTGTGCCCACAGCCTGGACCCACACAACATCCAGGCTAGGGCCTCTGGACCAAACAGCGAAAGATTGTGCCTGCCCTCTCCAAGGAAAGTGTGCCCAATCCATTGACCACAACCCTACAGGTTAGGGAAAAGCTCCAAGGTCCCTGAGGCCATCAATAGTATAGGCCACCCTGGACTAAGAGGGGCTCTCTGACACCAGCGGAGCAACTATCTCCACTTAGACTCTCAGACAGTGTCCCCAGAGACAGAAGGTTGAAATGGACAGGCCCCCAGGCCCTAATCTGAACCTTAGCTTTGGTTTCCATGTTTCCGTCTCAGAGGACTGTTTTCGTAGACCAGCACATGGGGCTTTTCTGAGGCACCAAACCAAACCTCTCTCATCTCCACATGGGCAGCTTTCTTACTGGGATGTATCAAACACTTCAGGTAGGAGAGTTCCGCAGGGCCACTGAACAACCAGCACATTCCAAGGTCTCCATGGACCCAAACGCACATTATGACACATCCTCAGGAGATGCCATTTCAACTCAGCCCCCTGGGTCGCGTGTTGCAGAGGCAGCAGATCAAAAATATTTTGTCGCTAATAGCCAATGGGAATGCGAGGCATGCTGTACAGGGATCCATCCTTCGAACCCTGCTCTCCAGTCCTTCCATATGGTATGTCCTGGAGCCATGCAACAGGACTCGAATGTCCCGCAGAAGGAAACTTTGTGGTTTGGGGCAACCTCCAAAGTCAGCGTGGGAAAACTTCCTTGGCCTCATGAGGCCCCCACTTCATGAAGGTGCCATCATGGACACATACTCCAGCCTCAGCCAACGTCTGATCCTCAGCCTGACTTCAGATGCAGGAGATTTTGATTCAGCCTCTGCAGAGTGGGCCTGCTCTGCCCTTGGCTCCAATCCTCACAGTAGCTTGTGTTTTCAGACTTCCGTCCTCACACTCCTGGCCCACAAACCCTCCCTACTGGGAATTCTGGGGCCACAATGAAGCACTGTGCCTGCCTCCCAGGAGAAAAACATTGTCTATGACGCTGCCCAGAAACCACAAATGAGGATCAAACTGCTTGGCCCTCGGCAACACCCCAATTGCATAAGCTACCTTAAACAGTGATGCTCTGTCGCAAATAGGCTGAGCCCAGACCTTCCAACAGACACCGACACAGCTGGCTGCACACCCAGCACATTGGACCCGCCACTGCCTTAGGCCACCATCTATTCCCAACCTGGGTTTTCAGTCATCGGAACCTAGACCTTATCTCCAATCCCTGCACAGGCGGGAACCTGATGCACAAGTCAGAACCCCTCCTTCCCCATGGCAAGAAACCTTGCTGCTGGCAGTGAGTCAAACCTTCAGTGTAGGAGAAAACGGCATGGCCCATGAGGTCACGCCCAAGCGTGAGGGCCGCCTTGGGCACAAACACACATTGTGACCCTCAGCGTGAGTACCTTATTCAAGTAACGCCTCTCAATGACTGGACCAAGAGCCCGCATATGTGGCTTGCCATGCCCATAGGCACCCAGGACAAACTAGATGGTGTGTATTCCAGTTGAGGGAACCCACTGCTGTGCTCTAGAGTCCCTCTCCTGGGGGTTCCCCTGTGGCAGAAAACAGTACTCTTCATTCCCACAGAATGAACACAAACACTTGGGAGCTTGGACAATCCCCTGAGAGGAAGGCTCTTCCTCGGCCTCTGAGACAACCCCTACCCTGACCGGACACTGTAAACGCAACACCCAGAGACAAAATCCTGAGTGACTGCCTCCCACTTGCCCTACTTTGATTTCCAGAGGATCTCCCCTCACGGACTAGAGATCAGGCCTGCCATTACATTGGCCCCTAGCTGAGCCAAGTTTGCTTTTTCAGACATCTGTCCCCACAGCCCTGGCAAACACAGCATCTAGGCTGGGTCCTCTGGAGCCATACCACAGGACCGTGCCTGCTCTCTCCTGGGAAACTGTGTCCATTCCTTTGGCCACACACCTCCAGAATATGAGAAACCTCAAGGCCTCCGAGGACATCCCACTACTGGGAGCCTCACTGGACTCACAGGGGCATTCGGACACAAGCTGAGCAGCTACATCCATGAATGCATGCACACAGATGTCAACAGAGATAGAAGGTTGAGCCGGACAGGTCTTTAGGCCGTAGTCTCAACTCTTGCTTTGGTTTCCAGGTGTCACTCCTCAGAGGCTTTGGTTCGAAGAACAGGGTATAGGGCTTTCCTGAGGCACGGAAGAGAACTCCTCTCGTCTCCACATGGGAAGTTGCCTTGTTGGAGCCGTGTCAAACACCTCATGTTGGAGAATCCTGCAGAGTCCCTGAGCCACCTCCACATTCCAAGGTCTCCCAGGCCACCAAGCCACAGTAGGACTCATCTTCAGGAGAGTCCATTTCAACTCTACCCTCTGGGTAGCTCACCCAGGAGCCCGCAGATTGTGCCTGCCTTGTCCTGACTAAAGAGTGGGAATATGAGGTGGCGTTCCCAGGCATCCATGCTTAGACACCTGCTCTCGAGTCTTTCCATATGGGGCCTCTTGGAACCATCCAATAGGACTCGACTGTCGTGTAGAAGGTAACCTTCAGTTTTGGAGCAGTTCACAAATCCCATCGTAGCCAAAACTTTCTGGCCTCATGAAGCCCCCACACCCTTCAGGAAGAGGCCATGCTGGACAAGAACTCTAGCCTGAGGCACGTCTCATAGTTGACATGACCTCAGTGCAGGAGATCTCGATTCAGCCTCTGCAGAGTGGGCCTGCCGTGCCCTCGGTCCCAAACCTCACGCTAGCTTGTGTTTTCAGACTTCTTTCCTCACACTCCTGGCAAACAAGCCCTCCGGACTAGGAACTCCGGAACCAAAACCCAGCCCAGTGTCTGCCCAACGGAAGAAAACGTTTCCCTGTGGGGCTCTCCAGAAAACCCAGATGAGGATCAACCTGCTCGGGCCTCGACGGTACCCGAACTTTATAGGCTGCTCTGGGCACTCATGCTCTGCCTGACACAGCCTGAAGCGAGACGTCCAGACAGACAAGGAGACAGCTGGCTGCACACCCAGCACTTCGGACACGCCATGGTCTTATGCCGTCACCTCATCCTAACCTTGGTTTTCAGATATCTGAACCTAGACATTATATCAATTCTCCACACAGCTGGGTATAGCAAGCACAAAGCAGAACTCCTCCTTCCCCATGGCTGTCAAGCTTGCTCTTGGCATGGAGTCACACCTTCAGGGTGGGAGAAACCTTCATGGCCCCTGATGCCACGCCCAAACTTGAGTGCTGCTTGGGCACAAATTCACACTGTGACCCTCAGCATGAGCCCCATGTCAAAGAAAGGCCTGTCAGGGCCTGGAACAAGAGCCCACATATGGGGCGTGCCAAGCCCCTATGCACCCAATTCTCACCACGGTTTGAATTTTCCAGTCGCCCGCCCGTACCTGGAGCTCTGCTCTGGAATCCCTTTCTTGGATAGACCCATGAGCCAGACAACACGACTCCACCCTTCCCACAAAATGACCCCAAACTCTTGGGAGCTGGGACAAATCCCCAGAGAGGGATACTCGTCCACAGTACCTGAGGCCACCGCTCCAATCCACGGCTATCCCGGACACAACATCCAGACACAAAAGCCTGAAGGAACGCCTCCCACTCGCCCTTGTTTCAGAGGCCCAGGAGCTCCCTCTCGGGCTGTACATCCGGCCGGCCATACCCTAGGCGCCACTCATAAGCTGAGTTTGTGTATTCAGACTTCTGTGCCCACAGCCTGGACCCACACAACATCCAGGCTAGGGCCTCTGGACCCAACAGCGAAAGATTGTGCCTGCCCTCTCCAAGGAAAGTGTGCCCAATCCATTGACCACAACCCTACAGGTTAGGGAAAAGCTCCAAGGTCCCTGAGGCCATCAATAGTGTAGGCCCCCCTGGACTAAGAGGGGCTCTCTGACACCAGCGGAGCAACTATCTCCACTTAGACTCTCAGACAGTGTCCCCAGAGACAGAAGGTTGAAATGGACAGGCCCCCAGGCCCTAATCTGAACCTTAGCTTTGGTTTCCATGTTTCCGTCTCAGAGGACTGTTTTCGTAGACCAGCACAGGGGCTTTTCTGAGGCACCAAACCAAACATCTCTCATCTCCACATGGGCAGCTTTCTTACTGGGATGTATCAAACACTTCAGGTAGGAGAGTTCCGCAGGGCCACTGAACAACCAGCACATTCCAAGGTCTCCATGGACCCAAACGCACATTATGACGCATCCTCAGGAGAGGCCATTTCAACTCAGCCCCCTGGGTCGCGTGTTCCAGAGGCAGCAGATCAAACATATCTTGTCGCTAATAGCCAATGGGAATGCGAGGCATGCTGTACAGGGATCCATCCTTCGAACCCTGCTCTCCAGTCCTTCCGTATGGTATGTCCTGGAGCCATGCAACAGGACTCGAATGTCCCGCAGAAGGAAACCTTGTGGTTTGGGGCAACCTCCAAACTCAGCGTGGGAAAACTTCCTTGGCCTCATGAGGCCCCCACTTCATGAAGGTGCCATCATGGACACATACTCCAGCCTCAGCCAACGTCTGATCCTCAGCCTGACTTCAGATGCAGGAGATTTTGATTCAGCCTCTGCAGAGTGGGCCTGCTCTGCCCTTGGCTCCAATCCTCACACTAGCTTGTGTTTTCAGACTTCCGTCCTCACACTCCTGGCCCACAAACCCTCCCTACTTGGAATTCTGGGGCCACAATGAAGCACTGTGCCTGCCTCCCAGGAGAAAAACATTGTCTATGGCGCTGCCCAGAAACCACAAATGAGGATCAAACTGCTTGGCCCTCGGCAACACCCCAATTGCATAGGCTACCTTAAACAGTGATGCTCTGTCGCAAATAGGCTGAGCCCAGACCTTCCAACAGACACCGACACAGCTGGCTGCACACCCAGCACATTGGACCCGCCACTGCCTTAGGCCACCATCTATTCCCAACCTGGGTTTTCAGTCATCAGAACCTAGACCTTATCTCCAATCCCTGCACAGGGGGGAACCTGATGCACAAGTCAGAACCCCTCCTTCCCCATGGCAAGAAACCTTGCTGCTGGCAGTGAGTCAAACCTTCAGTGTAGGAGAAAACGGCATGGCCCATGAGGCCACGCCCAAGCGTGAGGGCCGCCTTGGGCACAAACACACATTGTGACCCTCAGCGTGAGTACCTTATTCAAGTAACGCCTCTCAGTGACTGGACCAAGAGCCCGCATATGTGGCTTGCCATGCCCATAGGCACCCAGGACTAACTAGATGGTGTGTATTCCAGTTGAGGGAACCCACTGCTGTGCTCTAGAGTCCCTCTCCTGGGGGGTCCCCTGTGGCAGAAAATAGTACTCCTCATTCCCACAGAATTAACACCAACACTTGGGAGTCTGGACAATCCCCCGAGAGGAAGGCTCTTACTCGGCCTCTGAGACAACCCCTACCCTGACCGGACACTGTAAACGCAACACCCAGAGACAAAATCCTGAGTGACTGCCTCCCACTTGCCCTACTTTGATTTCCAGAGGATCTCCCCTCACGGACTAGAGATCAGGCCTGCCATTACATTGGCCCCTAGCTGAGCCAAGTTTGCTTTTTCAGACATCTGTCCCCACAGCCCTGGCAAACAGAGCCTCTAGGCTGGGTCCTCTGGAGCCATACCACAGGACCGTGCCTGCTCTCTCCTGGGAAACTGTGTCCATTCCTTTGGCCACACACCTCCAGAATATGAGAAACCTCAAGGCCTCCGAGGACATCCCACTACTGGGAGCCTCACTGGACTCACAGGGGCATTCGGACACAAGCTGAGCAGCTACATCCATGAATGCATGCACACAGATGACAACAGAGATAGAAGGTTGAGCCGGACAGGCCTTTAGGCCGTAGTCTCAACTCTTACTTTGGTTTCCAGGTGTCACTCCTCAGAGGCTTTGGTTCGAAGAACAGGGTATGGGGCTTTCCTGAGGCACGGAACAGAACTCCTCTCGTCTCCACATGGGAAGTTTCCTTGTTGGAGCCGTGTCAAACACCTCATGTTGGAGAATCCTGCAGAGTCCCTGAGCCACCTCCACATTCCAAGGTCTCCCAGGCCACCAAGCCACAGTAGGACTCATCTTCAGGAGAGTCCATTTCAACTCTCCCCTCTGGGTAGCTCACCCAGGAGCCCGCAGATTGAGCCTGCCTTGTCCTGACTAAAGAGTGGGAATATGAGGTGGCGTTCCCAGGCATCCATGCTTAGACACCTGCTCTCGAGTCTTTCCATATGGGGCCTCTTGGAACCATCCAATAGGACTCGACTGTCGTGCAGAAGGTAACCTTCAGTTTTGGAGCAGTTCACAAATCCCATCGTAGGCAAAACTTTCTGGCCTCATGAAGCCCCCACACCCTTCAGGAAGAGGCCATGCTGGACAAGAACTCTAGCCTGAGGCACGTCTCATAGTTGACATGACCTCAGTGCAGGAGATCCCGATTCAGCCTCTGCAGAGTGGGCATGCCGTGACCTCGGTCCCAAACCACACGCTAGCTTGTGTTTTCAGACTTCCTTCCTCACACTCCTGGCAAACAAGCCCTCCGGACTAGGAACTCCGGAACCAAAACCCAGCCCAGTGTCTGCCCAACGGAAGAAAAACGTTTCCCTGTGGGGCTCTCCAGAAAACCCAGATGAGGATCAACCTGCTCGGGCCTCGACGGTACCCGAACTGGATAGGCTGCTCTGGGCACTCATGCTCTGCCTGACACAGCCTGAAGCCAGACGTCCAGACAGACAAGGAGACAGCTGGCCGCACACCCAGCACTTCGGACACGCCATGGTCTTATGCCGTCACCTCAACTTACCTTGGTTTTCAGATATCTGAACCTAGACATTATATCAATTCTCCACACAGCTGGGTATAGCAAGCACAAAACAGAACTCCTCCTTCCCCATGGCTGTCAAGCTTGCTCTTGGCATGGAGTCACACCTTCAGGGTGGGAGAAACCTTCATGGCCCCTGATGCCACGCCCAAACTTGAGTGCTGCTTGGGCACAAATTCACACTGTGATCCTCAGCATGAGCCCCATGTCAAAGAAAGGCCTGTCAGGGACTGGACCAAGAGCCCACATATGGGGCTTGCCAAGCCCCTATGCACCCAATCCTCACCACGGTTTGAATTTTCCAGTCGCCCCGCCCGTACCTGGAGCTCTGCTCTGGAATCCCTTTCTTGGAGAGACCCATGAGCCAGACAACACGACTCCACCCTTCCCACAAAATGACCCCAAACTCTTGGGAGCTGGGACAAATCCCCAGAGAGGGATACTCGTCCACAGTACCTGAGGCCACCGCTCCAATCCACGGCTCTCCCGGACACAACATCCAGAGACAAAAGCCTGAAGGAACGCCTCCCACTCGCCCTTGTTTCAGAGGCCCAGGAGCTCCCTCTCGGGCTGTACATCCGGCCTGCCATACCCTAGGCGCCACTCATAAGCTGAGTTTGTGTATTCAGACTTCTGTGCCCACAGCCTGGACCCACACACCTCCAGGCTAGGGCCTCTAGGGCCACAGCGAAAGATTGTGCCTGCCCTCTCCAAGGAAAGTGTGCCCAGTCCATTGACCACAACACTACAGGTTAGGGAAAAGCTCCAAGGCCCCTGAGGCCATCAATAGTGTAGGCCCCCCTGGACTAAGAGGGGCTCTCTGACACCAGCGGAGCAACTATCTCCACTTAGACTCTCAGACAGTGAACCCAGAGACAGAAGGTTGAAATGGACAGGCCCCCAGGCCCTAATCTGAACCTTAGCTTTGGTTTCCATGTTTCCGTTCTCAGAGGACTGTTTTTGTAGACCAGCACATGGGGCTTTTCTGAGGCACCAAACCAAACATCTCTCATCTCCACATGGGCAGCTTTCTTACTGGGATGTATCAAACACTTCAGGTAGGAGAGTTCCGCAGGGCCACTGAACAACCAGCACATTCCAAGGTCTCCATGGACCCAAACGCACATTATGACGCATCCTCAGGAGAGGCCATTTCAACTCAGCCCCCTGGGTCGCGTGTTCCAGAGGCAGCAGATCAAACATATCTTGTCGCTAATAGCCAATGGGAATGCGAGGCATGCTGTACAGGGATCCATCCTTCGAACCCTGCTCTCCAGTCCTTCCGTATGGTATGTCCTGGAGCCATGCAACAGGACTCGAATGTCCCGCAGAAGGAAACCTTGTGGTTTGGGGCAACCTCCAAACTCAGCGTGGGAAAACTTCCTTGGCCTCATGAGGCCCCCACTTCGTGAAGGTGCCATCATGGACACATACTCCAGCCTCAGCCAACGTCTGATCCTCAGCCTGACTTCAGATGCAGGAGATTTTGATTCAGCCTCTGCAGAGTGGGCCTGCTCTGCCCTTGGTTCCAATCCTCACACTAGCTTGTGTTTTCAGACTTCCGTCCTCACACTCCTGGCCCACAAACCCTCCCTACTGGGAATTCTGGGGCCACAATGAGGCACTGTGCCTGCCTCCCAAGAGAAAAACATTGTCTATGGCGCTGCCCAGAAACCCCAAATGAGGATCAAACTGCTTGGCCCTCGGCAACACCCCAATTGCATAGGCTACCTTAAACAGTGATGCTCTGTCGCAAATAGCCTGAGCCCAGACCTTCCAACAGACACCGACATAGCTGGCTGCACACCCAGCACATTGGACCCGCCACTGCCTTAGGCCACCATCCATTCCCAACCTGGGTTTTCAGTCATCGGAACCTAGACCTTATCTCCAATCCCTGCACAGGGGGGAACCTGATGCACAAGTCAGAACCCCTCCTTCCCCCTGGCAAGAAAACTTGCTGCTGGCAGTGAGTCAAACCTTCAGTGTAGGAGAAAACGGCATGGCCCATGAGGCCACGCCCAAGCGTGAGGGCCGCCTTGGGCACAAACACACATTGTGACCCTCAGCGTGAGTACCTTATTCAAGTAACGCCTCTCAGTGACTGGACCAAGAGCCCGCATATGTGGCTTGCCATGCCCATAGGCACCCAGGACTAAATAGATGGTGTGTATTCCAGTTGAGGGAACCCACTGCTGTGCTCTAGAGTCCCTCTCCTGGGGGTTCCCCTGTGGCAGGAAACAGTACTCTTCATTCCCACAGAATGAACACAAACACTTGGGAGCTTGGACAATCCCCTGAGGGGAAGGCTCTTCCTCGGCCTCTGAGACAACCCCTACCCTGACCGGACACTGTAAACGCAACACCCAGAGACAAAATCCTGAGTGACTGCCTCCCACTTGCCCTACTTTGATTTCCAGAGGATCTCCCGTCACGGACTAGAGATCAGGCCTGCCATTACATTGGCCCCTAGCTGAGCCAAGTTTGCTTTTTCAGACATCTGTCCCCACAGCCCTGGCAAACAGAGCCTCTAGGCTGGGTCCTCTGGAGCCATACCACAGGACCGTGCCTGCTCTCTCCTGGGAAACTGTGTCCATTCCTTTGGCCACACACCTCCAGAATATGAGAAACCTCAAGGCCTCCGAGGACATCCCACTACTGGGAGCCTCACTGGACTCACAGGGGCATTCGGACACAAGCTGAGCAGCTACATCCATGAATGCATGCACACAGATGACAACAGAGATAGAAGGTTGAGCCGGACAGGCCTTTAGGCCGTAGTCTCAACTCTTACTTTGGTTTCCAGGTGTCACTCCTCAGAGGCTTTGGTTCGAAGAACAGGGTATGGGGCTTTCCTGAGGCACGGAACAGAACTCCTCTCGTCTCCACATGGGAAGTTTCCTTGTTGGAGCCGTGTCAAACACCTCATGTTGGAGAATCCTGCAGAGTCCCTGAGCCACCTCCACATTCCAAGGTCTCCCAGGCCACCAAGCCACAGTAGGACTCATCTTCAGGAGAGTCCATTTCAACTCTCCCCTCTGGGTAGCTCACCCAGGAGCCCGCAGATTGAGCCTGCCTTGTCCTGACTAAAGAGTGGGAATATGAGGTGGCGTTCCCAGGCATCCATGCTTAGACACCTGCTCTCGAGTCTTTCCATATGGGGCCTCTTGGAACCATCCAATAGGACTCGACTGTCGTGCAGAAGGTAACCTTCAGTTTTGGAGCAGTTCACAAATCCCATCGTAGGCAAAACTTTCTGGCCTCATGAAGCCCCCACACCCTTCAGGAAGAGGCCATGCTGGACAAGAACTCTAGCCTGAGGCACGTCTCATAGTTGACATGACCTCAGTGCAGGAGATCCCGATTCAGCCTCTGCAGAGTGGGCATGCCGTGACCTCGGTCCCAAACCTCACGCTAGCTTGTGTTTTCAGACTTCCTTCCTCACACTCCTGGCAAACAAGCCCTCCGGACTAGGAACTCCAGAACCAAAACCCAGCCCAGTGTCTGCCCAACGGAAGAAAAACGTTTCCCTGTGGGGCTCTCCAGAAAACCCAGATGAGGATCAACCTGCTCGGGCCTCGACGGTACCCGAACTGGATAGGCTGCTCTGGGCACTCATGCTCTGCCTGACACAGCCTGAAGCCAGACGTCCAGACAGACAAGGAGACAGCTGGCCGCACACCCAGCACTTCGGACACGCCATGGTCTTATGCCGTCACCTCATCCTAACCTTGGTTTTCAGATATCTGAACCTAGACATTATATCAATTCTCCACACAGCTGGGTATAGCAAGCACAAAACAGAACTCCCCCTTCCCCATGGCTGTCAAGCTTGCTCTTGGCATGGAGTCAAACCTTCAGGGTGGGAGAAACCTTCATGGCCCCTGATGCCACGCCCAAACTTGAGTGCTGCTTGGGCACAAATTCACACTGTGATCCTCAGCATGAGCCCCATGTCAAAGAAAGGCCTGTCAGGGCCTGGACCAAGAGCCCACATATGGGGCTTGCCAAGCCCCTATGCACCCAATCCTCACCACGGTTTGAATTTTCCAGTCGCCCCGCCCGTACCTGGAGCTCTGCTCTGGAATCCCTTTCTTGGAGAGACCCATGAGCCAGACAACACGACTCCACCCTTCCCACAAAATGACCCCAAACTCTTGGGAGCTGGGACAAATCCCCAGAGAGGGATACTCGTCCACAGTACCTGAGGCCACCGCTCCAATCCACGGCTATCCCGGACACAACATCCAGAGACAAAAGCCTGAAGGAACGCCTCCCACTCGCCCTTGTTTCAGAGGCCCAGGAGCTCCCTCTCGGGCTGTACATCCGGCCTGCCATACCCTAGGCGCCACTCATAACCTGAGTTTGTGTATTCAGACTTCTGTGCCCACAGCCTGGACCCACACACCTCCAGGCTAGGGCCTCTAGGGCCACAGCGAAATATTGTGCCTGCCCTCTCCAAGGAAAGTGTGCCCAGTCCATTGACCACAACACTACAGGTTAGGGAAAAGCTCCAAGGCCCCTGAGGCCATCAATAGTGTAGGCCCCCCTGGACTAAGAGGGGCTCTCTGACACCAGCGGAGCAACTATCTCCACTTAGACTCTCAGACAGTGTCCCCAGAGACAGAAGGTTGAAATGGACAGGCCCCCAGGCCCTAATCTGAACCTTAGCTTTGGTTTCCATGTTTCCGTTCTCAGAGGACTGTTTTTGTAGACCAGCACATGGGGCTTTTCTGAGGCACCAAACCAAACATCTCTCATCTCCACATGGGCAGCTTTCTTACTGGGATGTATAAAACAATTCAGGTAGGAGAGTTCCGCAGGGCCACTGAACAACCAGCACATTCCAAGGTCTCCATGGACCCAAACGCACATTATGACACATCCTCAGGAGAGGCCATTTCAACTCAGCCCCCTGGGTCGCGTGTTCCAGAGGCAGCAGATCAAACATATCTTGTCGCTAATAGCCAATGGGAATGCGAGGCATGCTGTACAGGGATCCATCTTTCGAACCCTGCTCTCCAGTCCTTCCGTATGGTATGTCCTGGAGCCATGCAACAGGACTCGAATGTCCCGCAGAAGGAAACCTTGTGGTTTGGGGCAACCTCCAAACTCAGCGTGGGAAAACTTCCTTGGCCTCATGAGGCCCCCACTTCGTGAAGGTGCCATCATGGACACATACTCCAGCCTCAGCCAACGTCTGATCCTCAGCCTGACTTCAGATGCAGGAGATTTTGATTCAGCCTCTGCAGAGTGGGCCTGCTCTGCCCTTGGTTCCAATCCTCACACTAGCTTGTGTTTTCAGACTTCCGTCCTCACACTCCTGGCCCACAAGCCCTCCCTACTGGGAATTCTGGGGCCACAATGAGGCACTGTGCCTGCCTCCCAAGAGAAAAACATTGTCTATGGCACTGCCCAGAAACCCCAAATGAGGATCAAACTGCTTGGCCCTCGGCAACACCCCAATTGCATAGGCTACCTTAAACAGTGATGCTCTGTCGCAAATAGCCTGAGCCCAGACCTTCCAACAGACACCGACACAGCTGGCTGCACACCCAGCACATTGGACCCGCCACTGCCTTAGGCCACCATCCATTCCCAACCTGGGTTTTCAGTCATCGGAACCTAGACCTTATCTCCAATCCCTGCACAGGGGGGAACCTGATGCACAAGTCAGAACCCCTCCTTCCCCCTGGCAAGAAAACTTGCTGCTGGCAGTGAGTCAAACCTTCAGTGTAGGAGAAAACGGCATGGCCCATGAGGCCACGCCCAAGCGTGAGGGCCGCCTTGGGCACAAACACACATTGTGACCCTCAGCGTGAGTACCTTATTCAAGTAACGCCTCTCAGTGACTGGACCAAGAGCCCGCATATGTGGCTTGCCATGCCCATAGGCACCCAGGACTAACTAGATGGTGTGTATTCCAGTTGAGGGAACCCACTGCTGTGCTCTAGAGTCCCTCTCCTGGGGGTTCCCCTGTGGCAGGAAACAGTACTCTTCATTCCCACAGAATGAACACAAACACTTGGGAGCTTGGACAATCCCCTGAGGGGAAGGCTCTTCCTCGGCCTCTGAGACAACCCCTACCCTGACCGGACACTGTAAACGCAACACCCAGAGACAAAATCCTGAGTGACTGCCTCCCACTTGCCCTACTTTGATTTCCAGAGGATCTCCCCTCACGGACTAGAGATCAGGCCTGCCATTACATTGGCCCCTAGCTGAGCCAAGTTTGCTTTTTCAGACATCTGTCCCCACAGCCCTGGCAAACAGAGCCTCTAGGCTGGGTCCTCTGGAGCCATACCACAGGACCGTGCCTGCTCTCTCCTGGGAAACTGTGTCCATTCCTTTGGCCACACACCTCCAGAATATGAGAAACCTCAAGGCCTCCGAGGACATCCCACTACTGGGAGCCTCACTGGACTCACAGGGGCATTCGGACACAAGCTGAGCAGCTACATCCATGAATGCATGCACACAGATGACAACAGAGATAGAAGGTTGAGCCGGACAGGCCTTTAGGCCGTAGTCTCAACTCTTACTTTGGTTTCCAGGTGTCACTCCTCAGAGGCTTTGGTTCGAAGAACAGGGTATGGGGCTTTCCTGAGGCACGGAACAGAACTCCTCTCGTCTCCACATGGGAAGTTTCCTTGTTGGAGCCGTGTCAAACACCTCATGTTGGAGAATCCTGCAGAGTCCCTGAGCCACCTCCACATTCCAAGGTCTCCCAGGCCACCAAGCCACAGTAGGACTCATCTTCAGGAGAGTCCATTTCAACTCTCCCCTCTGGGTAGCTCACCCAGGAGCCCGCAGATTGAGCCTGCCTTGTCCTGACTAAAGAGTGGGAATAGGAGGTGGCGTTCCCAGGCATCCATGCTTAGACACCTGCTCTCGAGTCTTTCCATATGGGGCCTCTTGGAACCATCCAATAGGACTCGACTGTCGTGCAGAAGGTAACCTTCAGTTTTGGAGCAGTTCACAAATCCCATCGTAGGCAAAACTTTCTGGCCTCATGAAGCCCCCACACCCTTCAGGAAGAGGCCATGCTGGACAAGAACTCTAGCCTGAGGCACGTCTCATAGTTGACATGACCTCAGTGCAGGAGATCCCGATTCAGCCTCTGCAGAGTGGGCATGCCGTGACCTCGGTCCCAAACCTCACGCTAGCTTGTGTTTTCAGACTTCCTTCCTCACACTCCTGGCAAACAAGCCCTCCGGACTAGGAACTCCAGAACCAAAACCCAGCCCAGTGTCTGCCCAACGGAAGAAAAACGTTTCCCTGTGGGGCTCTCCAGAAAACCCAGATGAGGATCAACCTGCTCGGGCCTCGACGGTACCCGAACTGGATAGGCTGCTCTGGGCACTCATGCTCTGCCTGACACAGCCTGAAGCCAGACGTCCAGACAGACAAGGAGACAGCTGGCCGCACACCCAGCACTTCGGACACGCCATGGTCTTATGCCGTCACCTCATCCTAACCTTGGTTTTCAGATATCTGAACCTAGACATTATATCAATTCTCCACACAGCTGGGTATAGCAAGCACAAAACAGAACTCCCCCTTCCCCATGGCTGTCAAGCTTGCTCTTGGCATGGAGTCAAACCTTCAGGGTGGGAGAAACCTTCATGGCCCCTGATGCCACGCCCAAACTTGAGTGCTGCTTGGGCACAAATTCACACTGTGATCCTCAGCATGAGCCCCATGTCAAAGAAAGGCCTGTCAGGGCCTGGACCAAGAGCCCACATATGGGGCTTGCCAAGCCCCTATGCACCCAATCCTCACCACGGTTTGAATTTTCCAGTCGCCCCGCCCGTACCTGGAGCTCTGCTCTGGAATCCCTTTCTTGGAGAGACCCATGAGCCAGACAACACGACTCCACCCTTCCCACAAAATGACCCCAAACTCTTGGGAGCTGGGACAAATCCCCAGAGAGGGATACTCGTCCACAGAACCTGAGGCCACCGCTCCAATCCACGGCTATCCCGGACACAACATCCAGAGACAAAAGCCTGAAGGAACGCCTCCCACTCGCCCTTGTTTCAGAGGCCCAGGAGCTCCCTCTCGGGCTGTACATCCGGCCTGCCATACCCTAGGCGCCACTCATAACCTGAGTTTGTGTATTCAGACTTCTGTGCCCACAGCCTGGACCCACACACCTCCAGGCTAGGGCCTCTAGGGCCACAGCGAAAGATTGTGCCTGCCCTCTCCAAGGAAAGTGTGCCCAGTCCATTGACCACAACACTACAGGTTAGGGAAAAGCTCCAAGGCCCCTGAGGCCATCAATAGTGTAGGCCCCCCTGGACTAAGAGGGGCTCTCTGACACCAGCGGAGCAACTATCTCCACTTAGACTCTCAGACAGTGTCCCCAGAGACAGAAGGTTGAAATGGACAGGCCCCCAGGCCCTAATCTGAACCTTAGCTTTGGTTTCCATGTTTCCGTTCTCAGAGGACTGTTTTCGTAGACCAGCACATGGGGCTTTTCTGAGGCACCAAACCAAACATCTCTCATCTCCACATGGGCAGCTTTCTTACTGGGATGTATCAAACACTTCAGGTAGGAGAGTTCCGCAGGGCCACTGAACAACCAGCATATTCCAAGGTCTCCATGGACCCAAACGCACATTATGACGCATCCTCAGGAGAGGCCATTTCAACTCAACCCCCTGGTTCGCGTGTTCCAGAGGCAGCAGATCAAACATATCTTGTCGCTAATAGCCAATGGGAATGCGAGGCATGCTGTACAGGGATCCATCCTTCGAACCCTGCTCTCCAGTCCTTCCATATGGTATGTCTTGGAGCCATGCAACAGGACTCGAATGTCCCGCAGAAGGAAACCTTGTGGTTTGGGGCAACCTCCAAACTCAGCGTGGGAAAACTTCCTTGGCCTCATGAGGCCCCCACTTCGTGAAGGTGCCATCATGGACACATACTCCAGCCTCAGCCAACGTCTGATCCTCAGCCTGACTTCAGATGCAGGAGATTTTGATTCAGCCTCTGCAGAGTGGGCCTGCTCTGCCCTTGGTTCCAATCCTCACACTAGCTTGTGTTTTCAGACTTCCGTCCTCACACTCCTGGCCCACCAACCCTCCCTACTGGGAATTCTGGGGCCACAATGAAGCACTGTGCCTGCCTCCCAAGAGAAAAACATTGTCTATGGCGCTGCCCAGAAGCCCCAAATGAGGATCAAACTGCTTGGCCCTCGGCAACACCCCAATTGCATAGGCTACCTTAAACAGTGATGCTCTGTCGCAAATAGCCTGAGCCCAGACCTTCCAACAGACACGGACACAGCTGGCTGCACACCCAGCACATTGGACCCGCCACTGCCTTAGGCCACCATCCATTCCCAACCTGGGTTTTCAGTCATCGGAACCTAGACCTTATCTCCAATCCCTGCACAGGGGGGAACCTGATGCACAAGTCAGAACCCCTCCTTCCCCCTGGCAAGAAACCTTGCTGCTGGCAGTGAGTCAAACCTTCAGTGTAGGAGAAAACGGCATGGCCCATGAGGCCACGCCCAAGCGTGAGGGCCGCCTTGGGCACAAACACACATTGTGACCCTCAGCGTGAGTACCTTATTCAAGTAACGCCTCTCAGTGACTGGACCAAGAGCCCGCATATGTGGCTTGCCATGCCCATAGGCACCCAGGACTAACTAGATGGTGTGTATTCCAGTTGAGGGAACCCACTGCTGTGCTCTAGAGTCCCTCTCCTGGGGGTTCCCCTGTGGCAGGAAACAGTACTCTTCATTCCCACAGAATGAACACAAACACTTGGGAGCTTGGACAATCCCCTGAGGGGAAGGCTCTTCCTCGGCCTCTGAGACAACCCCTACCCTGACCGGACACTGTAAACGCAACACCCAGAGACAAAATCCTGAGTGACTGCCTCCCACTTGCCCTACTTTGATTTCCAGAGGATCTCCCCTCACGGACTAGAGATCAGGCCTGCCATTACATTGGCCCCTAGCTGAGCCAAGTTTGCTTTTTCAGACATCTGTCCCCACAGCCCTGGCAAACAGAGCCTCTAGGCTGGGTCCTCTGGAGCCATACCACAGGACCGTGCCTGCTCTCTCCTGGGAAACTGTGTCCATTCCTTTGGCCACACACCTCCAGAATATGAGAAACCTCAAGGCCTCCGAGGACATCCCACTACTGGGAGCCTCACTGGACTCACAGGGGCATTCGGACACAAGCTGAGCAGCTACATCCATGAATGCATGCACACAGATGACAACAGAGATAGAAGGTTGAGCCGGACAGGCCTTTAGGCCGTAGTCTCAACTCTTACTTTGGTTTCCAGGTGTCACTCCTCAGAGGCTTTGGTTCGAAGAACAGGGTATGGGGCTTTCCTGAGGCACGGAACAGAACTCCTCTCGTCTCCACATGGGAAGTTTCCTTGTTGGAGCCGTGTCAAACACCTCATGTTGGAGAATCCTGCAGAGTCCCTGAGCCACCTCCACATTCCAAGGTCTCCCAGGCCACCAAGCCACAGTAGGACTCATCTTCAGGAGAGTCCATTTCAACTCTCCCCTCTGGGTAGCTCACCCAGGAGCCCGCAGATTGAGCCTGCCTTGTCCTGACTAAAGAGTGGGAATAGGAGGTGGCGTTCCCAGGCATCCATGCTTAGACACCTGCTCTCGAGTCTTTCCATATGGGGCCTCTTGGAACCATCCAATAGGACTCGACTGTCGTGCAGAAGGTAACCTTCAGTTTTGGAGCAGTTCACAAATCCCATCGTAGGCAAAACTTTCTGGCCTCATGAAGCCCCCACACCCTTCAGGAAGAGGCCATGCTGGACAAGAACTCTAGCCTGAGGCACGTCTCATAGTTGACATGACCTCAGTGCAGGAGATCCCGATTCAGCCTCTGCAGAGTGGGCATGCCGTGACCTCGGTCCCAAACCTCACGCTAGCTTGTGTTTTCAGACTTCCTTCCTCACACTCCTGGCAAACAAGCCCTCCGGACTAGGAACTCCAGAACCAAAACCCAGCCCAGTGTCTGCCCAACGGAAGAAAAACGTTTCCCTGTGGGGCTCTCCAGAAAACCCAGATGAGGATCAACCTGCTCGGGCCTCGACGGTACCCGAACTGGATAGGCTGCTCTGGGCACTCATGCTCTGCCTGACACAGCCTGAAGCCAGACGTCCAGACAGACAAGGAGACAGCTGGCCGCACACCCAGCACTTCGGACACGCCATGGTCTTATGCCGTCACCTCATCCTAACCTTGGTTTTCAGATATCTGAACCTAGACATTATATCAATTCTCCACACAGCTGGGTATAGCAAGCACAAAACAGAACTCCCCCTTCCCCATGGCTGTCAAGCTTGCTCTTGGCATGGAGTCAAACCTTCAGGGTGGGAGAAACCTTCATGGCCCCTGATGCCACGCCCAAACTTGAGTGCTGCTTGGGCACAAATTCACACTGTGATCCTCAGCATGAGCCCCATGTCAAAGAAAGGCCTGTCAGGGCCTGGACCAAGAGCCCACATATGGGGCTTGCCAAGCCCCTATGCACCCAATCCTCACCACGGTTTGAATTTTCCAGTCGCCCCGCCCGTACCTGGAGCTCTGCTCTGGAATCCCTTTCTTGGAGAGACCCATGAGCCAGACAACACGACTCCACCCTTCCCACAAAATGACCCCAAACTCTTGGGAGCTGGGACAAATCCCCAGAGAGGGATACTCGTCCACAGTACCTGAGGCCACCGCTCCAATCCACGGCTATCCCGGACACAACATCCAGAGACAAAAGCCTGAAGGAACGCCTCCCACTCGCCCTTGTTTCAGAGGCCCAGGAGCTCCCTCTCGGGCTGTACATCCGGCCTGCCATACCCTAGGCGCCACTCATAAGCTGAGTTTGTGTATTCAGACTTCTGTGCCCACAGCCTGGACCCACACACCTCCAGGCTAGGGCCTCTAGGGCCACAGCGAAAGATTGTGCCTGCCCTCTCCAAGGAAAGTGTGCCCAGTCCATTGACCACAACACTACAGGTTAGGGAAAAGCTCCAAGGCCCCTGAGGCCATCAATAGTGTAGGCCCCCCTGGACTAAGAGGGGCTCTCTGACACCAGCGGAGCAACTATCTCCACTTAGACTCTCAGACAGTGTCCCCAGAGACAGAAGGTTGAAATGGACAGGCCCCCAGGCCCTAATCTGAACCTTAGCTTTGGTTTCCATGTTTCCGTTCTCAGAGGACTGTTTTTGTAGACCAGCACATGGGGCTTTTCTGAGGCACCAAACCAAACATCTCTCATCTCCACATGGGCAGCTTTCTTACTGGGATGTATCAAACACTTCAGGTAGGAGAGTTCCGCAGGGCCACTGAACAACCAGCACATTCCAAGGTCTCCATGGACCCAAACGCACATTATGACGCATCCTCAGGAGAGGCCATTTCAACTCAGCCCCCTGGGTCGCGTGTTCCAGAGGCAGCAGATCAAACATATCTTGTCGCTAATAGCCAATGGGAATGCGAGGCATGCTGTACAGGGATCCATCCTTCGAACCCTGCTCTCCAGTCCTTCCGTATGGTATGTCCTGGAGCCATGCAACAGGACTCGAATGTCCCGCAGAAGGAAACCTTGTGGTTTGGGGCAACCTCCAAACTCAGCGTGGGAAAACTTCCTTGGCCTCATGAGGCCCCCACTTCGTGAAGGTGCCATCATGGACACATACTCCAGCCTCAGCCAACGTCTGATCCTCAGCCTGACTTCAGATGCAGGAGATTTTGATTCAGCCTCTGCAGAGTGGGCCTGCTCTGCCCTTGGTTCCAATCCTCACACTAGCTTGTGTTTTCAGACTTCCGTCCTCACACTCCTGGCCCACAAACCCTCCCTACTGGGAATTCTGGGGCCACAATGAGGCACTGTGCCTGCCTCCCAAGAGAAAAACATTGTCTATGGCGCTGCCCAGAAACCCCAAATGAGGATCAAACTGCTTGGCCCTCGGCAACACCCCAATTGCATAGGCTACCTTAAACAGTGATGCTCTGTCGCAAATAGCCTGAGCCCAGACCTTCCAACAGACACCGACACAGCTGGCTGCACACCCAGCACATTGGACCCACCACTGCCTTAGGCCACCATCCATTCCCAACCTGGGTTTTCAGTCATCGGAACCTAGACCTTATCTCCAATCCCTGCACAGGGGGGAACCTGATGCACAAGTCAGAACCCCTCCTTCCCCCTGGCAAGAAAACTTGCTGCTGGCAGTGAGTCAAACCTTCAGTGTAGGAGAAAACGGCATGGCCCATGAGGCCACGCCCAAGCGTGAGGGCCGCCTTGGGCACAAACACACATTGTGACCCTCAGCGTGAGTACCTTATTCAAGTAACGCCTCTCAGTGACTGGACCAAGAGCCCGCATATGTGGCTTGCCATGCCCATAGGCACCCAGGACTAACTAGATGGTGTGTATTCCAGTTGAGGGAACCCACTGCTGTGCTCTAGAGTCCCTCTCCTGGGGGTTCCCCTGTGGCAGGAAACAGTACTCTTCATTCCCACAGAATGAACACAAACACTTGGGAGCTTGGACAATCCCCTGAGGGGAAGGCTCTTCCTCGGCCTCTGAGACAACCCCTACCCTGACCGGACACTGTAAACGCAACACCCAGAGACAAAATCCTGAGTGACTGCCTCCCACTTGCCCTACTTTGATTTCCAGAGGATCTCCCCTCACGGACTAGAGATCAGGCCTGCCATTACATTGGCCCCTAGCTGAGCCAAGTTTGCTTTTTCAGACATCTGTCCCCACAGCCCTGGCAAACAGAGCCTCTAGGCTGGGTCCTCTGGAGCCATACCACAGGACCGTGCCTGCTCTCTCCTGGGAAACTGTGTCCATTCCTTTGGCCACACACCTCCAGAATATGAGAAACCTCAAGGCCTCCGAGGACATCCCACTACTGGGAGCCTCACTGGACTCACAGGGGCATTCGGACACAAGCTGAGCAGCTACATCCATGAATGCATGCACACAGATGACAACAGAGATAGAAGGTTGAGCCGGACAGGCCTTTAGGCCGTAGTCTCAACTCTTACTTTGGATTCCAGGTGTCACTCCTCAGAGGCTTTGGTTCGAAGAACAGGGTATGGGGCTTTCTTGAGGCACGGAACAGAACTCCTCTCGTCTCCACATGGGAAGTTTCCTTGTTGGAGCCGTGTCAAACACCTCATGTTGGAGAATCCTGCAGAGTCCCTGAGCCACCTCCACATTCCAAGGTCTCCCAGGCCACCAAGCCACAGTAGGACTCATCTTCAGGAGAGTCCATTTCAACTCTCCCCTCTGGGTAGCTCACCCAGGAGCCCGCAGATTGAGCCTGCCTTGTCCTGACTAAAGAGTGGGAATAGGAGGTGGCGTTCCCAGGCATCCATGCTTAGACACCTGCTCTCGAGTCTTTCCATATGGGGCCTCTTGGAACCATCCAATAGGACTCGACTGTCGTGCAGAAGGTAACCTTCAGTTTTGGAGCAGTTCACAAATCCCATCGTAGGCAAAACTTTCTGGCCTCATGAAGCCCCCACACCCTTCAGGAAGAGGCCATGCTGGACAAGAACTCTAGCCTGAGGCACGTCTCATAGTTGACATGACCTCAGTGCAGGAGATCCCGATTCAGCCTCTGCAGAGTGGGCATGCCGTGACCTCGGTCCCAAACCTCACGCTAGCTTGTGTTTTCAGACTTCCTTCCTCACACTCCTGGCAAACAAGCCCTCCGGACTAGGAACTCCAGAACCAAAACCCAGCCCAGTGTCTGCCCAACGGAAGAAAAACGTTTCCCTGTGGGGCTCTCCAGAAAACCCAGATGAGGATCAACCTGCTCGGGCCTCGACGGTACCCGAACTGGATAGGCTGCTCTGGGCACTCATGCTCTGCCTGACACAGCCTGAAGCCAGACGTCCAGACAGACAAGGAGACAGCTGGCCGCACACCCAGCACTTCGGACACGCCATGGTCTTCTGCCGTCACCTCAACTTACCTTGGTTTTCAGATATCTGAACCTAGACATTATATCAATTCTCCACACAGCTGGGTATAGCAAGCACAAAACAGAACTCCCCCTTCCCCATGGCTGTCAAGCTTGCTCTTGGCATGGAGTCAAACCTTCAGGGTGGGAGAAACCTTCATGGCCCCTGATGCCACGCCCAAACTTGAGTGCTGCTTGGGCACAAATTCACACTGTGATCCTCAGCATGAGCCCCATGTCAAAGAAAGGCCTGTCAGGGCCTGGACCAAGAGCCCACATATGGGGCTTGCCAAGCCCCTATGCACCCAATCCTCACCACGGTTTGAATTTTCCAGTCGCCCCGCCCGTACCTGGAGCTCTGCTCTGGAATCCCTTTCTTGGAGAGACCCATGAGCCAGACAACACGACTCCACCCTTCCCACAAAATGACCCCAAACTCTTGGGAGCTGGGACAAATCCCCAGAGAGGGATACTCGTCCACAGAACCTGAGGCCACCGCTCCAATCCACGGCTATCCCGGACACAACATCCAGAGACAAAAGCCTGAAGGAACGCCTCCCACTCGCCCTTGTTTCAGAGGCCCAGGAGCTCCCTCTCGGGCTGTACATCCGGCCTGCCATACCCTAGGCGCCACTCATAACCTGAGTTTGTGTATTCAGACTTCTGTGCCCACAGCCTGGACCCACACACCTCCAGGCTAGGGCCTCTAGGGCCACAGCGAAAGATTGTGCCTGCCCTCTCCAAGGAAAGTGTGCCCAGTCCATTGACCACAACACTACAGGTTAGGGAAAAGCTCCAAGGCCCCTGAGGCCATCAATAGTGTAGGCCCCCCTGGACTAAGAGGGGCTCTCTGACACCAGCGGAGCAACTATCTCCACTTAGACTCTCAGACAGTGTCCCCAGAGACAGAAGGTTGAAATGGACAGGCCCCCAGGCCCTAATCTGAACCTTAGCTTTGGTTTCCATGTTTCCGTTCTCAGAGGACTGTTTTCGTAGACCAGCACATGGGGCTTTTCTGAGGCACCAAACCAAACATCTCTCATCTCCACATGGGCAGCTTTCTTACTGGGATGTATCAAACACTTCAGGTAGGAGAGTTCCGCAGGGCCACTGAACAACCAGCATATTCCAAGGTCTCCATGGACCCAAACGCACATTATGACGCATCCTCAGGAGAGGCCATTTCAACTCAACCCCCTGGTTCGCGTGTTCCAGAGGCAGCAGATCAAACATATCTTGTCGCTAATAGCCAATGGGAATGCGAGGCATGCTGTACAGGGATCCATCCTTCGAACCCTGCTCTCCAGTCCTTCCATATGGTATGTCCTGGAGCCATGCAACAGGACTCGAATGTCCCGCAGAAGGAAACCTTGTGGTTTGGGGCAACCTCCAAACTCAGCGTGGGAAAACTTCCTTGGCCTCATGAGGCCCCCACTTCGTGAAGGTGCCATCATGGACACATACTCCAGCCTCAGCCAACGTCTGATCCTCAGCCTGACTTCAGATGCAGGAGATTTTGATTCAGCCTCTGCAGAGTGGGCCTGCTCTGCCCTTGGTTCCAATCCTCACACTAGCTTGTGTTTTCAGACTTCCGTCCTCACACTCCTGGCCCACCAACCCTCCCTACTGGGAATTCTGGGGCCACAATGAAGCACTGTGCCTGCCTCCCAAGAGAAAAACATTGTCTATGGCGCTGCCCAGAAGCCCCAAATGAGGATCAAACTGCTTGGCCCTCGGCAACACCCCAATTGCATAGGCTACCTTAAACAGTGATGCTCTGTCGCAAATAGCCTGAGCCCAGACCTTCCAACAGACACCGACACAGCTGGCTGCACACCCAGCACATTGGACCCGCCACTGCCTTAGGCCACCATCCATTCCCAACCTGGGTTTTCAGTCATCGGAACCTAGACCTTATCTCCAATCCCTGCAGAGGGGGGAACCTGATGCACAAGTCAGAACCCCTCCTTCCCCCTGGCAAGAAACCTTGCTGCTGGCAGTGAGTCAAACCTTCAGTGTAGGAGAAAACGGCATGGCCCATGAGGCCACGCCCAAGCGTGAGGGCCGCCTTGGGCACAAACACACATTGTGACCCTCAGCGTGAGTACCTTATTCAAGTAACGCCTCTCAGTGACTGGACCAAGAGCCCGCATATGTGGCTTGCCATGCCCATAGGCACCCAGGACTAACTAGATGGTGTGTATTCCAGTTGAGGGAACCCACTGCTGTGCTCTAGAGTCCCTCTCCTGGGGGTTCCCCTGTGGCAGGAAACAGTACTCTTCATTCCACCAGAATGAACACAAACACTTGGGAGCTTGGACAATCCCCTGAGGGGAAGGCTCTTCCTCGGCCTCTGAGACAACCCCTACCCTGACCGGACACTGTAAACGCAACACCCAGAGACAAAATCCTGAGTGACTGCCTCCCACTTGCCCTACTTTGATTTCCAGAGGATCTCCCCTCACGGACTAGAGATCAGGCCTGCCATTACATTGGCCCCTAGCTGAGCCAAGTTTGCTTTTTCAGACATCTGTCCCCACAGCCCTGGCAAACAGAGCCTCTAGGCTGGGTCCTCTGGAGCCATACCACAGGACCGTGCCTGCTCTCTCCTGGGAAACTGTGTCCATTCCTTTGGCCACACACCTCCAGAATATGAGAAACCTCAAGGCCTCCGAGGACATCCCACTACTGGGAGCCTCACTGGACTCACAGGGGCATTCGGACACAAGCTGAGCAGCTACATCCATGAATGCATGCACACAGATGACAACAGAGATAGAAGGTTGAGCCGGACAGGCCTTTAGGCCGTAGTCTCAACTCTTACTTTGGTTTCCAGGTGTCACTCCTCAGAGGCTTTGGTTCGAAGAACAGGGTATGGGGCTTTCCTGAGGCACGGAACAGAACTCCTCTCGTCTCCACATGGGAAGTTTCCTTGTTGGAGCCGTGTCAAACACCTCATGTTGGAGAATCCTGCAGAGTCCCTGAGCCACCTCCACATTCCAAGGTCTCCCAGGCCACCAAGCCACAGTAGGACTCATCTTCAGGAGAGTCCATTTCAACTCTCCCCTCTGGGTAGCTCACCCAGGAGCCCGCAGATTGAGCCTGCCTTGTCCTGACTAAAGAGTGGGAATAGGAGGTGGCGTTCCCAGGCATCCATGCTTAGACACCTGCCCTCGAGTCTTTCCATATGGGGCCTCTTGGAACCATCCAATAGGACTCGACTGTCGTGCAGAAGGTAACCTTCAGTTTTGGAGCAGTTCACAAATCCCATCGTAGGCAAAACTTTCTGGCCTCATGAAGCCCCCACACCCTTCAGGAAGAGGCCATGCTGGACAAGAACTCTAGCCTGAGGCACGTCTCATAGTTGACATGACCTCAGTGCAGGAGATCCCGATTCAGCCTCTGCAGAGTGGGCATGCCGTGACCTCGGTCCCAAACCTCACGCTAGCTTGTGTTTTCAGACTTCCTTCCTCACACTCCTGGCAAACAAGCCCTCCGGACTAGGAACTCCAGAACCAAAACCCAGCCCAGTGTCTGCCCAACGGAAGAAAAACGTTTCCCTGTGGGGATCTCCAGAAAACCCAGATGAGGATCAACCTGCTCGGGCCTCGACGGTACCCGAACTGGATAGGCTGCTCTGGGCACTCATGCTCTGCCTGACACAGCCTGAAGCCAGACGTCCAGACAGACAAGGAGACAGCTGGCCGCACACCCAGCACTTCGGACACGCCATGGTCTTATGCCGTCACCTCATCCTAACCTTGGTTTTCAGATATCTGAACCTAGACATTATATCAATTCTCCACACAGCTGGGTATAGCAAGCACAAAACAGAACTCCCCCTTCCCCATGGCTGTCAAGCTTGCTCTTGGCATGGAGTCACACCTTCAGGGTGGGAGAAACCTTCATGGCCCCTGATGCCACGCCCAAACTTGAGTGCTGCTTGGGCACAAATTCACACTGTGATCCTCAGCATGAGCCCCATGTCAAAGAAAGGCCTGTCAGGGCCTGGACCAAGAGCCCACATATGGGGCTTGCCAAGCCCCTATGCACCCAATCCTCACCACGGTTTGAATTTTCCAGTCGCCCCGCCCGTACCTGGAGCTCTGCTCTGGAATCCCTTTCTTGGAGAGACCCATGAGCCAGACAACACGACTCCACCCTTCCCACAAAATGACCCCAAACTCTTGGGAGCTGGGACAAATCCCCAGAGAGGGATACTCGTCCACAGAACCTGAGGCCCCCGCTCCAATCCACGGCTATCCCGGACACAACATCCAGAGACAAAAGCCTGAAGGAACGCCTCCCACTCGCCCTTGTTTCAGAGGCCCAGGAGCTCCCTCTCGGGCTGTACATCCGGCCTGCCATACCCTAGGCGCCACTCATAAGCTGAGTTTGTGTATTCAGACTTCTGTGCCCACAGCCTGGACCCACACACCTCCAGGCTAGGGCCTCTAGGGCCACAGCGAAAGATTGTGCCTGCCCTCTCCAAGGAAAGTGTGCCCAGTCCATTGACCACAACACTACAGGTTAGGGAAAAGCTCCAAGGCCCCTGAGGCCATCAATAGTGTAGGCCCCCCTGGACTAAGAGGGGCTCTCTGACACCAGCGGAGCAACTATCTCCACTTAGACTCTCAGACAGTGTCTCCAGAGACAGAAGGTTGAAATGGACAGGCCCCCAGGCCCTAATCTGAACCTTAGCTTTGGTTTCCATGTTTCCGTTCTCAGAGGACTGTTTTCGTAGACCAGCACATGGGGCTTTTCTGAGGCACCAAACCAAACATCTCTCATCTCCACATGGGCAGCTTTCTTACTGGGATGTATCAAACACTTCAGGTAGGAGAGTTCCGCAGGGCCACTGAACAACCAGCACATTCCAAGGTCTCCATGGACCCAAACGCACATTATGACGCATCCTCAGGAGAGGCCATTTCAACTCAGCCCCCTGGGTCGCGTGTTCCAGAGGCAGCAGATCAAACATATCTTGTCGCTAATAGCCAATGGGAATGCGAGGCATGCTGTACAGGGATCCATCCTTCGAACCCTGCTCTCCAGTCCTTCCGTATGGTATGTCCTGGAGCCATGCAACAGGACTCGAATGTCCCGCAGAAGGAAACCTTGTGGTTTGGGGCAACCTCCAAACTCAGCGTGGGAAAACTTCCTTGGCCTCATGAGGCCCCCACTTCATGAAGGTGCCATCATGGACACATACTCCAGTCTCAGCCAACGTCTGATCCTCAGCCTGACTTCAGATGCAGGAGATTTTGATTCAGCCTCTGCAGAGTGGGCCTGCTCTGCCCTTGGTTCCAATCCTCACACTAGCTTGTGTTTTCAGACTTCCGTCCTCACACTCCTGGCCCACCAACCCTCCCTACTGGGAATTCTGGGGCCACAATGAAGCACTGTGCCTGCCTCCCAAGAGAAAAACATTGTCTATGGCGCTGCCCAGAAACCCCAAATGAGGATCAAACTGCTTGGCCCTCGGCAACACCCCAATTGCATAGGCTACCTTAAACAGTGATGCTCTGTCGCAAATAGCCTGAGCCCAGACCTTCCAACAGACACCGACACAGCTGGCTGCACACCCAGCACATTGGACCCGCCACTGCCTTAGGCCACCATCCATTCCCAACTTGGGTTTTCAGTCATCAAAACCTAGACCTTATCTCCAATCCCTGCACAGGGGGGAACCTGATGCACAAGTCAGAACCCCTCCTTCCCCCTGGCAAGAAACCTTGCTGCTGGCAGTGAGTCAAACCTTCAGTGTAGGAGAAAACGGCATGGCCCATGAGGCCACGCCCAAGCGTGAGGGCCGCCTTGGGCACAAACACACATTGTGACCCTCAGCGTGAGTACCTTATTCAAGTAACGCCTCTCAGTGACTGGACCAAGAGCCCGCATATGTGGCTTGCCATGCCCATAGGCACCCAGGACTAACTAGATGGTGTGTATTCCAGTTGAGGGAACCCACTGCTGTGCTCTAGAGTCCCTCTCCTGGGGGTTCCCCTGTGGCAGGAAACAGTACTCTTCATTCCACCAGAATGAACACAAACACTTGGGAGCTTGGACAATCCCCTGAGGGGAAGGCTCTTCCTCGGCCTCTGAGACAACCCCTACCCTGACCGGACACTGTAAACGCAACACCCAGAGACAAAATCCTGAGTGACTGCCTCCCACTTGCCCTACTTTGATTTCCAGAGGATCTCCCCTCACGGACTAGAGATCAGGCCTGCCATTACATTGGCCCCTAGCTGAGCCAAGTTTGCTTTTTCAGACATCTGTCCCCACAGCCCTGGCAAACAGAGCCTCTAGGCTGGGTCCTCTGGAGCCATACCACAGGACCGTGCCTGCTCTCTCCTGGGAAACTGTGTCCATTCCTTTGGCCACACACCTCCAGAATATGAGAAACCTCAAGGCCTCCGAGGACATCCCACTACTGGGAGCCTCACTGGACTCACAGGGGCATTCGGACACAAGCTGAGCAGCTACATCCATGAATGCATGCACACAGATGACAACAG
Organism: Mustela nivalis; assembly: GCF_964662115.1. Classification (NCBI taxonomy): domain Eukaryota; kingdom Metazoa; phylum Chordata; class Mammalia; order Carnivora; family Mustelidae; genus Mustela; species Mustela nivalis. The sequence continues at coordinate 297,372 of NW_028136290.1, forward strand.
AGATAGAAGGTTGAGCCGGACAGGCCTTTAGGCCGTAGTCTCAACTCTTACTTTGGTTTCCAGGTGTCACTCCTCAGAGGCTTTGGTTCGAAGAACAGGGTATGGGGCTTTCCTGAGGCACGGAACAGAACTCCTCTCGTCTCCACATGGGAAGTTTCCTTGTTGGAGCCGTGTCAAACACCTCATGTTGGAGAATCCTGCAGAGTCCCTGAGCCACCTCCACATTCCAAGGTCTCCCAGGCCACCAAGCCACAGTAGGACTCATCTTCAGGAGAGTCCATTTCAACTCTCCCCTCTGGGTAGCTCACCCAGGAGCCCGCAGATTGAGCCTGCCTTGTCCTGACTAAAGAGTGGGAATAGGAGGTGGCGTTCCCAGGCATCCATGCTTAGACACCTGCTCTCGAGTCTTTCCATATGGGGCCTCTTGGAACCATCCAATAGGACTCGACTGTCGTGCAGAAGGTAACCTTCAGTTTTGGAGCAGTTCACAAATCCCATCGTAGGCAAAACTTTCTGGCCTCATGAAGCCCCCACACCCTTCAGGAAGAGGCCATGCTGGACAAGAACTCTAGCCTGAGGCACGTCTCATAGTTGACATGACCTCAGTGCAGGAGATCCCGATTCAGCCTCTGCAGAGTGGGCATGCCGTGACCTCGGTCCCAAACCTCACGCTAGCTTGTGTTTTCAGACTTCCTTCCTCACACTCCTGGCAAACAAGCCCTCCGGACTAGGAACTCCAGAACCAAAACCCAGCCCAGTGTCTGCCCAACGGAAGAAAAACGTTTCCCTGTGGGGCTCTCCAGAAAACCCAGATGAGGATCAACCTGCTCGGGCCTCGACGGTACCCGAACTGGATAGGCTGCTCTGGGCACTCATGCTCTGCCTGACACAGCCTGAAGCCAGACGTCCAGACAGACAAGGAGACAGCTGGCCGCACACCCAGCACTTCGGACACGCCATGGTCTTATGCCGTCACCTCATCCTAACCTTGGTTTTCAGATATCTGAACCTAGACATTATATCAATTCTCCACACAGCTGGGTATAGCAAGCACAAAACAGAACTCCTCCTTCCCCATGGCTGTCAAGCTTGCTCTTGGCATGGAGTCACACCTTCAGGGTGGGAGAAACCTTCATGGCCCCTGATGCCACGCCCAAACTTGAGTGCTGCTTGGGCACAAATTCACACTGTGATCCTCAGCATGAGCCCCATGTCAAAGAAAGGCCTGTCAGGGCCTGGACCAAGAGCCCACATATGGGGCTTGCCAAGCCCCTATGCACCCAATCCTCACCACGGTTTGAATTTTCCAGTCGCCCCGCCCGTACCTGGAGCTCTGCTCTGGAATCCCTTTCTTGGAGAGACCCATGAGCCAGACAACACGACTCCACCCTTCCCACAAAATGACCCCAAACTCTTGGGAGCTGGGACAAATCCCCAGAGAGGGATACTCGTCCACAGAACCTGAGGCCACCGCTCCAATCCACGGCTATCCCGGACACAACATCCAGAGACAAAAGCCTGAAGGAACGCCTCCCACTCGCCCTTGTTTCAGAGGCCCAGGAGCTCCCTCTCGGGCTGTACATCCGGCCTGCCATACCCTAGGCGCCACTCATAAGCTGAGTTTGTGTATTCAGACTTCTGTGCCCACAGCCTGGACCCACACACCTCCAGGCTAGGGCCTCTAGGGCCACAGCGAAAGATTGTGCCTGCCCTCTCCAAGGAAAGTGTGCCCAGTCCATTGACCACAACACTACAGGTTAGGGAAAAGCTCCAAGGCCCCTGAGGCCATCAATAGTGTAGGCCCCCCTGGACTAAGAGGGGCTCTCTGACACCAGCGGAGCAACTATCTCCACTTAGACTCTCAGACAGTGTCCCCAGAGACAGAAGGTTGAAATGGACAGGCCCCCAGCCCCTAATCTGAACCTTAGCTTTGGTTTCCATGTTTCCGTTCTCAGAGGACTGTTTTCGTAGACCAGCACATGGGGCTTTTCTGAGGCACCAAACCAAACATCTCTCATCTCCACATGGGCAGCTTTCTTACTGGGATGTATAAAACACTTCAGGTAGGAGAGTTCCGCAGGGCCACTGAACAACCAGCACATTCCAAGGTCTCCATGGACCCAAACGCACATTATGACGCATCCTCAGGAGAGGCCATTTCAACTCAGCCCCCTGGGTCGCGTGTTCCAGAGGCAGCAGATCAAACATATCTTGTCGCTAATAGCCAATGGGAATGCGAGGCATGCTGTACAGGGATCCATCCTTCGAACCCTGCTCTCCAGTCCTTCCGTATGGTATGTCCTGGAGCCATGCAACAGGACTCGAAGTCCCGCAGAAGGAAACCTTGTGTTTGGGGCAACCTCCAAACTCAGCGTGGGAAAACTTCCTTGGCCTCATGAGGCCCCCACTTCATGAAGGTGCCATCATGGACACATACTCCAGCCTCAGCCAACGTCTGATCCTCAGCCTGACTTCAGATGCAGGAGATTTTGATTCAGCCTCTGCAGAGTGGGCCTGCTCTGCCCTTGGTTCCAATCCTCACACTAGCTTGTGTTTTCAGACTTCCGTCCTCACACTCCTGGCCCACAAACCCTCCCTACTGGGAATTCTGGGGCCACAATGAAGCACTGTGCCTGCCTCCCAAGAGAAAAACATTGTCTATGGCGCTGCCCAGAAACCCCAAATGAGGATCAAACTGCTTGGCCCTCGGCAACACCCCAATTGCATAGGCTACCTTAAACAGTGATGCTCTGTCGCAAATAGCCTGAGCCCAGACCTTCCAACAGACACCGACACAGCTGGCTGCACACCCAGCACATTGGACACGCCACTGCCTTAGGCCACCATCCATTCCCAACCTGGGTTTTCAGTCATCGGAACCTAGACCTTATCTCCAATCCCTGCACAGGGGGGAACCTGATGCACAAGTCAGAACCCCTCCTTCCCCCTGGCAAGAAACCTTGCTGCTGGCAGTGAGTCAAACCTTCAGTGTAGGAGAAAACGGCATGGCCCATGAGGCCACGCCCAAGCGTGAGGGCCGCCTTGGGCACAAACACACATTGTGACCCTCAGCGTGAGTACCTTATTCAAGTAACGCCTCTCAGTGACTGGACCAAGAGCCCGCATATGTGGCTTGCCATGCCCATAGGCACCCAGGACTAACTAGATGGTGTGTATTCCAGTTGAGGGAACCCACTGCTGTGCTCTAGAGTCCCTCTCCTGGGGGTTCCCCTGTGGCAGGAAACAGTACTCTTCATTCCCACAGAATGAACACAAACACTTGGGAGCTTGGACAATCCCCTGAGAGGAAGGCTCTTCCTCGGCCTCTGAGACAACCCCTACCCTGACCGGACACTGTAAACGCAACACCCAGAGACAAAATCCTGAGTGACTGCCTCCCACTTGCCCTACTTTGATTTCCAGAGGATCTCCCCTCACGGACTAGAGATCAGGCCTGCCATTACATTGGCCCCTAGCTGAGCCAAGTTTGCTTTTTCAGACATCTGTCCCCACAGCCCTGGCAAACAGAGCCTCTAGGCTGGGTCCTCTGGAGCCATACCACAGGACCGTGCCTGCTCTCTCCTGGGAAACTGTGTCCATTCCTTTGGCCACACACCTCCAGAATATGAGAAACCTCAAGGCCTCCGAGGACATCCCACTACTGGGAGCCTCACTGGACTCACAGGGGCATTCGGACACAAGCTGAGCAGCTACATCCATGAATGCATGCACACAGATGACAACAGAGATAGAAGGTTGAGCCGGACAGGCCTTTAGGCCGTAGTCTCAACTCTTACTTTGGTTTCCAGGTGTCACTCCTCAGAGGCTTTGGTTCGAAGAACAGGGTATGGGGCTTTCCTGAGGCACGGAACAGAACTCCTCTCGTCTCCACATGGGAAGTTTTCTTGTTGGAGCCGTGTCAAACACCTCATGTTGGAGAATCCTGCAGAGTCCCTGAGCCACCTCCACATTCCAAGGTCTCCCAGGCCACCAAGCCACAGTAGGACTCATCTTCAGGAGAGTCCATTTCAACTCTCCCCTCTGGGTAGCTCACCCAGGAGCCCGCAGATTGAGCCTGCCTTGTCCTGACTAAAGAGTGGGAATATGAGGTGGCGTTCCCAGGCATCCATGCTTAGACACCTGCTCTCGAGTCTTTCCATATGGGGCCTCTTGGAACCATCCAATAGGACTCGACTGTCGTGCAGAAGGTAACCTTCAGTTTTGGAGCAGTTCACAAATCCCATCGTAGGCAAAACTTTCTGGCCTCATGAAGCCCCCACACCCTTCAGGAAGAGGCCATGCTGGACAAGAACTCTAGCCTGAGGCACGTCTCATAGTTGACATGACCTCAGTGCAGGAGATCCCGATTCAGCCTCTGCAGAGTGGGCATGCCGTGACCTCGGTCCCAAACCTCACGCTAGCTTGTGTTTTCAGACTTCCTTCCTCACACTCCTGGCAAACAAGCCCTCCGGACTAGGAACTCCAGAACCAAAACCCAGCCCAGTGTCTGCCCAACGGAAGAAAAACGTTTCCCTGTGGGGCTCTCCAGAAAACCCAGATGAGGATCAACCTGCTCGGGCCTCGACGGTACCCGAACTGGATAGGCTGCTCTGGGCACTCATGCTCTGCCTGACACAGCCTGAAGCCAGACGTCCAGACAGACAAGGAGACAGCTGGCCGCACACCCAGCACTTCGGACACGCCATGGTCTTATGCCGTCACCTCATCCTAACCTTGGTTTTCAGATATCTGAACCTAGACATTATATCAATTCTCCACACAGCTGGGTATAGCAAGCACAAAACAGAACTCCTCCTTCCCCATGGCTGTCAAGCTTGCTCTTGGCATGGAGTCACACCTTCAGGGTGGGAGAAACCTTCATGGCCCCTGATGCCACGCCCAAACTTGAGTGCTGCTTGGGCACAAATTCACACTGTGATCCTCAGCATGAGCCCCATGTCAAAGAAAGGCCTGTCAGGGCCTGGACCAAGAGCCCACATATGGGGCTTGCCAAGCCCCTATGCACCCAATCCTCACCACGGTTTGAATTTTCCAGTCGCCCCGCCCGTACCTGGAGCTCTGCTCTGGAATCCCTTTCTTGGAGAGACCCATGAGCCAGACAACACGACTCCACCCTTCCCACAAAATGACCCCAAACTCTTGGGAGCTGGGACAAATCCCCAGAGAGGGATACTCGTCCACAGAACCTGAGGCCACCGCTCCAATCCACGGCTATCCCGGACACAACATCCAGAGACAAAAGCCTGAAGGAACGCCTCCCACTCGCCCTTGTTTCAGAGGCCCAGGAGCTCCCTCTCGGGCTGTACATCCGGCCTGCCATACCCTAGGCGCCACTCATAAGCTGAGTTTGTGTATTCAGACTTCTGTGCCCACAGCCTGGACCCACACACCTCCAGGCTAGGGCCTCTAGGGCCACAGCGAAAGATTGTGCCTGCCCTCTCCAAGGAAAGTGTGCCCAGTCCATTGACCACAACACTACAGGTTAGGGAAAAGCTCCAAGGCCCCTGAGGCCATCAATAGTGTAGGCCCCCCTGGACTAAGAGGGGCTCTCTGACACCAGCGGAGCAACTATCTCCACTTAGACTCTCAGACAGTGTCCCCAGAGACAGAAGGTTGAAATGGACAGTCCCCCAGGCCCTAATCTGAACCTTAGCTTTGGTTTCCATGTTTCCGTTCTCAGAGGACTGTTTTCGTAGACCAGCACATGGGGCTTTTCTGAGGCACCAAACCAAACATCTCTCATCTCCACATGGGCAGCTTTCTTACTGGGATGTATCAAACACTTCAGGTAGGAGAGTTCCGCAGGGCCACTGAACAACCAGCACATTCCAAGGTCTCCATGGACCCAAACGCACATTATGACGCATCCTCAGGAGAGGCCATTTCAACTCAGCCCCCTGGGTCGCGTGTTCCAGAGGCAGCAGATCAAACATATCTTGTCGCTAATAGCCAATGGGAATGCGAGGCATGCTGTACAGGGATCCATCCTTCGAACCCTGCTCTCCAGTCCTTCCGTATGGTATGTCCTGGAGCCATGCAACAGGACTCGAATGTCCCGCAGAAGGAAACCTTGTGGTTTGGGGCAACCTCCAAACTCAGCGTGGGAAAACTTCCTTGGCCTCATGAGGCCCCCACTTCATGAAGGTGCCATCATGGACACATACTCCAGCCTCAGCCAACGTCTGATCCTCAGCCTGACTTCAGATGCAGGAGATTTTGATTCAGCCTCTGCAGAGTGGGCCTGCTCTGCCCTTGGTTCCAATCCTCACACTAGCTTGTGTTTTCAGACTTCCGTCCTCACACTCCTGGCCCACAAACCCTCCCTACTGGGAATTCTGGGGCCACAATGAAGCACTGTGCCTGCCTCCCAAGAGAAAAACATTGTCTATGGCGCTGCCCAGAAGCCCCAAATGAGGATCAAACTGCTTGGCCCTCGGCAACACCCCAATTGCATAGGCTACCTTAAACAGTGATGCTCTGTCGCAAATAGCCTGAGCCCAGACCTTCCAACAGACACCGACACAGCTGGCTGCACACCCAGCACATTGGACACGCCACTGCCTTAGGCCACCATCCATTCCCAACCTGGGTTTTCAGTCATCGGAACCTAGACCTTATCTCCAATCCCTGCACAGGGGGGAACCTGATGCACAAGTCAGAACCCCTCCTTCCCCCTGGCAAGAAACCTTGCTGCTGGCAGTGAGTCAAACCTTCAGTGTAGGAGAAAACGGCATGGCCCATGAGGCCACGCCCAAGCGTGAGGGCTGCCTTGGGCACAAACACACATTGTGACCCTCAGCGTGAGTACCTTATTCAAGTAACGCCTCTCAGTGACTGGACCAAGAGCCCGCATATGTGGCTTGCCATGCCCATAGGCACCCAGGACTAACTAGATGGTGTGTATTCCAGTTGAGGGAACCCACTGCTGTGCTCTAGAGTCCCTCTCCTGGGGGTTCCCCTGTGGCAGGAAACAGTACTCTTCATTCCCACAGAATGAACACAAACACTTGGGAGCTTGGACAATCCCCTGAGAGGAAGGCTCTTCCTCGGCCCCTGAGACAACCCCTACCCTGACCGGACACTGTAAACGCAACACCCAGAGACAAAATCCTGAGTGACTGCCTCCCACTTGCCCTACTTTGATTTCCAGAGGATCTCCCCTCACGGACTAGAGATCAGGCCTGCCATTACATTGGCCCCGAGCTGAGCCAAGTTTGCTTTTTCAGACATCTGTCCCCACAGCCCTGGCAAACAGAGCCTCTAGGCTGGGTCCTCTGGAGCCATACCACAGGACCGTGCCTGCTCTCTCCTGGGAAACTGTGTCCATTCCTTTGGCCACACACCTCCAGAATATGAGAAACCTCAAGGCCTCCGAGGACATCCCACTACTGGGAGCCTCACTGGACTCACAGGGGCATTCGGACACAAGCTGAGCAGCTACATCCATGAATGCATGCACACAGATGACAACAGAGATAGAAGGTTGAGCCGGACAGGCCTTTAGGCCGTAGTCTCAACTCTTACTTTGGTTTCCAGGTGTCACTCCTCAGAGGCTTTGGTTCGAAGAACAGGGTATGGGGCTTTCCTGAGGCACGGAACAGAACTCCTCTCGTCTCCACATGGGAAGTTTCCTTGTTGGAGCCGTGTCAAACACCTCATGTTGGAGAATCCTGCAGAGTCCCTGAGCCACCTCCACATTCCAAGGTCTCCCAGGCCACCAAGCCACAGTAGGACTCATCTTCAGGAGAGTCCATTTCAACTCCCCCTCTGGGTAGCTCACCCAGGAGCCCGCAGATTGAGCCTGCCTTTTCCTGACTAAAGAGTGGGAATAGGAGGTGGCGTTCCCAGGCATCCATGCTTAGACACCTGCTCTCGAGTCTTTCCATATGGGGCCTCTTGGAACCATCCAATAGGACTCGACTGTCGTGCAGAAGGTAACCTTCAGTTTTGGAGCAGTTCACAAATCCCATCGTAGGCAAAACTTTCTGGCCTCATGAAGCCCCCACACCCTTCAGGAAGAGGCCATGCTGGACAAGAACTCTAGCCTGAGGCACGTCTCATAGTTGACATGACCTCAGTGCAGGAGATCCCGATTCAGCCTCTGCGGAGTGGGCCTGCCGTGACCTCGGTCCCAAACCTCACGCTAGCTTGTGTTTTCAGACTTCCTTCCTCACACTCCTGGCAAACAAGCCCTCCGGACTAGGAACTCCAGAACCAAAACCCAGCCCAGTGTCTGCCCAACGGAAGAAAAACGTTTCCCTGTGGGGCTCTCCAGAAAACCCAGATGAGGATCAACCTGCTCGGGCCTCGACGGTACCCGAACTGGATAGGCTCCTCTGGGCACTCATGCTCTGCCTGACACAGCCTGAAGCCAGACGTCCAGACAGACAAGGAGACAGCTGGCCGCACACCCAGCACTTCGGACACGCCATGGTCTTATGCCGTCACCTCATCCTAACCTTGGTTTTCAGATATCTGAACCTAGACATTATATCAATTCTCCACACAGCTGGGTATAGCAAGCACAAAACAGAACTCCTCCTTCCCCATGGCTGTCAAGCTTGCTCTTGGCATGGAGTCACACCTTCAGGGTGGGAGAAACCTTCATGGCCCCTGATGCCACGCCCAAACTTGAGTGCTGCTTGGGCACAAATTCACACTGTGATCCTCAGCATGAGCCCCATGTCAAAGAAAGGCCTGTCAGGGCCTGGACCAAGAGCCCACATATGGGGCTTGCCAAGCCCCTATGCACCCAATCCTCACCACGGTTTGAATTTTCCAGTCGCCCCGCCCGTACCTGGAGCTCTGCTCTGGAATCCCTTTCTTGGAGAGACCCATGAGCCAGACAACACGACTCCACCCTTCCCACAAAATGACCCCAAACTCTTGGGAGCTGGGACAAATCCCCAGAGAGGGATACTCGTCCACAGTACCTGAGGCCACCGATCCAATCCACGGCTATCCCGGACACAACATCCAGAGACAAAAGCCTGAAGGAACGCCTCCCACTCGCCCTTGTTTCAGAGGCCCAGGAGCTCCCTCTCGGGCTGTACATCCGGCCTGCCATACCCTAGGCGCCACTCATAAGCTGAGTTTGTGTATTCAGACTTCTGTGCCCACAGCCTGGACCCACACACCTCCAGGCTAGGGCCTCTAGGGCCACAGCGAAAGATTGTGCCTGCCTTCTCCAAGGAAAGTGTGCCCAGTCCATTGACCACAACACTACAGGTTAGGGAAAAGCTCCAAGGCCCCTGAGGCCATCAATAGTGTAGGCCCCCCTGGACTAAGAGGGGCTCTCTGACACCAGCGGAGCAACTATCTCCACTTAGACTCTCAGACAGTGTCCCCAGAGACAGAAGGTTGAAAGGGACAGGCCCCCAGGCCCTAATCTGAACCTTAGCTTTGGTTTCCATGTTTCCGTTCTCAGAGGACTGTTTTCGTAGACCAGCACATGGCGCTTTTCTGAGGCACCAAACCAAACATCTCTCATCTCCACATGGGCAGCTTTCTTACTGGGATGTATCAAACACTTCAGGTAGGAGAGTTCCGCAGGGCCACTGAACAACCAGCACATTCCAAGGTCTCCATGGACCCAAACGCACATTATGACGCATCCTCAGGAGAGGCCATTTCAACTCAGCCCCCTGGGTCGCGTGTTCCAGAGGCAGCAGATCAAACATATCTTGTCGCTAATAGCCAATGGGAATGCGAGGCATGCTGTACAGGGATCCATCCTTCGAACCCTGCTCTCCAGTCCTTCCGTATGGTATGTCCTGGAGCCATGCAACAGGACTCGAATGTCCCGCAGAAGGAAACCTTGTGGTTTGGGGCAACCTCCAAACTCAGCGTGGGAAAACTTCCTTGGCCTCATGAGGCCCCCACTTCATGAAGGTGCCATCATGGACACATACTCCAGCCTCAGCCAACGTCTGATCCTCAGCCTGACTTCAGATGCAGGAGATTTTGATTCAGCCTCTGCAGAGTGGGCCTGCTCTGCCCTTGGTTCCAATCCTCACACTAGCTTGTGTTTTCAGACTTCCGTCCTCACACTCCTGGCCCACAAACCCTCCCTACTGGGAATTCTGGGGCCACAATGAAGCACTGTGCCTGCCTCCCAAGAGAAAAACATTGTCTATGGCGCTGCCCAGAAACCCCAAATGAGGATCAAACTGCTTGGCCCTCGGCAACACCCCAATTGCATAGGCTACCTTAAACATTGATGCTCTGTCGCAAATAGCCTGAGCCCAGACCTTCCAACAGACACCGACACAGCTGGCTGCACACCCAGCACATTGGACCCGCCACTGCCTTAGGCCACCATCCATTCCCAACCTGGGTTTTCAGTCATCGGAACCTAGACCTTATCTCCAATCCCTGCACAGGGGGGAACCTGATGCACAAGTCAGAACCCCTCCTTCCCCCTGGCAAGAAACCTTGCTGCTGGCAGTGAGTCAAACCTTCAGTGTAGGAGAAAACGGCATGGCCCATGAGGCCACGCCCAAGCGTGAGGGCCGCCTTGGGCACAAACACACATTGTGACCCTCAGCGTGAGTACCTTATTCAAGTAACGCCTCTCAGTGACTGGACCAAGAGCCCGCATATGTGGCTTGCCATGCCCATAGGCACCCAGGACTAACTAGATGGTGTGTATTCCAGTTGAGTGAACCCACTGCTGTGCTCTAGAGTCCCTCTCCTGGGGGTTCCCCTGTGGCAGGAAACAGTACTCTTCATTCCCACAGAATGAACACAAACACTTGGGAGCTTGGACAATCCCCTGAGAGGAAGGCTCTTCCTCGGCCTCTGAGACAACCCCTACCCTGACCGGACACTGTAAACGCAACACCCAGAGACAAAATCCTGAGTGACTGCCTCCCACTTGCCCTACTTTGATTTCCAGAGGATCTCCCCTCACGGACTAGAGATTAGGCCTGCCATTACATTGGCCCCTAGCTGAGCCAAGTTTGCTTTTTCAGACATCTGTCCCCACAGCCCTGGCAAACAGAGCCTCTAGGCTGGGTCCTCTGGAGCCATACCACAGGACCGTGCCTGCTCTCTCCTGGGAAACTGTGTCCATTCCTTTGGCCACACACCTCCAGAATATGAGAAACCTCAAGGCCTCCGAGGACATCCCACTACTGGGAGCCTCACTGGACTCACAGGGGCATTCGGACACAAGCTGAGCAGCTACATCCATGAATGCATGCACACAGATGACAACAGAGATAGAAGGTTGAGCCGGACAGGCCTTTAGGCCGTAGTCTCAACTCTTACTTTGGTTTCCAGGTGTCACTCCTCAGAGGCTTTGGTTCGAAGAACAGGGTATGGGGCTTTCCTGAGGCACGGAACAGAACTCTTCTCGTCTCCACATGAGAAGTTTCCTTGTTGGAGCCGTGTCAAACACCTCATGTTGGAGAATCCTGCAGAGTCCCTGAGCCACCTCCACATTCCAAGGTCTCCCAGGCCACCAAGCCACAGTAGGACTCATCTTCAGGAGAGTCCATTTCAACTCCCCCTCTGGGTAGCTCACCCAGGAGCCCGCAGAATGAGCCTGCCTTGTCCTGACTAAAGAGTGGGAATATGAGGTGGCGTTCCCAGGCATCCATGCTTAGACACCTGCTCTCGAGTCTTTCCATATGGGGCTCTTGGAACCATCCAATAGGACTCGACTGTCGTGCAGAAGGTAACCTTCAGTTTTGGAGCAGTTCACAAATCCCATCGTAGGCAAAACTTTCTGGCCTCATGAAGCCCCCACACCCTTCAGGAAGAGGCCATGCTGGACAAGAACTCTAGCCTGAGGCACGTCTCATAGTTGACATGACCTCAGTGCAGGAGATCCCGATTCAGCCTCTGCAGAGTGGGCATGACGTGACCTCGGTCCCAAACCTCACGCTAGCTTGTGTTTTCAGACTTCCTTCCTCACACTCCTGGCAAACAAGCCCTCCGGACTAGGAACTCCAGAACCAAAACCCAGCCCAGTGTCTGCCCAACGGAAGAAAAACGTTTCCCTGTGGGGCTCTCCAGAAAACCCAGATGAGGATCAACCTGCTCGGGCCTCGACGGTTCCCGAACTGGATAGGCTGCTCTGGGCACTCATGCTCTGCCTGACACAGCCTGAAGCCAGACCTCCAGACAGACAAGGAGACAGCTGGCCGCACACCCAGCACTTCGGACACGCCATGGTCTTATGCCGTCACCTCATCCTAACCTTGGTTTTCAGATATCTGAACCTAGACATTATATCAATTCTCCACACAGCTGGGTATAGCAAGCACAAAACAGAACTCCTCCTTCCCCATGGCTGTCAAGCTTGCTCTTGGCATGGAGTCACACCTTCAGGGTGGGAGAAAGCTTCATGGCCCCTGATGCCACGCCCAAACTTGAGTGCTGCTTGGGCACAAATTCACACTGTGATCCTCAGCATGAGCCCCATGTCAAAGAAAGGCCTGTCAGGGCCTGGACCAAGAGCCCACATATGGGGCTTGCCAAGCCCCTATGCACCCAATCCTCACCACGGTTTGAATTTTCCAGTCGCCCCGCCCGTACCTGGAGCTCTGCTCTGGAATCCCTTTCTTGGAGAGACCCATGAGCCAGACAACACGACTCCACCCTTCCCACAAAATGACCCCAAACTCTTGGGAGCTGGGACAAATCCCCAGAGAGGGATACTCGTCCACAGAACCTGAGGCCACCGCTCCAATCCACGGCTATCCCGGACACAACATCCAGAGACAAAAGCCTGAAGGAACGCCTCCCACTCGCCCTTGTTTCAGAGGTCCAGGAGCTCCCTCTCGGGCTGTACATCCGGCCTGCCATACCCTAGGCGCCACTCATAAGCTGAGTTTGTGTATTCAGACTTCTGTGCCCACAGCCTGGACCCACACACCTCCAGGCTAGGGCCTCTAGGGCCACAGCGAAAGATTGTGCCTGCCCTCTCCAAGGAAAGTGTGCCCAGTCCATTGACCACAACACTACAGGTTAGGGAAAAGCTCCAAGGCCCCTGAGGCCATCAATAGTGTAGGCCCCCCTGGACTAAGAGGGGCTCTCTGACACCAGCGGAGCAACTATCTCCACTTAGACTCTCAGACAGTGTCCCCAGAGACAGAAGGTTGAAATGGACAGGCCCCCAGGCCCTAATCTGAACCTTAGCTTTGGTTTCCATGTTTCCGTTCTCAGAGGACTGTTTTCGTAGACCAGCACATGGGGCTTTTCTGAGGCACCAAACCAAACATCTCTCATCTCCACATGGGCAGCTTTCTTACTGGGATGTATCAAACACTTCAGGTAGGAGAGTTCCGCAGGGCCACTGAACAACCAGCACATTCCAAGGTCTCCATGGACACAAACGCACATTATGACGCATCCTCAGGAGAGGCCATTTCAACTCACCCCCCTCGGTCGCGTGTTCCAGAGGCAGCAGATCAAACATATCTTGTCGCTAATAGCCAATGGGAATGCGAGGCATGCTGTACAGGGATCCATCCTTCGAACCCTGCTCTCCAGTCCTTCCATATGGTATGTCCTGGAGCCATGCAACAGGACTCGAATGTCCCGCAGAAGGAAACCTTGTGGTTTGGGGCAACCTCCAAACTCAGCGTGGGAAAACTTCCTTGGCCTCATGAGGCCCCCACTTCATGAAGGTGCCATCATGGACACATACTCCAGCCTCAGCCAACGTCTGATCCTCAGCCTGACTTCAGATGCAGGAGATTTTGATTCAGCCTCTGCAGAGTGGGCCTGCTCTGCCCTTGGTTCCAATCCTCACACTAGCTTGTGTTTTCAGACTTCCGTCCTCACACTCCTGGCCCACAAACCCTCCCTACTGGGAATTCTGGGGCCACAATGAAGCACTGTGCCTGCCTCCCAAGAGAAAAACATTGTCTATGGCGCTGCCCAGAAACCCCAAATGAGGATCAAACTGCTTGGCCCTCGGCAACAACCCAATTGCATAGGCTACCTTAAACATTGATGCTCTGTCGCAAATAGCCTGAGCCCAGACCTTCCAACAGACACCGACACAGCTGGCTGCACACCCAGCACATTGGACCCGCCACTGCCTTAGGCCACCATCCATTCCCAACCTGGGTTTTCAGTCATCGGAACCTAGACCTTATCTCCAATCCCTGCACAGGGGGGAACCTGATGCACAAGTCAGAACCCCTCCTTCCCCCTGGCAAGAAACCTTGCTGCTGGCAGTGAGTCAAACCTTCAGTGTAGGAGAAAACGGCATGGCCCATGAGGCCACGCCCAAGCGTGAGGGCCGCCTTGGGCACAAACACACATTGTGACCCTCAGCGTGAGTACCTTATTCAAGTAACGCCTCTCAGTGACTGGACCAAGAGCCCGCATATGTGGCTTGCCATGCCCATAGGCACCCAGGACTAACTAGATGGTGTGTATTCCAGTTGAGGGAACCCACTGCTGTGCTCTAGAGTCCCTCTCCTGGGGGGTCCCCTGTGGCAGGAAACAGTACTCTTCATTCCCACAGAATGAACACAAACACTTGGGAGCTTGGACAATCCCCTGAGAGGAAGGCTCTTCCTCGGCCCCTGAGACAACCCCTACCCTGACCGGACACTGTAAACGCAACACCCAGAGACAAAATCCTGAGTGACTGCCTCCCACTTGCCCTACTTTGATTTCCAGAGGATCTCCCCTCACGGACTAGAGATCAGGCCTGCCATTACATTGGCCCCTAGCTGAGCCAAGTTTGCTTTTTCAGACATCTGTCCCCACAGCCCTGGCAAACAGAGCCTCTAGGCTGGGTCCTCTGGAGCCATACCACAGGACCGTGCCTGCTCTCTCCTGGGAAACTGTGTCCATTCCTTTGGCCACACACCTCCAGAATATGAGAAACCTCAAGGCCTCCGAGGACATCCCACTACTGGGAGCCTCACTGGACTCACAGGGGCATTCGGACACAAGCTGAGCAGCTACATCCATTAATGCATGCACACAGATGACAACAGAGATAGAAGGTTGAGCCGGACAGGCCTTTAGGCCGTAGTCTCAACTCTTACTTTGGTTTCCAGGTGTCACTCCTCAGAGGCTTTGGTTCGAAGAACAGGGTATGGGTCTTTCCTGAGGCACGGAACATAACTCCTCTCGTCTCCACATGAGAAGTTTCCTTGTTGGAGCCGTGTCAAACACCTCATGTTGGAGAATCCTGCAGAGTCCCTGAGCCACCTCCACATTCCAAGGTCTCCCAGGCCACCAAGCCACAGTAGGACTCATCTTCAGGAGAGTCCATTTCAACTCCCCCTCTGGGTAGCTCACCCAGGAGCCCGCAGATTGAGCCTGCCTTGTCCTGACTAAAGAGTGGGAATATGAGGTGGCGTTCCCAGGCATCCATGCTTAGACACCTGCCCTCGAGTCTTTCCATATGGGGCTCTTGGAACCATCCAATAGGACTCGACTGTCGTGCAGAAGGTAACCTTCAGTTTTGGAGCAGTTCACAAATCCCATCGTAGGCAAAACTTTCTGGCCTCATGAAGCCCCCACACCCTTCAGGAAGAGGCCATGCTGGACAAGAACTCTAGCCTGAGGCACGTCTCATAGTTGACATGACCTCAGTGCAGGAGATCCCGATTCAGCCTCTGCAGAGTGGGCATGCCGTGACCTCGGTCCCAAACCTCACGCTAGCTTGTGTTTTCAGACTTCCTTCCTCACACTCCTGGCAAACAAGCCCTCCGGACTAGGAACTCCAGAACCAAAACCCAGCCCAGTGTCTGCCCAACGGAAGAAAAAGGTTTCCCTGTGGGGCTCTCCAGAAAACCCAGATGAGGATCAACCTGCTCGGGCCTTGACGGTACCCGAACTGGATAGGCTGCTCTGGGCACTCATGCTCTGCCTGACACAGCCTGAAGCCAGACCTCCAGACAGACAAGGAGACAGCTGGCCGCACACCCAGCACTTCGGACACGCCATGGTCTTATGCCGTCACCTCATCCTAACCTTGGTTTTCAGATATCTGAACCTAGACATTATATCAATTCTCCACACAGCTGGGTATAGCAAGCACAAAACAGAACTCCTCCTTCCCCATGGCTGTCAAGCTTGCTCTTGGCATGGAGTCACACCTTCAGGGTGGGAGAAACCTTCATGGCCCCTGATGCCACGCCCAAACTTGAGTGCTGCTTGGGCACAAATTCACACTGTGATCCTCAGCATGAGCCCCATGTCAAAGAAAGGCCTGTCAGGGCCTGGACCAAGAGCCCACATATGGGGCTTGCCAAGCCCCTATGCACCCAATCCTCACCACGGTTTGAATTTTCCAGTCGCCCCGCCCGTACCTGGAGCTCTGCTCTGGAATCCCTTTCTTGGAGAGACCCATGAGCCAGACAACACGACTCCACCCTTCCCACAAAATGACCCCAAACTCTTGGGAGCTGGGACAAATCCCCAGAGAGGGATACTCGTCCACAGAACCTGAGGCCACCGCTCCAATCCACGGCTATCCCGGACACAACATCCAGAGACAAAAGCCTGAAGGAACGCCTCCCACTCGCCCTTGTTTCAGAGGCCCAGGAGCTCCCTCTCGGGCTGTACATCCGGCCTGCCATACCCTAGGCGCCACTCATAAGCTGAGTTTGTGTATTCAGACTTCTGTGCCCACAGCCTGGACCCACACACCTCCAGGCTAGGGCCTCTAGGACCACAGCGAAAGATTGTGCCTGCCTTCTCCAAGGAAAGTGTGCCCAGTCCATTGACCACAACACTACAGGTTAGGGAAAAGATCCAAGGCCCCTGAGGCCATCAATAGTGTAGGCCCCCCTGGACTAAGAGGGGCTCTCTGACACCAGCGGAGCAACTATCTCCACTTAGACTCTCAGACAGTGTCCCCAGAGACAGAAGGTTGAAATGGACAGGCCCCCAGGCCCTAATCTGAACCTTAGCTTTGGTTTCCATGTTTCCGTTCTCAGAGGACTGTTTTCGTAGACCAGCACATGGGGCTTTTCTGAGGCACCAAACCAAACATCTCTCATCTCCACATGGGCAGCTTTCTTACTGGGATGTATCAAACACTTCAGGTAGGAGAGTTCCGCAGGGCCACTGAACAACCAGCACATTCCAAGGTCTCCATGGACCCAAACGCACATTATGACGCATCCTCAGGAGAGGCCATTTCAACTCAGCCCCCTGGGTCGCGTGTTCCAGAGGCAGCAGATCAAACATATCTTGTCGCTAATAGCCAATGGGAATGCGAGGCATGCTGTACAGGGATCCATCCTTCGAACCCTGCTCTCCAGTCCTTCCATATGGTATGTCCTGGAGCCATGCAACAGGACTCGAATGTCCTGCAGAAGGAAACCTTGTGGTTTGGGGCAACCTCCAAACTCAGCGTGGGAAAACTTCCTTGGCCTCATGAGGCCCCCACTTCATGAAGGTGCCATCATGGACACATACTCCAGCCTCAGCCAACGTCTGATCCTCAGCCTGACTTCAGATGCAGGAGATTTTGATTCAGCCTCTGCAGAGTGGGCCTGCTCTGCCCTTGGTTCCAATCCTCACACTAGCTTGTGTTTTCAGACTTCCGTCCTCACACTCCTGGCCCACAAACCCTCCCTACTGGGAATTCTGGGGCCACAATGAAGCACTGTGCCTGCCTCCCAAGAGAAAAACATTGTCTATGGCACTGCCCAGAAACCCCAAATGAGGATCAAACTGCTTGGCCCTCGGCAACACCCCAATTGCATAGGCTACCTTAAACAGTGATGCTCTGTCGCAAATAGCCTGAGCCCAGACCTTCCAACAGACACCGACACAGCTGGCTGCACACCCAGCACATTGGACCCGCCACTGCCTTAGGCCACCATCCATTCCCAACCTGGGTTTTCAGTCATCGGAACCTAGACCTTATCTCCAATCCCTGCACAGGGGGGAACCTGATGCACAAGTCAGAACCCCTCCTTCCCCCTGGCAAGAAACCTTGCTGCTGGCAGTGAGTCAAACCTTCAGTGTAGGAGAAAACGGCATGGCCCATGAGGCCACGCCCAAGCGTGAGGGCCGCCTTGGGCACAAACACACATTGTGACCCTCAGCGTGAGTACCTTATTCAAGTAACGCCTCTCAGTGACTGGACCAAGAGCCCGCATATGTGGCTTGCCATGCCCATAGGCACCCAGGACTAACTAGATGGTGTGTATTCCAGTTGAGGGAACCCACTGCTGTGCTCTAGAGTCCCTCTCCTGGGGGTTCCCCTGTGGCAGGAAACAGTACTCTTCATTCCCACAGAATGAACACAAACACTTGGGAGCTTGGACAATCCCCTGAGAGGAAGGCTCTTCCTCGGCCTCTGAGACAACCCCTACCCTGACCGGACACTGTAAACGCAACACCCAGAGACAAAATCCTGAGTGACTGCCTCCCACTTGCCCTACTTTGATTTCCAGAGGATCTCCCCTCACGGACTAGAGATCAGGCCTGCCATTACATTGGCCCCTAGCTGAGCCAAGTTTGCTTTTTCAGACATCTGTCCCCACAGCCCTGGCAAACAGAGCCTCTAGGCTGGGTCCTCTGGAGCCATACCACAGGACCGTGCCTGCTCTCTCCTGGGAAACTGTGTCCATTCCTTTGGCCACACACCTCCAGAATATGAGAAACCTCAAGGCCTCCGAGGACATCCCACTACTGGGAGCCTCACTGGACTCACAGGGGCATTCGGACACAAGCTGAGCAGCTACATCCATGAATGCATGCACACAGATGACAACAGAGATAGAAGGTTGAGCCGGACAGGTCTTTAGGCCGTAGTCTCAACTCTTACTTTGGTTTCCAGGTGTCACTCCTCAGAGGCTTTGGTTCGAAGAACAGGGTATGGGGCTTCCCTGAGGCACGGAACAGAACTCCTCTCGTCTCCACATGGGAAGTTTCCTTGTTGGAGCCGTGTCAAACACCTCATGTTGGAGAATCCTGCAGAGTCCCTGAGCCACCTCCACATTCCAAGGTCTCCCAGGCCACCAAGCCACAGTAGGACTCATCTTCAGGAGAGTCCATTTCAACTCTCCCCTCTGGGTAGCTCACCCAGGAGCCCGCAGATTGAGCCTGCCTTGTCCTGACTAAAGAGTGGGAATAGGAGGTGGCGTTCCCAGACATCCATGCTTAGACACCTGCTCTCGAGTCTTTCCATATGGGGCCTCTTGGAACCATCCAATAGGACTCGACTGTCGTGCAGAAGGTAACCTTCAGTTTTGGAGCAGTTCACAAATCCCATCGTAGGCAAAACTTTCTGGCCTCATGAAGCCCCCACACCCTTCAGGAAGAGGCCATGCTGGACAAGAAGTCTAGCCTGAGGCACGTCTCATAGTTGACATGACCTCAGTGCAGGAGATCCCGATTCAGCCTCTGCAGAGTGGGCATGCCGTGACCTCGGTCCCAAACCTCACGCTAGCTTGTGTTTTCAGACTTCCTTCCTCACACTCCTGGCAAACAAGCCCTCTGGACTAGGAACTCCAGAACCAAAACCCAGCCCAGTGTCTGCCCAACGGAAGAAAAAGGTTTCCCTGTGGGGCTCTCCAGAAAACCCAGATGAGGATCAACCTGCTCGGGCCTCGACGGTTCCCAAACTGGATAGGCTGCTCTGGGCACTCATGCTCTGCCTGACACAGCCTGAAGCCAGACGTCCAGACAGACAAGGAGACAGCTGGCCGCACACCCAGCACTTCGGACACGCCATGGTCTTATGCCGTCACCTCATCCTAACCTTGGTTTTCAGATATCTGAACCTAGACATTATATCAATTCTCCACACAGCTGGGTATAGCAAGCACAAAACAGAACTCCTCCTTCCCCATGGCTGTCAAGCTTGCTCTTGGCATGGAGTCACACCTTCAGGGTGGGAGAAACCTTCATGGCCCCTGATGCCACGCCCAAACTTGAGTGCTGCTTGGGCACAAATTCACACTGTGACCCTCAGCATGAGCCCCATGTCAAAGAAAGGCCTGTCAGGGCCTGGACCAAGAGCCCACATATGGGGCTTGCCAAGCCCCTATGCACCCAATCCTCACCACGGTTTGAATTTTCCAGTCGCCCCGCCCGTACCTGGAGCTCTGCTCTGGAATCCCTTTCTTGGAGAGACCCATGAGCCAGACAACACGACTCCACCCTTCCCACAAAATGACCCCAAACTCTTGGGAGCTGGGACAAATCCCCAGAGAGGGATACTCGTCCACAGTACCTGAGGCCACCGCTCCAATCCACGGCTATCCCGGACACAACATCCAGACACAAAAGCCTGAAGGAACGCCTCCCACTCGCCCTTGTTTCAGAGGCCCAGGAGCTCCCTCTCGGGCTGTACATCCGGCCTGCCATACCCTAGGCGCCACTCATAAGCTGAGTTTGTGTATTCAGACTTCTGTGCCCACAGCCTGGACCCACACACCTCCAGGCTAGGGCCTCTAGGGCCACAGCGAAAGATTGTGCCTGCCTTCTCCAAGGAAAGTGTGCCCAGTCCATTGACCACAACACTACAGGTTAGGGAAAAGATCCAAGGCCCCTGAGGCCATCAATAGTGTAGGCCCCCCTGGACTAAGAGGGGCTCTCTGACACCAGCGGAGCAACTATCTCCACTTAGACTCTCAGACAGTGTCCCCAGAGACAGAAGGTTGAAATGGACAGGCCCCCAGGCCCTAATCTGAACCTTAGCTTTGGTTTCCATGTTTCCGTTCTCAGAGGACTGTTTTCGTAGACCAGCACATGGGGCTTTTCTGAGGCACCAAACCAAACATCTCTCATCTCCACATGGGCAGCTTTCTTACTGGGATGTATCAAACACTTCAGGTAGGAGAGTTCCGCAGGGCCACTGAACAACCAGCACATTCCAAGGTCTCCATGGACCCAAACGCACATTATGACGCATCCTCAGGAGAGGCCATTTCAACTCAGCCCCCTGGGTCGCGTGTTCCAGAGGCAGCAGATCAAACATATCTTGTCGCTAATAGCCAATGGGAATGCGAGGCATGCTGTACAGGGATCCATCCTTCGAACCCTGCTCTCCAGTCCTTCCGTATGGTATGTCCTGGAGCCATGCAACAGGACTCGAATGTCCCGCAGAAGGAAACCTTGTGGTTTGGGGCAACCTCCAAACTCAGCGTGGGAAAACTTCCTTGGCCTCATGAGGCCCCCACTTCATGAAGGTGCCATCATGGACACATACTCCAGACTCAGCCAACGTCTGATCCTCAGCCTGACTTCAGATGCAGGAGATTTTGATTCAGCCTCTGCAGAGTGGGCCTGCTCTGCCCTTGGTTCCAATCCTCACACTAGCTTGTGTTTTCAGACTTCCGTCCTCACACTCCTGGCCCACAAACCCTCCCTACTGGGAATTCTGGGGCCACAATGAAGCACTGTGCCTGCCTCCCAAGAGAAAAACATTGTCTATGGCGCTGCCCAGAAACCCCAAATGAGGATCAAACTGCTTGGCCCTCGGCAACACCCCAATTGCAGAGGCTACCTTAAACATTGATGCTCTGTCGCAAATAGCCTGAGCCCAGACCTTCCAACAGACACCGACACAGCTGGCTGCACACCCAGCACATTGGACCCGCCACTGCCTTAGGCCACCATCCATTCCCAACCTGGGTTTTCAGTCATCGGAACCTAGACCTTATCTCCAATCCCTGCACAGGGGGGAACCTGATGCACAAGTCAGAACCCCTCCTTCCCCCTGGCAAGAAACCTTGCTGCTGGCAGTGAGTCAAACCTTCAGTGTAGGAGAAAACGGCATGGCCCATGAGGCCACGCCCAAGCGTGAGGGCCGCCTTGGGCACAAACACACATTGTGACCCTCAGCGTGAGTACCTTATTCAAGTAACGCCTCTCAGTGACTGGACCAAGAGCCCGCATATGTGGCTTGCCATGCCCATAGGCACCCAGGACTAACTAGATGGTGTGTATTCCAGTTGAGGGAACCCACTGCTGTGCTCTAGAGTCCCTCTCCTGGGGGTTCCCCTGTGGCAGGAAACAGTACTCTTCATTCCCACAGAATGAACACAAACACTTGGGAGCTTGGACAATCCCCTGAGAGGAAGGCTCTTCCTCGGCCTCTGAGACAACCCCTACCCTGACCGGACACTGTAAACGCAACACCCAGAGACAAAATCCTGAGTGACTGCCTCCCACTTGCCCTACTTTGATTTCCAGAGGATCTCCCCTCACGGACTAGAGATCAGGCCTGCCATTACATTGGCCCCTAGCTGAGCCAAGTTTGCTTTTTCAGACATCTGTCCCCACAGCCCTGGCAAACAGAGCCTCTAGGCTGGGTCCTCTGGAGCCATACCACAGGACCGTGCCTGCTCTCTCCTGGGAAACTGTGTCCATTCCTTTGGCCACACACCTCCAGAATATGAGAAACCTCAAGGCCTCCGAGGACATCCCACTACTGGGAGCCTCACTGGACTCACAGGGGCATTCGGACACAAGCTGAGCAGCTACATCCATGAATGCATGCACACAGATGACAACAGAGATAGAAGGTTGAGCTGGACAGGCCTTTAGGCCGTAGTCTCAACTCTTACTTTGGTTTCCAGGTGTCACTCCTCAGAGGCTTTGGTTCGAAGAACAGGGTATGGGGCTTTCCTGAGGCACGGAACAGAACTCCTCTCGTCTCCACATGGGAAGTTTCCTTGTTGGAGCCGTGTCAAACACCTCATGTTGGAGAATCCTGCAGAGTCCCTGAGCCACCTCCACATTCCAAGGTCTCCCAGGCCACCAAGCCACAGTAGGACTCATCTTCAGGAGAGTCCATTTCAACTCTCCCCCCTGGGTAGCTCACCCAGGAGCCCGCAGATTGAGCCTGCCTTGTCCTGACTAAAGAGTGGGAATATGAGGTGGCGTTCCCAGGCATCCATGCTTAGACACCTGCTCTCGAGTCTTTCCATATGGGGCCTCTTGGAACCATCCAATAGGACTCGACTGTCGTGCAGAAGGTAACTTTCAGTTTTGGAGCAGTTCACAAATCCCATCGTAGGCAAAACTTTCTGGCCTCATGAAGCCCCCACACCCTTCAGGAAGAGGCCATGCTGGACAAGAACTCTAGCCTGAGGCACGTCTCATAGTTGACATGACCTCAGTGCAGGAGATCCCGATTCAGCCTCTGCAGAGTGGGCATGCCGTGACCTCGGTCCCAAACCACACGCTAGCTTGTGTTTTCAGACTTCCTTCCTCACACTCCAGGCAAACAAGCCCTCCGGACTAGGAACTCCGGAACCAAAACCAAGCCCAGTGTCTGCCCAATGGAAGAAAAACGTTTCCCTGTGGGGCTCTCCAGAAAACCCAGATGAGGATCAACCTGCTCGGGCCTCGACGGTACCCGAACTGGATAGGCTGCTCTGGGCACTCATGCTCTGCCTGACACAGCCTGAAGCCAGACGTCCAGACAGACAAGGAGACAGCTGGCCGCACACCCAGCACTTCGGACACGCCATGGTCTTATGCCGTCACCTCATCCTAACCTTGGTTTTCAGATATCTGAACCTAGACATTATATCAATTCTCCACACAGCTGGGTATAGCAAGCACAAAACAGAACTCCTCCTTCCCCATGGCTGTCAAGCTTGCTCTTGGCATGGAGTCACACCTTCAGGGTGGGAGAAACCTACATGGCCCCTGATGCCACGCCCAAACTTGAGTGCTGCTTGGGCACAAATTCACACTGTGATCCTCAGCATGAGCCCCATGTCAAACAAAGGCCTGTCAGGGCCTGGACCAAGAGCCCACATATGGGGCTTGCCAAGCCCCTATGCACCCAATCCTCACCACGGTTTGAATTTTCCAGTCGCCCCGCCCGTACCTGGAGCTCTGCTCTGGAATCCCTTTCTTGGAGAGACCCATGAGCCAGACAACACGACTCCACCCTTCCCACAAAATGACCCCAAACTCTTGGGAGCTGGGACAAATCCCCAGAGAGGGATACTCGTCCACAGAACCTGAGGCCACCGCTCCAATCCACGGCTATCCCAGACACAACATCCAGAGACAAAAGCCTGAAGGAACGCCTCCCACTCGCCCTTGTTTCAGAGGCCCAGGAGCTCCCTCTCGGGCTGTACATCTGGCCTGCCATACCCTAGGCGCCACTCATAAGCTGAGTTTGTGTATTCAGACTTCTGTGCCCACAGCCTGGACCCACACACCTCCAGGCTAGGGCCTCTAGGGCCACAGCGAAAGATTGTGCCTGCCTTCTCCAAGGAAAGTGTGCCCAGTCCATTGACCACAACACTACAGGTTAGGGAAAAGCTCCAAGGCCTCTGAGGCCATCAATAGTGTAGGCCCCCCTGGACTAAGAGGGGCTCTCTGACACCAGCGGAGCAACTATCTCCACTTAGACTCTCAGACAGTGTCCCCAGAGACAGAAGGTTGAAATGGACAGGCCCCCAGGCCCTAATCTGAACCTTAGCTTTGGTTTCCATGTTTCCGTTCTCAGAGGACTGTTTTCGTAGACCAGCACATGGGGCTTTTCTGAGGCACCAAACCAAACAGCTCTCATCTCCACATGGGCAGCTTTCTTACTGGGATGTATCAAACACTTCAGGTAGGAGAGTTCCGCAGGGCCACTGAACAACCAGCACATTCCAAGGTCTCCATGGACCCAAACGCACATTATGATGCATCCTCAGGAGAGGCCATTTCAACTCAGCCCACTGGGTCGCGTGTTCCAGAGGCAGCAGATCAAACATATCTTGTCGCTAATAGCCAATGGGAATGCGAGGCATGCTGTACAGGGATCCATCCTTCGAACCCTGCTCTCCAGTCCTTCCATATGGTATGTCCTGGAGCCATGCAACAGGACTCGAATGTCCCGCAGAAGGAAACCTTGTGGTTTGGGGCAACCTCCAAACTCAGCGTGGGAAAACTTCCTTGGCCTCATGAGGCCCCCACTTCATGAAGGTGCCATCATGGACACATACTCCAGCCTCAGCCAACGTCTGATCCTCAGCCTGACTTCAGATGCAGGAGATTTTGATTCAGCCTCTGCAGAGTGGGCCTGCTCTGCCCTTGGTTCCAATCCTCACACTAGCTTGTGTTTTCAGACTACCGTCCTCACACTCCTGGCCCACAAACCCACCCTACTGGGAATTCTGGGGCCACAATGAAGCACTGTGCCTGCCTCCCAAGAGAAAAACATTGTCTATGGCGCTGCCCAGAAACCCCAAATGAGGATCAAACTGCTTGGCCCTCGGCAACACCCCAATTGCATAGGCTACCTTAAACAGTGATGCTCTGTCGCAAATAGCCTGAGCCCAGACCTTCCAACAGACACCGACACAGCTGGCTGCACACCCAGCACATTGGACCCGCCACTGCCTTAGGCCACCATCCATTCCCAACCTGGGTTTTCAGTCATCGGAACCTAGACCTTATCTCCAATCCCTGCACAGGGGGGAACCTGATGCACAAGTCAGAACCCCTCCTTCCCCCTGGCAAGAAACCTTGCTGCTGGCAGTGAGTCAAACCTTCAGTGTAGGAGAAAACGGCATGGCCCATGAGGCCACGCCCAAGCGTGAGGGCCGCCTTGGGCACAAACACACATTGTGACCCTCAGCGTGAGTACCTTATTCAAGTAACGCCTCTCAGTGACTGGACCAAGAGCCCGCATATGTGGCTTGCCATGCCCATAGGCACCCAGGACTAACTAGATGGTGTGTATTCCAGTTGAGGGAACCCACTGCTGTGCTCTAGAGTCCCTCTCCTGGGGGTTCCCCTGTGGCAGGAAACAGTACTCTTCATTCCCACAGAATGAACACAAACACTTGGGAGCTTGGACAATCCCCTGAGAGGAAGGCTCTTCCTCGGCCTCTGAGACAACCCCTACCCTGACCGGACACTGTAAACGCAACACCCAGAGACAAAATCCTGAGTGACTGCCTCCCACTTGCCCTACTTTGATTTCCAGAGGATCTTCGTCACGGACTAGAGATCAGGCCTGCCATTACATTGGCCCCTAGCTGAGCCAAGTTTGCTTTTTCAGACATCTGTCCCCACAGCCCTGGCAAACAGAGCCTCTAGGCTGGGTCCTCTGGAGCCATACCACAGGACCGTGCCTGCTCTCTCCTGGGAAACTGTGTCCATTCCTTTGGCCACACACCTCCAGAATATGAGAAACCTCAAGGCCTCCGAGGACATCCCACTACTGGGAGCCTCACTGGACTCACAGGGGCATTCGGACACAAGCTGAGCAGCTACATCCATGAATGCATGCACACAGATGACAACAGAGATAGAAGGTTGAGCCGGACAGGCCTTTAGGCCGTAGTCTCAACTCTTACTTTGGTTTCCAGGTGTCACTCCTCAGAGGAGTTGGTTCGAAGAACAGGGTATGGGGCTTTCCTGAGGCACGGAACAGAACTCCTCTCGTCTCCACATGGGAAGTTTCCTTGTTGGAGCCGTGTCAAACACCTCATGTTGGAGAATCCTGCAGAGTCCCTGAGCCACCTCCACATTCCAAGGTCTCCCAGGCCACCAAGCCACAGTAGGACTCATCTTCAGGAGAGTCCATTTCAACTCTCCCCTCTGGGTAGCTCACCCAGGAGCCCGCAGATTGAGCCTGCCTTGTCCTGACTAAAGAGTGGGAATATGAGGTGGCGTTCCCAGGCATCCATGCTTAGACACCTGCTCTCGAGTCTTTCCATATGGGGCCTCTTGGAACCATCCAATAGGACTCGACTGTCGTGCAGATGGTAACCTTCAGTTTTGGAGCAGTTCACAAATCCCATCGTAGGCAAAACTTTCTGGCCTCATGAAGCCCCCACACCCTTCAGGAAGAGGCCATGCTGGACAAGAACTCTAGCCTGAGGCACGTCTCATAGTTGACATGACCTCAGTGCAGGAGATCCAGATTCAGCCTCTGCAGAGTGGGCATGCCGTGACCTCGGTCCCAAACCACATGCTAGCTTGTGTTTTCAGACTTCCTTCCTCACACTCCTGGCAAACAAGCCCTCCGGACTAGGAACTCCGGAACCAAAACCCAGCCCAGTGTCTGCCCAACAGAAGAAAAACGTTTCCCTGTGGGGCTCTCCAGAAAACCCAGATGAGGATCAACCTGCTCGGGCCTCGACGGTACCCGAACTGGATAGGCTGCTCTGGGCACTCATGCTCTGCCTGACACAGCCTGAAGCCAGACGTCCAGACAGACAAGGAGACAGCTGGCCGCACACCCAGCACTTCGGACACGCCATGGTCTTATGCCGTCACCTCATCCTAACCTTGGTTTTCAGATATCTGAACCTAGACATTATATCAATTCTCCACACAGCTGGGTATAGCAAGCACAAAACAGAACTCCTCCTTCCCCATGGCTGTCAAGCTTGCTCTTGGCATGGAGTCACACCTTCAGGGTGGGAGAAACCTTCATGGCCCCTGATGCCACGCCCAAACTTGAGTGCTGCTTGGGCACAAATTCACACTGTGATCCTCAGCATGAGCCCCATGTCACAGAAAGGCCTGTCAGGGCCTGGACCAAGAGCCCACATATGGGGCTTGCCAAGCCCCTATGCACCCAATCCTCACCACGGTTTGAATTTTCCAGTCGCCCCGCCCGTACCTGGAGCTCTGCTCTGGAATCCCTTTCTTGGAGAGACCCATGAGCCAGACAACACGACTCCACCCTTCCCACAAAATGACCCCAAACTCTTGGGAGCTGGGACAAATCCCCAGAGAGGGATACTCGTCCACAGAACCTGAGGCCACCGCTCCAATCCACGGCTATCCAGGACACAACATCCAGAGACAAAAGCCTGAAGGAACGCCTCCCACTCGCCCTTGTTTCAGAGGCCCAGGAGCTCCCTCTCGGGCTGTACATCCGGCCTGCCATACCCTAGGCGCCACTCATAAGCTGAGTTTGTGTATTCAGACTTCTGTGCCCACAGCCTGGACCCACACACCTCCAGGCTAGGGCCTCTAGGGCCACAGCGAAAGATTGTGCCTGCCTTCTCCAAGGAAAGTGTGCCCAGTCCATTGACCACAACACTACAGGTTAGGGAAAAGCTCCAAGGCCTCTGAGGCCATCAATAGTGTAGGCCCCCCTGGACTAAGAGGGGCTCTCTGACACCAGCGGAGCAACTATCTCCACTTAGACTCTCAGACAGTGTCCCCAGAGACAGAAGGTTGAAATGGACAGGCCCCCAGGCCCTAATCTGAACCTTAGCTTTGGTTTCCATGTTTCCGTTCTCAGAGGACTGTTTTCGTAGACCAGCACATGGGGCTTTTCTGAGGCACCAAACCAAACAGCTCTCATCTCCACATGGGCAGCTTTCTTACTGGGATGTATCAAACACTTCAGGTAGGAGAGTTCCGCAGGGCCACTGAACAACCAGCACATTCCAAGGTCTCCATGGACCCAAACGCACATTATGACGCATCCTCAGGAGAGGCCATTTCAACTCAGCCCCCTGGGTCGCGTGTTCCAGAGGCAGCAGATCAAACATATCTTGTCGCTAATAGCCAATGGGAATGCGAGGCATGCTGTACAGGGATCCATCCTTCGAACCCTGCTCTCCAGTCCTTCCGTATGGTATGTCCTGGAGCCATGCAACAGGACTCGAATGTCCCGCAGAAGGAAACCTTGTGGTTTGGGGCAACCTCCAAACTCAGCGTGGGAAAACTTCCTTGGCCTCATGAGGCCCCCACTTCATGAAGGTGCCATCATGGACACATACTCCAGCCTCAGCCAACGTCTGATCCTCAGCCTGACTTCAGATGCAGGAGATTTTGATTCAGCCTCTGCAGAGTGGGCCTGCTCTGCCCTTGGTTCCAATCCTCACACTAGCTTGTGTTTTCAGACTTCCGTCCTCACACTCCTGGCCCACAAACCCTCCCTACTGGGAATTCTGGGGCCACAATGAAGCACTGTGCCTGCCTCCCAAGAGAAAAACATTGTCTATGGCGCTGCCCAGAAACCCCAAATGAGGATCAAACTGCTTGGCCCTCGGCAACACCCCAATTGCATAGGCTACCTTAAACAGTGATGCTCTGTCGCAAATAGCCTGAGACCAGACCTTCCAACAGACACCGACACAGCTGGCTGCACACCCAGCACATTGGACCCGCCACTGCCTTAGGCCACCATCCATTCCCAACCTGGGTTTTCAGTCATCGGAACCTAGACCTTATCTCCAATCCCTGCACAGGGGGGAACCTGATGCACAAGTCAGAACCCCTCCTTCCCCCTGGCAAGGAACCTTGCTGCTGGCAGTGAGTCAAACCTTCAGTGTAGGAGAAAACGGCATGGCCCATGAGGCCACGCCCAAGCGTGAGGGCCGCCTTGGGCACAAACACACATTGTGACCCTCAGCGTGAGTACCTTATTCAAGTAACGCCTCTCAGTGACTGGACCAAGAGCCCGCATATGTGGCTTGCCATGCCCATAGGCACCCAGGACTAACTAGATGGTGTGTATTCCAGTTGAGGGAACCCACTGCTGTGCTCTAGAGTCCCTCTCCTGGGGGTTCCCCTGTGGCAGGAAACAGTACTCTTCATTCCCACAGAATGAACACAAACACTTGGGAGCTTGGACAATCCCCTGAGAGGAAGGCTCTTCCTCGGCCTCTGAGACAACCCCTACCCTGACCGGACACTGTAAACGCAACACCCAGAGACAAAATCCTGAGTGACTGCCTCCCACTTGCCCTACTTTGATTTCCAGAGGATCTCCCCTCACGGACTAGAGATCAGGCCTGCCATTACATTGGCCCCTAGCTGAGCCAAGTTTGCTTTTTCAGACATCTGTCCCCACAGCCCTGGCAAACAGAGCCTCTAGGCTGGGTCCTCTGGAGCCATACCACAGGACCGTGCCTGCTCTCTCCTGGGAAACTGTGTCCATTCCTTTGGCCACACACCTCCAGAATATGAGAAACCTCAAGGCCTCCGAGGACATCCCACTACTGGGAGCCTCACTGGACTCACAGGGGCATTCGGACACAAGCTGAGCAGCTACATCCATGAATGCATGCACACAGATGACAACAGAGATAGAAGGTTGAGCCGGACAGGCCTTTAGGCCGTAGTCTCAACTCTTACTTTGGTTTCCAGGTGTCACTCCTCAGAGGCTTTGGTTCGAAGAACAGGGTATGGGGCTTTCCTGAGGCACGGAACAGAACTCCTCTCGTCTCCACATGGGAAGTTTCCTTGTTGGAGCCGTGTCAAACACCTCATGTTGGAGAATCCTGCAGAGTCCCTGAGCCACCTCCACATTCCAAGGTCTCCCAGGCCACCAAGCCACAGTAGGACTCATCTTCAGGAGAGTCCATTTCAACTCTCCCCTCTGGGTAGCTCACCCAGGAGCCCGCAGATTGAGCCTGCCTTGTCCTGACTAAAGAGTGGGAATATGAGGTGGCGTTCCCAGGCATCCATGCTTAGACACCTGCTCTCGAGTCTTTCCATATGGGGCCTCTTGGAACCATCCAATAGGACTCGACTGTCGTGCAGAAGGTAACCTTCAGTTTTGGAGCAGTTCACAAATCCCATCGTAGGCAAAACTTTCTGGCCTCATGAAGCCCCCACACCCTTCAGGAAGAGGCCATGCTGGACAAGAACTCTAGCCTGAGGCACGTCTCATAGTTGACATGACCTCAGTGCAGGAGATCCCGATTCAGCCTCTGCAGAGTGGGCATGCCGTGACCTCGGTCCCAAACCTCACGCTAGCTTGTGTTTTCAGACTTCCTTCCTCACACTCCTGGCAAACAAGCCCTCCGGACTAGGAACTCCGGAACCAAAACCCAGCCCAGTGTCTGCCCAACGGAAGAAAAACGTTTCCCTGTGGGGCTCTCCAGAAAACCCAGATGAGGATCAACCTGCTCGGGCCTCGACGGTACCCGAACTGAATAGGCTGCTCTGGGCACTCATGCTCTGCCTGACACAGCCTGAAGCCAGACGTCCAGACAGACAAGGAGACAGCTGGCCGCACACCCAGCACTTCGGACACGCCATGGTCTTATGCCGTCACCTCATCCTAACCTTGGTTTTCAGATATCTGAACCTAGACATTATATCAATTCTCCACACAGCTGGGTATAGCAAGCACAAAACAGAACTCCTCCTTCCCCATGGCTGTCAAGCTTGCTCTTGGCATGGAGTCACACCTTCAGGGTGGGAGAAACTTCATGGCCCCTGATGCCACGCCCAAACTTGAGTGCTGCTTGGGCACAAATTCACACTGTGATCCTCAGCATGAGCCCCATGTCAAACAAAGGCCTGTCAGGGCCTGGACCAAGAGCCCACATATGGGGCTTGCCAAGCCCCTATGCACCCAATCCTCACCACGGTTTGAATTTTCCAGTCGCCCCGCCCGTACCTGGAGCTCTGCTCTGGAATCCCTTTCTTGGAGAGACCCATGAGCCAGACAACACGACTCCACCCTTCCCACAAAATGACCCCAAACTCTTGGGAGCTGGGACAAATCCCCAGAGAGGGATACTCGTCCACAGAACCTGAGGCCACCGCTCCAATCCACGGCTATCCCGGACACAACATCCAGAGACAAAAGCCTGAAGGAACGCCTCCCACTCGCCCTTGTTTCAGAGGCCCAGGAGCTCCCTCTCGGGCTGTACATCCGGCCTGCCATACCCTAGGCGCCACTCATAAGCTGAGTTTGTGTATTCAGACTTCTGTGCCCACAGCCTGGACCCACACACCTCCAGGCTAGGGCCTCTAGGGCCACAGCGAAAGATTGTGCCTGCCTTCTCCAAGGAAAGTGTGCCCAGTCCATTGACCACAACACTACAGGTTAGGGAAAAGCTCCAAGGCCTCTGAGGCCATCAATAGTGTAGGCCCCCCTGGACTAAGAGGGGCTCTCTGACACCAGCGGAGCAACTATCTCCACTTAGACTCTCAGACAGTGTCCCCAGAGACAGAAGGTTGAAATGGACAGGCCCCCAGGCCCTAATCTGAACCTTAGCTTTGGTTTCCATGTTTCCGTTCTCAGAGGACTGTTTTCGTAGACCAGCACATGGGGCTTTTCTGAGGCACCAAACCAAACAGCTCTCATCTCCACATGGGCAGCTTTCTTACTGGGATGTATCAAACACTTCAGGTAGGAGAGTTCCGCAGGGCCACTGAACAACCAGCACATTCCAAGGTCTCCATGGACCCAAACACACATTATGACGCATCCTCAGGAGAGGCCATTTCAACTCAGCCCCCTGGGTCGCGTGTTCCAGAGGCAGCAGATCAAACATATCTTGTCGCTAATAGCCAATGGGAATGCGAGGCATGCTGTACATGGATCCATCCTTCGAACCCTGCTCTCCAGTCCTTCCGTATGGTATGTCCTGGAGCCATGCAACAGGACTCGAATGTCCCGCAGAAGGAAACCTTGTGGTTTGGGGCAACCTCCAAACTCAGCGTGGGAAAACTTCCTTGGCCTCATGAGGCCCCCACTTCGTGAAGGTGCCATCATGGACACATACTCCAGCCTCAGCCAACGTCTGATCCTCAGCCTGACTTCAGATGCAGGAGATTTTGATTCAGCCTCTGCAGAGTGGGCCTGCTCTGCCCTTGGTTCCAATCCTCACACTAGCTTGTGTTTTCAGACTTCCGTCCTCACACTCCTGGCCCACAAACCCTCCCTACTGGGAATTCTGGGGCCACAATGAAGCACTGTGCCTGCCTCCCAAGAGAAAAACATTGTCTATGGCGCTGCCCAGAAACCCCAAATGAGGATCAAACTGCTTGGCCCTCGGCAACACCCCAATTGCATAGGCTACCTTAAACAGTGATGCTCTGTCGCAAATAGCCTGAGCCCAGACCTTCCAACAGACACCGACACAGCTGGCTGCACACCCAGCACATTGGACCCGCCACTGCCTTAGGCCACCATCCATTCCCAACCTGGGTTTTCAGTCATCGGAACCTAGACATTATCTCCAATCCCTGCACAGGTGGGAACCTGATGCACAAGTCAGAACCCCTCCTTCCCCCTGGCAAGAAACCTTGCTGCTGGCAGTGAGTCAAACCTTCAGTGTAGGAGAAAACGGCATGGCCCATGAGGCCACGCCCAAGCGTGAGGGCCGCCTTGGGCACAAACACACATTGTGACCCTCAGCGTGAGTACCTTATTCAAGTAACGCCTCTCAGTGACTGGACCAAGAGCCCGCATATGTGGCTTGCCATGCCCATAGGCACCCAGGACTAACTAGATGGTGTGTATTCCAGTTGAGGGAACCCACTGCTGTGCTCTAGAGTCCCTCTCCTGGGGGTTCCCCTGTGGCAGGAAACAGTACTCTTCATTCCCACAGAATGAACACAAACACTTGGGAGCTTGGACAATCCCCTGAGAGGAAGGCTCTTCCTCGGCCTCTGAGACAACCCCTACCCTGACCGGACACTGTAAAAGCAACACCCAGAGACAAAATCCTGAGTGACTGCCTCCCACTTGCCCTACTTTGATTTCCAGAGGATCTCCCCTCACGGACTAGAGATCAGGCCTGCCATTACATTGGCCCCTAGCTGAGCCAAGTTTGCTTTTTCAGACATCTGTCCCCACAGCCCTGGCAAACAGAGCCTCTAGGCTGGGTCTTCTGGAGCCATACCACAGGACCGTGCCTGCTCTCTCCTGGGAAACTGTGTCCATTCCTTTGGCCACACACCTCCAGAATATGAGAAACCTCAAGGCCTCCGAGGACATACCACTACTGGGAGCCTCACTGGACTCACAGGGGCATTCGGACACAAGCTGAGCAGCTACATCCATGAATGCATGCACACAGATGACAACAGAGATAGAAGGTTGAGCCGGACAGGCCTTTAGGCCGTAGTCTCAACTCTTACTTTGGTTTCCAGGTGTCACTCCTCAGAGGCTTTGGTTCGAAGAACAGGGTATGGGGCTTTCCTGAGGCACGGAACAGAACTCCTCTCGTCTCCACATGGGAAGTTTCCTTGTTGGAGCCGTGTCAAACACCTCATGTTGGAGAATCCTGCAGAGTCCCTGAGCCACCTCCACATTCCAAGGTCTCCCAGGCCACCAAGCCACAGTAGGACTCATCTTCAGGAGAGTCCATTTCAACTCTCCCCTCTGGGTAGCTCACCCAGGAGCCCGCAGATTGAGCCTGCCTTGTCCTGACTAAAGAGTGGGAATATGAGGTGGCGTTCCCAGGCATCCATGCTTAGACACCTGCTCTCGAGTCTTTCCATATGGGGCCTCTTGGAACCATCCAATAGGACTCGACTGTCGTGCAGAAGGTAACCTTCAGTTTTGGAGCAGTTCACAAATCCCATCGTAGGCAAAACTTTCTGGCCTCATGAAGCCCCCACACCCTTCAGGAAGAGGCCATGCTGGACAAGAACTCTAGCCTGAGGCACGTCTCATAGTTGACATGACCTCAGTGCAGGAGATCCCGATTCAGCCTCTGCAGAGTGGGCATGCCGTGACCTCGGTCCCAAACCTCACGCTAGCTTGTGTTTTCAGACTTCCTTCCTCACACTCCTGGCAAACAAACCCTCCGGACTAGGAACTCCAGAACCAAAACCCAGCCCAGTGTCTGCCCAACGGAAGAAAAACGTTTCCCTGTGGGGCTCTCCAGAAAACCCAGATGAGGATCAACCTGCTCGGGCCTCGACGGTACCCGAACTGGATAGGCTGCTCTGGGCACTCATGCTCTGCCTGACACAGCCTGAAGCCAGACGTCCAGACAGACAAGGAGACAGCTGGCCGCACACCCAGCACTTCGGACACGCCATGGTCTTATGCCGTCACCTCATCCTAACCTTGGTTTTCAGATATCTGAACCTAGACATTATATCAATTCTCCACACAGCTGGGTATAGCAAGCACAAAACAGAACTCCTCCTTCCCCATGGCTGTCAAGCTTGCTCTTGGCATGGAGTCACACCTTCAGGGTGGGAGAAACCTTCATGGCCCCTGATGCCACGCCCAAACTTGAGTGCTGCTTGGGCACAAATTCACACTGTGATCCTCAGCATGAGCCCCATGTCAAAGAAAGGCCTGTCAGGGCCTGGACCAAGAGCCCACATATGGGGCTTGCCAAGCCCCTATGCACCCAATCCTCACCACGGTTTGAATTTTCCAGTCGCCCCGCCCGTACCTGGAGCTCTGCTCTGGAATCCCTTTCTTGGAGAGACCCATGAGCCAGACAACACGACTCCACCCTTCCCACAAAATGACCCCAAACTCTTGGGAGCTGGGACAAATCCCCAGAGAGGGATACTCGTCCACAGTACCTGAGGCCACCGCTCCAATCCACGGCTATCCCGGACACAACATCCAGAGACAAAAGCCTGAAGGAACGCCTCCCACTCGCCCTTGTTTCAGAGGCCCAGGAGCTCCCTCTCGGGCTGTACATCCGGCCTGCCATACCCTAGGCGCCACTCATAAGCTGAGTTTGTGTATTCAGACTTCTGTGCCCACAGCCTGGACCCACACACCTCCAGGCTAGGGCCTCTAGGGCCACAGCGAAAGACTGTGCCTGCCCTCTCCAAGGAAAGTGTGCCCAGTCCATTGACCACAACACTACAGGTTAGGGAAAAGCTCCAAGGCCCCTGAGGCCATCAATAGTGTAGGCCCCCCTGGACTAAGAGGGGCTCTCTGACACCAGCGGAGCAACTATCTCCACTTAGACTCTCAGACAGTGTCCCCAGAGACAGAAGGTTGAAATGGACAGGCCCCCAGGCCCTAATCTAAACCTTAGCTTTGGTTTCCATGTTTCCGTTCTCAGAGGACTGTTTTCGTAGACCAGCACATGGGGCTTTTCTGAGGCACCAAACCAAACAGCTCTCATCTCCACATGGGCAGCTTTCTTACTGGGATGTATCAAACACTTCAGGTAGGAGAGTTCCGCAGGGCCACTGAACAACCAGCACATTCCAAGGTCTCCATGGACCCAAACGCACATTATGACGCATCCTCAGGAGAGGCCATTTCAACTCAGCCCCCTGGGTCGCGTGTTCCAGAGGCAGCAGATCAAACATATCTTGTCGCTAATAGCCAATGGGAATGCGAGGCATGCTGTACAGGGATCCATCCTTCGAACCCTGCTCTCCAGTCCTTCCGTATGGTATGTCCTGGAGCCATGCAACAGGACTCGAATGTCCCACAGAAGGAAACCTTGTGGTTTGGGGCAACCTCCAAACTCAGCGTGGGAAAACTTCCTTGGCCTCATGAGGCCCCCACTTCATGAAGGTGCCATCATGGACACATACTCCAGCCTCAGCCAACGTCTGATCCTCAGCCTGACTTCAGATGCAGGAGATTTTGATTCAGCCTCTGCAGAGTGGGCCTGCTCTGCCCTTGGTTCCAATCCTCACACTAGCTTGTGTTTTCAGACTTCCGTCCTCACACTCCTGGCCCACAAACCCTCCCTACTGGGAATTCTGGGGCCACAATGAAGCACTGTGCCTGCCTCCCAGGAGAAAAACCTTGTCTATGGCGCTGCCCAGAAACCCCAAATGAGGATCAAACTGCTTGGCCCTCGGCAACACCCCAATTGCATAGGCTACCTTAAACAGTGATGCTCTGTCGCAAATAGCCTGAGCCCAGACCTTCCAACAGACACCGACACAGCTGGCTGCACACCCAGCACATTGGACCCGCCACTGCCTTAGGCCACTATCCATTCCCAACCTGGGTTTTCAGTCATCGGAACCTAGACCTTATCTCCAATCCCTGCACAGGGGGGAACCTGATGCACAAGTCAGAACCCCTCCTTCCCCCTGGCAAGAAACCTTGCTGCTGGCAGTGAGTCAAACCTTCAGTGTAGGAGAAAACGGCATGGCCCATGAGGCCACGCCCAAGCGTGAGGGCCGCCTTGGGCACAAACACACATTGTGACCCTCAGCGTGAGTACCTTATTCAAGTAACGCCTCTCAGTGACTGGACCAAGAGCCCGCATATGTGG
The DNA here is from genome assembly GCF_964662115.1 of Mustela nivalis. NCBI lineage: Eukaryota > Metazoa > Chordata > Mammalia > Carnivora > Mustelidae > Mustela > Mustela nivalis. The sequence continues at coordinate 334,229 of NW_028136290.1, forward strand.
CTTGCCATGCCCATAGGCACCCAGGACTAACTAGATGGTGTGTATTCCAGTTGAGGGAACCCACTGCTGTGCTCTAGAGTCCCTCTCCTGGGGGTTCCCCTGTGGCAGGAAACAGTACTCTTCATTCCCACAGAATGAACACAAACACTTGGGAGCTTGGACAATCCCCTGAGAGGAAGGCTCTTCCTCGGCCTCTGAGACAACCCCTACCCTGACCGGACACTGTAAACGCAACACCCAGAGACAAAATCCTGAGTGACTGCCTCCCACTTGCCCTACTTTGATTTCCAGAGGATCTCCCCTCACGGACTAGAGATCAGGCCTGCCATTACATTGGCCCCTAGCTGAGCCAAGTTTGCTTTTTCAGACATCTGTCCCCACAGCCCTGGCAAACAGAGCCTCTAGGCTGGGTCCTCTGGAGCCATACCACAGGACCGTGCCTGCTCTCTCCTGGGAAACTGTGTCCATTCCTTTGGCCACACACCTCCAGAATATGAGAAACCTCAAGGCCTCCGAGGACATCCCACTACTGGGAGCCTCACTGGACTCACAGGGGCATTCGGACACAAGCTGAGCAGCTACATCCATGAATGCATGCACACAGATGACAACAGAGATAGAAGGTTGAGCCGGACAGGCCTTTAGGCCGTAGTCTCAACTCTTACTTTGGTTTCCAGGTGTCACTCCTCAGAGGCTTTGGTTCGAAGAACAGGGTATGGGGCTTTCCTGAGGCACGGAACAGAACTCCTCTCGTCTCCACATGGGAAGTTTCCTTGTTGGAGCCGTGTCAAACACCTCATGTTGGAGAATCCTGCAGAGTCCCTGAGCCACCTCCACATTCCAAGGTCTCCCAGGCCACCAAGCCACAGTAGGACTCATCTTCAGGAGAGTCCATTTCAACTCTCCCCTCTGGGTAGCTCACCCAGGAGCCCGCAGATTGAGCCTGCCTTGTCCTGACTAAAGAGTGGGAATATGAGGTGGCGTTCCCAGGCATCCATGCTTAGACACCTGCTCTCGAGTCTTTCCATATGGGGCCTCTTGGAACAATCCAATAGGACTCGACTGTCGTGCAGAAGGTAACCTTCAGTTTTGGAGCAGTTCACAAATCCCATCGTAGGCAAAACTTTCTGGCCTCATGAAGCCCCCACACCCTTCAGGAAGAGGCCATGCTGGACAAGAACTCTAGCCTGAGGCACGTCTCATAGTTGACATGACCTCAGTGCAGGAGATCCCGATTCAGCCTCTGCAGAGTGGGCATGCCGTGACCTCGGTCCCAAACCTCACGCTAGCTTGTGTTTTCAGACTTCCTTCCTCACACTCCTGGCAAACAAGCCCTCCGGACTAGGAACTCCGGAACCAAAACCCAGCCCAGTGTCTGCCCAACGGAAGAAAAACGTTTCCCTGTGGGGCTCTCCAGAAAACCCAGATGAGGATCAACCTGCTCGGGCCTCGACGGTACCCGAACTGGATAGGCTGCTCTGGGCACTCATGCTCTGCCTGACACAGCCTGAAGCCAGACGTCCAGACAGACAAGGAGACAGCTGGCCGCACACCCAGCACTTCGGACACGCCATGGTCTTATGCCGTCACCTCATCCTAACCTTGGTTTTCAGATATCTGAACCTAGACATTATATCAATTCTCCACACAGCTGGGTATAGCAAGCACAAAACAGAACTCCTCCTTCCCCATGGCTGTCAAGCTTGCTCTTGGCATGGAGTCACACCTTCAGGGTGGGAGAAACCTTCATGGCCCCTGATGCCACGCCCAAACTTGAGTGCTGCTTGGGCACAAATTCACACTGTGATCCTCAGCATGAGCCCCATGTCAAAGAAAGGCCTGTCAGGGCCTGGACCAAGAGCCCACATATGGGGCTTGCCAAGCCCCTATGCACCCAATCCTCACCACGGTTTGAATTTTCCAGTCGCCCCGCCCGTACCTGGAGCTCTGCTCTGGAATCCCTTTCTTGGAGAGACCCATGAGCCAGACAACACGACTCCACCCTTCCCACAAAATGACCCCAAACTCTTGGGAGCTGGGACAAATCCCCAGAGAGGGATACTCGTCCACAGTACCTGAGGCCACCGCTCCAATCCACGGCTATCCCGGACACAACATCCAGAGACAAAAGCCTGAAGGAACGCCTCCCACTCGCCCTTGTTTCAGAGGCCCAGGAGCTCCCTCTCGGGCTGTACATCCGGCCTGCCATACCCTAGGCGCCACTCATAAGCTGAGTTTGTGTATTCAGACTTCTGTGCCCACAGCCTGGACCCACACACCTCCAGGCTAGGGCCTCTAGGGCCACAGCGAAAGACTGTGCCTGCCCTCTCCAAGGAAAGTGTGCCCAGTCCATTGACCACAACACTACAGGTTAGGGAAAAGCTCCAAGGCCCCTGAGGCCATCAATAGTGTAGGCCCCCCTGGACTAAGAGGGGCTCTCTGACACCAGCGGAGCAACTATCTCCACTTAGACTCTCAGACAGTGTCCCCAGAGACAGAAGGTTGAAATGGACAGGCCCCCAGGCCCTAATCTGAACCTTAGCTTTGGTTTCCATGTTTCCGTTCTCAGAGGACTGTTTTCGTAGACCAGCACATGGGGCTTTTCTGAGGCACCAAACCAAACATCTCTCATCTCCACATGGGCAGCTTTCTTACTGGGATGTATCAAACTCTTCACGTAGGAGAGTTCCGCAGGGCCACTGAACAACCAGCACATTCCAAGGTCTCCATGGACCCAAACGCACATTATGACGCATCCTCAGGAGAGGCCATTTCAACTCAGCCCCCTGGGTCGCGTGTTCCAGAGGCAGCAGATCAAACATATCTTGTCGCTAATAGCCAATGGGAATGCGAGGCATGCTGTACAGGGATCCATCCTTCGAACCCTGCTCTCCAGTACTTCCGTATGGTATGTCCTGGAGCCATGCAACAGGACTCGAATGTCCCGCAGAAGGAAACCTTGTGGTTTGGGTCAACCTCCAAACTCAGCGTGGGAAAACTTCCTTGGCCTCATGAGGCCCCCACTTCATGAAGGTGCCATCATGGACACATACTCCAGCCTCAGCCAACGTCTGATCCTCAGCCTGACTTCAGATGCAGGAGATTTTGATTCAGCCTCTGCAGAGTGGGCCTGCTCTGCCCTTGGTTCCAATCCTCACACTAGCTTGTGTTTTCAGACTTCCGTCCTCACACTCCTGGCCCACAAACCCTCCCTACTGGGAATTCTGGGGCCACAATGAAGCACTGTGCCTGCCTCCCAGGAGAAAAACCTTGTCTATGGCGCTGCCCAGAAACCCCAAATGAGGATCAAACTGCTTGGCCCTCGGCAACACCCCAATTGCATAGGCTACCTTAAACAGTGATGCTCTGTCGCAAATAGCCTGAGCCCAGACCTTCCAACAGACACCGACACAGCTGGCTGCACACCCAGCACATTGGACCCGCCACTGCCTTAGGCCACCATCCATTCCCAACCTGGGTTTTCAGTCATCGGAACCTAGACCTTATCTCCAATCCCTGCACAGGGGGGAACCTGATGCACAAGTCAGAACCCCTCCTTCCCCCTGGCAAGAAACCTTGCTGCTGGCAGTGAGTCAAACCTTCAGTGTAGGAGAAAACGGCATGGCCCATGAGGCCACGCCCAAGCGTGAGGGCCGCCTTGGGCACAAACACACATTGTGACCCTCAGCGTGAGTACCTTATTCAAGTAACGCCTCTCAGTGACTGGACCAAGAGCCCGCATATGTGGCTTGCCATGCCCATAGGCACCCAGGACTAACTAGATGGTGTGTATTCCAGTTGAGGGAACCCACTGCTGTGCTCTAGAGTCCCTCTCCTGGGGGTTCCCCTGTGGCAGGAAACAGTACTCTTCATTCCCACAGAATGAACACAAACACTTGGGAGCTTGGACAATCCCCTGAGAGGAAGGCTCTTCCTCGGCCTCTGAGACAACCCCTACCCTGACCGGACACTGTAAACACAACACCCAGAGACAAAATCCTGAGTGACTGCCTCCCACTTGCCCTACTTTGATTTCCAGAGGATCTCCCCTCACGGACTAGAGATCAGGCCTGCCATTACATTGGCCCCTAGCTGAGCCAAGTTTGCTTTTTCAGACATCTGTCCCCACAGCCCTGGCAAACAGAGCCTCTAGGCTGGTTCCTCTGGAGCCATACCACAGGACCGTGCCTGCTCTCTCCTGGGAAACTGTGTCCATTCCTTTGGCCACACAGCTCCAGAATATGAGAAACCTCAAGGCCTCCGAGGACATCCCACTACTGGGAGCCTCACTGGACTCACAGGGGCATTCGGACACAAGCTGAGCAGCTACATCCATGAATGCATGCACACAGATGACAACAGAGATAGAAGGTTGAGACGGACCGGCCTTTAGGCCGTAGTCTCAACTCTTACTTTGGTTTCCAGGTGTCACTCCTCAGAGGCTTTGGTTCGAAGAACAGGGTATGGGGCTTTCCTGAGGCACGGAACAGAACTCCTCTCGTCTCCACATGGGAAGTTTCCTTGTTGGAGCCGTGTCAAACACCTCATGTTGGAGAATCCTGCAGAGTCCCTGAGCCACCTCCACATTCCAAGGTCTCCCAGGCCACCAAGCCACAGTAGGACTCATCTTCAGGAGAGTCCATTTCAACTCTCCCCTCTGGGTAGCTCACCCAGGAGCCCGCAGATTGAGCCTGCCTTGTCCTGACTAAAGAGTGGGAATATGAGGTGGCGTTCCCAGGCATCCATGCTTAGACACCTGCTCTCGAGTCTTTCCATATGGGGCCTCTTGGAACCATCCAATAGGACTCGACTGTCGTGCAGAAGGTAACCTTCAGTTTTGGAGCAGTTCACAAATCCCATCGTAGGCAAAACTTTCTGGCCTCATGAAGCCCCCACACCCTTCAGGAAGAGGCCATGCTGGACAAGAACTCTAGCCTGAGGCACGTCTCATAGTTGACATGACCTCAGTGCAGGAGATCCCGATTCAGCCTCTGCAGAGTGGGCATGCCGTGACCTCGGTCCCAAACCTCACGCTAGCTTGTGTTTTCAGACTTCCTTCCTCACACTCCTGGCAAACAAGCCCTCCGGACTAGGAACTCCGGAACCAAAACCCAGCCCAGTGTCTGCCCAACGGAAGAAAAACGTTTCCCTGTGGGGCTCTCCAGAAAACCCAGATGAGGATCAACCTGCTCGGGCCTCGACGGTACCCGAACTGAATAGGCTGCTCTGGGCACTCATGCTCTGCCTGACACAGCCTGAAGCCAGACGTCCAGACAGACAAGGAGACAGCTGGCCGCACACCCAGCACTTCGGACACGCCATGGTCTTATGCCGTCACCTCATCCTAACCTTGGTTTTCAGATATCTGAACCTAGACATTATATCAATTCTCCACACAGCTGGGTATAGCAAGCACAAAACAGAACTCCTCCTTCCCCATGGCTGTCAAGCTTGCTCTTGGCATGGAGTCACACCTTCAGGGTGGGAGAAACTTCATGGCCCCTGATGCCACGCCCAAACTTGAGTGCTGCTTGGGCACAAATTCACACTGTGATCCTCAGCATGAGCCCCATGTCAAACAAAGGCCTGTCAGGGCCTGGACCAAGAGCCCACATATGGGGCTTGCCAAGCCCCTATGCACCCAATCCTCACCACGGTTTGAATTTTCCAGTCGCCCCGCCCGTACCTGGAGCTCTGCTCTGGAATCCCTTTCTTGGAGAGACCCATGAGCCAGACAACACGACTCCACCCTTCCCACAAAATGACCCCAAACTCTTGGGAGCTGGGACAAATCCCCAGAGAGGGATACTCGTCCACAGAACCTGAGGCCACCGCTCCAATCCACGGCTATCCCGGACACAACATCCAGAGACAAAAGCCTGAAGGAACGCCTCCCACTCGCCCTTGTTTCAGAGGCCCAGGAGCTCCCTCTCGGGCTGTACATCCGGCCTGCCATACCCTAGGCGCCACTCATAAGCTGAGTTTGTGTATTCAGACTTCTGTGCCCACAGCCTGGACCCACACACCTCCAGGCTAGGGCCTCTAGGGCCACAGCGAAAGATTGTGCCTGCCTTCTCCAAGGAAAGTGTGCCCAGTCCATTGACCACAACACTACAGGTTAGGGAAAAGCTCCAAGGCCTCTGAGGCCATCAATAGTGTAGGCCCCCCTGGACTAAGAGGGGCTCTCTGACACCAGCGGAGCAACTATCTCCACTTAGACTCTCAGACAGTGTCCCCAGAGACAGAAGGTTGAAATGGACAGGCCCCCAGGCCCTAATCTGAACCTTAGCTTTGGTTTCCATGTTTCCGTTCTCAGAGGACTGTTTTCGTAGACCAGCACATGGGGCTTTTCTGAGGCACCAAACCAAACAGCTCTCATCTCCACATGGGCAGCTTTCTTACTGGGATGTATCAAACACTTCAGGTAGGAGAGTTCCGCAGGGCCACTGAACAACCAGCACATTCCAAGGTCTCCATGGACCCAAACACACATTATGACGCATCCTCAGGAGAGGCCATTTCAACTCAGCCCCCTGGGTCGCGTGTTCCAGAGGCAGCAGATCAAACATATCTTGTCGCTAATAGCCAATGGGAATGCGAGGCATGCTGTACATGGATCCATCCTTCGAACCCTGCTCTCCAGTCCTTCCGTATGGTATGTCCTGGAGCCATGCAACAGGACTCGAATGTCCCGCAGAAGGAAACCTTGTGGTTTGGGGCAACCTCCAAACTCAGCGTGGGAAAACTTCCTTGGCCTCATGAGGCCCCCACTTCGTGAAGGTGCCATCATGGACACATACTCCAGCCTCAGCCAACGTCTGATCCTCAGCCTGACTTCAGATGCAGGAGATTTTGATTCAGCCTCTGCAGAGTGGGCCTGCTCTGCCCTTGGTTCCAATCCTCACACTAGCTTGTGTTTTCAGACTTCCGTCCTCACACTCCTGGCCCACAAACCCTCCCTACTGGGAATTCTGGGGCCACAATGAAGCACTGTGCCTGCCTCCCAAGAGAAAAACATTGTCTATGGCGCTGCCCAGAAACCCCAAATGAGGATCAAACTGCTTGGCCCTCGGCAACACCCCAATTGCATAGGCTACCTTAAACAGTGATGCTCTGTCGCAAATAGCCTGAGCCCAGACCTTCCAACAGACACGGACACAGCTGGCTGCACACCCAGCACATTGGACCCGCCACTGCCTTAGGCCACCATCCATTCCCAACCTGGGTTTTCAGTCATCGGAACCTAGACATTATCTCCAATCCCTGCACAGGTGGGAACCTGATGCACAAGTCAGAACCCCTCCTTCCCCCTGGCAAGAAACCTTGCTGCTGGCAGTGAGTCAAACCTTCAGTGTAGGAGAAAACGGCATGGCCCATGAGGCCACGCCCAAGCGTGAGGGCCGCCTTGGGCACAAACACACATTGTGACCCTCAGCGTGAGTACCTTATTCAAGTAACGCCTCTCAGTGACTGGACCAAGAGCCCGCATATGTGGCTTGCCATGCCCATAGGCACCCAGGACTAACTAGATGGTGTGTATTCCAGTTGAGGGAACCCACTGCTGTGCTCTAGAGTCCCTCTCCTGGGGGTTCCCCTGTGGCAGGAAACAGTACTCTTCATTCCCACAGAATGAACACAAACACTTGGGAGCTTGGACAATCCCCTGAGAGGAAGGCTCTTCCTCGGCCTCTGAGACAACCCCTACCCTGACCGGACACTGTAAAAGCAACACCCAGAGACAAAATCCTGAGTGACTGCCTCCCACTTGCCCTACTTTGATTTCCAGAGGATCTCCCCTCACGGACTAGAGATCAGGCCTGCCATTACATTGGCCCCTAGCTGAGCCAAGTTTGCTTTTTCAGACATCTGTCCCCACAGCCCTGGCAAACAGAGCCTCTAGGCTGGGTCTTCTGGAGCCATACCACAGGACCGTGCCTGCTCTCTCCTGGGAAACTGTGTCCATTCCTTTGGCCACACACCTCCAGAATATGAGAAACCTCAAGGCCTCCGAGGACATACCACTACTGGGAGCCTCACTGGACTCACAGGGGCATTCGGACACAAGCTGAGCAGCTACATCCATGAATGCATGCACACAGATGACAACAGAGATAGAAGGTTGAGCCGGACAGGCCTTTAGGCCGTAGTCTCAACTCTTACTTTGGTTTCCAGGTGTCACTCCTCAGAGGCTTTGGTTCGAAGAACAGGGTATGGGGCTTTCCTGAGGCACGGAACAGAACTCCTCTCGTCTCCACATGGGAAGTTTCCTTGTTGGAGCCGTGTCAAACACCTCATGTTGGAGAATCCTGCAGAGTCCCTGAGCCACCTCCACATTCCAAGGTCTCCCAGGCCACCAAGCCACAGTAGGACTCATCTTCAGGAGAGTCCATTTCAACTCTCCCCTCTGGGTAGCTCACCCAGGAGCCCGCAGATTGAGCCTGCCTTGTCCTGACTAAAGAGTGGGAATATGAGGTGGCGTTCCCAGGCATCCATGCTTAGACACCTGCTCTCGAGTCTTTCCATATGGGGCCTCTTGGAACCATTCAATAGGACTCGACTGTCGTGCAGAAGGTAACCTTCAGTTTTGGAGCAGTTCACAAATCCCATCGTAGGCAAAACTTTCTGGCCTCATGAAGCCCCCACACCCTTCAGGAAGAGGCCATGCTGGACAAGAACTCTAGCCTGAGGCACGTCTCATAGTTGACATGACCTCAGTGCAGGAGATCCCGATTCAGCCTCTGCAGAGTGGGCATGCCGTGACCTCGGTCCCAAACCTCACGCTAGCTTGTGTTTTCAGACTTCCTTCCTCACACTCCTGGCAAACAAACCCTCCGGACTAGGAACTCCAGAACCAAAACCCAGCCCAGTGTCTGCCCAACGGAAGAAAAACGTTTCCCTGTGGAGCTCTCCAGAAAACCCAGATGAGGATCAACCTGCTCGGGCCTCGACGGTACCCGAACTGGATAGGCTGCTCTGGGCACTCATGCTCTGCCTGACACAGCCTGAAGCCAGACGTCCAGACAGACAAGGAGACAGCTGGCCGCACACCCAGCACTTCAGACACGCCATGGTCTTATGCCGTCACCTCATCCTAACCTTGGTTTTCAGATATCTGAACCTAGACATTATATCAATTCTCCACACAGCTGGGTATAGCAAGCACAAAACAGAACTCCTCCTTCCCCATGGCTGTCAAGCTTGCTCTTGGCATGGAGTCACACCTTCAGGGTGGGAGAAACCTTCATGGCCCCTGATGCCACGCCCAAACTTGAGTGCTGCTTGGGCACAAATTCACACTGTGATCCTCAGCATGAGCCCCATGTCAAACAAAGGCCTGTCAGGGCCTGGACCAAGAGCCCACATATGGGGCTTGCCAAGCCCCTATGCACCCAATCCTCACCACGGTTTGAATTTTCCAGTCGCCCCGCCCGTACCTGGAGCTCTGCTCTGGAATCCCTTTCTTGGAGAGACCCATGAGCCAGACAACACGACTCCACCCTTCCCACAAAATGACCCCAAACTCTTGGGAGCTGGGACAAATCCCCAGAGAGGGATACTCGTCCACAGTACCTGAGGCCACCGCTCCAATCCACGGCTATCCCGGACACAACATCCAGAGACAAAAGCCTGAAGGAACGCCTCCCACTCGCCCTTGTTTCAGAGGCCCAGGAGCTCCCTCTCGGGCTGTACATCCGGCCTGCCATACCCTAGGCGCCACTCATAAGCTGAGTTTGTGTATTCAGACTTCTGTGCCCACAGCCTGGACCCACACACCTCCAGGCTAGGGCCTCTAGGGCCACAGCGAAAGACTGTGCCTGCCCTCTCCAAGGAAAGTGTGCCCAGTCCATTGACCACAACACTACAGGTTAGGGAAAAGCTCCAAGGCCCCTGAGGCCATCAATAGTGTAGGCCCCCCTGGACTAAGAGGGGCTCTCTGACACCAGCGGAGCAACTATCTCCACTTAGACTCTCAGACAGTGTCCCCAGAGACAGAAGGTTGAAATGGACAGGCCCCCAGGCCCTAATCTAAACCTTAGCTTTGGTTTCCATGTTTCCGTTCTCAGAGGACTGTTTTCGTAGACCAGCACATGGGTCTTTTCTGAGGCACCAAACCAAACAGCTCTCATCTCCACATGGGCAGCTTTCTTACTGGGATGTATCAAACACTTCAGGTAGGAGAGTTCCGCAGGGCCACTGAACAACCAGCACATTCCAAGGTCTCCATGGACCCAAACGCACATTATGACGCATCCTCAGGAGAGGCCATTTCAACTCAGCCCCCTGGGTCGCGTGTTCCAGAGGCAGCAGATCAAACATATCTTGTCGCTAATAGCCAATGGGAATGCGAGGCATGCTGTACAGGGATCCATCCTTCGAACCCTGCTCTCCAGTCCTTCCGTATGGTATGTCCTGGAGCCATGCAACAGGACTCGAATGTCCCACAGAAGGAAACCTTGTGGTTTGGGGCAACCTCCAAACTCAGCGTGGGAAAACTTCCTTGGCCTCATGAGGCCCCCACTTCATGAAGGTGCCATCATGGACACATACTCCAGCCTCAGCCAACGTCTGATCCTCAGCCTGACTTCAGATGCAGGAGATTTTGATTCAGCCTCTGCAGAGTGGGCCTGCTCTGCCCTTGGTTCCAATCCTCACACTAGCTTGTGTTTTCAGACTTCCGTCCTCACACTCCTGGCCCACAAACCCTCCCTACTGGGAATTCTGGGGCCACAATGAAGCACTGTGCCTGCCTCCCAGGAGAAAAACCTTGTCTATGGCGCTGCCCAGAAACCCCAAATGAGGATCAAACTGCTTGGCCCTCGGCAACACCCCAATTGCATAGGCTACCTTAAACAGTGATGCTCTGTCGCAAATAGCCTGAGCCCAGACCTTCCAACAGACACCGACACAGCTGGCTGCACACCCAGCACATTGGACCCGCCACTGCCTTAGGCCACCATCCATTCCCAACCTGGGTTTTCAGTCATCGGAACCTAGACCTTATCTCCAATCCCTGCACAGGGGGGAACCTGATGCACAAGTCAGAACCCCTCCTTCCCCCTGGCAAGAAACCTTGCTGCTGGCAGTGAGTCAAACCTTCAGTGTAGGAGAAAACGGCATGGCCCATGAGGCCACGCCCAAGCGTGAGGGCCGCCTTGGGCACAAACACACATTGTGACCCTCAGCGTGAGTACCTTATTCAAGTAACGCCTCTCAGTGACTGGACCAAGAGCCCGCATATGTGGCTTGCCATGCCCATAGGCACCCAGGACTAACTAGATGGTGTGTATTCCAGTTGAGGGAACCCACTGCTGTGCTCTAGAGTCCCTCTCCTGGGGGTTCCCCTGTGGCAGGAAACAGTACTCTTCATTCCCACAGAATGAACACAAACACTTGGGAGCTTGGACAATCCCCTGAGAGGAAGGCTCTTCCTCGGCCTCTGAGACAACCCCTACCCTGACCGGACACTGTAAACGCAACACCCAGAGACAAAATCCTGAGTGACTGCCTCCCACTTGCCCTACTTTGATTTCCAGAGGATCTCCCCTCACGGACTAGAGATCAGGCCTGCCATTACATTGGCCCCTAGCTGAGCCAAGTTTGCTTTTTCAGACATCTGTCCCCACAGCCCTGGCAAACAGAGCCTCTAGGCTGGGTCCTCTGGAGCCATACCACAGGACCGTGCCTGCTCTCTCCTGGGAAACTGTGTCCATTCCTTTGGCCACACAGCTCCAGAATATGAGAAACCTCAAGGCCTCCGAGGACATCCCACTACTGGGAGCCTCACTGGACTCACAGGGGCATTCGGACACAAGCTGAGCAGCTACATCCATGAATGCATGCACACAGATGACAACAGAGATAGAAGGTTGAGCCGGACAGGCCTTTAGGCCGTAGTCTCAACTCTTACTTTGGTTTCCAGGTGTCACTCCTCAGAGGCTTTGGTTCGAAGAACAGGGTATGGGGCTTTCCTGAGGCACGGAACAGAACTCCTCTCGTCTCCACATGGGAAGTTTCCTTGTTGGAGCCGTGTCAAACACCTCATGTTGGAGAATCCTGCAGAGTCCCTGAGCCACCTCCACATTCCAAGGTCTCCCAGGCCACCAAGCCACAGTAGGACTCATCTTCAGGAGAGTCCATTTCAACTCTCCCCTCTGGGTAGCTCACCCAGGAGCCCGCAGATTGAGCCTGCCTTGTCCTGACTAAAGAGTGGGAATATGAGGTGGCGTTCCCAGGCATCCATGCTTAGACACCTGCTCTCGAGTCTTTCCATATGGGGCCTCTTGGAACCATCCAATAGGACTCGACTGTCGTGCAGAAGGTAACCTTCAGTTTTGGAGCAGTTCACAAATCCCATCGTAGGCAAAACTTTCTGGCCTCATGAAGCCCCCACACCCTTCAGGAAGAGGCCATGCTGGACAAGAACTCTAGCCTGAGGCACGTCTCATAGTTGACATGACCTCAGTGCAGGAGATCCCGATTCAGCCTCTGCAGAGTGGGCATGCCGTGACCTCGGTCCCAAACCTCACGCTAGCTTGTGTTTTCAGACTTCCTTCCTCACACTCCTGGCAAACAAGCCCTCCGGACTAGGAACTCCAGAACCAAAACCCAGCCCAGTGTCTGCCCAACGGAAGAAAAACGTTTCCCTGTGGGGCTCTCCAGAAAACCCAGATGAGGATCAACCTGCTCGGGCCTCGACGGTACCCGAACTGGATAGGCTGCTCTGGGCACTCATGCTCTGCCTGACACAGCCTGAAGCCAGACGTCCAGACAGACAAGGAGACAGCTGGCCGCACACCCAGCACTTCGGACACGCCATGGTCTTATGCCGTCACCTCATCCTAACCTTGGTTTTCAGATATCTGAACCTAGACATTATATCAATTCTCCACACAGCTGGGTATAGCAAGCACAAAACAGAACTCCTCCTTCCCCATGGCTGTCAAGCTTGCTCTTGGCATGGAGTCACACCTTCAGGGTGGGAGAAACCTTCATGGCCCCTGATGCCACGCCCAAACTTGAGTGCTGCTTGGGCACAAATTCACACTGTGATCCTCAGCATGAGCCCCATGTCAAAGAAAGGCCTGTCAGGGCCTGGACCAAGAGCCCACATATGGGGCTTGCCAAGCCCCTATGCACCCAATCCTCACCACGGTTTGAATTTTCCAGTCGCCCCGCCCGTACCTGGAGCTCTGCTCTGGAATCCCTTTCTTGGAGAGACCCATGAGCCAGACAACACGACTCCACCCTTCCCACAAAATGACCCCAAACTCTTGGGAGCTGGGACAAATCCCCAGAGAGGGATACTCGTCCACAGTACCTGAGGCCACCGCTCCAATCCACGGCTATCCCGGACACAACATCCAGAGACAAAAGCCTGAAGGAACGCCTCCCACTCGCCCTTGTTTCAGAGGCCCAGGAGCTCCCTCTCGGGCTGTACATCCGGCCTGCCATACCCTAGGCGCCACTCATAAGCTGAGTTTGTGTATTCAGACTTCTGTGCCCACAGCCTGGACCCACACACCTCCAGGCTAGGGCCTCTAGGGCCACAGCGAAAGACTGTGCCTGCCCTCTCCAAGGAAAGTGTGCCCAGTCCATTGACCACAACACTACAGGTTAGGGAAAAGCTCCAAGGCCCCTGAGGCCATCAATAGTGTAGGCCCCCCTGGACTAAGAGGGGCTCTCTGACACCAGCGGAGCAACTATCTCCACTTAGACTCTCAGACAGTGTCCCCAGAGACAGAAGGTTGAAATGGACAGGCCCCCAGGCCCTAATCTGAACCTTAGCTTTGGTTTCCATGTTTCCGTTCTCAGAGGACTGTTTTCGTAGACCAGCACATGGGGCTTTTCTGAGGCACCAAACCAAACATCTCTCATCTCCACATGGGCAGCTTTCTTACTGGGATGTATCAAACTCTTCACGTAGGAGAGTTCCGCAGGGCCACTGAACAACCAGCACATTCCAAGGTCTCCATGGACCCAAACGCACATTATGACGCATCCTCAGGAGAGGCCATTTCAACTCAGCCCCCTGGGTCGCGTGTTCCAGAGGCAGCAGATCAAACATATCTTGTCGCTAATAGCCAATGGGAATGCGAGGCATGCTGTACAGGGATCCATCCTTCGAACCCTGCTCTCCAGTACTTCCGTATGGTATGTCCTGGAGCCATGCAACAGGACTCGAATGTCCCGCAGAAGGAAACCTTGTGGTTTGGGTCAACCTCCAAACTCAGCGTGGGAAAACTTCCTTGGCCTCATGAGGCCCCCACTTCATGAAGGTGCCATCATGGACACATACTCCAGCCTCAGCCAACGTCTGATCCTCAGCCTGACTTCAGATGCAGGAGATTTTGATTCAGCCTCTGCAGAGTGGGCCTGCTCTGCCCTTGGTTCCAATCCTCACACTAGCTTGTGTTTTCAGACTTCCGTCCTCACACTCCTGGCCCACAAACCCTCCCTACTGGGAATTCTGGGGCCACAATGAAGCACTGTGCCTGCCTCCCAGGAGAAAAACCTTGTCTATGGCGCTGCCCAGAAACCCCAAATGAGGATCAAACTGCTTGGCCCTCGGCAACACCCCAATTGCATAGGCTACCTTAAACAGTGATGCTCTGTCGCAAATAGCCTGAGCCCAGACCTTCCAACAGACACCGACACAGCTGGCTGCACACCCAGCACATTGGACCCGCCACTGCCTTAGGCCACCATCCATTCCCAACCTGGGTTTTCAGTCATCGGAACCTAGACCTTATCTCCAATCCCTGCACAGGGGGGAACCTGATGCACAAGTCAGAACCCCTCCTTCCCCCTGGCAAGAAACCTTGCTGCTGGCAGTGAGTCAAACCTTCAGTGTAGGAGAAAACGGCATGGCCCATGAGGCCACGCCCAAGCGTGAGGGCCGCCTTGGGCACAAACACACATTGTGACCCTCAGCGTGAGTACCATATTCAAGTAACGCCTCTCAGTGACTGGACCAAGAGCCCGCATATGTGGCTTGCCATGCCCATAGGCACCCAGGACTAACTAGATGGTGTGTATTCCAGTTGAGGGAACCCACTGCTGTGCTCTAGAGTCCCTCTCCTGGGGGTTCCCCTGTGGCAGGAAACAGTACTCTTCATTCCCACAGAATGAACACAAACACTTGGGAGCTTGGACAATCCCCTGAGAGGAAGGCTCTTCCTCGGCCTCTGAGACAACCCCTACCCTGACCGGACACTGTAAACACAACACCCAGAGACAAAATCCTGAGTGACTGCCTCCCACTTGCCCTACTTTGATTTCCAGAGGATCTCCCCTCACGGACTAGAGATCAGGCCTGCCATTACATTGGCCCCTAGCTGAGCCAAGTTTGCTTTTTCAGACATCTGTCCCCACAGCCCTGGCAAACAGAGCCTCTAGGCTGGTTCCTCTGGAGCCATACCACAGGACCGTGCCTGCTCTCTCCTGGGAAACTGTGTCCATTCCTTTGGCCACACAGCTCCAGAATATGAGAAACCTCAAGGCCTCCGAGGACATCCCACTACTGGGAGCCTCACTGGACTCACAGGGGCATTCGGACACAAGCTGAGCAGCTACATCCATGAATGCATGCACACAGATGACAACAGAGATAGAAGGTTGAGACGGACAGGCCTTTAGGCCGTAGTCTCAACTCTTACTTTGGTTTCCAGGTGTCACTCCTCAGAGGCTTTGGTTCGAAGAACAGGGTATGGGGCTTTCCTGAGGCACGGAACAGAACTCCTCTCGTCTCCACATGGGAAGTTTCCTTGTTGGAGCCGTGTCAAACACCTCATGTTGGAGAATCCTGCAGAGTCCCTGAGCCACCTCCACATTCCAAGGTCTCCCAGGCCACCAAGCCACAGTAGGACTCATCTTCAGGAGAGTCCATTTCAACTCTCCCCTCTGGGTAGCTCACCCAGGAGCCCGCAGATTGAGCCTGCCTTGTCCTGACTAAAGAGTGGGAATATGAGGTGGCATTCCCAGGCATCCATGCTTAGACACCTGCTCTCGAGTCTTTCCATATGGGGCCTCTTGGAACCATCCAATAGGACTCGACTGTCGTGCAGAAGGTAACCTTCAGTTTTGGAGCAGTTCACAAATCCCATCGTAGGCAAAACTTTCTGGCCTCATGAAGCCCCCACACCCTTCAGGAAGAGGCCATGCTGGACAAGAACTCTAGCCTGAGGCACGTCTCATAGTTGACATGACCTCAGTGCAGGAGATCCCGATTCAGCCTCTGCAGAGTGGGCATGCCGTGACCTCGGTCCCAAACCTCACGCTAGCTTGTGTTTTCAGACTTCCTTCCTCACACTCCTGGCAAACAAGCCCTCTGGACTAGGAACTCCAGAACCAAAACCCAGCCCAGTGTCTGTCCAACGGAAGAAAAACGTTTCCCTGTGGGGCTCTCCAGAAAACCCAGATGAGGATCAACCTGCTCGGGCCTCGACGGTACCCGAACTGGATAGGCTGCTCTGGGCACTCATGCTCTGCCTGACACAGCCTGAAGGCAGACGTCCAGACAGACAAGGAGACAGCTGGCCGCACACCCAGCACTTCGGACACGCCATGGTCTTATGCCGTCACCTCATCCTAACCTCGGTTTTCAGATATCTGAACCTAGACATTATATCAATTCTCCACACAGCTGGGTATAGCAAGCACAAAACAGAACTCCTCCTTCCCCATGGCTGTCAAGCTTGCTCTTGGCATGGAGTCACACCTTCAGGGTGGGAGAAACCTTCATGGCCCCTGATGCCACGCCCAAACTTGAGTGCTGCTTGGGCACAAATTCACACTGTGATCCTCAGCATGAGCCCCATGTCAAAGAAAGGCCTGTCAGGGCCTGGACCAAGAGCCCACATATGGGGCTTGCCAAGCCCCTATGCACCCAATCCTCACCACGGTTTGAATTTTCCAGTCGCCCCGCCCGTACCTGGAGCTCTGCTCTGGAATCCCTTTCTTGGAGAGACCCATGAGCCAGACAACACGACTCCACCCTTCCCACAAAATGACCCCAAACTCTTGGGAGCTGGGACAAATCCCCAGAGAGGGATACTCGTCCACAGTACCTGAGGCCACCGCTCCAATCCACGGCTATCCCGGACACAACATCCAGAGACAAAAGCCTGAAGGAACGCCTCCCACTCGCCCTTGTTTCAGAGGCCCAGGAGCTCCCTCTCGGGCTGTACATCCGGCCTGCCATACCCTAGGCGCCACTCATAAGCTGAGTTTGTGTATTCAGACTTCTGTGCCCACAGCCTGGACCCACACACCTCCAGGCTAGGGCCTCTAGGGCCACAGCGAAAGACTGTGCCTGCCCTCTCCAAGGAAAGTGTGCCCAGTCCATTGACCACAACACTACAGGTTAGGGAAAAGCTCCAAGGCCCCTGAGGCCATCAATAGTGTAGGCCCCCCTGGACTAAGAGGGGCTCTCTGACACCAGCGGAGCAACTATCTCCACTTAGACTCTCAGACAGTGTCCCCAGAGACAGAAGGTTGAAATGGACAGGCCCCCAGGCCCTAATCTGAACCTTAGCTTTGGTTTCCATGTTTCCGTTCTCAGAGGACTGTTTTCGTAGACCAGCACATGGGGCTTTTCTGAGGCACCAAACCAAACATCTCTCATCTCCACATGGGCAGCTTTCTTACTGGGATGTATCAAACACTTCAGGTAGGAGAGTTCCGCAGGGCCACTGAACAACCAGCACATTCCAAGGTCTCCATGGACCCAAACGCACATTATGACGCATCCTCAGGAGAGGCCATTTCAACTCAGCCCCCTGGGTCGCGTGTTCCAGAGGCAGCAGATCAAACATATCTTGTCGCTAATAGCCAATGGGAATGCGAGGCATGCTGTACAGGGATCCATCCTTCGAACCCTGCTCTCCAGTCCTTCCGTATGGTATGTCCTGGAGCCATGCAACAGGACTCGAATGTCCCGCAGAAGGAAACCTTGTGGTTTGGGGCAACCTCCAAACTCAGCGTGGGAAAACTTCCTTGGCCTCATGAGGCCCCCACTTCATGAAGGTGCCATCATGGACACATACTCCAGCCTCAGCCAACGTCTGATCCTCAGCCTGACTTCAGATGCAGGAGATTTTGATTCAGCCTCTGCAGAGTGGGCCTGCTCTGCCCTTGGTTCCAATCCTCACACTAGCTTGTGTTTTCAGACTTCCGTCCTCACACTCCTGGCCCACAAACCCTCCCTACTGGGAATTCTGGGGCCACAATGAAGCACTGTGCCTGCCTCCCAAGAGAAAAACATTGTCTATGGCGCTGCCCAGAAACCCCAAATGAGGATCAAACTGCTTGGCCCTCGGCAACACCCCAATTGCATAGGCTACCTTAAACAGTGATGCTCTGTCGCAAATAGCCTGAGCCCAGACCTTCCAACAGACACCGACACAGCTGGCTGCACACCCAGCACATTGGACCCGCCACTGCCTTAGGCCACCATCCATTCCCAACCTGGGTTTTCAGTCATCGGAACCTAGACCTTATCTCCAATCCCTGCACAGGGGGGAACCTGATGCACAAGTCAGAACCCCTCCTTCCCCCTGGCAAGAAACCTTGCTGCTGGCAGTGAGTCAAACCTTCAGTTTAGGAGAAAACGGCATGGCCCATGAGGCCACGCCCAAGCGTGAGGGCCGCCTTGGGCACAAACACACATTGTGACCCTCAGCGTGAGTACCTTATTCAAGTAACGCCTCTCAGTGACTGGACCAAGAGCCCGCATATGTGGCTTGCCATGCCCATAGGCACCCAGGACTAACTAGATGGTGTGTATTCCAGTTGAGGGAACCCACTGCTGTGCTCTAGAGTCCCTCTCCTGGGGGTTCCCCTGTGGCAGGAAACAGTACTCTTCATTCCCACAGAATGAACACAAACACTTGGGAGCTTGGACAATCCCCTGAGAGGAAGGCTCTTCCTCGGCCTCTGAGACAACCCCTACCCTGACCGGACACTGTAAACGCAACACCCAGAGACAAAATCCTGAGTGACTGCCTCCCACTTGCCCTACTTTGATTTCCAGAGGATCTCCCCTCACGGACTAGAGATCAGGCCTGCCATTACATTGGCCCCTAGCTGAGCCAAGTTTGCTTTTTCAGACATCTGTCCCCACAGCCCTGGCAAACAGAGCCTCTAGGCTGGTTCCTCTGGAGCCATACCACAGGACCGTGCCTGCTCTCTCCTGGGAAACTGTGTCCATTCCTTTGGCCACACAGCTCCAGAATATGAGAAATCTCAAGGCCTCCGAGGACATCCCACTACTGGGAGCCTCACTGGACTCACAGGGGCATTCGGACACAAGCTGAGCAGCTACATCCATGAATGCATGCACACAGATGACAACAGAGATAGAAGGTTGAGACGGACAGGCCTTTAGGCCGTAGTCTCAACTCTTACTTTGGTTTCCAGGTGTCACTCCTCAGAGGCTTTGGTTCGAAGAACAGGGTATGGGGCTTTCCTGAGGCACGGAACAGAACTCCTCTCGTCTCCACATGGGAAGTTTCCTTGTTGGAGCCGTGTCAAACACCTCATGTTGGAGAATCCTGCAGAGTCCCTGAGCCACCTCCACATTCCAAGGTCTCCCAGGCCACCAAGCCACAGTAGGACTCATCTTCAGGAGAGTCCATTTCAACTCTCCCCTCTGGGTAGCTCACCCAGGAGCCCGCAGATTGAGCCTGCCTTGTCCTGACTAAAGAGTGGGAATATGAGGTGGCGTTCCCAGGCATCCATGCTTAGACACCTGCTCTCGAGTCTTTCCATATGGGGCCTCTTGGAACCATCCAATAGGACTCGACTGTCGTGCAGAAGGTAACCTTCAGTTTTGGAGCAGTTCACAAATCCCATCGTAGGCAAAACTTTCTGGCCTCATGAAGCCCCCACACCCTTCAGGAAGAGGCCATGCTGGACAAGAACTCTAGCCTGAGGCACGTCTCATAGTTGACATGACCTCAGTGCAGGAGATCCCGATTCAGCCTCTGCAGAGTGGGCATGCCGTGACCTCGGTCCCAAACCTCACGCTAGCTTGTGTTTTCAGACTTCCTTCCTCACACTCCTGGCAAACAAGCCCTCCGGACTAGGAACTCCGGAACCAAAACCCAGCCCAGTGTCTGCCCAACGGAAGAAAAACGTTTCCCTGTGGGGCTCTCCAGAAAACCCAGATGAGGATCAACCTGCTCGGGCCTCGACGGTACCCGAACTGGATAGGCTGCTCTGGGCACTCATGCTCTGCCTGACACAGCCTGAAGCCAGACGTCCAGACAGACAAGGAGACAGCTGGCCGCACACCCAGCACTTCGGACACGCCATGGTCTTATGCCGTCACCTCATCCTAACCTTGGTTTTCAGATATCTGAACCTAGACATTATATCAATTCTCCACACAGCTGGGTATAGCAAGCACAAAACAGAACTCCTCCTTCCCCATGGCTGTCAAGCTTGCTCTTGGCATGGAGTCACACCTTCAGGGTGGGAGAAACCTTCATGGCCCCTGATGCCACGCCCAAACTTGAGTGCTGCTTGGGCACAAATTCACACTGTGATCCTCAGCATGAGCCCCATGTCAAAGAAAGGCCTGTCAGGGCCTGGACCAAGAGCCCACATATGGGGCTTGCCAAGCCCCTATGCACCCAATCCTCACCACGGTTTGAATTTTCCAGTCGCCCCGCCCGTACCTGGAGCTCTGCTCTGGAATCCCTTTCTTGGAGAGACCCATGAGCCAGACAACACGACTCCACCCTTCCCACAAAATGACCCCAAACTCTTGGGAGCTGGGACAAATCCCCAGAGAGGGATACTCGTCCACAGTACCTGAGGCCACCGCTCCAATCCACGGCTATCCCGGACACAACATCCAGAGACAAAAGCCTGAAGGAACGCCTCCCACTCGCCCTTGTTTCAGAGGCCCAGGAGCTCCCTCTCGGGCTGTACATCCGGCCTGCCATACCCTAGGCGCCACTCATAAGCTGAGTTTGTGTATTCAGACTTCTGTGCCCACAGCCTGGACCCACACACCTCCAGGCTAGGGCCTCTAGGGCCACAGCGAAAGATTGTGCCTGCCCTCTCCAAGGAAAGTGTGCCCAGTCCATTGACCACAACACTACAGGTTAGGGAAAAGCTCCAAGGCCCCTGAGGCCATCAATAGTGTAGGCCCCCCTGGACTAAGAGGGGCTGTCTGACACCAGCGGAGCAACTATCTCCACTTAGACTCTCAGACAGTGTCCCCAGAGACAGAAGGTTGAAATGGACAGGCCCCCAGGCCCTAATCTGAACCTTAGCTTTGGTTTCCATGTTTCCGTTCTCAGAGGACTGTTTTCGTAGACCAGCACATGGGGCTTTTCTGAGGCACCAAACCAAACATCTCTCATCTCCACATGGGCAGCTTTCTTACTGGGATGTATCAAACACTTCAGGTAGGAGAGTTCCGCAGGGCCACTGAACAACCAGCACATTCCAAGGTCTCCATGGACCCAAACGCACATTATGACGCATCCTCAGGAGAGGCCATTTCAACTCAGCCCCCTGGGTCGCGTGTTCCAGAGGCAGCAGATCAAACATATCTTGTCGCTAATAGCCAATGGGAATGCGAGGCATGCTGTACAGGGATCCATCCTTCGAACCCTGCTCTCCAGTCCTTCCGTATGGTATGTCCTGGAGCCATGCAACAGGACTCGAATGTCCCGCAGAAGGAAACCTTGTGGTTTGGGGCAACCTCCAAACTCAGCGTGGGAAAACTTCCTTGGCCTCATGAGGCCCCCACTTCATGAAGGTGCCATCATGGACACATACTCCAGCCTCAGCCAACGTCTGATCCTCAGCCTGACTTCAGATGCAGGAGATTTTGATTCAGCCTCTGCAGAGTGGGCCTGCTCTGCCCTTGGTTCCAATCCTCACACTAGCTTGTGTTTTCAGACTTCCGTCCTCACACTCCTGGCCCACAAACCCTCCCTACTGGGAATTCTGGGGCCACAATGAAGCACTGTGCCTGCCTCCCAAGAGAAAAACATTGTCTATGGCGCTGCCCAGAAACCCCAAATGAGGATCAAACTGCTTGGCCCTCGGCAACACCCCAATTGCATAGGCTACCTTAAACAGTGATGCTCTGTCGCAAATAGCCTGAGCCCAGACCTTCCAACAGACACCGACACAGCTGGCTGCACACCCAGCACATTGGACACGCCACTGCCTTAGGCCACCATCCATTCCCAACCTGGGTTTTCAGTCATCGGAACCTAGACCTTATCTCCAATCCCTGCACAGGGGGGAACCTGATGCACAAGTCAGAACCCCTCCTTCCCCCTGGCAAGAAACCTCGCTGCTGGCAGTGAGTCAAACCTTCAGTGTAGGAGAAAACGGCATGGCCCATGAGGCCACGCCCAAGCGTGAGGGCCGCCTTGGGCACAAACACACATTGTGACCCTCAGCGTGAGTACCTTATTCAAGTAACGCCTCTCAGTGACTGGACCAAGAGCCCGCATATGTGGCTTGCCATGCCCATAGGCACCCAGGACTAACTAGATGGTGTGTATTCCAGTTGAGGGAACCCACTGCTGTGCTCTAGAGTCCCTCTCCTGGGGGTTCCCCTGTGGCAGGAAACAGTACTCTTCATTCCCACAGAATGAACACAAACACTTGGGAGCTTGGACAATCCCCTGAGAGGAAGGCTCTTCCTCGGCCTCTGAGACAACCCCTACCCTGACCGGACACTGTAAACGCAACACCCAGAGACAAAATCCTGAGTGACTGCCTCCCACTTGCCCTACTTTGATTTCCAGAGGATCTCCCCTCACGGACTAGAGATCAGGCCTGCCATTACATTGGCCCCTAGCTGAGCCAAGTTTGCTTTTTCAGACATCTGTCCCCACAGCCCTGGCAAACAGAGCCTCTAGGCTGGGTCCTCTGGAGCCATACCACAGGACCGTGCCTGCTCTCTCCTGGGAAACTGTGTCCATTCCTTTGGCCACACACCTCCAGAATATGAGAAACCTCAAGGCCTCCGAGGACATCCCACTACTGGGAGCCTCACTGGACTCACAGGGGCATTCGGACACAAGCTGAGCAGCTACATCCATGAATGCATGCACACAGATGACAACAGAGATAGAAGGTTGAGCCGGACAGGCCTTTAGGCCGTAGTCTCAACTCTTACTTTGGTTTCCAGGTGTCACTCCTCAGAGGCTTTGGTTCGAAGAACAGGGTATGGGGCTTTCCTGAGGCACGGAACAGAACTCCTCTCGTCTCCACATGGGAAGTTTCCTTGTTGGAGCCGTGTCAAACACCTCATGTTGGAGAATCCTGCAGAGTCCCTGAGCCACCTCCACATTCCAAGGTCTCCCAGGCCACCAAGCCACAGTAGGACTCATCTTCAGGAGAGTCCATTTCAACTCTCCCCTCTGGGTAGCTCACCCAGGAGCCCGCAGATTGAGCCTGCCTTGTCCTGACTAAAGAGTGGGAATATGAGGTGGCGTTCCCAGGCATCCATGCTTAGACACCTGCTCTCGAGTCTTTCCATATGGGGCCTCTAGGAACCATCCAATAGGACTCGCCTGTCGTGCAGAAGGTAACCTTCAGTTTTGGAGCAGTTCACAAATCCCATCGTAGGCAAAACTTTCTGGCCTCATGAAGCCCCCACACCCTTCAGGAAGAGGCCATGCTGGACAAGAACTCTAGCCTGAGGCACGTCTCATAGTTGACATGACCTCAGTGCAGGAGATCCCGATTCAGCCTCTGCAGAGTGGGCATGCCGTGACCTCGGTCCCAAACCTCACGCTAGCTAGTGTTTTCAGACTTCCTTCCTCACACTCCTGGCAAACAAGCCCTCCGGACTAGGAACTCCAGAACCAAAACCCAGCCCAGTGTCTGCCCAACGGAAGAAAAACGTTTCCCTGTGGGGCTCTCCAGAAAACCCAGATGAGGATCAACCTGCTCGGGCCTCGACGGTACCCGAACTGGATAGGCTGCTCTGGGCACTCATGCTCTGCCTGACACAGTCTGAAGCCAGACGTCCAGACAGACAAGGAGACAGCTGGCCGCACACCCAGCACTTCGGACACGCCATGGTCTTATGCCGTCACCTCATCCTAACCTTGGTTTTCAGATATCTGAACCTAGACATTATATCAATTCTCCACACAGCTGGGTATAGCAAGCACAAAACAGAACTCCTCCTTCCCCATGGCTGTCAAGCATGCTCTTGGCATGGAGTCACACCTTCAGGGTGGGAGAAACCTTCATGGCCCCTGATGCCACGCCCAAACTTGAGTGCTGCTTGGGCACAAATTCACACTGTGATCCTCAGCATGAGCCCCATGTCAAAGAAAGGCCTGTCAGGGCCTGGACCAAGAGCCCACATATGGGGCTTGCCAAGCCCCTATGCACCCAATCCTCACCACGGTTTGAATTTTCCAGTCGCCCCGCCCGTACCTGGAGCTCTGCTCTGGAATCCCTTTCTTGGAGAGACCCATGAGCCAGACAACACGACTCCACCCTTCCAACAAAATGACCCCAAACTCTTGGGAGCTGGGACAAATCCCCAGAGAGGGATACTCGTCCACAGTACCTGAGGCCACCGCTCCAATCCACGGCTATCCCGGACACAACATCCAGAGACAAAAGCCTGAAGGAACGCCTCCCACTCGCCCTTGTTTCAGAGGCCCAGGAGCTCCCTCTCGGGCTGTACATCCGGCCTGCCATACCCTAGGCGCCACTCATAAGCTGAGTTTGTGTATTCAGACTTCTGTGCCCACAGCCTGGACCCACACACCTCCAGGCTAGGGCCTCTAGGGCCACAGCGAAAGACTGTGCCTGCCCTCTCCAAGGAAAGTGTGCCCAGTCCATTGACCACAACACTACAGGTTAGGGAAAAGCTCCAAGGCCCCTGAGGCCATCAATAGTGTAGGCCCCCCTGGACTAAGAGGGGCTCTCTGACACCAGCGGAGCAACTATCTCCACTTAGACTCTCAGACAGTGTCCCCAGAGACAGAAGGTTGAAATGGACAGGCCCCCAGGCCCTAATCTGAACCTTAGCTTTCGTTTCCATGTTTCCGTTCTCAGAGGACTGTTTTCGTAGACCAGCACATGGGGCTTTTCTGAGGCACCAAACCAAACATCTCTCATCTCCACATGGGCAGCTTTCTTACTGGGATGTATCAAACACTTCAGGTAGGAGAGTTCCGCAGGGCCACTGAACAACCAGCACATTCCAAGGTCTCCATGGACCCAAACGCACATTATGACGCATCCTCAGGAGAGGCCATTTCAACTCAGCCCCCTGGGTCGCGTGTTCCAGAGGCAGCAGATCAAACATATCTTGTCGCTAATAGCCAATGGGAATGCGAGGCATGCTGTACAGGGATCCATCCTTCGAACCCTGCTCTCCAGTCCTTCCGTATGGTATGTCCTGGAGCCATGCAACAGGACTCGAATGTCCCGCAGAAGGAAACCTTGTGGTTTGGGGCAACCTCCAAACTCAGCGTGGGAAAACTTCCTTGGCCTCATGAGGCCCCCACTTCATGAAGGTGCCATCATGGACACATACTCCAGCCTCAGCCAACGTCTGATCCTCAGCCTGACTTCAGATGCAGGAGATTTTGATTCAGCCTCTGCAGAGTGGGCCTGCTCTGCCCTTGGTTCCAATCCTCACACTAGCTTGTGTTTTCAGACTTCCGTCCTCACACTCCTGGCCCACAAACCCTCCCTACTGGGAATTCTGGGGCCACAATGAAGCACTGTGCCTGCCTCCCAAGAGAGAAACATTGTCTATGGCGCTGCCCAGAAACCCCAAATGAGGATCAAACTGCTTGGCCCTCGGCAACACCCCAATTGCATAGGCTACCTTAAACAGTGATGCTCTGTCGCAAATAGCCTGAGCCCAGACCTTCCAACAGACACCGACACAGCTGGCTGCACACCCAGCACATTGGACCCGCCACTGCCTTAGGCCACCATCCATTCCCAACCTGGGTTTTCAGTCATCGGAACCTAGACCTTATCTCCAATCCCTGCACAGGGGGGAACCTGATGCACAAGTCAGAACCCCTCCTTCCCCCTGGCAAGAAACCTCGCTGCTGGCAGTGAGTCAAACCTTCAGTGTAGGAGAAAACGGCATGGCCCATGAGGCCACGCCCAAGCGTGAGGGCCGCCTTGGGCACAAACACACATTGTGACCCTCAGCGTGAGTACCTTATTCAAGTAACGCCTCTCAGTGACTGGACCAAGAGCCCGCATATGTGGCTTGCCATGCCCATAGGCACCCAGGACTAACTAGATGGTGTGTATTCCAGTTGAGGGAACCCACTGTTGTGCTCTAGAGTCCCTATCCTGGGGGTTCCCCTGTGGCAGAAAACAGTACTCTTCATTCCCACAGAATGAACACAAACACTTGGGAGCTTGGACAATCCCCTGAGAGGAAGGCTCTTCCTCGGCCTCTGAGACAACCCTTACCCTGACCGGACACTGTAAACGCAACACCCAGAGACAAAATCCTGAGTGACTGCCTCCCACTTGCCCTACTTTGATTTCCAGAGGATCTCCCCTCACGGACTAGAGATCAGGTCTGCCATTACATTGGCCCCTAGCTGAGCCAAGTTTGCTTTTTCAGACATCTGTCCCCACAGCGCTGGCAAACAGAGCCTCTAGGCTGGGTCCTCTGGAGCCATACCACAGGACCGTGCCTGCTCTCTCCTGGGAAACTGTGTCCATTCCTTTGGCCACACACCTCCAGAATATGAGAAACCTCAAGGCCTCCGAGGACATCCCACTACTGGGAGCCTCACCGGACTCACAGGGGCATTCGGACACAAGCTGAGCAGCTACATCCAGGAATGCATGCACAGAGATGACAACAGAGATAGAAGGTTGAGACGGACAAGCCTTTAGGCCGTAGTCTCAACTCTTACTTTGGTTTCCAGGTGTCACTCCTCAGAGGCTTTGGTTCGAAGAACAGGGTATGGGGCTTTCCTGAGGCACGGAACAGAACTCCTCTCGTCTCCACATGGGAAGTTTCCTTGTTGGAGCCGTGTCAAACACCTCATGTTGGAGAATCCTGCAGAGTCCCTGAGCCACCTCCACATTCCAAGGTCTCCCAGGCCACCAAGCCACAGTAGGACTCATCTTCAGGAGAGTCCATTTCAACTCTCCCCTCTGGGTAGCTCACCCAGGAGCCCGCAGATTGAGCCTGCCTTGTCCTGACTAAAGAGTGGAAATATGAGGTGGCGTTCCCAGGCATCCATGCTTAGACACCTGCTCTCGAGTCTTTCCATATGGGGCCTCTTGGAACCATCCAATAGGACTCGACTGTCGTGCAGAAGGTAACCTTCAGTTTTGGAGCAGTTCACAAATCCCATCGTAGGCAAAACTTTCTGGCCTCATGAAGCCCCCACACCCTTCAGGAAGAGGCCATGCTGGACAAGAACTCTAGCCTGAGGCACGTCTCATAGTTGACATGACCTCAGTGCAGGAGATCCCGATTCAGCCTCTGCAGAGTGGGCATGCCGTGACCTCGGTCCCAAACCTCACGCTAGCTTGTGTTTTCAGACTTCCTTCCTCACACTCCTGGCAAACAAGCCCTCCGGACTAGGAACTCCGGAACCAAAACCCAGCCCAGTGTCTGCCCAACGGAAGAAAAACGTTTCCCTGTGGGGCTCTCCAGAAAACCCAGATGAGGATCAACCTGCTCGGGCCTCGACGGTACCCGAACTGGATAGGCTGCTCTGGGCACTCATGCTCTGCCTGACACAGCCTGAAGGCAGACGTCCAGACAGACAAGGAGACAGCTGGCCGCACACCCAGCACTTCGGACACGCCATGGTCTTATGCCGTCACCTCATCCTAACCTTGGTTTTCAGATATCTGAACCTAGACATTATATCAATTCTCCACACAGCTGGGTATAGCAAGCACAAAACAGAACTCCTCCTTCCCCATGGCTGTCAAGCTTGCTCTTGGCATGGAGTCACACCTTCAGGGTGGGAGAAACCTTCATGGCCCCTGATGCCACGCCCAAACTTGAGTGCTGCTTGGGCACAAATTCACACTGTGATCCTCAGCATGAGCCCCATGTCAAAGAAAGGCCTGTCAGGGCCTGGACCAAGAGCCCACATATGGGGCTTGCCAAGCCCCTATGCACCCAATCCTCACCACGGTTTGAATTTTCCAGTCGCCCCGCCCGTACCTGGAGCTCTGCTCTGGAATCCCTTTCTTGGAGAGACCCATGAGCCAG
Source organism: Mustela nivalis (assembly GCF_964662115.1). Taxonomy (NCBI): domain Eukaryota; kingdom Metazoa; phylum Chordata; class Mammalia; order Carnivora; family Mustelidae; genus Mustela; species Mustela nivalis. The sequence goes on from NW_028136290.1 coordinate 362,451, forward strand.
ACAACACGACTCCACCCTTCCCACAAAATGACCCCAAACTCTTGGGAGCTGGGACAAATCCCCAGAGAGGGATACTCGTCCACAGTACCTGAGGCCACCGCTCCAATCCACGGCTATCCCGGACACAACATCCAGAGAAAAAAGCCTGAAGGAACGCCTCCCACTCGCCCTTGTTTCAGAGGCCCAGGAGCTCCCTCTCGGGCTGTACATCCGGCCTGCCATACCCTAGGCGCCACTGATAAGCTGAGTTTGTGTATTCAGACTTTAGTGCCCACAGCCTGGACCCACACACCTCCAGGCTAGGGCCTCTAGGGCCACAGCGAAAGATTGTGCCTGCCCTCTCCAAGGAAAGTGTGCCCAGTCCATGACCACAGCACTACAGGTTAGGGAAAAGCTCCATGGCCCCTGAGGCCATCAATAGTGTAGGCCCCCCTGGACTAAGAGGGGCTCTCTGACACCAGCGGAGCAACTATCTCCACTTAGACTCTCAGACAGTGTCCCCAGAGACAGAAGGTTGAAATGGACAGGCCCCTAGGCCCTAATCTGAACCTTAGCTTTGGTTTCCATGTTTCCGTTCTCAGAGGACTGTTTTCGTAGACCAGCACATGGGGCTTTTCTGAGGCACCAAACCAAACCTCTCTCATCTCCACATGGGCAGCTTTCTTACTGGGATGTATCAAACACTTCAGGTAGGAGAGTTCCGCAGGGCCACTGAACAACCAGCACATTCCAAGGTCTCCATGGACCCAAACGCACATTATGACGCATCCTCAGGAGAGGCCATTTCAACTCAGCCCCCTGGGTCGCGTGTTCCAGAGGCAGCAGATCAAACATATCTTGTCGCTAATAGCCAATGGGAATGCGAGGCATGCTGTACAGGGATCCATCCTTCGAACCCTGCTCTCCAGTCCTTCCGTATGGTATGTCCTGGAGCCATGCAACAGGACTCGAATGTCCCGCAGAAGGAAACCTTGTGGTTTGGGGCAACCTCCAAACTCAGCGTGGGAAAACTTCCTTGGCCTCATGAGGCCCCCACTTCATGAAGGTGCCATCATGGACACATACTCCAGCCTCAGCCAACGTCTGATCCTCAGCCTGACTTCAGATGCAGGAGATTTTGATTCAGCCTCTGCAGAGTGGGCCTGCTCTGCCCTTGGTTCCAATCCTCACACTAGCTTGTGTTTTCAGACTTCCGTCCTCACACTCCTGGCCCACAAACCCTCCCTACTGGGAATTCTGGGGCCACAATGAAGCACTGTGCCTGCCTCCCAAGAGAAAAACATTGGCTATGGCGCTGCCCAGAAACCCCAAATGAGGATCAAACTGCTTGGCCCTCGGCAACACCCCAATTGCATAGGCTACCTTAAACAGTGATGCTCTGTCGCAAATAGCCTGAGCCCAGACCTTCCAACAGACACCGACACAGCTGGCTGCACACCCAGCACATTGGACCCGCCACTGCCTTAGGCCACCATCCATTCCCAACCTGGGTTTTCAGTCATCGGAACCTAGACCTTATCTCCAATCCCTGCACAGGGGGGAACCTGATGCACAAGTCAGAACCCCTCCTTCCCCCTGGCAAGAAACCTTGCTGCTGGCAGTGAGTCAAACCTTCAGTGTAGGAGAAAACGGCATGGCCCATGAGGCCACGCCCAAGCGTGAGGGCCGCCTTGGGCACAAACACACATTGTGACCCTCAGCGTGAGTACCTTATTCAAGTAACGCCTCTCTTGACTGGACCAAGAGCCCGCATATGTGGCTTTCCATGCCCATAGGCACCCAGGACTAACTAGATGGTGTGTATTCCAGTTGAGGGAACCCACTGCTGTGCTCTAGAGTCCCTCTCCTGGGGGTTCCACTGTGGCAGGAAACAGTACTCTTCATTCCCACAGAATGAACACAAACACTTGGGAGCTTGGACAATCCCCTGAGAGGAAGGCTCTTCCTCGGACTCTGAGACAACCCCTACCCTGACCGGACACTGTAAACGCAACACCCAGAGACAAAATCCTGAGTGACTGCCTCCCACTTGCCCTACTTTGATTTCCAGAGGATCTCCCCTCACGGACTAGAGATCAGGCCTGCCATTACATTGGCCCCTAGCTGAGCCAAGTTTGCTTTTTCAGACATCTGTCCCCACAGCCCTGGCAAACAGAGCCTCTAGGCTGGGTCCTCTGGAGCCATACCACAGGACCGTGCCTGCTCTCTCCTGGGAAACTGTGTCCATTCCTTTGGCCACACACCTCCAGAATATGAGAAACCTCAAGGCCTCCGAGGACATCCCACTACTGGGAGCCTCACTGGACTCACAGGGGCATTCGGACACAAGCTGAGCAGCTACATCCATGAATGCATGCACACAGATGACAACAGAGATAGAAGGTTGAGCCGGACAGGCCTTTAGGCCGTAGTCTCAACTCTTACTTTGGTTTCCAGGTGTCACTCCTCAGAGGCTTTGGTTCGAAGAACAGGGTATGGGGCTTTCCTGAGGCACGGAACAGAACTCCTCTCGTCTCCACATGGGAAGTTTCCTTGTTGGAGCCGTGTCAAACACCTCATGTTGGAGAATCCTGCAGAGTCCCTGAGCCACCTCCACATTCCAAGGTCTCCCAGGCCACCAAGCCACAGTAGGACTCATCTTCAGGAGAGTCCATTTCAACTCTCCCCTCTGGGTAGCTCACCCAGGAGCCCGCAGATTGAGCCTGCCTTGTCCTGACTAAAGAGTGGGAATATGAGGTGGCATTCCCAGGCATCCATGCTTAGAAACCTGCTCTCGAATCTTTCCATATGGGGCCTCTTGGAACCATCCAATAGGACTCGACTGTCGTGCAGAAGGTAACCTTCAGTTTTGGAGCAGTTCACAAATCCCATCGTAGGCAAAACTTTCTGGCCTCATGAAGCCCCCACACCCTTCAGGAAGAGGCCATGCTGGACAAGAACTCTAGCCTGAGGCACGTCTCATAGTTGACATGACCTCAGTGCAGGAGATCCCGATTCAGCCTCTGCAGAGTGGGCCTGCCGTGACCTCGGTCCCAAACCTCACGCTAGCTTGTGTTTTCAGACTTCCTTCCTCACACTCCTGGCAAACAAGCCCTCCAGACTAGGAACTCCAGAACCAAAACCCAGCCCAGTGTCTGCCCAACGGAAGAAAAACGTTTCCCTGTGGGGCTCTCCAGAAAACCCAGATGAGGATCAACCTGCTCGGGCCTCGACGGTACCCGAACTGGATAGGCTGCTCTGGGCACTCATGCTCTGCCTGACACAGCCTGAAGCCAGACCTCCAGACAGACAAGGAGACAGCTGGCCGCACACCCAGCACTTCGGACACGCCATGGTCTTATGCCGTCACCTCATCCTAACCTTGGTTTTCAGATATCTGAACCTAGACATTATATCAATTCTCCACACAGCTGGGTATAGCAAGCACAAAACAGAACTCCTCCTTCCCCATGGCTGTCAAGCTTGCTCTTGGCATGGAGTCACACCTTCAGGGTGGGAGAAACCTTCATGGCCCCTGATGCCACGCCCAAACTTGAGTGCTGCTTGGGCACAAATTCACACTGTGATCCTCAGCATGAGCCCCATGTCAAACAAAGGCCTGTCAGGGCCTGGACCAAGAGCCCACATATGGGGCTTGCCAAGCCCCTATGCACCCAATCCTCACCACGGTTTGAATTTTCCAGTCGCCCCGCCCGTACCTGGAGCTCTGCTCTGGAATCCCTTTCTTGGAGAGACCCATGAGCCAGACAACACGACTCCACCCTTCCCACAAAATGACCCCAAACTCTTGGGAGCTGGGACAAATCCCCAGAGAGGGATACTCGTCCACAGTACCTGAGGCCACCGCTCCAATCCACGGCTATCCCGGACACAACATCCAGAGACAAAAGCCTGAAGGAACGCCTCCCACTCGCCCTTGTTTCAGAGGCCCAGGAGCTCCCTCTCGGGCTGTACATCCGGCCTGCCATACCCTAGGCGCCACTCATAAGCTGAGTTTGTGTATTCAGACTTCTGTGCCCACAGCCTGGACCCACACACCTCCAGGCTAGGGCCTCTAGGGCCACAGCGAAAGATTGTGCCTGCCCTCTCCATGGAAAGTGTGCCCAGTTCATTGACCACAACACTACAGGTTAGGGAAAAGCTCCAAGGCCCCTGAGGCCATCAATAGTGTAGGCCCCCCTGGACTAAGAGGGGCTCTCTGACACCAGCGGAGCAACTATCTCCACTTAGACTCTCAGACAGTGTCCCCAGAGACAGAAGGTTGAAATGGACAGGCCCCCAGGCCCTAATCTGAACCTTAGCTTTGGTTTCCATGTTTCCGTTCTCAGAGGACTGTTTTCGTAGACCAGCACATGGGGCTTTTCTGAGGCACCAAACCAAACATCTCTCATCTCTACATGGGCAGCTTTCTTACTGGGATGTATCAAACACTTCAGGTAGGAGAGTTCCGCAGGGCCACTGAACAACCAGCACATTCCTAGGTCTCCATGGACCCAAACGCACATTATGACGCATCCTCAGGAGAGGCCATTTCAACTCAGCCCCCTGGGTCGCGTGTTCCAGAGGCAACAGATCAAACATATCTTGTCGCTAATAGCCAATGGGAATGCGAGGCATGCTGTACAGGGATCCATCCTTCGAACCCTGCTCTCCAGTCCTTCCGTATGGTATGTCCTGGAGCCATGCAACAGGACTCGAATGTCCCGAAGAAGGAAACCTTGTGGTTTGGGGCAACCTCCAAACTCAGCGTGGGAAAACTTCCTTGGCCTCATGAGGCCCCCACTTCATGAAGGTGCCATCATGGACACATACTCCAGCCTCAGCCAACGTCTGATCCTCAGCCTGACTTCAGATGCAGGAGATTTTGATTCAGCCTCTGCAGAGTGGGCCTGCTCTGCCCTTGGTTCCAATCCTCACACTAGCTTGTGTTTTCAGACTTCCGTCCTCACACTCCTGGCCCACAAACCCTCCCTACTGGGAATTCTGGGGCCACAATGAAGCACTGTGCCTGCCTCCCAAGAGAAAAACATTGTCTATGGCGCTGCCCAGAAACCCCAAATGAGGATCAAACTGCTTGGCCCTCGGCAACACCCCAATTGCATAGGCTACCTTAAACAGTGATGCTCTGTCGCAAATAGCCTGAGCCCAGACCTTCCAACAGACACCGACACAGCTGGCTGCACACCCAGCACATTGGACCCGCCACTGCCTTAGGCCACCATCCATTCCCAACCTGGGTTTTCAGTCATCGGAACCTAGACCTTATCTCCAATCCCTGCACAGGGGGGAACCTGATGCACAAGTCAGAACCCCTCCTTCCCCCTGGCAAGAAACCTTGCTGCTGGCAGTGAGTCAAACCTTCAGTGTAGGAGAAAACGGCATGGCCCATGAGGCCACGCCCAAGCGTGAGGGCCGCCTTGGGCACAAACACACATTGTGACCCTCAGCGTGAGTACCTTATTCAAGTAACGCCTCTCAGTGACTGGACCAAGAGCCCGCATATGTGGCTTGCCATGCCCATAGGCACCCAGGACTAACTAGATGGTGTGTATTCCAGTTGAGGGAACCCACTGCTGTGCTCTAGAGTCCCTCCCTGGGGGTTCCCCTGTGGCAGAAAACAGTACTCTTCATTCCCACAGAATGAACACAAACACTTGGGAGCTTGGACAATCCCCTGAGAGGAAGGCTCTTCCTCGGCCTCTGAGACAACCCCTACCCTGACCGGACACTGTAAACGCAACACCCAGAGACAAAATCCTGAGTGACTGCCTCCCACTTGCCCTACTTTGATTTCCAGAGGATCTCCCCTCACGGACTAGAGATCAGGCCTGCCATTACATTGGCCCCTAGCTGAGCCAAGTTTGCTTTTTCAGACATCTGTCCCCACAGCCCTGGCAAACAGAGCCTCTAGGCTGGGTCCTCTGGAGCCATACCACAGGACCGTGCCTGCTCTCTCCTGGGAAACTGTGTCCATTCCTTTGGCCACACACCTCCAGAATATGAGAAACCTCAAGGCCTCCGAGGACATCCCATTACTGGGAGCCTCACTGGACTCACAGGGGCATTCGGACACAAGCTGAGCAGCTACATCCATGAATGCATGCACACAGATGACAACAGAGATAGAAGGTTGAGCCGGACAGGCCTTTAGGCCGTAGTCTCAACTCTTATTTTGGTTTCCAGGTGTCACTCCTCAGAGGCTTTGGTTCGAAGAACAGGGTATGGGGCTTTCCTGAGGCACGGAACAGAACTCCTCTCGTCTCCACATGGGAAGTTTCCTTGTTGGAGCCGTGTCAAACACCTCATGTTGGAGAATCCTGCAGAGTCCCTGAGCCACCTCCACATTCCAAGGTCTCCCAGGCCACCAAGCCACAGTAGGACTCATCTTCAGGAGAGTCCATTTCAACTCTCCCCTCTGGGTAGCTCACCCAGGAGCCCGCAGATTGAGCCTGCCTTGTCCTGACTAAAGAGTGGGAATATGAGGTGGCGTTCCCAGGCATCCATGCTTAGACACCTGCTCTCGAGTCTTTCCATATGGGGCCTCTTGGAACCATCCAATAGGACTCGACTGTCGTGCAGAAGGTAACCTTCAGTTTTGGAGCAGTTCACAAATCCCATCGTAGGCAAAACTTTCTGGCCTCATGAAGCCCCCACACCCTTCAGGAAGAGGCCATGCTGGACAAGAACTCTAGCCTGAGGCACGTATCATAGTTGACATGACCTCAGTGCAGGAGATCCCGATTCAGCCTCTGCAGAGTGGGCATGCCGTGACCTCGGTCCCAAACCTCACGCTAGCTAGTGTTTTCAGACTTCCTTCCTCACACTCCTGGCAATAAGCCCTCCGGACTAGGAACTCCAGAACCAAAACCCAGCCCAGTGTCTGCCCAACGGAAGAAAAACGTTTCCCTGTGGGGCTCTCCAGAAAACCCAGATGAGGATCAACCTGCTCGGGCCTCGACGGTACCCGAACTGGATAGGCTGCTCTGGGCACTCATGCTCTGCCTGACACAGCCTGAAGCCAGACGTCCAGACAGACAAAAAGACAGCTGGCCGCACACCCAGCACTTCGGACACGCCATGGTCTTATGCCGTCACCTCATCCTAACCTTGGTTTTCAGATATCTGAACCTAGACATTATATCAATTCTCCACACAGCTGGGTATAGCAAGCACAAAACAGAACTCCTCCTTCCCCATGGCTGTCAAGCTTGCTCTTGGCATGGAGTCACACCTTCAGGGTGGGAGAAACCTTCATGGCCCCTGATGCCACGCCCAAACTTGAGTGCTGCTTGGGCACAAATTCACACTGTGATCCTCAGCATGAGCCCCATGTCAAAGAAAGGCCTGTCAGGGCCTGGACCAAGAGCCCACATATGGGGCTTGCCAAGCCCCTATGCACCCAATCCTCACCACGGTTTGAATTTTCCAGTCGCCCCGCCCGTACCTGGAGCTCTGCTCTGGAATCCCTTTCTTGGAGAGACCCATGAGCCAGACAACACGACTCCACCCTTCCCACAAAATGACCCCAAACTCTTGGGAGCTGGGACAAATCCCCAGAGAGGGATACTCGTCCACAGTACCTGAGGCCACCGCTCCAATCCACGGCTATCCCGGACACAACATCCAGAGACAAAAGCCTGAAGGAACGCCTCCCACTCGCCCTTGTTTCAGAGGCCCAGGAGCTCCCTCTCGGGCTGTACATCCGGCCTGCCATACCCTAGGCGCCACTCATAAGCTGAGTTTGTGTATTCAGACTTCTGTGCCCACAGCCTGGACCCACACACCTCCAGGCTAGGGCCTCTAGGGCCACAGCGAAAGATTGTGCCTGCCCTCTCCAAGGAAAGTGTGCCCAGTCCATTGACCACAACACTACAGGTTAGGGAAAAGCTCCAAGGCCCCTGAGGCCATCAATAGTTAGGCCACCCTGGACTAAGAGGGGCTCTCTGACACCAGCGGAGCAACTATCTCCACTTAGACTCTCAGACAGTGTCCCCAGAGACAGAAGGTTGAAATGGACAGGCCCCCAGGCCCTAATCTGAACCTTAGCTTTGGTTTCCATGTTTCCGTTCTCAGAGGACTGTTTTCGTAGACCAGCACATGGGGCTTTTCTGAGGCACCAAACCAGACCTCTCTCATCTCCACATGGGCAGCTTTCTTACTGGGATGTATCAAACACTTCAGGTAGGAGAGTTCCGCAGGGCCACTGAACAACCAGCACATTCCAAGGTCTCCATGGACCCAAACGCACATTATGACGCATCCTCAGGAGAGGCCATTTCAACTCAGCCCCCTGGGTCGCGTGTTCCAGAGGCAGCAGATCAAACATATCTTGTCACTAATAGCCAATGGGAATGCGAGGCATGCTGTACAGGGATCCATCCTTCGAACCCTGCTCTCCAGTCCTTCCGTATGGTATGTCCTGGAGCCATGCAACAGGACTCGAATGTCCCGCAGAAGGAAACCTTGTGGTTTGGGGCAACCTCCAAACTCAGCGTGGGAAAACTTCCTTGGCCTCATGAGGCCCCCACTTCATGAAGGTGCCATCATGGACACATACTCCAGCCTCAGCCAACGTCTGATCCTCAGCCTGACTTCAGATGCAGGAGATTTTGATTCAGCCTCTGCAGAGTGGGCCTGCTCTGCCCTTGGTTCCAATCCTCACACTAGCTTGTGTTTTCAGACTTCCGTCCTCACACTCCTGGCCCACAAACCCTCCCTACTGGGAATTCTGGGGCCACAATGAAGCACTGTGCCTGCCTCCCAAGAGAAAAACATTGTCTATGGCGCTGCCCTGAAACCCCAAATGAGGATCAAACAGCTTGGCCCTCGGCAACACCCCAATTGCATAGGCTACCTTAAACAGTGATGCTCTGTCGCAAATAGCCTGAGCCCAGACCTTCCAACAGACACCGACACAGCTGGCTGCACACCCAGCACATTGGACCCGCCACTGCCTTAGGCCACCATCCATTCCCAACCTGGGTTTTCAGTCATCGGAACCTAGACCTTATCTCCAATCCCTGCACAGGGGGGAACCTGATGCACAAGTCAGAACCCCTCCTTCCCCCTGGCAAGAAACCTTGCTGCTGGCAGTGAGTCAAACCTTCAGTGTAGGAGAAAACGGCATGGCCCATGAGGCCACGCCCAAGCGTGAGGGCCGCCTTGGGCACAAACACACATTGTGACCCTCAGCGTGAGTACCTTATTCAAGTAACGCCTTTCAGTGACTGGACCAAGAGCCCGCATATGTGGCTTGCCATGCCCATAGGCACCCAGGACTAACTAGATGGTGTGTATTCCAGTTGAGGGAACACACTGCTGTGACTAGAGTCCCTCTCCGGGGGGTCCCCTGTGGCAGAAAACAGTACTCTTCATTCCCACTCCCTCGGCCTCTAAGACAACCCCTACCCTGACCGGACACTGTAAACGCAACACCCAGAGACAAAATCCTGAGTGACTGCCTCCCACTTGCCCTATTTTGATTTCCAGAGGATCTCCCTTCACGGACTAGAGATCAGGCCTGCCATTATATTGGCCCCTAGCTGAGCCAAGTTTGCTTTTTCAGACATCTGTCCCCACAGCCCTGGCAAACAGAGCCTCTAGGCTGGGTCCTCTGGAGCCTTACCACAGGACCGTGCCTTCTCTCTCCTGGGAAACTGTGTCCATTCCTTTGGCCACACACCTCCAGAATATGAGTAACCTCAAGGCCTCCGAGGACATCCCACTACTGGGAGCCTCACTGGACTCACAGGGGCATTCGGACACAAGCTGAGCAGCTACATCCATGAATGCATGCACACAGATGACAACAGAGATAGAAGGTTGAGCCGGACAGGCCTTTAGGCCGTAGTCTCAACTCTTGCTTTGGTTTCCAGGTGTCACTCCTCAGAGGCTTTGGTTCGAAGAACAGGGTATGGGGCTTTCCTGAGGCACGGAACAGAACTCCTCTCGTCTCCACATGGGAAGTTTCCTTGTTGGAGCCGTGTCAAACACCACATGTTGGAGAATCCTGCAGAGTCCCTGAGCCACCTCCACATTCCAACGTCTCCCAGGGCACCAAGCCACAGTTGGGCTCATCTTCAGGAGAGTCCATTTCAACTCTCCCCTCTGGGTAGCTCACCCAGGAGCCCGCAGATTGAGCCTGCCTTGTCCTGACTAAAGAGTGGGAATATGAGGTGGCGTTCCCAGGCATCCATGCTTAGACACCTGCTCTCGAGTCTTTCCATATGGGGCCTCTTGGAACCATCCAATAGGACTCGACTGTCGTGCAGAAGGTAACCTTCAGTTTTGGAGCAGTTCACAAATCCCATCGTAGGCAAAACTTTCTGGCCTCATGAAGCCCCCACACCCTTCAGGAAGAGGCCATGCTGGACAAGAACTCTAGCCTGAGGCACGTCTCATAGTTGACATGACCTCAGTGCAGGAGATCTCGATTCAGCCTCTGCAGAGTGGGCATGCCGTGACCTCGGTCCCAAACCTCATGCTAGCTTGTGTTTTCCGACTTCCTTCCTCACACTCCTGGCAAACAAGCCCTCCGGACTAGGAACTCCGGAACCAAAACCCAGCCCAGTGTCTGCCCAACGGAAGAAAAACGTTTCCCTGTGGGGCTCTCCAGAATACCCAGATGAGGATCAACCTGCTCGGGCCTCGACGTTACCCAAACTGGATAGGCTGCTCTGGGCACTCATGCTCTGCCTGACACAGCCTGAAGCCAGACGTCCAGACAGACAAGGAGACAGTTGGCCGCACACCCAGCACTTCGGACACGCCATGGTCTTATGCCGTCACCTCATCCTAACCTTGGTTTTCAGATATCTGAACCTAGACATTATATCAATTCTCCACACAGCTGGGTATAGCAAGCACAAAACAGAACTCCTCCTTCCCCATGGCTGTCAAGCTTGCTCTTGACTTGGAGTCACACCTTCACGGTGGGAGAATCCTTCATGGCCCCTGATGCCACGCCCAAACTTGAGTGATGCTTGGGCACAAATTCACACTGTGACCCTCAGCATGAGCCCCATGTCAAAGAAAGGCCTGTCAGGGCCTGGACCAAGAGCCCACATATGGGGCTTGCCAAGCCCCTATGCACCCAATCCTCACCACGGTTTGAATTTTCCAGTCGCCCCGCCCGTACCTGGAGCTCTGCTCTGGAATCCCTTTCTTGGAGAGACCCATGAGCCAGACAACACGACTCCAACCTTCCCACAATATGACCCCAAACTCTTGGGAGCTGGGACAAATCCCCAGAGAGGGATACTCGTCCACAGTACCTGAGGCCACCGCTCCAATCCACGGCTATCCCGGACACAACATCCAGAGACAAAAGCCTGAAGGAACGCCTCCCACTCGCCCTTGTTTCAGAGGCCCAGGAGCTCCCTCTCGGGCTGTACATCCGGCCTGCCATACCCTAGGCGCCACTCATAAGCTGAGTTTGTGTATTCCGACTTCTGTGCCCACAGCCTGGACCCACACAACATCCAGGCTAGGGCCTCTGGACTAAACAGCGAAAGATTGTGCCTGCCCTCTCCAAGGAAAGTGTGCCCAATCCATTGACCACAACCCTACAGGTTAGGGAAAAGCTCCAAGGTCCCTGAGGCCATCAATAGTATAGGCCACCCTGGACTAAGAGGGGCTCTCTGACACCAGCGGAGCAACTATCTCCACTTAGACTCTCAGAGAGTGTCCCCAGAGACCGAAGGTTGAAATGGACAGGCCCCCAGGCCCTAATCTGAACCTTAGCTTTGGTTTCCATGTGTCCGTCCTCAGAGGACTGTTTTCGTAGACCGGCACACGGGGCTTTTCTGAGGCATCAAACCAAACCTCTCTCGTCTCCACATGGGGAGATTTCTAACTGGGGATGTATCAAACCCTTCAGGTAGGAGAGTTCCGCAGGGCCACTGAACAACCAGCACATTCCAAGGTCTCCATGGACCCAAACGCACATTATGACGCATCCTCTGGAGAGGCCATTTCAACTCAGCCCCCTGGGTAGCGTGCCCCAGAGGCAGCAGATCAAACATATTTTGTCGCTTATGGCCAAGGGGAATGCGAGGCATGCTGTACAGGGATCCATCCTTCGAACCCTGCTCTCCAGTCCTTCCGTATGGTATGTCCTGGAGCCATGCAACAGGACTCGAATGTCCCGCAGAAGGAAACCTTTTGGTTTGGGGCATCCTCCAAACTCAGCGTGGGAACACTTCCTTGGCCTCATGATAACCCCGCTTCATGAAGGTGCCATCATGGACACATACTCCAGTCTCAGCCAACGTCTGATCCACAGCCTGACTTCAGATGCAGGAGATTTTGATTTAGCCTCTGCAGATTGGGCCTGCTCTGCCCTTGGCTCCAATCCTCACCCTAGCTTGTGTTTTCAGACTTCCGTCCTCACACTCCTGGCCCACAAACCCTCCCTACTGGGAATTCTGGGGCCTCACTGAAGCACTCTTCCTGCCTCCCAGGAGAAAAACATTGTCTATGGTGCTGCACAGAAACCCCAAATGAGGATCAAACTGCTTTGCCCTCTGCAACACCCCAATTGCATAGGCTACCTTAAACACTGATGCTCTGTCGCAAAAGCCTGAGCCCAGACCTTCCAACAGACACCAACACAGCTGGCTGCACACCCAGCACATTGGACCCGCCACTGCCTTAGGCCACCATCCATTCCCAACCTGGGTTTTCAGTCATCGGAACCTAGACCTTATCTCCAATCCCTGCACAGGGGGAACCTGATGCACAAGTCAGAACCCCTCATTCCCCATGGCAAGAAACCTTGCTGCTGGCAGTGAGTCAAACCTTCAGTGTAGGAGAAAAGGGCATGGCCCATGAGGCCACGCCCAAGCGTGAGGGCCGCCTTGGGCACAAACACACATTGTGAACCTCAGCGTGAGTACCTTATTCAAGTAACGCCTCTCAGTGACTGGACCAAAAGCCCGCTTATGTGGCTTGCCTTGCCCATAGGCACCCAGGACTAACTAGATGGTTTGTGTTCCAGTTGAGGGAACCCACTACTGAGCTCTAGAGTCCCTCTCCTGGGGGGTCCCCTGTGGCAGAAAACAGTACTCTTCCCTTCCCACAGAATGAATCCAAACACTTGGGAGCTTGGACAATTCCCCGAGAGGAAGGCTGTTCCTCGGCCCCTGAAGCAACCCCAACCATGAACGGCCACTGTGAACGCAACACCCAGTTACAAAAGCCTGAGCGACTGCCTCTCACTTGCTCTCCTTTGATATCCAGAGGATCTCCCCTCACTGTTTGGAGATCAGGCCTGCCATTACCTTGGCCCCTAGCTGAGCCAAGTATGCTTTTTCAGCCATCTGACCCCACAGCCCTGGGAAACACAGCCTCTTGGCTTGGTCCTCTGGAGGACCACCTCACCCTATGTTTGGTTTTCAGACTCTACCCTAGCACTCCTGGCCCAAAAGCCCTCATGATTGGGAATTCTGGTTCCAGAACGAAGCACTCTGCCTGCCCCCCAAAGAAAAACATTGTCTATGGCATTTCTCAGAAACCCCAAATGAAAATCAACCTGCTCAGCCCTCGGCAACACCCCAATTGCATAGGCTACCCTAAACACTATGCTCTGTCTTACATAGCCTGACCCCAGACCTTGTGAGAGACATTGAGACAGTTGGCTTCACACCCAGCACATCGAACCTGCCATGGGTTAGGCCATTTCATCCCTTCCCATTGACCTGGGTGTCTTCCTGGAGGTATATTCTGAGGCTGTGTCAGACTATGCATTTTTTCTGGAGCTTCCTATGGAATTGGGGTGGTATTAGGGGCCTTGCAATTTTCTCTTAATCTGGTGGGTTGGGAAACTGAGACAGGCTGACATTCCTTGGGAGAGCTGGCCCAGTGCTGTTGTGTGTTCCTGGAGGCCCCATCCTGGAGGGCATATGGGTCAGGACTCTGGGTCCAAAGTCTTCAGACACAAACTCGGGTAAGAGTTAAGCTCGAGGTGATGGCAGACCCAATCTGCAGACCCTGAGCGAAGCATCTCCAGATATGAAATTCGGACGGCTGTGAGGCAGGAGCACAGTCTTTTCTGTCTGACTTGTTTGTCTATGATGGCCACGAAATGGAGGGGTGGCCTCATGGGTCCATGTGAGATTCTACCTCTCTGGGAATTCTGCTCGGCACCCAAGAGTTTGGTGTATTTCTGGGGGATGGGAGGAGCGCAGTTTTATGAGTCAGGGATCCCGTCCAAACAGCCATTCCAGAGATGGGTCCTGGATTCTGGAGCCTGGATCACCGCAACAAGGCTTAGGATTTGGGCCTAGGGTCCTGCTCTATGTTTTCCTGGTACAGCTCCCGAGTGTTCTTGTTGGAAATGGGTCTCATTCTGAGGGTCACAATGCCTGTTTTTGCCCAGATGCCCATGCTGAGTGGGTGTGACCTCATGGGCTATGCACTTGGCTCCCACTCTGAGGGTTGGACTGCCATCTCAACATTCAGTTTTCCTGCCATGGGGAAGGAGGTGTACTTTTTTATGCTTCAGGTTCCCCCACGGGCAGGAATTTGAGCTAAGTTCTGGGACAGGGGCCTGAATACCCAGTTCACTTTGAGATGAGGTCCTCGGGCCAAGGCAGGACCCACCTGCAGAAAATGAGGCCTGCTTTCTGGGTGGCTGTCAGGAGCTCGGGCTCGAGCTGTGTCAGACAGAACATTCGTGGAGAGTTCGGCCTATGATATTGGGGTGCTTTTGAGAGCTGTGCAACTGGATCCTCATGGGGGATTTTTGCACAGACCCTTTTTTCACTTCTTCTATCTGGTGAGCAGGCAGATGGCTGCATTACGGCTCCAGAATATCCAAGTTGGAGGGTTTGCAGGCGAGGAGTGTGAGGACAGAAGTATGAAAACATAAGCTACGGTTACGCTCAGTGCCGAGCACATGTCTATTCCAATGTACAGCAGTTGTTTCGAGATCTTCAGCACCTGGGCGAGGGGAAGATGTCTGCTCACGCTGGAGTTTGTATCCATGATGGCCAACAAATTGTGGGGAGGCCTCAAGAATTCTTGGAGGTTTTTCCAAGCTGGAGCTTGTGAGCTGCTCCAAACATCAAGGTGTCCTACTAAGGGACAGCAGAAGTCTTCTTACAGGGCTCCAGGGTCCCCCATATGGAAGATTCGATAGCAATGCTCTCTGAATGGAGGCCTGGGAAGCCAATCTCTTGTTACCATTGCAGTGAGGAACAGGGTAAGCTTGAATCAATGACACTGATTCCAAGTTCCAAGTGATTTGCGTTGATGGAAGTTCTCAGTCTAACAGGTCCCAATGCTGCTTGGTGTCCAGGGAGACCTTAGAATGTGGTGGCGGCTCTCTGACCATTGAGGATTCTCTATCCTTAGGATTAGACCCAGTACCCAGGAGCCAGGTTTCCTTCTTGGGACAGGAGGTGTGCTCTTGTATGGCTCACGGACCACAGGTTGGACCATATGCTTGAATTTCCAGAACAGCCCTCTAGGGAGAGAGACCTCAAAACATAAGCTAGGGTTCTGATGAGGTTTTAGGGCCATGGAAGTTTCAATCTTCGGACTAAGTGCCATTGGCCTGCATGTCATCCTGGAGGTAGGTGCTGAGGCTGTGTCAGGCTGTGCACTTTTTCCAGAGTGGCCTATGATATTGGGGTGCAGTCAGGGGCCTTGCAGTTTTCTCCTAATCTGGACATTTTGGGAAACTGAGATGGGCAGGGTTTCCTCAGGAGAGCAGGGCCAGTGATGTCATGTGTTTCTCGAGGCCCCATCCTGGAGGTCATGTGTGTCAGGACTTTGGGACCAAAGACTTTAGACACAACCTCGGATAAGAGATAGGAGTGAGGTGATGGCAGTCCGAATCTGAAGACCCTGAGGGAAGCTCCTCGGGATTTGAAATTCAGGTGGCTGGGAGGGAGGAGCACAGGCTTTTCTGTCTGGATTTTGTGTCTAGGATGGCCACTAAATGGAGGGGTGACCTCATGTGTCCATGGGATATTCTTACACTCTGGTGATTCTGCTTGGCACCCAAGAGTTTGATTTCTTTCTGGGGAAGAGGAAAAGACTGTATTCCATCTCTGGGATCCTGTCCAAACAGGGATTCCAGAGATGGTTTCTGGGTCCAGACACTGGGAAAACTTAACCAAAGCTTCGATTTGGGTTCCTGGTCCAGATCCCAAGGGGGATCTTTGGAAAGGGGTCTCATTCTGAGGGTCACAATGCCTGTTTGTGCCCAGCTGCCCATCCTGTGTAGGCGTGGTCTCATGGACCATGCACCTGGTTCCCACTCAGGGTTGTACAGCCATCTCAACATTCAGTTTTCTGGCCATGGGGAAGGAGGAGCACTCTTTTGTGCTTCCGAGTCCCCTATGGGCAGGAATTTGAGCTAAGTCTGGGACAGGTACCTGAATATCCAGGTTGCTTCAAGATGATGGCCTCGGGCCAAGGTTGGACCCACCTGGAGGATATGGGGCCCACTATCTGGGTGGCTGACAGGAGGTCGGGGATCAGGCGATGTCAGAGAGACAATTTATGTAGAGGTCGGTCTATTATATTGGGGTGCCATTGAGGGCCGTGCAGGAGGATCCTCATGTGGGTTTCTGCGAAGACCCATAGGGCACTTCTTCTTTCTGGTGGGCAGGCAGAAAGCTGCACTGTGGCTTCAGAATTCCCAATATGGAGGGCTTGTAGGCGAGGAGTGTGAAGACAGAAGTCTGAAAACACAAGCCACGGATAAGCTCAGTGCCGACCACAGGACCATTCCATTGTGCAGTGGTTGTTTCGAGATTTCCAGCACCTGAGTATGGGCGAGGGTCAGATGTCTGCTCACGCTGGGTTTGCATCCATGATGGTCAACGAATTGTGGGGTGGCCTCAAGAATTCTTGGAGATTTTCCCAAGCAGGACCTTGTGAGCTGCTCCAAACAGCAAGGTGTCCTACTGTGGGACAGGGGAAGTCCGCTTACAAGGCTCCAGGGTCCCCCTTATAGACAGATTCGACAGCAGAGGTCTCTGAATGGGGGCCTGGGAAGTCTTCCTTGCATGACCATTGCAGCTGAGGAACATTGCAGGCTTGAAATGCTGGTTTTTGTTCAAATTTCCAAGTGATCTAAGTTGACGGATGTTCTCAGTCTAATGAGTCACAATGCTGCTTGGTGTCCAGGGAGACCTTAGAATGTGGTGGTGAGGGTGCCTGGGTGGCTCACTGGGCTAAGCCACTGCCTTCGGCTCAGGTCATGATCTCAGGGTCCTGGGATTGAGTCCCGCATCGGGCTCTCTGCTTCAGCAGGGAGCCTGCTTCTTCCTCTCTCTCTCTCTGCCTTCCTCTATGCCTACTTGTGATCTCTCTCTGTCAAATAAATAAATAAAATCTATATAAAAAAAAAGAATGTGGTTGTGGGTCTGTGGCCATGCAGGATTCTCCAAACTGAGGGTTAGACCCAGTTCCCAGGAGCCAGGTTCCCTTCTCGGGACAGGAGGGGTTCTCTTGTATGGCTCAGGGACCACATGTCGGATCATATGTTGGATTTCAAGACCAGGCCTCTGGGCACAGAGGCCTGAATATCTAGGCTAGGGTTCTTATGAGGTTGTAGGGGCATGTCATCCTCAACCTTCGGACTTAGGGACTTTGACCTGTGAGTCTTCCTGGAGGTAGATGCTCAGGCTGTGTCACACTGTGCATTTTTTCCAGAGTGGCCTATGAAATTGGGGTGGGCTCAGGGGCCTTGCAGGCTTTTCCTAATCTGGAGGGTTTGTGCAACTGAGACGGCAGAATTTCATCCAGAGATCAGGCCCAGTGATGTAGTGTGGTTCTGTCAGCCCCATCCTGCAGGGAATGTGGTTAAGGGCTCTGGGACCAAAGTCTTCAGACACAAAATTGTGTATCAATTAGGAGGGAGGTGATGGCAGCCCCGATCTGCAGACGCTGAGGGCAGCTCCTCAGGATTTGAAATTCGTGTGGCTGGGAGGCAGGAGCAAAGGCTTTTCTGTCTGGATTGTGTCTAGGATGGCCTTGGAATGGTGGGGTGTCCTCATGTGTCCATGGAATATTCTACCTCTCTGGGGATTCTGCCCAGCACCCAAGAGTTTGGTGTCTCACTGGGAAGGAGAGAGCGTGGTTTACTGTTTCAGGGTTTCCGTCAACACAGGGATTCCAGAGATGGGTTATAGGTCCCTGTGCCTGGATAACCCTACAAAGGCTTAGTATTTGGGCCTAGAGGCTTGACTGCCTGGCTCTGTGGGGCTTTGGTTCAGCTCCCATGGAGACTTGTTGGAAATGGGTCTCAGGGTAAGGGTCACAATGCCTGTTTGTGCCCAGATGCCCATCCTGAGTGGGCATTGGCTCTTGTTCCATGCACCTGGATCCCAATATGAGGGTTGGACCACCATATCAACATTTAATTTTCCTTCTATGAGGAAGGAGGAGTACTCTTTTGTGCTTCAGATTCCCCCATGCACAGTAATTTGAGCTATGTTCTGGGACTGGTACGTGAATAACCAGGTTGGTTTGAGATGAAGGACTCAGGTCAAGGCAGGTCACACCGGCCAGATATGGGTCCCGCTATCTAGGTGGCTACCAGGAGGTCGGGGCTCGAGCTGTGTCAGACAAAGCATTAGTTCACAAGGTGGCCTATGGTATTGTGGTGCTATAGAGGGCTGTGCTGGTGGAACCTTATATGGAGTTTCACGCAGACCCATAGGGCACCTCTTTTTTCTGGTGGGCAGGCAGAAGACTGCATTGTGGCTCCCAAATTCCCAATATGGAGGACTTGAAGGCGAGTAGTGTGAGAACAGAAGGCAAAAAACACAATCTATGCTTAATCTCAGTGCCGAGAACATGGCCGTTCCAATGTGCAGTGGTTTTTTTCGAGATCTCCAGCATCTGAGTACAGGCGAGGGTCAGATGTCTGCTCATGATAGAGTTTGTATCTATCGTGGCCAACAAATGAAATATCCAGCACCTGAGTAAAGGTGGATTTCAGATGTTTACGCACACTGGAGTTTGTGTCTCTGATGACCGAATGGAGGAGTGGCATCAAGAGGCTGATGCATGTGAGATGCTCCAAACAGCAAGGTTGTTTTTAATACTGGACAGTTAGAGTCTGGTATGTTTTCTGCAGGGCCCCCCATGTGAAAAGTATGGGTAGCAGAGCCCTTCCACATGGATGCCTGGAAAGCACACCTCCATTGACCAATGCAGCTGAGGAACATGCAGGTTCTTTACGGTGCTTCTGGGGCGAAGCACCAAGGTCTTGAGTTGACATGGAATCTCTTGAAGATGGGTTACAATGCTGGTTTTTTTTTTACCAGGTAGATCTTAGAATGTGTTGGTGGCTAAGGTGCCTGCAGGATTCTCCTACCCTGAGGGTTTAACACAGGTCGAAGAGCACGGTTACCTTCTGGGGACAGGAGATGTAGTGTTTTGTGGCTCAGGGACCACATGCCGTATCATAAGTTCCTATTCAAGAACAGGCCTCTGAAGACAGATTCCCGACAACCTAATCTAGGGTTCCAATGAGTCCCAGGGGCATGAGAGGTTCAATCTTCAGACTTAGGACAGTTGACTTGGGTGTCTGCCAGGATGTAGGTGATCAGGGAGTTTCAGACTGTGCACTTATGTCCAGAGTAACCTCCAATATTGGGGTGGCCACAGGGGCCTTGAATGTTTCAACCAACTCTGGAGGGTTTGGTTAACTGACATGCACAATTTCCATGGGGATGGCAAGCACAGTCCTGTGGTGTGGCTCCAGAGACTCCACCCTGGAGGGCATGTGAGCCATGGTTCTGAGAGGGAAGTCTGCAAACACAAACTTGGGTTAGGTTTAGTGGCTAGGTTATCGCAGGGCAATGTGTAGACCTGGAAGGCTACTCGTCAGGAACAGTAACTGGAATGACCCGAAGGCGGAAGCACAGGCTTTTATATCTGGATTGTGTGTCTAGGGTGACGTCAGAATGTAGCTGTGGCCTCATGGGTCCATGGGAGATTTTTCCTCTAAGGATACAGGCGGCTCCCAATATTTTGATGACTTTTTGGTATGGGAAGACTGCTATTTTCGATCTTAGGTGTGCCCCAAAACAGGGATTCCAGAGATGGGCTCTGGGTCTAGGCGCCTGGAAAATCCCACCAAGGGTTGGGATTTGGGCTTATGGGCAGACCAGGCCTGCAATGCAGGATCTTGGTGGTGCAACTGAGAGGGCTTGTTTGGAAGCATGCTCAGGCTGAGCATTACAATGCCTGTTTGTGCCCAGGGTGGCCCTCAGGAGTGGGCGTGGTCCCATTGTCCATTTTCTGGCTCCCACACTGAGGGATGGACACACATTCCAATGGCCAGGTTTCCAGCCATGGGGAAGGAGGAAATATCTATTGTGCTTCATGTTCCCCCATAGGCAGGGATTACAGCAAAGGTCTGGGGACAGATGCCTGAATACCAAGGATGCATAGAGATGACAGATTTGGGCCATGGCCGTTCTCACATGCTGGATATGGGCCCCGCTCTCTGGGTGGCTGACACGAGGTCTGAGCTCAGGCTGTGTCAGACACAGCACTAGTGGCCAGAGAAGTCTATATATTGGGGTTCTCTCCAGGGCCGAGTAAATTGATCCTCATGTAGGGTTTCTGGCGAGACTCACGAAGCACTTCTTTCTGTGGGGCAGGCAGAATGCTGCCTTATGGATCCAGAATTCCCTATCAAGAGGGTTTGGGGACAAATAGGGTGAGAATGCAATTGTATACACCAGCTATGCTTAAATTGAGTGCCAAGCGGAAGTCAGTTTCAATGTGCAGCAGCTTATACGAGATATCCAGCACCTGAGTAAGGGCAGATGTCAGATATTTGCTCACACTGGAGTTTGTGTCTAGGATGACGACTAATGGAGGGGTGGCTTCAGGAGGCAATGGAGGATTACCCACGCTTAAGATTGTGCGATGCTCCAAACAACAAGGTTTCCTTCTAATGGACAGGAGGAGTCTGTTTTTTTTTTCCTCCAGGGTCCCTCAAGTGGAAGTTTGCGTAGCAGAGCCCTCCCGCATGGATGACTGGAAAGCACACGTCCAATGACCATTGCAGCTGAGGAACATGACAGGTTCGTTTTGGTGGTTCTGGTGCCAAGTACCAAGGCCTTGAGTTGACTTGGTATCTCTTACAGATGTGTCCCAAAACTGTTTTGTTACAAGGGAGGTCATAGAATGTATTGGTGGCTATGGGCCACGCTGAGGGTTTGGCACAGGTCGATGTGCACAGTTTCCATCTTGGGAGAGGAGATGTTCTGTTTTGTGGCTCAGGGTACATATGTTGTATCCTGACTTGGTATTCAAGAACAGGCCTCTGAGGATTGATGCTGGCAACCTAATCTAGAGATCCAATGATGTCCTTGGTGCCCATCAGGTTCCATTTTCTTACTAAGGACCATTGATATGGTTGTCTGACTGGATGTAGGTGATCAGGGTGTTTCAGACTGTGCATTTGCATCCAGAGCCACTTCCACTATTGGGGTGGGCTCAGGGGCCTTGCAGGTTTCTCCTAACTTGGAGGCTTTGGGGAACTGTGATGGGCACAGTTTCCTTGGGGATGGCAGGCCCAGTCCTGTGGTAAGGCTTCAGAGACCACCTCCTTGAGGATATGAGAGCCATGGTCTTGGGAGGGAAGTCTGCAAACACAAATTTGGGTCAGGGATAGTGGCAAGGTGATCGCAGGTCCAATGCATAGACCTAGAAGGCATCACGTCAGGAACTGTAATTAGGGTGACTGAAAGCTGGTAGCACAGGCTTTTCTATCTGGATTGTGTGTCCAGGATGGGCTCTGAATGTAGACGTGGTCTCATGGTTCAATGGGAGACTTTTCCTCTCTAAGGATCCTGGTGGATCTCCATAGATTGGTGGTTTTTCAGAGAAGAAAAGAGTGCTCTTTTCCATCTTAGGGGTGCTCCAAAACAGGGAAGAATGCTGTTTTCCAACTTAGGCTTATGCCAAAACAGGGATTCCAGAGACGGGCTCTGGGTCTGGGTGCCCGGATATCCCACCAAGTGTTAGGATTTGGGCCTAGGGGCATCCCAGGCCTGCAATGCAGGATCCTAATGGTGTAACAGAGAGGGCTTGTTTGAAAGCATGCTCAGGCTGAGGGTCATCATGCCTCTTTGTGCCCAGGGGGGCCCTCAGGAGAGGGCGTAGTCTCATTGGCCATATAGCTGGATCCCACTTTGAGGTTTGGACACCCATTGCAACAGCCAGGCTTCCTGCAATGGAAAGAGGAGTTCTCTATTGTGCTTCAGGTTCCCCCATTGACAGGGTTACAGGAAAGGTCTGTGGAAAGTTGCCTTAATACCAAGGATGTGTACAGATGACAGGCTAAGAATTCCCAGGTAACAAAACAGCATTGTTACCCATATTCATGACATTCCATGTAGAAATAAGACCTTAGAACTTCGCCCCAGAGCCACCAGAATGAACTTGCCATGTTCCTAAGCTGCAATGGTCAGTGGAGGTGTGGTTTCCAGGCAACCATATGGGGGTGCTCTGCTACACAAACTTTGCAATTTGCGGGGACCCTTGAGACAAAAAAACAGAATGCCCCTGTCCGGTAGAAGGAAACCTTCTGTTTGGAGCATCTCACAAGCCCCAGCTTGGGAAATCCTCCATTTCCTCTTGAAGCCACCACTCCATTTGTCAGTCATCATAGACACAAACTCCAGCATGAGCAAACATCTGACATCCGCCCTTACTCAGGTGCTGGATTTCAATTTGATCGCTGCACACTGGAACTGCCTTTAGTTTGACTGAATTAAGCCATAGCTTGGGTTTACAATTCCATCCTCAGCCTACTGGTCCACAAGCCCTATTGTGAGGGAATTCTGGAGCTACAACACAATATTCTGCCTTCCCCATAGAAAGAAAAAGGGCCTGGAGAGTCTGCCCAGAAACTCCATATCATGGTCAATCTTCTCGGTGCTAGACGGAACCCTGATTCATAGGCTGCCCTGGGCACTAGTGCTGTGTCTGACATAGCCGGAGCCAGGACCTAGTGTCAGCCACTGAGAGATCAGGGCCCATATACAGCATGTGAGACCAGCTATGGCCCAAGTCTGTCTTCTCTTCTATTCTTGGTATTCAGGCATCTGTACCCACACCTTTGCTGAAATCCTTGCCATTGGGGGAACCTGTAGCACAATAGAGAACTCCTCCTTCCCCATGGAAGGTATTCTGACAGTTGGGATAGTTGCTCAACCCTCAAAGTGGAAGGCAGCTCCATGGCCAAGGAGACCATGTGCACTCATGATGGCTTCCCCGGGCACAAGCAGGCATTGTGACCTCAGCCTGAGCATGCTTTCAACCAAACGCTCTCAATTGCATCTCTGGGACCCCGAATTGCAGGCCTAGTACACACCTAGGCCCAAATCCTAACCCTGGTGGGATTTTACAGGGGCCCAGACACAGAGCCCATCTCTGGAATCCCTATTTTGGGGATCCTTAAGATGGAAAACAACACTCTTCCCTTCCCCGAGATAGTCACCAAACTCATGGTAGCCACCAGGATCCTTGAGTGGAAAAATCTGCCATAGACCCATGAGAACACACCTGCATTCCGAGGCCATCCTGGACATAAAATCCAGATACATATCATGTGCTATCACCTTTGAGTCATCGGATTTACAGTTCCTGACGAGCTGCCTTCCAGGTCTATGCATTGGGCCTGCAATCACCTTGCCATTAACCTAAACTGAGTTTGTGTTTGCAGACTTCCTTCCTAAAACCATGGCTCACATGACCTCCAGGTTCTGGCATCTGAAGCCACACCACAAGACTGTGCATGAGATCCTCAAGGAATCTGTGCCCATCACTTTTGCCCGATACCTTTAGATTAGGAGAAACCTACAAGGCCCCTGAGCGCAGCCAAATAATGGAGGCCGCTCTGGGCACAAATGCACAGTCTGAGACACCCTGATCACCTCCATACAGGCAGACACCCAAGTCAATGCTCCTGAGTCAGAAGATTGAACCTGACATGCCCCGAGGACTTCATTGGCACACTAGATTAGGTTTACAGGTATCTGTCATCAGAGGCCTGCTCTGGAATATCAACTTATGATAAAATATATAGTCCCTGAGCCACAGAACAGAATATGTCCTCCCCAAAAAGGAAGCCATGCTCCTGGAATTGTGTCATACCCTTAGGGTATTTGGATCCTGAATGGCCCCTTAGCAACCAGCACATTCTATGATATTCCTGGTAACAAACCATCATTGTGCCCCATCTTCATGAGACTCCATGTCAACTTAAGGTCTCGATATATTGCCCCAGAGCCACCAGAATGCACCTGCCATGTTCCTCAGGTGCAATGGTCAATGGAGGGGTGATTTCCAGGCATCCCTGTGGGGTTCTCTGCTACAAAACTTTCCACATGGAGAAACCAGAGAAAACAAACCAGACTTCTCCTGTCCGGTAGAAAGAAACTTTGCTATTTGGAGCATCTCACAAGCCCCAGCATGGGAAATCCTCCATGGCCTCTTGACGCCACCCTTCCATTTGTGGGTAATCACAGACACAAACTCCAGTGTGAGCAAACATCTGACATCCACCCTTACTCAGGTGCTGGATATTCGAAACGGCAGCTGCACACTGGAACTGCCTTTTGCTTTTCACTGAACTTAACCATAGCTTTGTATTACTATTCTATCCTCACCACACTGGTCCACAATATCTCTTGATAGGGAATTCGGGAGCCACAATGCAGTATTCTGCCTTCCACATAGAAAGAAGAAGGACCTGTTGAGTCTGCCCAGAAACCTCACATGAGGATCAATCTACTCAGACCACGAGGCAAACCTGATTAATAGATTTCCCTGACCACTAGTGCTGTGTCTGACAGAGTCTAAGCCCCGACCTCGTGTCAGCCACCCAGAGTTGAGGGCCCATATTTAGCATGAGAGATCGGCCATGGCCCTGGGCCATCATCTGTACCCATCCTTGGTATCCAGTCATCTGTCCCCCAAACTTTGCTGGAATTCCTGCCAAAGGCGAACCTGAAACACAATAGAGAACACCTCCTTCCCCATGGCAGGAATATTGGTTGTCCAACCCTCAGCGTGGGAGCCAGCTGCATGGCCAAGGAGACCATGCCCACTCCTGAGGGCCGACATGGGCACAGGCAGACATGGTGATCCTCAGCCTGAGCATGTTTTCAAACAAACACTCTCAGTTGCTCCTCCAGTACCTGCATTGCAGGCCTGGTATGCCCCTAGGCCCAAATCCTAACCCTTGGTGGGATTTTCCAGGTGCCCAGACCCAGAGTCCGTCTCAGAATCCCTGTTTGGGGCACCATTAAGATGGAAAACAGCACTCTTCCCTTCCCTGAGAAAGGCACCAAACTATTGGGAGCCGCCAGGATCCTTAGAGAGAAAAAATCTCAAATGGACCCATGAAAACAAACCTGCATTCCGAGGCCATCCTGTCCACACAATCCAGAGAGAAAAGTCTTTGCTACCGCCTTCGAGTCATCCTATTTACATTTCCTGACGAGCTGCCCTCCATGTCTATGCATTGGGCCTGTGATCATCTCGACACTAACCCTAACCCCAGTTTGTGTTTGCCGACTTCTCTCCCAAAACCATGGCTTACATGCCCACCAAGATGTGGTCCCTCAAGCCACATCACAGGAAAGTTCCTGCCATCCCCAAGAAAACTGTGCCCATCAGGTTGTCCAAACCCTCCAGATTAGGAGAAACCTGCCAGGCCCCTGAACCCACCCCAATATTGGAGGTTGCTCTGGATGCAAACGTGCAGTCTGAAACACCCTGAGCACCTCCATCGAGGCAGAAAGCCAAGTCAATGGTTCTGAGTCAGATGATTGAACCTGACATGCCCCTAGGACTTCACTGGAACCCTAGATTGGGTCTTCAGACATCTGTTCTCAGAGTCCTGTTCTGGAATACCAAGTTATGATACAACATGTGGTCCCTGATTCCCACAACAGAACATCTCCTGTCTCCAGAAGGAAAATGTGCTCTTGGATCTATGTCCAACTTTCAGGGTAGATGGATCCTGCATGACCCATTAGCCCCAGCACCTTCTATGATCTCCCTGGTAACAAACCAGCATTGTGACCCAACTTCCTGAGACTTGATGCCAACTCAAGGTGTTGGTACTTTGCCCAAGAGCCATGAAACGAATCTGCCATGTTCCTCAGGTACAAAGGTCAATGGACGTGTGCTTTCTAGGCATCCAAGAGGTAGTTCTCTGCTACACAAAAATTCCACATAGGGAACCCTAGAGCAAACAAATAAGACTGCTCCTGTCAGGTTGAAGGAAACCTTGGTTGTTTGGAGCATCTCACAAGCCCCAGCCTGGGAAGTCCTCCACATTCTCTTGATGCCAACCCTCCATTTGTTAGTCATCATAGACACAAATTCCAGCATGAGCAAACATCTGACATCTGCTCTTACTCAGGTGCTGGATATTCGAATCAGTCACGCACACTGGAAATACCTTTCACTTGACACTGTATTCTTGCATAGTTTGGGTTTACAATTCCATCCTCACCCTACTGGACCGCAAGTCCTCTTGAGAGGGAATTAGGGAGACAAAACGCAACATTCTGCCTTCCCCATAGAAAGAAGGGCCTGGTGAGTCTGCCCAGAAACTCCCCATGAAGATCAATCTACTTGGCCCTCGAGGGAACCCTGATTTATACTTTGTGCTGGCCACTAGCGCTGTGTCTGAGAGAGCCTGAGCCCCAACCTCGTGTCAGCCACCCAGAGTGTGGGGCCCTTATCCAGCATGTGGGACTGGCCATGGCCCAGTCATCTCTACCCATCCTTGGTATTCCGGCAACTATCCCAGACCTTTGCTGGAATCCCTACCAGTGGGGGAATCTGAAGCACAATTGAGAACTCCTCCTTCCCCATGGCAGGAAGCCTGGCTGTTGCTATGGGTGCCCAACCCTCAGAATTAGAACCAGGTGCATGGCCAATGAGACAACGCCCAATCATAAGGGCCGCCTGGGCCAAAGCAGGCATTGTGTCCCTCAACCTTAGCATGCATTCAAACAAATGCTCTCAGTTGTTTCTGCAGGGTCCCGCATCGCAGGCCTGGTATGCCCTTAGGACCAAATCCTAACACTTCGTGGGATTTTCCATGCCAACATAACCAGAGCCCGTCTCTGGAATCTCTGTTTTGAAGCACCCCTATGATGGAAAACAGCAATCTTCCCTCCCCTGAGAAAACTATTAGGAGCTGCCAGGATGCGTAGAGAGGAAAAATCTCCCAGGGCTCCATAAGACCACACCTTCATTCCGTGGCCATCCTGGACACACAATCCAGATACAAGAGACTGTGCTACCACCTTCGAATCACCTGGTTTACAGTTCCAGACAGCTGCCCTACAGACCTATGCATTGGGCCTGTGATCACCTCGCCATTAACCCTACCCCAAGTTTGTGTTTGCAGACTTCTTTCCCAAAACCATGGCTCACATGCCCTCTATGATGGGTCTCTGTAGCCACACCACAGGAAAGATCCTGCTATCCCCAATGAAACTGTGTCAATCACAGTTGCCCAAACCCTCCAGATTAGGAGAGACCTGCAAGTCCCCTAAGCCCAGTCCAATATTGGAGGCCACTCTGGACACAAATGCACAGTGTGCAACACCCTGATCACCTCCATCCAGGAAGACACCCAAGTCAATGGTCCTGAGTCAGAAGATTGGTCCCTGAACACCACAATAGAATATCTCCTGTCCCCAGATGGAATTCGTGCTCTTCAACTTGTGTCAAGGGTCGGGGTATATGAATTATGCACAGCCCCTTAGCCCCCAGCACATTCTAAGATCTCTCTGGTAACAAACAAACAGCATTGTGATCCATCTTCATGAGATTCCATGTCACTTCAAGTCCTTGGTAATTCGCCCCAGAGCCACCAGAATGAACCTGCCATGTTCCTCACCTGATATGGTCAGTGGAGGTGTGCTTTCCAGGCATCCATGTGGGAGTGCTCTTCTACTTATTCTTTCCACATGTGGGACCCTGGAGCAAACAAACCAGACTGCCACTGACCAGTAGAAGGGAACCCTCTGTTTGGAGCATCTCAGAAGCACCAGCAGGAGAAATCCTCCATGGCCCTTGACACAACCCCTCCATTTGTCAGTCATCATAGACAAAAACTCCAGCATGAGAAAACATCTGAAATCTGCCGTTATTTAGATTCTGCATTTTCTTTTCCACCACTGCACACTGGAACTGCGTTTCACTTGACACTGAATTTATCCATAGCTTGGGTTTAGAATTCCATCCTCAGCCTCCTGGTCTGCAAGCCCTCTAGAGAGGGAATTTGGAGCCACAAGGCAACATTCTCCATTCCCACTAGAAAGAAATAGGGCCTGGTGAATCTTCCCAGAAACTCCACATGAGGTTCAATCTACTTGGCACTCGATGGAACCTTGATTTATAGGCTGTCCTGGGCACTAGTACTAGTATTAGTACTAGTACTGTGTCTGACAGAGCCTGAGCCAAGACCTAGTTTCAGGCACCCAGAGATATGAGCCCATATCCAGCATGTGAGATTGGCCAGGGCCCAAGTCCATCATCTCTACCCATCCTTGGTATTCAGGCACCTGTCCCCAGACCTTTTATGTAATCCCTACCAATGGGGTAACCTAAAGCACAATAGAGAACTCCTCCTTCCCCATGGTAGGAATCCTGGCTGTTGATATGAGTGTCCAAACCTCAAAGTGGGAGCCAGCTGCATGGCCAAGGAGACAATGCCCACTCATGAGGGCTGCCCTGGGCACAAGTAGCCATTGTAACCCTCAGCTTGATCAAGCCTTCAAAAAAATGCTCTTAGTTGCACCTCCAGGATCCTGCATTGCAGGCCTGATATGCCCTTAAGCCCAAATCCTAACACATCGTGGGATGTTCCATGTGCACATACCCTGAGCCGTCACTGGAATCCCTGTTTTGAGGCATCCCTAAGATGGAAAACAGCACTCTTCACTTCCCTGAGAAAGCCACCAAACTAATGGGATCCCCCAGGATCCTTGAGAAGAAGAATCTCCCATGGTCCCATGAGTCCACACCTGTATTCCGAGGCCAGCGTGGATATGCTATCCAGATACAAGAGACTGTGCTACTGGCTTCGAGTCACCTGATTTACAGTTCCTGACGTGCTGCCCTCCAGATCTTTGGATTGGGACTGTGAACACCTCTCCATTAACCTTATCCCGAGTTTGTGTTTGCAGATCTCTCTCTAAAAACAATAGCTCACATGTCCTCCAGGATGGGGCCCCTAGAGTCACACCACAAGACTGTGCTTGCCATCCCCAAGGAAACTGGGCCCATCACAGTTGCCCAAACCCTCCTGATTAGGAGAAACCCGGAAGGCTCCTGAGCACATCCCAATATTGGAGGCTGCTCTGGATGCAAATGCACAGTCTGAAACACCCTGATCACCTCCATCCAGGCAGACACCCAAATCAATGGTCCTGAGTCAGATAATTGAACCTGACATGGACCTAGGACCTCATTGGAAGAGGGATTAACTTTTCAGGCACCTGTCCTCAGAGGCCTCTTCTGGAATACCAACTTATGATACAAATTATGGCCCCTGAGCCCCAGGGTGGGAAACCGCCATGGCCTCTTGACGCCACCTCTCCATTTGTTGGTCATCATAGACACAAACTCCAGCCTGAGCAAACATCTGACATCCGCCCATATTCAGGCGCTGATATTGGAATCAGCTGCTGCACACTGGAACTGCCTTTCGCTTTGCAATGAATTTAAGCTTAGCTTCAGATTACAATTTCATCCTCACCCTACTGGTCTGCCATATCTCTTGATAGGGAATTCTGGAGCCACAACGCAACATTCTGCCTTCTTCATAGATAGAAGGACCTGGTGAGTCTGCCCATAAACTGCACATGAAGATCAATATACTCAGCCCAGGAGGGAACCCCTATTTATAGTTTGCCCTAGCCACTAGTGCTGTGTCTGACAGAGCCTGAGCCCCTACCTCGTGTCAGCAACCCAGAGGGTGGGGCCCACATTAACCATGTGAGACCGGCCATGGCCCAGGGCTGTCATTACTACCCATCCTTGGTATTCAGGCATCTGTCCCCTAGACCTTAGCTGGAATCCCTACCAATGGGGGGACCTGAAGCACAATAGAGAATTCATCCTTTGCCATGGCAGGAATCCTGGCTTTTGGATGGGTGTCCAACACTAGGAATGGGAACTGGCTGCATGGCTGAGTAGACATCGCCCAATCCTGATGGCCTCCGGGGCACAAGCAGGCATTGGGACCCTCAGCTTGACCATACTTTCAAACAAACGCTCTCAGTTGCACCTCCAGGATCCCGCATTTCAGGCCTGGTATGGCCCTAGGCCTAAATATTAACCCTTGGTGGGATTTTCCAAGCACTTAGACCCAGAGCTCATCTCTGGAATGCCTGTTTTGGGGCACGCCTAAGCTGGAAAACAGTACTCATCCCTTCCCAGAGAAATCCAACAAACTATTGAGAACCGCCAGGATCCTTGAGAGGAGAAATCTCCCATGGACCCTTGAGACAACACCTGCAATAAAGGCCATTCTGGAAATTAAATCCAGATACAATTACCTGTGCTACCACCTTTGAGTTACGTGATTTACAGTTCCAGACTTGCTGCCCTCCTGGTCTATGGATTGGGACTATGATCACCTTGCCACTAACCCTAACCTAAGTTTGTGTTTGCAGACTTCTCTCTCAAAATCATGGCGCACATGTCCTCCAGGATGGGGTCTCTGGAGTCACACCACAGGACAGTTCCTGCAATCCCCAAGGAAACTGCCCATCACAGTTGTCCAAAAACCCCATATAAGGAGAAACCTGCAAGGAACCTGAGCCAACCCTAGTATTTGATGCCACTCTGGACACAAATGCACAGTCTGAAACACCCTCATCACCTGCATCCAGTCAGACACCAGAGTCAATGATCCTGAGTCAGAAGATTGAATGACATTCCCCTAGGGCCTCATTCAAACCCTTTATTAGGTTTTCAGGCTTCTGTCCTCAGAGACCTGTTCTGGATTACCAATTTATGATACAACATATGGCCGCTGAGCCCCACAACAGAATATCTCCTGCCCCCAGAAGCAATCCGGGCTCTTGGGCCTGTGTCAAATCCTCAGGCTAGATGAATCCTGCATGGTCCATTAACCACCAGCACATTCTAAGATCTCCCTGGTAACAAACCAACATTTTGACCCATCTTCATGAGGTTCCATGTCCAATCCAGTCTTTATTTCTTCGCCTCAAAGCCACCAGATGCCATGTTCCTTCACTGTCATGGTCAATGAAGGTGTGCTTTCCAGTCACCCATGTGGGAGATCTATGTTATCCGATCTTTCGACATGGGGAACCATGGAGGAAACAAATCAGACTGCCCCTGTCTGGTAGAAGGAAACCTTGCTGTTTGGAGCATCTCAAAAACACCAGATTGGGAAATCCTCCATAACCTCTTGACGCCACCCCTCCATTTTTGTGTCATCATAGACACAAACTCCAGCATGAGCAAATATCTGACATCCACCCTCACTCAAGTGCTGAATATTGGATTCAAACATTGCACACTGGAAATTCCTTTTGCTTGATACAGAATGTAACCATAGCTTAGGTTTACAATTCCATCCTCAGCCTCCTGGTCCACAAGCCCTCTTGATAGTGAATTCTAGAGCCACAAAGCAGCATTCTGCCTTCCCCTTACAAACAAGAAGGGCCTGGTGAGTCTGCCCAGAAACCATACATGAGGATCAATCTGCTCGGCACTTGAGGGAACCCCAATTTATAGGCTGCCCTGGGCACTAGTGCTGTGTCTGACAGAGCCTGAGCCAAGACCTAGTGTCAGCCACCCAGTGATCGGGGCCCATATCCACGATTTGATACTGGCCATGGCCCATGTCCATTATCTTTACCCATCCTTGGTATTCAGGCCTCTGTCCCCAGACCTTTGCTGGAATCCCCGCTAATGGGGGAACCTGAAGCACTATAGAGAACTCCTCTTTCCCCATGGCAGGATTCTGGCTGTTGGGATGGTTTTCCAACCCTCAAAGTGGGAGCCAGCTGCATGGCCAATGTGACCACGCCCACTCATGAGGGCCACCTGGGCATAAGCAAGTATTGTGACCCTCAGCCTGAGAATGATTTTAAACAAGCCCTCTCAGTTGCACCTCCAGGATCCTGCATGCAGGCCTGGTAAGCCACTAGGCCCAAATCCTAACACTTGGTGGGATTTTCCAGGGGACCAAACCCAGAGTCCGTCTCTGGAATCCATATTTTGGGGCACCCCTAACATGAAAAACAGCACTCTTCCCTTCCCTGAAAAAGCCACCAACTATTGGGAGCCACCAGGATCCTTAGAGAGGAAAAATCTCCCATGGACCCATGAGGCCACAACTGCATTCTGAGGCCATCCTGCACACAATACAGAGAAAAAAGCCTGTGATTCTGCCTTTGAGTCACCCGATTAACAGTTCCTGAAGAGCTGCCATCCATGTCTATGCATTGGGCCTGTGATAACCTTGCCACTAACCCTAACCCAAGTTTGTGTTTTCAGACTTCCTTCCCAAAACCATGGCTCACATGCCCTCCAGTTTGTGATAACTGGAGCCACACCACGGAATTGTACCTGTCTTCCCAAAGGAAACTTTGATTGTCACTATTAAACAAACCCTCTAGATTAGGAGAAACCTGCAAGGCCCCTAAGCCCAGCCCAATATTGGAGGCCACTCTGGACGCAAATGCACAGTCTGACACACCATATCACCTACATCCAGGCTGATATCCAAGTCAATGGTCCTCAGACAGAAGATTGAACCTGACATGCTCCTAGGATTCACTGGAACACTAGAATAGGATTTCAGGTATCTGTACTCAGAAGGCTGTTCTGAATATCAATGTATGATACAATATGGTCACTGAGCCACACAAAAGAACATCTCCTGTCCTTAGAAGAAAGCTGTGCTCTGGACCTGTGTCAAACACTCTGGGTAGATGAATCCTTCAAGGCCCCCTGGCAACCAGCACATTCTATGATCTCCCTGACAACATACCAGCATTGTGACCCATCTTCATGAGACTCCATGACAACTCCAGCCCTTGGTACTTCGGCCCAGACCCACCAGAATGAAACTGCCTTGTTCCTCTGCTGCCATGGTCAATGTAGGTGTACTTTCCAGGCATCCAGCGGGAGTGCTCTGATACCAACTTTCCACATGGGGAACCCTGGAGGAAACAAACCAGACTCCCCTGTACGGTAAAAGGAATCTTTGCTGTATGGAGTATCTCAAGCCTGAGTGTGGGTAATCCTCCATGGCCTCTTGAGGCCACCCATCCATTTGTTGGTCATCATAGACACTAACTCCAGCGTGAGCAATCAACTGACATCTGCACTTACTCAAGTGCTGGATATTTGAATCAGCTGCTACACACTGGAATTGCCTTATGCTTGGCACTGAATTTAAAAGTAGCTTGGCGGGACGCCTGGGTGGCTCAGTTGGTTAAACAGCTGCCTTCGCCTCAGGTCATGATCCCAGCGTCCTGGGATCGAGTCCCACATCAGGCTCCTTGCTCCGCAGGGAGCCTGCTTCTCCGTCTGACTCTGCCTTCCACTCTGTCTGCCTGTGCTTGCTCTCGCTCGCTCTCTGACAAATAAATAAAATCTTGAAAAAAAAAAAAAGTAGCTTGGGTTTGCAATTCCATCCTCACCCTGGTGTTCAGTAAGCTCTCTTGATAGGGAATTCTGAAGCCACAACACAGCATTCTGCCTTCCCCATAGCAAGAAAAAACAGCCTGGAGAGACTGCCCAGAAACCCTACATGAGGATAAATCTACTCGACCCTCGAGTGAACCCCATTTATAGGTTTACCTGGCCACTAGCGCTGAGTCTGACAGAACCTCGTCTCTGACCTCGTGTCAGGACCCAGAGACTGGGCTCCAACTCCAGAATGTGAGACCAGCCATGTCCCAGGGCTGTCATCTCTACCCATTCTTGATTCAGGCATCTGTCCCCAGACATTTGCTGAAATCCCTGCCAATGGGGGAACCAGAAGCACAATAGGGAAATCCTCCTTCCCCATGGCAGGAATGATGGCTCTTGGGATGGGTTTCCAGACCTCAGAGTGGTAGCCAGCTGAATGGCCAATGATAACCCGCCCACTCATGAGGGCCGCCCTGGACACAAGCAGGCATTGTGACCCCCAACATGAGCATGCTTTCAAACAAACACTCTCAGTTGCATTCCAGAATCCAAATTTGCAGGCCTGATATGCCCCTAAGCACAAATCCTAACACCTGGTGGGATTTTTCAGGGGACCAGAAACACAGCCTGTCTCTGGAATCCCTGTTTTGGGACACCCCTAAGATGGAAAATAGCACTCTCCCCTTCGCCAAGAAAGCCACCATAGTATAGGGAGCCGCTAGGATCCTTGAGAGGAAAAATCTCCCATGGATCCATGAGACCACACCTGTATACCGAGGCCATCCTGGACACAAAAGCCAGATATACAAGCCTGTGCTACCACCTTCAAGGCAACTAATTTATAGTTCCAGACGAGCTGCCCTCCAGGTCTATGCATTGGGCCTGCGATCACCTCACCGCTAACCTTAACCCGAGTTTGTGCTTACAGACTTCTATCCCGAAACCATGGCTCATATTTCCTCCAGGATGGGGTCTCTGGAGCCACACCAAAGGACTGTGCCTGCCATCCCCAAGGAAAATGTGTCCGTCACATTTGCCTAAAACTTCGAGATAAGGAGAAACCTGCAAGGCCCCTGAGCCCACCCCAATACTGGAGGCCCCTCTGGACACAAATGTGCAGTCTGAAATACGCTGATCACCTGAATCCAGGCAGATACCCAAGTCAGTGTTTCTCAGTCAGAAGATTGAACCTGACATGCTCCTATGACCTCATTGTAACCCCTGATTAGGTTTTCAGGCATCTGTAATCAGAGACCTGTTCTGGAGTACCAACTTAAGATACAACATATGGTCCCTGATCCCCACAACAGAACATCTCCTTTCTCTAGATGGAAGCCGTGCTCTTGGAACTGTGTCAAACCCTCAGGGTAGATGAATCCTACTTGGCCCGTAGCCACCAGCAGATTCTAAGATCTCACTGGTAACAAGCCAGCATTGTGAGCCATCTTCATGAGATTCCATGTCAACTACAGGCCTTGGTACTTCACCCCAGAGCCTTCAGAAAGAACCTGCCATGTTCCTCAGCTGCAATGTTCAGTGGAAGTGTGCTTTCCAGGCATCCATGTGGGAGTGCTCTGCTACCCAAACTTTCCACATGGGGGACTCTCGAGCAAACAAATCTGACTGCCCTGTCCTGTAGAAGGAAACCTGGCTGTTTGGAGCATCTCACAAGCTCAAGTGTGGGAAATTCTCTATGACCTCTTTTCAACTCCTCTCCATTTGTCAGTCATTATAGACACAAACTCCAGCTTGAGCAAACATCTGACGTCTGCGCTTACTCAGGTGCTGGATATTTGAATCAGCCGCTGCACACTGGAAATGCCATTCGCTTGTCACTGAATTTATTCATAGCTTGGGTTTACAATTCCATCCTCACCCTACTGGTCCACAAGCCCTCATGATAGGGAATTCTGCAGCCACAACACAGCATTCTGCCTTCCCAATAGAAAGAAGAAGGGCCTGGTGAGTCTGCCCAGAAACTCCACATTATGATCAATCTACTTGTCCCTTGAGGGAACCCTGAATTATAGACAGCCCTGGCCCCTAGTGTTGTGTCTGACAGAGCCTAAGCCCCGACCTCGTGTCAGCCACCTAGAAGGCGGGGCCCATATCCCGCATGTTAGACTGGCCACGGAACAGAGCCGTCATCTTTACCCATCCTTGGTATTCAGGCATGTGTCCCCAGACCTTTCCTGGAATCCCTACCAATGAGGGAACCTGAATCACAATAGGTAAATCCTCATTCCCCATGGCAGGATTCCTGTAAGTTCGGAAGGGTGTCCAACACTCAGAGTGTTAGCCTACTGAATGGCCATTGAGACCACCCCCATTCCTGAGGGCCACCCTATGCAAAAGCTTGCATAGTGACCCTCAGCCTGAGCATGCTTTCAAACAAACGCTCTCAGTTGTATCTCCAGGACTTGCATTGGAGGCCTGGTAAGCCCCTATGCCCAAATCATAACCCTTGGTGGGTATTTCCAGGTGCCCAGAGCCAGAGCACTTCTCTGCAATCCCTGTTATGGGACACCCTTAATATGGAAAACAGAACTCTTTCCTCTCTGAGAAAGCCACCACATTATAAGGAGCCGCCAGGATACTTGAGAGGAAATATCACCCATGGACACCTGAGACCACACCTGCATTCTTAGTCCATCGTGGATACACAATCCAGATAAAAAAGCCTGTGCTACCTCCTTTGAGGCATGCGATTTACATTTCACACGGAGCTTCCCTCCAGGAGTATGCATTGGGCCTACAATCACTTCGCCACTAAACCTAACCCGCATTTGTGTTTGCAGACTTCCCTCCGAAAACCATGGCTCTCATGCCCTCCAGCATGGGGTCTTTGGAGCCACACCACAGGACTGTGCCCACCATTGCCAAGGAAACTGTGCCCATCAAATTGCCCTATCTTTCCAGATTAGGAGAAACCTGCAAGGCCCCTGATCCCACCCCAATACTGGTTGCCACTCTGTACACAAATGCACAGTCTGGAACACCCTGATCACCTACATCTAGGCAGACTTTGAAGTCAATGATACTGAGTCAGAGGATTGAACCTGACATTCCGTTAGGATTTTATTGGAACCCTAGATTAAATTTTCAGGCATCTATCCTCAGAGGCCTGTTCTGCAATACCAAATTATGATACATTTGGTCCGTTAGCCCCACATCAGAACATCTCTTGTCCGAGAAGGAAACCGTGCCCTTTGACCAGTGTCAAACCCTCAGGGTAGATGAATCCTACATGGTCCCTTAGCCACCAGCACACTGTAAGGTCTCCATGGTAACAAACCTGCATTATGACCCATCTTCATGAGACTTCATGTCAACTCCAGGCCTTGGTAATTCGCCCAAGAGCCACCAGAACGAATTGGCCATGTTTCTCAGCTGCAATTTTAATGGAGGTGTGCTTTTCAGGCATCCACGTGGGAGTGCTCTGCTACCCAAACTTTCCACATGGGGGACCCTGGAGCAAATAAACCAGACTCCCCCTGTGTGGTAGAAGGAAACTTTGCTGTTTGAAGCATCTCACAAGCCCCAGCATGTGAAATCCTCCATGGCCTTTTGACGCCACCCCTCCATTCATCGGTCATCATAGACATAAACTCCAGCATGAGGAAATGTCTGACTTTCACCTTTACTCAGGTGCTGGATATCTGGAATCAGACACTGCACAATGGAACTGCCTTTTGCTTGGCACTGAATTGAACCTTAGCTTGAGTTTACAATTCCATCCTCACCCTACTGGTCCCCAAGCCCGCTTGATAGGGAATTCTGGGGCCACAACGCAGCTTTTTGCCTTCCCCTTAGAAAGAAGAAGGGCATGGTGATTCTGCCCAGAAACTCTGCATGAGGATCAATCTGCTCAGCCCTTGAGGGATCCCTGATTCATACTCAGCCCTGACCACTAGTTCTGTTTCTGACAGAGCCTGAGTGCTCAATTCATGTCAGCTACTCAGAGAGTCAGGCATGTGAGACTGGCCATGTCTCAGGTCCCTCATCTCTACCCATCCTTGGTATTCAGGCATCTGTCCCCAGACATTTTCTAGAATACCTGCTAATGGGGGAACCTGAGGCACAATAGAGAATTCTTCCTTTTCCATGGCAGGAATCCTGGTAGTTGGGATGGGTGTCCTACATTAAAGTGGTAGCCAGCTGCATGGCCAAGGAGACAACTCCCACTCATAAGGGCTGCCCTAATCACATCAGGCATTGTGACACTCAGACTAGCATGCTTTCAAACAAACGCTCTCAGTTGTACCTCCAAGTCACACATTGTAGGCCTGGTACTCCCCTAGGCCCAAATCCTAATCCTGGTGGGATTTTCCAAGCACCCAGACTCACAGCCCTTCTCTGGAATCCCTTTTTGGGGAACATCTAAGATTGAAAACAGCACTCTTCCATTCAAATGAGAAAGCCACCATACTATTGGGAGCTTCCAGGATCCGTAGAGAGGAAAATACTCTCATGGAAACATTAGAACACACCTGCATTCCAAGGCTATCATGGACACACAATCCAGATACAAAAGCCAGTGCTAGTGCCTTCGAGGTACGTGATTTACAGTTCCTGACGATCTGCCCTCCAGGTCTATGCATTGGGCCTACGATCACCTCGCAACTCAACCTAATCCGAGTTTGTGATTGCAGACTTCTCTCCCAAAACCATGGCTTACATGCCCTCCACGATGGAGTCTCTGGAGCCACACCACAGGACTGTGCCTGCCACCCCCAAGGAAACCGTGCCCACAAATTTGCCTAAACCTTCAAGATTAGGAGAAACCTGCAAGGCCCCAGAGCCCACCCCAATATTGGAGGCCACTCTGTACACAAAGGCACAGTCAGAAACACCCTGGTTGCCTACATATAAGCAGACACCGAAGTCAATGGTCCTGAGTCTGATGATTCAACCTGAAATTCCCCTTGGACTTCATTGGAACCCTAGATAAAGTTTTTAGGCATCTGTCCTCAGAGGCCTGTTTTGGAATACCAACTTATGATACAACATTTGGTCCGTGAGCCCCACAACAGAACATCTCCGATACCCAGAAAGAAACCGTGTTCTTCGACCGGTGTCAAACCATCAGGATAGACTAATCATACATGGCCCCTTAGCCACCAGCACATAGTAAGATTTCCGTGGTAAGAAAACTGCATTGTGACCCAACTTCATTAGAATCCAGGCCTTGGTACTTTGCCCTAGAGCAACCAGGAAAAACCTGCCATGTTCCTTAGGTGCAATGGTCAATGTAGGTGTGCTTTCCAGTATCCACGTGCGAGTACTATGCTACCCAAACTTTGCACATGCGGGAACCTGGTGTAAACAAACCAGACCTCCCCTGTCCAGTAGAAGGAAACCTTATGTTTGGATCAACTCACAGGCCTCAGCGTGTAAACTGCTCCATGGCCTCTTGATGCCACCACTCCATTGGTTGGTCATCATAGACACAAACTCCAGTCTAAGCAAACATCTGACATGCACCCTTATCCCAGTGCTGGATGTCTTGAATAAACCACTGCACATTGGAACTGCCTTCCACTTGGCACTGAATTGAACCATAGCTTGTGTTTACAATTCCATCCTCACCTGACTGGTCCCTAAGCCCTCTTGATAGGGAAATCTGGGGCCACAACGCAGCATTCTGCCTTCCCCATCGAATGAAGAAATGCCTGGTGAGTCTGCCCTGAAAACCCACATGAGGATCAATCAGGTCGGCCCTCGAGTCAACACCGATTTATAGGCTGCCATGGCCACTAGTGCCGTGTCTGACAGAGCCTGAGCTCGACTGAGTTTCAGCCACTAAAGAGCAGGCCCCATATCTAGCATTTGGGATTGCCATGGCCAAAGTATGTCATCTCTACCCATCCTTGATATTCAGGCACCTGTCCCCAGACCTTGGCAGGGATCCCTGCCAATTAGGGAACTTGAAGCACAATAGAGAACTCTTCTTTCCCCATGGCAATAAACCTGGCTTTTGGGATGGGTGTTCTACCCTCAAAGGGGGAGCCAGTTACAACATCAATGACACCACACACACTCCTGAGGACTACCCTTGGCACAAACAGGCATTGTGACCCTCACCCTGAGCATGCTTTCAAAAAATCCCTCTCAGATTCACCACAATGATCCCTCATTTCAGGCCTGGTATGCCTGTAGGTTCAAATCATAAAACTTGGTGGGATTTTCGAGGTGCCCAGACCCAGAGACCATCTCTGGAATTTTTGTTTTGGTGCACCCTTCAGATGGAAAACAGCACTCATCCCTTCCCCAAAAATGTCACCAAATTATGAGGAGCCACCAGGATCCATAGAGAGGCAATGTCTCCCATGGACCCATGAGAACACACCTGCATTCCGAGGCCATCCTGGACACACAATCCGGAGAGAAAAGCCTGTGCTACTGCCTTCCATTCACCCTAATTACAGTTCCAGATGAGCTGCTCTCAAGGTATATGCATTGGGCCTGTGATCACCTCGCCACTCACCCTAATTCGAATTTGTGTTTGCAGACTTATCTACCAAAACCATGGCACACATGCCCTCCAGGATGGGGTCTCTGGATCCACACTGCAGGACTGTCCCTGCCATCCACAAGGAAACTGTTCCCATCACAGTTGCCCAAACTGTCTAGATTAGGAGAAACCTACAAGGCCTCTGGGCCTACCCCAATTTCGGCGGCCGCTCTGAACACAAATGCACAGTCTGAAATACCCTGATCTCCTACATCCAGGAACACAGCCAAGTCAATGGTCCTGAGTCAGAATAATGAACCTAACATGCCCCTAGGACGTCATTGGAACCATTGATTCGGTTTTCAGACATGTGTCCTCAGAGGCCTGTTTTAGAATGCGAACTTATGATACAACATGTGGTGGCTGGGCCACACAACAGAACATCTCCTGTCCCCAGAAGGAAACCGTGCCCTACAATCTGTGCAAAATCCCAGAGTAGTAGATTCCTGCACAACTACTAAGCCACCAGCACATTCTAAGATCTACCTGGTAACAAACCAGCTGTGTGGCCCATCTGCAAGAGATTCCATGTCAAATCAAGGACTTGGTACTTTGCTACAGAGACACCAGAATAAAGCTGCCATGTTCTTCAGTTGCAATGGTCAATGAAGTTGAACATTCCAGGCATCCATGCGGTAGAGCTCTGCTACCCAAACTTTCCACATGGGGGACCCTGGAGCAAATAAACCACACTCCACCTGTCCAGTAGAACGAAACCTTGCTATTTGGAGCAGCTCATGAGTCTCAACGTGAAAATCCCTCCATGGCTTCTTGACGCCACCCCTCCATTTGTCAGTCATCATAGACACAAACTCTAGTGTGAGCAAATATCCGACGTCCTCCCTTACTAAGGTGCTGGATATCTCGAAAAAGCTGCTGGACACAGGAACTGCCTTCCGCTTGGCAGTGAATTGAACTGTAGCTTGTGTTTACAATTCCTTCCTCACCCGACTGGTCCCCAAGCCTTCTTGATAGCGAATTATGGAGACACAACACAGCATTCTGCCTTCCCGATAGAAACAAGTGCCTGGTGAGTCTGGCCAGAAACCCCACATGAGGATCAATCTGCTCGGCCCTATATCGGAGGGACGCTGATTTATAGGTTGCCCTGGCCACTAGTGCTGTGTCTGACAGAGCCTGAGCCCAGACCTAGTGTCAGTCACCAGAGTTTGAGCCCCACATCTAGTATTTGGAAATGCCATGGCTCAAGTATTTCATCTCTACCCATCCTTGGTATTCAGGCACCTGTCCCCAGACCTTTGCTGGAATCCCTGATAATGGGGCATCCTGAAGCACAATAGAGAACTCCTCCTTCTTCATATCAGGAAACTTGGCTGTTAAAAAGGGTGTTCAACCCTGAAAGGGGGAGTCATTTACAAGTCCAGTGAGACCACACAAACTCCTCAGGGATGCCCTGGAGGCAAACAGGCCTTGTGACCCTCAGCCTGAGCATGCTTTCAAACAATCCTTCTCTGTTGCACCACCATGAACCCGCATTGCAGGCCTAATATGCCCTAAGCCCAAATCCTAGCACTTGTTGTGATGTCCCAGATGCCCTGAACCAGAGCCCGTCTCTGGAATCCCTGTTTTGGGGCACCCATAAGGTGGAAAACATCACTCTCCCCTTCCCCGAAAAAGCCACCAAACTATGGAGAGCCACCAGGATCCATAGAGAGGAAAAGACTTCCCTGGACCCATGAGACCACACCTGCATTCCAAGGCCATCCTGGACACACAATCCAGAGAGAAAAGCCTGTGCTACTGCCTTCCAGTCTCCCTAATTATAGTTCATGACGAGCTTCCCTCCAGGTCTACGCATTGGGCCTGTGATCACCTCGCCACTCACCCTAATTTGTATTTGTGTTTGCAGACTTCTCTCCCAAAACCATGGCTCACATGCCCACCAGAATGTGATCTCTGGAGCCACACCACAGAACTCTGGCTGCCAACCCCAAGGACACTGTGCATATCAGATTTGCCCAAACCTTCCAGATTAGGAGAAACCTGTGTGGCCCCTGAGCCCACACCAATATTGCCGGCCACTCGGGATGGAAATGCGCAGTCTGAAACACCCTTATCACCTACATCCAGGGAAATAGCCAAGTCAATGATCGTGAGATAGACGATTGAACCTAAAATGCCAGTAGGCTCTCAATGGAACCCCATTAGGTTTTTAGGCATCTGTCCTCAGGGGCCTGTTCTGAAATACCAATCTATGACACATCATGTGGTCTCTGAGCCACACGACAGAACATCCCCTGTCCCCAGAAGAATACCATGCTCTTCGACCTGTGCCAAACCCTCAGGGTAGGAGAATCCTGCATGGCACCTTAGCAACTAGCACATTCTAAGTTCTCCCTGGTAACAAACAAGCATTGTGACCCATCTGCAAGAGATCCCATGTCAACTCAAGGCCTTGGCACTTTGTCCCAGAGCCACCAGAACGAATCTGCCATGTTCCTCAGCTGCAATTGTCAATGGAGGTGTGCTTTCCTGGCATCCATGCCGGAGAGCTCTTCTTCACAAACTTTCCACATGGGGAAACCTAGAGTAAACAAACCAGACTTCACCTACTCTGTACAAAGA
Source organism: Mustela nivalis (assembly GCF_964662115.1). Lineage (NCBI taxonomy): Eukaryota > Metazoa > Chordata > Mammalia > Carnivora > Mustelidae > Mustela > Mustela nivalis. The sequence continues at coordinate 405,244 of NW_028136290.1, forward strand.
AATGTTACTTTTTGCAGCAGTTCACAGGCCTCAGCATGTGAACTCCTCCATGGCCTCTTTATACCACCCCTCCTCTTGTCGGTCATCATAGACAAAAACTCTAGTGTGAGCAAGCATCTGACATCCACCCTTATTCCAGTGCTGGATGTCTCGAGTAAACTGCTACAAATTGGAACTGCCTTCTGCTTGGCACTGAATTGAACCATAGCTTTTGTTTACAATTCCACCCAAAACTGACTGGTTCCCAAGCTCTCGTGATTGGGAAACCTGGAGCCACAACACAGCATTCTGCCTTCCCTATTGAATGAACAAATGCCTGGGAATCTTCCCAAGAAACTCCACATGAGGATCAATCTGCTCCGCCCTCGAATCTACTCTGATATAAAGGCTGCCATGGCCACTAGCGCTGTGTCTGACAGAGCCTGAGCCCCGACCGAGTTTTAGGCCTCATATCTAGCATTTGGTATTGCTATGGCCCAAGTACGTCATCTCCACCCATCCTTGGTATTCAGACACCTATCTCGAGACCTTGCTGGAAACCCTGCCAATGGGGCAACCTGAAGCACAGAGGAACCTGACAGAAGAGAACTCATCCTTCCTCATGGCAGGACATTTGGCTGTTGGGTTGGGTGTCCAACTCTCTAAGAGGGAGCCAGATATATGACCAATGAGACCACTCCCACTCCTGAGGGCCGCCATGGGAGCAAACAGGCATTGTGAGACTCAGCCTGAGCAAGCTTTCAAACAATCCCTCTCAGTTGCACCATCATGATCCCGCATTGCAGGCCTCATACACCCCTAGGTGCAAATCCTAACCCTTGGTGGGAAGTCCCAGATGCCCAGAAAAAGAGCCTGTATCTGGAATCCCTGTTTTGGGGCACCCATTAGATGGAAAACAACACTCTTCCCTTCCCCAAAAAAGCCACCAAACTATGAGCTGCACAGATCCATAGAGAGAAAAAGTTTCCCATGGACCCATGAGACTATACCTGCATTCCAAGGCCATCCTGGACACACAATATAGAGAGAAAAGCCTGTGCTACTGCCTTCCAGTCACCCTAATTACTCCTGACAAGCTGCACTCCAGGTCTACTCATTGGGCCTGTGATCACCTTTCCACTAACCATAACCCACATTTGTGTTTGCAGACTTCTCTCCCAAAACCATGGCTCATATGCCCTCCAGGACAGGGTCTCTGGATCCACAACACATGACTGGGCCTGCCATCCCCAAGGAAACTGTGACCGTTAAACCTGCCCAAACCTTCCAGTTTAGGAGAAACACGCAAGAGCCCTGAACCCGACCCAATATTGTCGGCAGCACTGGACACAAATGCCAGTCTGAAACGCCCTGATCACCTACATCCAAGCAGACAGCCATTTCAATGTTCCTGGGTCAGAAGATTGTACCTGACATGCTCCTAGGACGTCATTGGAACACTAGATTAGGTTTTCAGGCATCTGTCCTCAGGGTCCTGTTCTGAAATACCACAACATGTGGTCCCTGAGCCACACAATAGAATATCTCCTGTCCCCAGTAGGAAACCATGCCCTTCGACCTGTGCCAAACCCTCAAGATTGGAGAATCCTGCACAGCACCTTAGACACCAGCACAAACTCTAGTTTGTGCGTTGACCCATACCACAAGCTTTCCATCTGCTGGACAGTCGAGTCCTGTTGAATGGCTCCAGGATGTCCCATACGGAAAGACTGGAGAGCAGGATTCGAAGGATGGATGCCTGTACAGCATACCTCACATTCCCATTGGCTCTTTGTGACAAGACATGTTTGAACTACTGGCTCTGGGGCGAGCTAACTAGGGGGCTGAATTGAAATGGACTCTCCTGCGGATGGGTCATAATGTGGGTTTGTGTGCATGGAGACCTTGGAATATGTTGGCAGCTCAGGGGCCATGAAGTATTCGCCTAACTGAAGGGTGTAATATTGCTCCAATTAAAAAGAGATCCCTATGTGGAGATGAGACAGGTTCTCTTTGGTGCCTCAGAAAATCCCCAGATACTGGTCTTCAAACCAGTTCTCTGAGTAGAGACACCTGGAAACCAAAGCTAGGGTTCAGATTAGAGCCTAGATGCCTGTCTGTTTCAATCTTCTGTCTCTGGGGACACTGTCTGAGTATCTAAGTGGAGATAGTTGCTCAGCTGGTGTCAGAGTGCCCCTCTTAGTCCATGGCCGAGGCATGGCCTTGGAGACCTTATTGGATTTTCCTAATCTCTAGGGTTGTGGCCAATGGATTGGGTACAGTTTTCTTGGAGAGGACTGGCACAGTCCTTCAGTGTGTCTCCATAGGCCCTAGCCTGGAGGGTGTGTGGGTCCGGGCTGTGGGCACAGAATTCTGAAAACACAAACTCGGCTTGGGTGCGGAGCCGAGAGCATGGCAGGATGGACCCACAGACCGTGAGAGGAGATCCTCAGCTTATGAAAGAAGGGCAAATGGGAGGCAGTCACGCAAGCTTTTGTCTTTGGATGTTTTGTCTCCCATAGCCGTGGAATGTAGGGGTGACCTCAGGGGCTATGGAAGAGTCTCCCTCTCTGAGGAGTTGGTCCAGCTCTTAAGATTTTGGGGACATTTTGTGGGAAGGGTGGAGTCCTGCTGTCTGGCTCATGTGTTCTTCCAGGAGAGGGAGTCCAGATCACAGTCCTGGGTTCGAGCAAATGGAATACTCGAGCTCTTGTGAAGATTGGAATCATAGGGGCTTGGCAAGCCCCATATGCGGGCTCTTAGTCCAGGCCCTGAGAGACCTTACTTCGACATGGGGCCCATGCTGATGGTCCCAATGCGAGTTTGTACCCAAGGAGGCACTCAAGTTTAGGCTTGGCCTCAGGGGCCATGAAGGTTTCTCCTACACTGAAGGTATGACTCCATGCCAACAGCAAGCTTTCCAGCCATGGGGAAGGAGATCTGATTTGTGCTTCAGTTACCCACGTTTGCCAGGATTTGATATAATATCTAGGGTCAGATGTCTGAAAACCCAGGTTGGGAAGAGATGACAGCATAAGGCCATGGCCTGTCTGATGTGCTTAGTGTGCAGCCAGCTGTTTCCTTGTCTGTCGGGACGTCAGGCTGTGTCAGACAGAGCATTACTTACCAGGGTAGCTTTTCCAGTTAGGGTGCAGTCGAGGCCAGAGCAGGTTGGTTCTCATTTGTGGTTTCTGGAGAGCCCCATAGGGCAACGTTTTTCTTCTGGTGGGCAGGCAGAAAACTGTGTTGTGGTTCTGGAATTCCCAGTCTGGAGGGCTTGTTTGCCAGGAGTGTGAAGAGGGAAGTCTGAAAACACAAGCTAGCGTTAGGTTTGGGGCCGAGGGCATGGCAGGCCCACTCTGCAGAGACTGAATCAAGATCTCGTGCATCTGAGGTCAGGGCGAGTATCAGACGTTGCCTCAGGTTGGAGTTTTTGTCTATTATGGCCCCTTCCTGAAGGGGGTGGGGGCGTCATGAGGCCAGGGAGGTTTCCCAACGCTGGGAGTTATGAGCTGCCCCAAACATCAAGGTTTCCTCTGTAGGACAGTCGAGTACTATGAGATGGTTCTAGGATGAACCCTACAGAAAGACTCGAGAGAAGGGGTCTAAGCATGAATGTCTGCAAATGCCACCTCACATTCCCACTGGCTGCTTGGGGCAAGGCAGGCTCAATCTGCAGGCTCTTGGGCGGGTTTCTCAGAGGGCTGAGTTGAAATGGACTCTCCTGAGGATGAGTCATTCTGTGGGTTGGTGGCCATGGAGACCTTGGAATGTGGCGGTGGCTCAGGGACTCTGCAGGTTTCTCCAAACCGAAGGGTTTGACACAGCTCCAACAATGAAGCTTCCCATGTGTAGACGATAGTTGTTCTGTTTGGTGTCTCAGGAAAGCCCCAGATGCTGGTCTTCAAACCCAGGCCTCTGAGGAGTGACACCTGGAAACCAAAGCAAGAGTTCAGATTAGGGCCCAGGGGCCTGTCTGGTTCAATCTACTGTCTCTGCCGACATCTGTCTGTGTTTCTGCATGGAGGTAGTTGCTCAGCTAGTGTCAGGATGCCTTTGTCCAGAGAGGCTTATAGTAGTGGGATGTCCTCGGGGGCCTTGAGGATTCTCCTATTCTGTGGGGTTATGGGCAATGGAATGGGCATAGTCTCCTTGGAGAGAGCAGGACAGTCCTGTGGTGTGGCTCCAGAGGCCCCAGCCTGGCGGCTGTGTGGGCCAGGGCTGTGGGGACAGACATCCAAAAACACAAACTCGGCTGAGGTTTGGGGCTGAGGTTATGGCAGGAGTGATCTACAGTCCGTGAGGGGAGCTCATTGTGATTAGAAAGTAAGGCGAGTGAGAGGCGGTCGTTCAGGCTTATGTCTCTGGATGTTGTATTCATGATGGTCATTTAATGTAAGCATGGTCTCATGGGCCATGGAAGTCTCCCTCTCTGGTGATTTGTCCGGCTCCCAAGAGATTGGGGTCATTTTGTGGGAAGGGAGGAGTCCTGTTTTCTGCCTCATGTGTTCCCACAATAGAGGGATTCTAGAGCAGAGCACTGGGTACATACAACTGGAATACCCACCCTCTGGTTAGGCCTGGGGTCCTATGGGCATGGCAAGCCCATATGCAGATTCTTGGTCCAGCCACTGAGAGACGTTACTTGAATAGTGGACTCATGCTGAGGGTCACAATGTGTGTTTGTGCCCAAGGTGGTCCTCAATATTGGGCGGGACTTCATTGAGCTTGCAGGTTTCTCCTACACTGAACCTTGGACATGCCAACCTCAGGGTTTCTTGCCATGGGGAAGGAGGAGTTTTGATTTCTGCATCACGTTCACCTCTGGGCACTAATTGGAGATAAGGTCTAGGTTCTGAAGCCTGAAAACCGAGGTTTGGAAGAGATGACGACCTAAGGCCATGGCGGGTCCGATGTGTTCAGTTTGGGGCCAGCTTTCTAGGTGTCGTTCAGGAGGTCTGCACTCAGGCTGTGCCAGACAGGGCATTCGTGCCCAGATACGCTGTATAATTGGGGTACAGTTGAGTGGCATGCAGAAGATAATTATTTGGGGTTTCTCCGTAGCCCCATAGGGCAAAGTCTTTCTTCTGGAGGGCAGGCAGAGTGCTGCATTCTGGCTCCGGAACTGCCAAACTGGAGTCCTTGGGGCCAGGAATGCAAGGATGTAAGTCTGAGAACTTAAGCTTTGCTTTGGTTTCAGGGCGAGGACATGGCAGGCACACTCTGCAGAGCTGAATTGAGATTTCATGCATCTGAGGTCAGGGCGAGGTTCATATGTTGGCTCAGGTTGGAGTTTCTGTCCATGATGGCCCCTTCATGAAGGGGGGTCATCACACCATTGGTGTTTTCCCATGATGGCAGTAGTGAGATGCTCCAAACCACAAGGATTTTCTGCGGGTCAGTTGAAACCTGTTGGATGGCTCCAGGGCATCCCATATGGAACAATTGCAGAGCAGGGTTCTAAGGATGGATGCCTGGGCATCCGGCCTTGCATTCCAATTGTCTCCTAGCGAAACGGCACGTTTGATTGCTGCCTATGATGTAGCAGCCGAGGGGGCTGAGTTGAAATGCATTCTCCTGAGGATCGGTCATAATGTGGGATTGTGTCCATGGAGACCTTGGAATGGGGCAGTGGCACCAGGGCTCTGAAGGATGCTCCTAACCAGAGGTTTTGACACAGCTCCAAGAAGCATTTTTCCCATGGGGAAACAAGATTTGTTCTCATTGGTGCTTCAGTAACCCCCAATATGCTGGTATTGGAAACCAGAACTCTGAGGAGAGATGCCTGGAAACCAAGGCAATGGATCTGATTAGGGCCTGGGGCCTGTCTGGTTTAATCTTCTTCTCTCGGTTCATCTGTCTATGGGATTGAGTGGAGGTAGTTCCTCAGCTGGTGTCAGATTGCCCCTATTTGTCCTGGGCAGTCTACACTATTGGGATGGCCACTTAGACTTTGGAGGTTTCTCCTAATTTGCAAGTTTGTGGCCAATGAAATGGGCAGAATTCCTTTGGGGAGGGAAGGCACAATCCTGAGGTGTGGCTCTAGGGGCTCAAGCATGGATGGTGTGTGGGTCAGAGCTGTGGGGACAGAAGTCTGAAAACAGAAACTCGTCTTAGGTTTGGGGACATAGGTATGGGAGGCCCGATCTACAGACCTTGAGCAGAACTCTTCAGGATATGAACAAAGAGTGAGTGTGAGGCACTTGCTCAGGCTTTTGACTCTGGATTTTGTGTCACTGATGGCCGTGGAATGTAGGGGCGTCCTCATGGACCATGGGTGAGAGTTCCTCTATGGGGATTTGGATGATCCCAATATTTTGGGGTCATTCCGTGGGATGGGAGGAGTCCATTCTGTTTTTTATTTTTATTTTATTTTATTTTATTTTTTTTTACCTCAGGTGTGCCACTAAAGAGGGATTCCAGAGCAGAACCCTAGGAAGGGGCGACTGGACAACCCGAACTCTGTATAAGATTGGGGGCCTAAGGGCATGGCAATCCCCATATGGGGTACCTTGGTCCAGCCACTGAGAGGTCTTACTTGAGTACAGTGCTCACACTGAGGGTCACAATGCATGTTTGTGCCCAATGTAGGCATCAAGCATGGGCGGGGACTCATGGGCCATGCTTGATTCTCCTACACTGAACTTTGGACAACATACGAACCACAAGGTTTCTTTCCATGGGGAAGGAGGAATTCTGATTTCTGCATCATGTTCACCCCTGGGCAGTGACTGGAGATAAGATCTAAGTTCTGAATCCAGAAAATCGAGGTTGGGATGAGATGATAACCTAAGGTCATGGAGGGTCCGATGTGCTCAGTGTGCGGTCAGCTTTCTGGGTGTTGTTCAGGAGGTATGGATTCAGGCTGTGTCAGACAGTGCATTAGTGCCCAGGTTAGAATGTATAATTTGGGTACAGTTGAGTTCCATGTAGGTTCATCCTCATTTATTGTGTCAGGGAAGCTCACTGGGGCAACATTTTTCTTCTGGTGGGCAGGCAGAGTGCAGCATTGTGGGTCCAGAATTGCCAAACTTGAGGGCGTCGGGACCAGGAGTGTGAGGACGTAAGTCTGAGATCATAAGCTAGACTTAAGTTTCAGGGCGAGGGCACGGCAGGCACCCTCTGCAGATCCGAATCAAAATCTCATTCATCTGAAGTCAGGACGAGGATCAGACTTAGGCGCAGGTTGGAGTTTCTGTCCATGATGGCCCCTTCATCAAAGGGGTGGAATCTCGAGGCCATGGAGGTTTTCCCACGTTGGGAGTTGTGGGATGCTCCAAACTGCAAGGATTCCTTCTGCGGGAAAATTGAGAACTGTTGGATGGCTCCAGGACATCCCATATGGAATGACTCCAGAGCCGGGTTCTAAGGATGGATGCCTGAGCAGACTGCCTCTTACACCAATTGTCTCCCTGCCACAAGACAGGTACGATCTGATGGCTATGCAGGAGCAATCGTGGGAGCTGAGTTGAAATGGACTCTCCTGAAGATGGGTCTTAATGTGTGTTTGTGTCCATGAGGACGTTGGAATGGGGTGGTGGCCCCAGGGCTCTAAAGGATTCTAACCGGAGATTTTGAAACAACTCGAAAGAGCAAGTTTTCCATGTGGAGACAAGATTTGTTCTAATTGGTGCCTCAGGAAACCCACATATGCTGGTATTAGAACCAGGCCTCTGAGGAGAGATACATAGAAACCACAGCAATGCATCCAATTAGGTCCTAGGAGCCTCTCTGGTTCAATCTTCTTCTCTGTCGACATCTGTCTATTTTATGAAATGGAGGTAGTTGCTCAGCTGGTGTCAGACCGCTCCTGTTTGTCCGGGCGGCCTACACTATAGGGATGGCCTCGGGGACTTTGGAGGTTTCTCCTAAATTGTATGATTATGGACAATGGCATGGGCAGAATTCCTGTGGAGTGGGCAGGCACAGACCTGATGTGTGGCTCCAAGGGCCCAGCCTTGAGGGTGTGTGGGCAAGGACTGTGGGGACAGATGTCTGAAAACACAAACTCAGCTTAGGTTTTGGGACGTAGGTATGGCAGGTCCGATTTACAGACTATGAGGAGAACTTTTTGGGATCTGAATAAAGGGTGAAAGTGTGACACTTGTCAGGCTTTTGCCCCTGGATTTTGTGTCAATGATGGCTGTGGAATGTCGAGGAGTCCTCATGGGCCATGGAAGAGTCTTTCTCTCTGTGGATTTGGCCAGATCCCAATTGTTTTGGGTTAATCTGTGGGATTCAGTTTTGTTAACTAAGGTGTCCCACCAAAAGAGGGATTCCAGAGCAGAGCCCTGGACAACAAGAAATCTAACTAAAAATACGGGCCTAGGGGCATGGCAAGCCCAATATGCCTTCTAATGGTCCAGCCACTGAGAGGCCTTCATTGAGGACAGAACTCATGCTGAGGGTCACAATGCGTGTTTATGCCCTTGTGGTACTCAAGCATGGGTGGGGACTCATGGTGCATGCTTGTTTCTCCTACACTGAATGATAGTCAACATGTCAACCACATGAGTTCTTGCCATGGGGAAGTATTAATTCTGATTTCTGCATGTCATTCACCCCTGGGCAGTGATTGGAGATAAGGTCTAGGTTGTGAAGTCTGAAAACCGAGGTTGGGAAGAGATGACGACCTAAGACCATGTCGGGTCCGATATGCTCAGCGTGGAGCCAGCTGTCTGGGTGTTGGTCGGGAGGTCCAAGCTTGGGCTGTGTCAGACAGGGCATTAGTGCCCAGGGTAGATTGTATAATTGGGGTACAACTGAGTTCCGTGCAGGTTGATCTTTATTAGGCATTTCTGGGTAGCCCCAAGGGCAATGTTTTTCTTCTGGAGAACAGGCAGAGTGCTGCATTGTGGCTCCGGAATTTCCAAAGTGGATGCCTTGTGGACGGGGAGTGTGAGAACGGAAGTCTGAGAACACATGTTAGGCTTAGGTTCTGGGCGAGGGCACGGCAGGCACCCTCTGCAGATCTGAATCGGGATATCATGAATCTGAAGTCAGGGCGAGGTTCAAACCTAGGCTTAGGTTTGAATTTCTGTCCATTCTGGCCACTTTATGAAGGGGACAGCATCTCCAGTCCATGGACGTTTACCCACAATGGGAGTTGTGAGATGCTCCAAACAACAAGGATTCCTTCTGATCAACAATTGAGACCTTTTGTATCACTCCAGTACATACCATACAGAATGACACCAGAGCAGGGATCTTAGGATGGATGCATGGGAAGCCCGCCTCACATTGCAGTTGTCTCCTAGCAAATAGACAGGTTTGATATGCTGGCTCTGTCAGAGCAACCAAGGGGGCTGAGTTGAAATGGACTCTCCTGAGGATGGATGCTAATGTGGGTTTGTGTCCATGGAGACCTTCGAATGGGGCGTTGGTGCATGGGCCCTGAAGGATTCTCCTAACCGGAGGTTTTGAGACATCTCCAAAGGACAAGTTTCCCATGTGGAGACGAGATTTGTTCTGATTGGTGCCTCAGGAAACCCCCATATACTGTTATTGGAATATAGGCCTCTGAAGAGAGATAACTGGAAACCAAAGCAATGGCTCCATTTAGAGCCTAGCGGCCTGTCCGGTTGAATCTTCTTCTCTGTGTACATCCATCTAAGGTATTAGTGGAGTTAGATGCTCAGCTGGTGTCAGATGGCCCTTGTTTGTCCCAGGCGGCCTACACTATTGTGAAGGCCTTGGGGACTTTGGAGGTTTCTCCTAATTTTATGATTATGGACAATGGAATGGGCAGAATTCCCGTGGAGAGGGAAGGCACAGTTTTGATGTGGCTCCAGGGGCCCCAGCCTGCAGGGTGTGTGCCTCAGGACTGTGGAGACAGAAGTCTAAAACACAAACTCAGTTTAGGTTTAGGGACGTAGGTATGGCAGGCCCGATCTACAGACCGTGAGGAGAATTCTTCCAGATATGAAGAAAGAGAGATTGTGAGGCACTTGTTCAGGCTTTTGTTTCTGGATTTTGTGTCAACGATGGGCGTGGAATGTCCAGGAGGCCTCATGGGCCATGGACGAGTCTTCCGCTCAGTGGATTTGGCCCGATTCCAATTGTTCTGGGTCAAACTGTGGGATGGGAGAAGTCCTTTCAGTTTTGTTACCTCAGGTGTCCCACCAAAAGAGGGATTCCAAAGCCGAGCCCTGGGGAGGGGAGACTGGACAACCAGAAATCTGGTTAAAAATTGGGGCCTAGGGGCATGACAAGCCCAATATGCTGTCTTTTGGTCCAGCCACTGAGAGGCCTTACTTGAGAACTGGGCTCACGTTGAGGGTCAGAATGCATGTTTGTGAACGACTTGGTCCTCAAGCATCTGCAGGGCCTCATGGGCCACACTGGTTTCAACTACATTTTACGTTGGACAACATGCCAACCACAAGGTTTCTTGCCATGGGGAAGGAGTTCTGATTCCTGCATCATGTTCAACCCTGGGTGGTGACTGGAGATAAGGTTTAGGTTCTGAAGCCTGAAAACCGAGGTTGGAAAGAAATGATGACCTAAGGCCATGGCGGGTCTGATGTGCTCAGTGTGTGGCTAGCTGGGTGGGTGCGAGCCAGGAGGTTCAGTCTCAGGCTGTGCCAGAAAGGGCAATAGTGCCCAGGGCAGCCTGTATAATTGGGGTCCAGTCAAGTGGCATGCAGGTTGATCCTCATTTGGGGAATCTGGGTAGCCCCAGAGGGCAATGTTTTTCTTCCGGAAAGCAGGCAGAGTGCTGCCTTGTAGTTCTGGAATTGCCAAACTGGAGGGCTTGTGGGCCAGGAATGTGAGGATGGAAGTTGAGAACACAAACTAGACTTACGTTTCTGGGAAAGGGCACGGCAGACACACTCTGCAGAGCTGAATCAAGATGTCCTGCATCTGAAGTCAGGGCGAGGTTCAGACGATCGATCAGGTTGAAGCTTCTGTCCCTGATGGCCCCTTCATGAAGCAAAGGGGGCGGGATCACGAGGCCATGGAGGTTTGCCCACGATGGGAGTTGTGAGATGCTCCAAACAGTAAAGATTCTTCTGCGGGACTATTGAGACCTGTTGGTTGGCTCCAGGACTTCCCATACAGCATAATTCTGAGAATGGTTCTAAGTATGGATGTCTGGGAAGCCTGCCTCTCATTCCAATCATCTCCTAGCGACAAGACGGGTTAGATCTGCTGGATCAGGGGGAGCAACTGAGGGGGCTGAGTTGAAATGGACTCTCCTGTGGATGGGTCCTAATGTGGGTGTGTCTCCATGGAGACCTTGGAATGAGGCGCTGGCACCGGGAACCTGAAATGTCCTTCTAACCAGAGGCTTTGAGAGAGCTCCAACATGCAAGTTTCCCATGTGTAGACGAGATTTGTTCTGATGGGTGCCTCAGGAGAAGCCCTCAGCTGGTATTGGAAACCAGGCTTTTGAGGAGACATGCCTGTAAACCAAAGATATGGATCCCATTATGGCCTGGGGTCCTGTCTGGTCAATCTTCTTCTCTGGGGACATCCATCTATGGTATGAGTGGAGGTAGATGCTCAGCTGGTGTCAGACGGCCCTTTTTTGTCCCGGACAACCTACACCATTGGTATGGCCTCAGGGAATTTGGAGGTTTCTCCTAATTTGTACGGTTTTGGATAATGGAATGGGCAGAATTCCCATGGATTGGTTAGGCCCAGTCCTAATGTGTGGTTCCAGGGGCCCAGCCTGGAGGGTGTGTGGCCCAGGACTTTGAGGACAGAACTCAAAAAACACAAACTCAGCTTAGGTTTGGGAACGTAGGTATGGCACGGCCGAACTACAAATCATGAGAAGAACTCTTCAGGATATGAAGAAAGAGCGAGTCTGAGGCGCTTAGTTAGGTTTTTGTCTCTGGATTTTATATCACCGATGGCCATGGAATGTCGGGGAGGCCTCATGGGCCATGGACGAATCTTCCTCTCTGTGGATTTGGCCCTATCCCAATTCTTTTTCGTGAATCTGTGGGATGGGAGGACTCCTTTAAGGTTTGTTACCTGAGGTGTCCCACCAAAAGAGGAATCCCAAAGCAGAGCCCTGGGCAAGAGTGAAGGGACAACCCGAAATATGGTTAAAAATTAGGGTCTAGGGGCATGGCAAGCCCAATATTCTCTTTCTTCATGCAGCCACTGAGAGGCCTTGCCTGAGGACCGGGCTCAGGCTGAGGGTCACAATGTGTGTTTGAGACCAATGTGGCCCTCAAGCATGGGCTGGGTCTCATGTGCCACACTGGTTTCAACTACACTGAAAGTTGGACAACATGCCAACCATGAGGTTTCATGCCAAGGGAACGAGTTCGGATTTCTGCAACATTTTCAAACCTGGGCAGTGATTGGAGATAAGGTCAAGGTTCTGAAGCCTGAAAACCGAGGTTGGGTAGAGATGACGACCTAAGGCCATGGCGGGTCCGATGTGCTCAGTGTGCGGCCAGCTGTCTGGGTGGGGCCAGGAGTTCCAGGCTCAGGCTGTGTCAGAATGGGCAATTGTGCCCACTTCAGCCTATATATTTGGTGTACAGCCAAATGGCGTGCAGGTTGATCCTCATTTGGGGTTTCTGGGTAGCCCCAGAGGGCAATGTTCTTCTTCCAGGGAGCAGGCAGAGTGCCGCATTGTACGTCTGGATTGCCAAACTGGAGGGCTTGTAGGCCAGTAGTCTGAGGCCTGAAGTCTGAGAACACAAGCTAGGCTTAGTTTTTATGGGTGAGGACATGGCAGGCACAATCTACAGACCTGAATCGAGATCTCGTGCATCTGAAGTCAGGGTGAGGATCAGACGATCTTCAGGTTGGACTTTCTGTCCCTGATGGCCCCTTCATGAAGGGGGGGAATCACGAGGCCATGGGGGTTTTCGCACGATGGGAGTTGTGAGAAGCTCCAAACTACAAAGATTCTTCTCCAGGACAATTGAGACCTGTGAGTTGGCGCCAGGCCAAGGATTCCAAGCATGCTTCTGAGGATGGATGGCTAGGTACCCCACCTGGCATTCCAATTTTCTCCTAGCTACAAGAAAGGTTAGATCTGCTGGATCTGGGGGAGCAACTGAGGAGGCCGAGTTGAAATTGACTCTCCTGTGGATGTGTCCTAATATGTTTTTGTGTCTATGGAGACCTTGGAATGAAGCGGTGGCACTGGGTCCCTGATGGGTTCTTCTAAACAGAGACTTTGACACAGCTCCACCGTGCAAGTTTCCCATATGTAGATGAGATTTGTTCTGATGGGTGAGTCAAGAAACAGCCATATGCTGGTATTGAAATCCAGGCCTCTGAGGAGACATGCCTGGAAACCATAGCAATGGATCCGATTAGTGCCTAGTGGTCTGTTCATTCCTTTTTTCCTCTGGGGACATCAGTCTATGGGTCTGAGTGCAGGTAGGTGCTCTGATGTGCTCAGATTGCTCCTGTTTGTCCTGGGAAGCCACCACTATTGGGATGGCCTCAGGAACTTTGAAGGTTTATCCTATTAGTAGGATTGTGGCCATTGGAATGGGTACACACAATTCCCTTGGAGAGGGCAAGTACAGTCCTCAGGTTTGGCTCCAAGGGCCTGAGCCTTTGGGGTGTAGGCCAGGGCTGTTTGGACAGTTGTCTGAAAACCCAACCTCGGCTTATGTTTTGGGTCATAGGTATGGCAGGACTGATCTACAGAACATGAGAAGAACTCTTCGAGATATGAAAAAAGGGCGAGTGTGAGGCTCTTGCTCAAGTTTATCTCTGGATATCGTGTGACTCATGGTGGTGAAATTTCCGGGTGACTTCATGGGAAATGGACGAGTCTTACTCTTTAGAAGGTTGGCCTCGTCCAAAGAGTTTGGTGTGTTTATGCCCTCGTCGCACTTGAGAATGGGCTGGGCCTCAGGGTGAATGCTGGTTTCTCCTACACTGAACATTGGACAACATGCCAAACACAAGGTTTCTTGCCATGGGTAAGGAGGAGTTCTGATTTCTACATACCATCACCCCTGGGCAGTGATTGGAGAAAAGGTAGGTTCTGAAGCCTGAAAACTGAGGTATGGAAAAGATGATGTCCGAGGGCCATGGCTGGTCTGTTGTGCTCAGTGTGTGGTCAGCTGTCTGTGTGTTAGTCAGGAGGTCCAGGCTCAGGTGTGTCAGACCGTGCATTAGTGCACAGCTTAGAGTATATAATTTACGTACAGTCAAGTGGCGTGTAGGTTTATCCTCATATGATGTGCCTGGGCAGCTCATGAGGCAATATTTTTTTTCTAGAGGGCAGGCAGAGTGCTGCACAGTGGGTTCGGAATTGCCAAACTTGAGGTCTTCTGGGCCAGGAGTGTGAGGACGGAAGTCTGAGAACACAAGCTAGACTTGGGTTTCAGGTCGAGGGCACGGCAGGTACCTCGGCAGATCTGAACCAATATCTCATGCATCTGAATTCAGGGCGAGGATCAGACATTGGCTCTGGTTGGAGTTTCTGTACATGACGGCCCATTCATGAAGGGAGTGGAATCTCTAGGCCATGGAGGTTTTCCCACGTTGGGAGTTGTGAGATGGCCCTTCAAAGATTCCTTCTGCGGGACAATTGAGACCTGTTGGACAGCTCCAGGACATCACATATGGAATGACTCGAGAGCACCATTCGAGGATGAATGCCTGGGAAGCCCGCCTCGCATTCCAATTTTCTTCTAGCAACAAGACAGTATAGATCTGATGGCTCAGCAGGTGTTACCGGGGTGGCTGAGTTGAAATGGACTTTCCGGAGGATGGGTCCTAATGTTTGCTTGTGTCCCTGAGGGCCTTGGAATGGGGCGGTGGCACCGGCACCCTGAAGTATTCTCCTAAGCCTTTGACATAGCTCCCATGCACAAGTTTCCTTGTGGAGACGAGATTTGTTCTGATGGGTGCCTCAGGAGAAGCCCTATGCTGGTATTGGAATCCAGGCTTTTGAGGAGACATGCCTGTAAACCAAAGCTATGGATCCCATTATGTCCTAGGGTCCTGCCTGGTTCAATCTTCTTCTCTGGGGACATCCATCTATGGTATGAGTGGAGGTTGATGCTCAGCTGGTGTCAGACGGCCCTTGTTTGTCCGGGACAACCTACACCATTGGGATGGCCTCAGGGACTATGGAGGGTTCTCCTAATTTGAACGGTTTGAGACAATGGCATGGGCAGAATTCCCATGGATTGGGTAGGCACAGTACTAATGTGTGGCTCCAGGGGCTCAGTCTGGAGGGCATGTGGCCCAGGAATTTGAGGACAGAAAACAAAAAACACAAACTCATCTTAGGTTTGGGAACGTAGGTATGGCAAGCCCGACCTACAAACCAGGAGAAGAACTCTTCAGGATATGAAGAAAGAGCGAGTCTGCGGCGCTTGCTCAGGCTTTTGTCTCTGGATTTTGTATCAGCGATGGCTGTGGAAAGTCGGGGAGGCCTCATGGGCCATGGACGAATCTTCCTCTCTGTGGATCTGGTCCGATCCCAATTCTTTTTCGTGAATCTGTGGGATGGGAGGACTCCTTTCAGGTTTGTTACCTGAGGTGTCCCACCAAAAGAGGAATTCCAAAGCAGAGCCCTGGGCAAGAGTGAAGGGACAACCCGAACTATGGTTAAAAATTGGGCTCTAGGGGCATGGCAAGCCCAATATGCTGTTTCTTCATGCAGCCACTGAGAGGCCTTGCATGAGGACCGGGCTCAGGCTGAGGGTCACAATGTGTGTTTGAGACCAATGTTGCCCTCAAGCATGGGCTGGGTCTCATGTGCCACACTGGTTTCAACTACACTGAACGTTGGACAACATGCCAACCACGAGGTTTCTTGCCAAGGGAACGAGTTCGGATTTCTGCAACATTTTCAAACCTGGGCAGTGATTAGAGATAAGGTCTAGGTACTGAAGCCTGAAAACCGAGGTTGGGAAGAGATGACGAACTAAGGCCATGGCGGTTCCAATGTGCCTAGTGTGCGGCCAGCTGTCTGGGTGGGGCCAGGAGGTCCAGCTCAGGCTGTGTCAGAGAAGGCAATGATGCCCAGATCAGCCTATATATTTGGTGTACAGCCAAATGGCGTGCAGGTTGATCTTCATTTGGGGTTTCTAGGTAGCCACAGAGGGCAATGTTTCTCTTGGAGGGCCCACAGAGTGCTGCATTGTACTTCCGGATTGCCAAACTGGAGGGCTTGTGGGCCGGTAGTCTGAGGACGGAACTCTGAGAACACAAGCTAGGCTTAGGTTTTATGGTGAGGACATGGCAGGCACAATCTACAGACCTGAATCGAGATCTCGTGCACCTGAAGTCAGGTTGAGCATCAGACGATGCCTCAGGTTTGACTTTCTGTCCCTGATGGCCCCTTCATAAAGGGGGGGAATCACGAGGCCGTGGGGGTTTTCCCACCATGGGAGTTGTGAGAAGCTCCAAACTGCAAAGATTCTACTGTGGGACAATTGAGACCAGTTGGTTGGCTCCAGGCCAACGATTCTGAGCAGGGTTCTAAGGATGGATGGCTGGGTAGCCCACCTCGCATTCCAATATTCTCCTAGCTACAAGATAGGCTAGATCTGTTGGATCTCGGGGAGCAACCGAGGAGGCTGAGTTTAAATGGACTCTCCTGTGGATGGGTCCTAATATGTTTTTGTGTCTATGGAGACTGTGGCATTAAGCGGTGGCACTAGGGCCCTGAAGGCTTCTCCTAAACAGAGGTTTGACACAGCTCCACCATGCAAGTTTCCCATGTGTAGAGGAGATTTGTTCTGATGGGTGAGTCAAGAAACAGCCATATTCTGGTATTGAAATCCAGGCCTCTGAGGAGAGATGCCTGGAAACCAAAGCAATGAATCCGATTAGTGCCTAGGGGCCTGTTGGTTTCTTTTTACCTCGGGCGACATCTATCTATGGGTCAGAGTGCAGGTAGGTGCTCAGATGAACTCAGATTGCCCGTGTTTGTCCTTGGAAGCCAACACTATGGGATGGCCTCAGGGAATTTAAAGGTTTATACTTTTAGTTGCGTTGTCGCCATTGGAATGGGCTCACACAATTCCCTTGCGAGGGCAAGAACAGTCCTCAGGTTTGGCTTCAGGGGCCTGAGCCTATAGGGTGTGTAAGCCAGGGCTGTTTGGACAGTTGTCTGAAAACACAAACTCGACTTCTGTTTCGGGTCATAGGTAGGGCAGGACTGATCTACAGACCATGAGGAGAACATTTCGGTATATGAAAAAAAAGCGAGTATGAGGCTATTGCTCACCTTTTTGTCTCTGCATATCATGTCACTCATGGTCGTGAAATTTCCGGGTGACTTCATGGGAAATGGACGAGTCTTACTCTCTGGGGATTTGGCCCCTTCCAAAGAGGTTGGGGTCATTCTATGGGATGGAAGAAGTCGTTTTTTTTGTTGTTGTTGCTTTGTTTTGTTTCATTTTTTAACCTCCGTTGTCCCACCAAATGAGGAATTCCAGAGTAGAGCTCTGGGGAGGGGTGACTGGACAACCAGAAATCTGGTTAAAAATTGGGGCCTAGGGCTATGTCAAGCCCATTATGACATCTAGTGATCCAGGCTCTGAGAGGACTTACTAGAGGACAGGACTCACCCTGAGGGTCACAATGCATATTTATGCCCTCGTCGCACTCAAGAATAGGCGGGCCTCAGGGTGAATGCTAGTTTCTCCTACAATGAACGTTGGACAACATGACAACCACAAGGTTTCTTGCCATGTGTAAGGAGAAGTTCTGATTTCTGCATCACACTCACCCCTGGGCAGTGATTGGAGATAAGGTCTCGGCTGTGAAGCCTGAAAACTGAGGTAGGGAAGAGATGATGACCTAAGGCCATGGCGGTTCTGATGTGCTCAGTGTGCGGTCAGCTGTCTGGGTGTTGGTCAGGAAGTCCGGGCTCAGGTTGTGTCAGACAGTGCATTAGTGCCCAGGTTAGACTATATAATTCGGGCAAAGTCGAGTACCGTGTAGGTTTATCTTCATATAAGGTGCCTTGGCAGCTCTTTAGGCAATATTTTTTTTCCAGAAAGCAGGCCATGTGCTGCATTGTCGGACCGGATTTACCAATCATGAGGGCTTTGAGGCCAGGAGAGTGAGGTCGGAATTCTGAGAACAAAAGCTATACTTGGGCTCAGGGCAAGGGCACGGCAGGTACCCCCTGCAGATCTGAACCAATATCTCATCCATTTGAAGTCAGGGAGAGAATTAGACTTTGGCTTAGGTTGGAGTTTCTGTGCCTGACGGCCCCTTCATGAAGGGAGCGGGAATCTCGTGTCCATGGAGTTTTTTCCACGTGGGAGTTGTGGGTTGCCCCCTTCAAGAATTCCTTCTGCGGGACAATTGAGACCTTTGGGCAACACCAGGACATCCCATATGGAATGACTCCAGAGCACAGTTCAAGGGAGGATGCCTGGGAAGCCAGCCTCGCATTCCAATTGTCTCCTAGCAACAAGCCAGTTTAGATCTGATGGCTCTGCGGGAGCAACCGGGGTGGCTGACTTGATATGGACTTTCCTGAGGATGGGTCCTAATGTGTGTTTGTGTCCATGGGGCCTTGGAATGGGGCCGTGGCACCAGGACCCTGAAGTATTCTCCTAAGCTTTTGACATAGCTCGATGCACATGTTTCCTTGTGGAGACGAGATTTGTTCTGATTGCTGCCTCAGGAAAACCCCTATGCTGGTATTGGAATCCAGGCTTTTGAGGAGACATGCCTGTAACCAAAGCAATGGATCCGATATGGCCAGGGTCCTGTCTGGTTTAATCTTCTTCTCTGCAGACATCCATCTATGGTATGAGTGGAGGTTGATGCTCAGCTGCTATCAGACCGCGCTTGTTTTTCACGGGCGACCTGCACTATTGGGATGGCCTCAGGGATTTGGAGGGTTCTCCTAATTTTACGGTTTTGGACAATGGAATGGGCAGAGTTCAAATGGATTGGGTAGGCACAGTCCTTATGTGTGGCTCCAGGGACCGCAGCGTGGAGGGTTTGTGGCCCAGGACTTTGAGGACAGAAGTCTGAAAACATAAACTCAGCTTAGGTTTGGAGACGTAGGTATGGCAGGCCCGATCTATAAACCATGAGAAGAACTCTTCAGGATATGAAGAAAGAGCGAGTCTGAGGTGCTTGTTCAGTCTTTTGTCTCTAGATTCGGTATCAGCGATGGCCGTGGATTGTCTGGGAAACCTCATGGGTCATTGACGAATCTTCCTCTCTGTGGAATTGGCCCGATCCCAATTGTTTTTCGTCAATCTGTGGAATGGGAGGACTCCTTTCAGGTTGGTTACCTTAGGTGTCCCGCCAAAAGAGCAATTCCAAAGAAGAGCCCTGTGGAAAAGCGAAGGGACAACCCGAACTATGGGTAAAATTTGGGGCCTAGGGGCATGGCAAGCCCAATATGCTGTCTCTTCATCCAGCCACTGAGAGGCCTTACCTGAGGACTGGGATCAGGCTGAGGGTCACAATGTGTGTTTGTGACCAATGTGGCCCATAAACATGGGCGGGGCCTCATGGGCCACACTGGTTTCAACTACACTGAACATTGGAAAACATGCCAACCACATGGTTTCTAGCCACGGGGAAGGAGTTGTTATTTCTGCATCACTTACAAGCCTGGGCAGTGATTGGAGATAAGGTCTAGGTTCTGAAACTTGAGAATCGAGGTTGGGAAGAGATGACGACCTAAGGACATGGCTCGTCCGGCGTGCTCAGTGTTCGACCAGCTTTCTGGGTGGGGCCAGGAAGTCCAGGCTCAGGCTGTGTAGAAAGGGCAATAGTGCCCAGGTCAGCCTATATATTTGGGGTACAGTCGAATGGCGTGCAGGTTGATCCTCATTTGGAGTTTCTGGGTAGCCCCACAGGGCAATGTTTTTCTTCCTGAAGGCTGGAAGAGTGCTGCATTATAGTTCTGGTTTGCAAACTGGAGGCTTGTGGGCCAGTAGTCTGAAGACGGAAATATGAGAACACAAGCTAGGCTTAGGTTTCTGCGTGAGGACAAGGCAGGAACAATCTACAGACCTGAATCGAGATCTCGTGCTTCTGAAGTCAGGGCGAGGATCAGAAGATCGCTCAGGTTGGTGTTTCTGTCCCTGATGGCCCCTTCATGAAGGGACGGGGGGGTCAAGAGGCCGTGGGGGTTTTCCCACGATGTTAGTTGTGAGAAGCTCCAAATTGCAAAGATTCTTGTGCAGGACAATTGAGACATGTTGGTTGGCTCCAGGCCAACGATTCCGAGCAGGGTTCTAAGGATGGATGCCTGGGTAGCCCACCTTGCATTCCAATTGTGTCCTAGCAACAAGACAGGTTATATCTGCTGGATCTGGGCGAGCAATCTGGATCTGAGTTGAAATGGACTCTCCTGTGGATGGATCCTAATATGTTTTTGTGTCTATGGAGACCTTGGAATGAAGCGGTGGCACTGGGGTCCTGAAGGGTTTTTTCAAACAGAGGCTTTGACACAGCTCCAACGTGCAAGTTTCCCATATATATATGAGATTTTTTATGACAGATGAGTCAGGAAACAGCCATATGCTGGTATTGAAATCCAGGCCTCTGAGGAGAGATGACTAGATACCACAACAATGAATCCGAATAGTGCCTAGGGGCCTGTTCGTACCTTTTTACCTCTGAGAACATCAGTCTATGCGTCTGAGTGCATGTAGGTGCTCAGATGGGCTCAGATTGCCCGAGTTTGTCCTGGGAAGCCACCACTATTGGGATGGCCTCAGGGAGTTTGCAGGTTTATCCTATTAGTAGGGTTGTGGCCATTGGAATGGGCACATACAATTCCCTTGGAGAGGGCAAGTACACTCCTCCGGTTTGGCTCCAGGGGCCTGAGCCTGTAGGGTGTGTAGGCAGAGCTGTTTGGACAGTCGTCTGAAAACACAAATGCGGCTTATGTTTCAGGTCATCGGTATGGCAGGATTGATCTACAGACCATGAGGAGAACTCTTCGGGATATGAATAAGGGGCGAGTGTGAGGCTCGTGCTCAAGTTTTTGTCTCTGGATATCGTGTCACTCATGGTCGTGAAATTCCCTGGTGACTTCATGGGAAATGGACGAGTCTTACACTCTGGGGGTTTGGCCCCGTCCAAAGAGTTTGGGGTCATTCTGTGGCATGGAAGAAGTCCGTTTTGTTGTTGTTGTTGATTTGCCATGTTTTGTTTTTTAACCTCAGGTGTCCCACCAAATGAGGGATTCCAGAGTAGAGCCCTGGGGAGGGGGGAACGGACAACCAGAAATCTGGTTAAAAATTGTGGCCTAGGGACATGTCAAGCCCATTATGACATCTAATGGTCGAGCCACTGAGAGGACTAACTAGAGGACAGGACTCACGCTGAGGGTCACAATGCGTGTTTATGCCCACTTCGCAAACAAGAATGGGCAGGGCCTCATGGTGAATCCTGGTTTCTCCTACACTGAACGTTGGACAACATGCCAACCACAAGGTTTCGTGCCATGGGTAAGGAAGAGTTATGATTTCTGCATCACAGGCACCCCTGGGCAGTGATTGGAGATAAGGTCTAGGTTCTAAAGCCTAAAAACTGAGGTAGGGAAGAGATGATGACCTAAGGCCATGGCGGGTCTGATGTGCTCAGTGTGCGGTCAGCTGTCTGGGTGTTGGTCAGGAGGTCCGGGCTCAGGTTGTGTCAGACAGTGCATTAGTGCCCAGGTTAGACTATATAATTTGGGTACAGTCGAGTGCCACGTAGATTTATCCTCATATAAGTTGTCTGGGCAACTCATTAGGCAAAATTTGTTTTCTAGAGGGCAGGCAGAGTGCTTCATTGTCAGTCCGGAATTGCTAAACTTGAGGGCTTCGTGTAGAGGAGTGTGAGGACGGAAGTCTGAGAACACAAGCTAGATTTGGGTTTCAGGGCGAGGACACGGCAGGTACCACTGTAGATCTGAACCAATATTTCATGCATCTGAAGTCAGGGCGAGGATCAGACGTTGGCTCAGGTTGGAGTTTCTGTGCATGACGGACCCTTCATGAAGGGAGCGGAATCTCAAGGCCATGGAGTTTTTCCCACGTTGGGAGTTGTGGGATGCCCCCATCAATGATTCCTTCTGCGGGACAATTGAGACCTGTTGGGCAGCTTCAGGACATCCCATATGGAATGACTCCAGGGCACCGTTCGAGGATGGATGCCTGGGAAGCCCGCCTCGCATTCCAAATGTCTCCCAGCAACAAGACAGTTTAGATCTGATGGCTCTGCGGGAGAAACCGGGGTGGCTGACTTGAAATGGACTTTCCTGAGGATGGGTCCTAATGTGTGTTTGTGTCCATGAGGTCCTTAAAATGGGGCGGTGGCACCGGGACCCTGAAGTATTCTCCTAAGCTTTTGACATAGCTCGATGCACAAGGTTCCTTTGTGGAGACGAGATTTGTTTTGATGGGTGCCTCAGGAAAACCTCTATGCTGGTATTGGAATCCAGGCTTTTGAGGAGACATGCCTGTAATCCAAAGCAATGTATCCTATTATGGCCTAGGGTCCTGTCTGGTTCAATCTTCTTCTCAGGGGACATCCATCTATGGTATGAGTGGAGGTAGATGCTCAGCAGGTATCAGACCGCCCTTGTTTGTCCCGGGCGACCTGCACTATTGGGATGGCCTCAGGGATTTGTAGGGTTCTCCAAATTTTACTGTTTTGGACAATGGCATTGGCAGAATTCCCATGGATTGGGTTGGCACAGTCCTAATGTGTGACTCCAGGGGCCCCAGCCTGGAGGGTGTGTGGCCCAGGACTTTGAGGACAGAAGTCTGAAAACACAAACTCAGCTTAGGTTTGGGGACGTAGGTATGGCAGGCCCGATCTACAAACCATGAGAAGAACTCTTCCGGATATGAAGAGAGAGCGAGTCTGAGGCACTTGCTCAGGCTTTTGTCTCTGGATTTTGTATCAGCGATGGCCGTGGAATGTCGGGGAGGCCTCATGGGTCATGGACGAATTTTGCTCTTTGTGGATTTGGCCCGATCCCAAATGTTTTTCGTCAATCTGTGGAATGGGAGGACTCCTTTCAGGTTTGTTACCTCAGGTGTCCCGCCAAAAGAGGAATTCCAAAGAAGAGCCCTGGGGAAAAGTGAAGGGAGAACCCGAACTATGGGTAAAATTTGGGGCCTAGGGGCATGGCAAGCCCAATATGCTGTCTCTTCATCCAGCCACTGAGAGGCCTTACCTGAGGCCTGGGATCAGACAGAGGGACACAATGTGTGTTTGTGACCAATGTGGCTCTTAAACATGGGCGGGGCCTCATGGGCCACACTGGTTTCAACTACACTGAACGTTGGAAAACATGCCAACCACTAGGTTTCTTGCCAAGGTGGAGGAGAAGTTCTGATTCTTGCATCACGATCACTCCTGAGCAGTGAGTGGAGATAAGGTCTAGGTTCTGAAGGTGAAAACTGAGGTTGGGTAGAGATGATGGCCTAAAGCCATTGTGGGTGTGATATGCTCTGTGTATGGCCAGCTGTCTGGGTGTTGGACTGGAGGTCTGCCCTCAGGCTGTGTCAGACAGGGCTTTAGTGCACAGGCTAGACTGTATAATTGGGGTATGGTCGAGTGGCATGCAGGTTGTTACTCATTTGGCGTTTCTGGTTAGCCCTATAGGGCAACATTTTTCTTCTGGAGGGCAGGCAGAGTGCTGCATTGTGTCTCCAGAATTGCCAAACTGGAGGGGTGTGGCCAGGATTGTGAGGAAGGAAGTCTGAAAACACAAGCTAGCACGAGTTTTGGGGCCAAGAGCATGGCAGGCCCACTCTGCAGAGGCTGAATCGAGATCTCCTGCAGGTGAGGTCAGGGCGATTATCAGAGGTTGCCTCAAGCTGGAGTTTGTGTCCATGACGGCTTCTTCCTGAAGGGGGTGCGGGCGTCATGAAGCCAGGGAGGTTTTCCTACGCTGGGAGTTGTGAGCTGCTCCAAACTTCAAAGTTTCCTTCTTCAGGACAGTCGAGTACTATTGGATGGTCCCAGGATGCCCCATACAGAAAGACTCGAGAGCAGGGGCCTCAGCATGGATGCCGAGAAACGCCAACTCACCTTCCCATTGCCTGGTCGAGACAAGGCACGCTCAATCTGCGGGCTCTTGGGTGAGCTACCCAGAAGGCTGAGTTTAAATGGACTCTGCTGAGGATGAGTCATAATGTGGGTTGGTGGCCATGGAGACCTTGGAATGTGGCAGTAGCTAAGGGACTCTGCAGGATTCTCCAACCCGAAGGGCTTGACACAACTCCAACAAGGAAGCTTCCCATGTGGAGATGAGAGGTCTTCTGTCTGGTGCCTCAGGAAAGCCCCGTATGCTGGTCTTCGAACCCAGGCCTCTGAGGAGTGATACCTGGACACCAAAGCAAGAGTTCATAATAGGGCCTAGGGGCCTGTCTGGTTCAATCTTCTGTCTCTGCGGATATCTGTCTGTGTGTCTGCATGGAGGTAGTAGTTGCTCAGCTTGTGTCATAATGCCCCTATTTGTCCAGTGCGGCTTGCCCTAGTGGGATGTCCTTGGGGACCTTGAGGTTTCTACTATTTTGTAGAGTTGTGGCCAATGGAATGTGCAGTTTCTTAGGAGAGAGCAGGCACAGTTCTTGGTGTGGCTCCAGAGACCCCAGCCTGGAGGCTGTGTGGGCCATGGCTGTGCAGACAGAATCCAAAAACCCTAACTCAGCTCAGGTTTGGGGCCGAGGTTACGGCAGGCCTGATCTACAGTCCATGAGGGGAGCTCCTCTGGATATGAAAGAAGGGTGAGAGGGAGGCAGTCGCTCAGGCTTTTGTCTCTGGATGTTTTGTCCACAATGGCCGTTTAATGTAGGAGTTGCCTCATGGGTCGTAGAAGTCTCCCTCTCTGGTAGTTTGTCCAGCCCCCAAGAGTTTGGGGTCATTCTGTGGGAAGGGAAGTGTCCTGTTTTCTGCTTCATGTGTCCCCCCAGTAGAAGGATTCTAGAGCATAGCAGTGGGTACTGACAACTGGAATACTCGTCCTCTGGTTAAGCCTGGGGGCCTATGGATATGACAAGCCCCATATGCAGGATCTTGGTCCAGCCACGGAGAGGCGTTACTTTAATACGGGACTCACGCTGCAGGTCACAATGCATGTCTGTGCCCTAGGCGGCCCTCAAGCACTGGCGTGGCCTTTCGGACAATGCAGGTTTTCCCACATTGAACGTTGGACAACATGCCAACCACAAGGTTTCTGGCCATGGGGAAGGAGGAATTCTAATTTCTGCATCACGTTCACCCCTGGGCAGTGATTGGAGATAAGGTCTAGGTTCTGAAGCCTGTAAACCGAGGTTGGGAAGAGATGATGACCTACAGCCATAGCGGGTCCTATGTGTCCAGGTTGGGGCTAGCTGTCTGGGTGTCGTTTGGGATGTCTTGTCTCAGGCTGTGCCAGAGAGGGCATTAGTATACAGGGTGGGCTGTATAATTGCTTTACAATCGAGTGGCATGCATTAGAAAATCATTTGGGGTTACTTATTAGCAGCATAGGGCAAAGTTTTTCTTCTGGAGGGCAGGCAGAGTGCTGCATTGTGGCTTCGGAATTCCCAAACTGGAGGGCTTGTGGGCCAGGAGAGTGAGGACGGAAGTCTGAGAACACAAGCTAGGCTTAGGTTTCGGGGCAAGGACATGGCAGGCACACTCTGCAGAGCTGAATTGAGATCTCATGCGTCTGAAGTCAGGTCGAGGTTCAGACTTTGGCTCAGGTTTGAGTTTCTGTCCATGTTGGCCTCTTCAGGAAGGAGGGCATTATTAGGCCATGGGGGTTTTCCCACTATTGGAGTTGTGAGATGCTCCAAACCGCAAGGATTCCTTCTGTGGGACAATTAAGATTTGTTGGATGGCTCCAGGACGTCTTATAAGGTATTTTTCCAGAACAGGGTTCTAAGTATGGATGCCTGGGCAGCCAGCCTCACATTCCAATTGTCTCCTAGCAACAAGAAACGTTTGATCTGCTGGCTTGGGGTAGCAACAGAGGGGGCTGAGTTGATATGGACTTTCCTGAGGATGGTCTTAATGGTGGTTTGAGTCCATGGAGACCCTGGTATGGGGCAGTGGCACCAGGGCCCTGAAGGATTCTCCTAACCAGAGGTTATGACAAAGCTCCAATGAGCAAGTTTTCCATGGGGAGACGAGATTTGTTCTTATTGGTGCCTCAGGAAACCACCATACGCTGGTATTGGAAACGAGGCCTCTGAGGAGAGATGCCTGGAAACCAAAGCAATGGATCTGATTAGGGCCTTGGGTCCTGTCCGGTTCAATATTCTTCTCTGGAGATATCTGTTGTCTGAGTGGAGGTAGTTGCTCAGCTGGTTTGAGATCACCCCTGTTTGTCCTGGGCGGCCTACACTATTGGGATGGCCTCGGTGACTTTGGATGTTTTTCCTAATTTGCAAGGTTGTGGCCAATGGAATGGGAAGAATTTCCTTGAAAGGGAAGCACAGTCCTGAGGTGTGGCTCCAGGGACCCAAGTGTGGAGCGTGTGTGGTCCAGGGCTATTTGGACAAAGTCTGAAAACACAAACTCCACTTAGGTTGGGGAATGTAGGTATGGCCGGCCTGATCTATAGACCGTGAGGAGACCTCTTCGGGATATGAACAAAGGGCGAATGTGAGGTGCGTGTTCATGCTTTTGTTTTTTTTTTTTTTTTCTGGAAATGTGTCACCAATTGCCATGGAATGTCGGGGGGTCCTCATGGGCCATCGATGAGGCTTCCTTTCTGGGGATTTGACCCGATCCCAAGAGTTTGGCGTCAATCTGTGGGAAGGGAGGAGGCCTTTCTGTTTTTTTTGTTTATTTTTTTTTTTTGTTTTTTGTTTTTTTTTTTTTCCTCAGGTGGGCCACCAAAAGAAAGATTCCAGAGCAGAGTCGTGGGTGGGGGCAACTGGACAACCAGACCTCTGGTTAATATTGGGCCTAAGAACATGGCAAGCCCCATATGTGGGCTCTTGGTCCAGACACTGAGAGGCCTTCCTTGAGGATAGGTCTCACACTGAGTTTCACAATGCGTTTTTGTGCCCAAGGAGCCCCTCAAGTCAGGGCGTGGCCTAATGTACCATGCTGGTTTCTCCTACACTGAACGTTGCACAGTATGGGAACCACAAGTTTTCTGGCAATGGGGAAGATGGAGTTCTAATTTCTGCAACACTTTCACTCCTGGACTGTGATTGGATTTAAGGTCTAGGTTCTGAAGCCTGAATATTGAGGTTGGGAAGAGATGAAGCCCTAAGGCCATGGTGTGTCTGATGTGCTCAGTGTTCGGCCAGCTGTTGAGTGTGGGTTGGGAGGTGCAGGCTCAGGCTGTGGCAGACAGGGCATTAGTGCCCAGGCTAGACTGTATCATTGGGGTGCAGTCGAGTTTTGTGCAGGATGGTACTCATTTGTGGTTACTGGGTAGCCCCAGAGGGCAACGTTTTTCTTCTGGAGGGAAGACACCGTGCAACATAGTGGCTCCAGAATTCCCAAACTGGAAGGCTCGTGGGCCAGGAGTGTGAGGAAAAAATTCTGAGAACACAAGCCAGACTTAGATTTCGGGGTGAGGGGACGGCAGGCACCCTCTGCAGAGATGATTCGAGATCCCGTATACCTGAAGACAGAGCTAGGATCATACGTTTTCTTAGGTCGGAGTTTCTGTCCATGACGGCCCATTCATGAAGGGGAGGGTGTCACGAGGACATGGAGGTTTTCCGACGATGGGAATTGTGAGATGCTCCAAACCACAATGATTTCTTCTGTGGGACAGTCGAGACCTGTTGGATGGCTCCAGGACATCCCATCAGGAAGTTATCCAGAGCAGGGTTCTAAGGATGGATGCCTGGGCAGCCTGCCTCCCATTCCAGGTGTCTCATAGAGCCAAGGCAAGTTCGATCTGCTGGATCTAGGGGAGCAACCGAGGCGGGTGTGTTGAAATGGGTGAGTTGAGGATTGGTCATAATGTGCATTTGTGTCCATGTAGACCTTGGAATGGGGTGCTTGATCCGGGGCCTTGAGGGATGTTCATAACCGGAGGTTTTGATGGAGCTCTAAAGAGTATGTTTCCTATGTAGAGAAGAGAATTGTTTTGATGAGTGCCTAAGAAATCTCCCATATGCTGGTATTGGAAACCAGGCCTCTGAGGAGAGATGACTGGAATCAAAAGCAATGGATCTGATTAGGGCCTAAGTGCCCTTCCAGTTCAATCTTATTCTATGGGGATATCTGTCTCTGGCTCTGAGTGGAGGTGGTTTCCTAACTTGTGAAAGATCATCCCTGTTTGTCCTGGGCATCCAACACAATTCAGATGGCCTGGGGGAGTTTGGAGGATTCTCCTAATCTATAGGGTTGTGGCCAATGGAAATGGCAGAATTCCCCTGGAGAGGGAAGCCACAGTCCTGAGGTGTGGCTCCAGGGGCCCCAGCTTGGATGGTGTGTGGGCCAGGACTGTGGGGACAGAAGACTGAAAACACAAACTCAGCTTAGGTTTGGGGATGTATGTATGAAGGCTCGATCTACAGACCGTGAGAATTTTCCGGGCTATGAACAAAGGGCGAGTATGTGGCGCTTGCTCAGGGTTTTGTCTCTGGATTTTGTGTCAATGGCGGCCGTGGAATGTCGGGGTGTCCTCAAGGGCCATGGACAATTCTTTCTCTGGTGATTTGGCCTGATCCCAAGTGGTTGGGATCATTCTGTGAATGGGAAGAGTCCTTTCTGTATTTTTTTTTTTTTTTACCTCAGGTGTCCCACCAAAGAGGGATTCCGAGTAGAGCCCTGAGTAGGGGTGACTAGACATCTCGAACTCTGGTTGAGATTGGGGGACTAGGAGCTTTGCAAGCCCCATATGTGGGCTGTTGTTCCAGTCACTAAGAGGCTTTACATGAGGATAGGGCTCACGCTGAGGGTCACAATGTGTGTTTGTGCAAATTGTGGCCCTCAGGGATAGGTGGGGCCTCATAGTCCATGCTGCTTTCTCCTACAATGAACATTGGACAACATGCCAACCACTAGGTTTCTTGCCAAGGCGAAGGAGAATTTCTGATTCTTGCATCACGTTCACTCCTGAGCAGTGAGTGGAGATAAGGTCTAGGTTCTGAAGGTGAAAATTGAGGTTGGGTAGAGATGATGGCCTAAAGCCATTGTGGGTTTGATATGCTCAGTGTACGGCCAACTGTCTGGGTGTTGGACTGGACGTCTGCCCTCAGGCTGTGTCAGACAGGGCTTAGTGCACAGGCTAGACTGTAAAATTGGGGTATGGTCGAGTGGCATGCAGGTTGTTACTCATTTGGCGTTTCTGTTTAGCCTTATAGGGCAACATTTTTCTTCTGGAGGCCAGGCAGAGTGCTGCATTGTGTCTCCAGAATTTCCAAACTGGAGGAGTGTGGCCAGGATTCTGAGGACGGACGTCTGAGAACACAAGTTAGGCTTAGTTTTCGGGGAGAGGGCCCAGCAGGCACACTCTCAAGTGCTGAATCGAGATCTCATGCTTCTGAATTCAGGGCGAGGATCAGACTTTGGCTTAGGATGGAGTTTCTGTCCGTGATGGCCCATTTATGAAGGTGTGGGGCATCATGAGGAAATGGAGGTTTTCTCACAGTGTTATTGTGTGATGCTTCAAACCACAAGGATTCATTCTGCGAGACAGTCAAGACAGGTTGGTTGGATTCAAGACGTCCCATAAAGAAGTTCTCCAGAGCAGGGTTCTAAGGATGGATGCCTGGGAAGCCCGCCTCCCATTCTAACTGTCTCCTAGTGACAAGGAAGGTTTGATCTGCTGGCTCTGGGTGAGCAGCCGAGGGGGCTGATTTGAAATGGACTCTCCTGAGAATGGTTCATAATGTAAGTTTGTGTCCTTGGAGACCTTGGGATTGGGCCATGGTGCCAGCGCCCTGAAGGATCCTCCTAACCTGAGGTATTGACACAGCTCCAAAGAGCAAGTTTCCCATGTGGAGATGAGATCTGTTCTGATTGTTTCCTTAGGAAACCCCCATATTCTGATATTGGAAACCAGGCCTCTGAGGAGAGATACCTAGAAACCAAAGCAATGCATCAGAAGTTGGCTCAGGTTGGAGTTTCTGTCCATGATGGCCCCTTTATATAGGGGAGCATCTCATGAGGCCATGTAGGTTTTCCCACGATAGGAGTTGTGAGATGCTCCAATCTGCAAGGATTCCTTCTGTGGGACAGTCAAGACCTGTTGGAAGGCTCCAGGACATCCCATATGGAACGGTGCCAGAGCAGGATTCCAAGGATGGATGCTTAGAGAGTCTGCTTTGCATTCCAGTTGTCTCCTAGCGACAAGGCAGGTTTGATATTCTGCCTCTGGGGGAGTAATCGACGGGGCTGAGTTGAAATGTACTCTCCTGCCGAATGGTCATAATGCGGGTATGTGTCCATGGAGACCTTGGAATAGGGCGGTTGCTCCGGCTACCTGAAGGTTTCTCCTAACTGGAGGCTTTTACAGAGCTCCAAAGGATAAGTTTCCCATGTGAAGACAAGATTTGTTCTGATTGGTATCTCTGGAATCCCCCATATGCTGGTATTGGAAAACAGGCCTCTGAGGAGAGATGCTTAGAAAAAAAAGCAATGGAACCAATTACATTCTAGGGGCCAGTCCAGTTTAATCTTCTTCTCTTGGGTTATCTGTCTATGGGTGAGTTGACGTCGTTGCTCAGCTTGTGAGAGTTCGCCCCTCTTTGTCCTGGGTGGCCTACACTATTGGAATGGCCTCTGGGACTTTGGACGTTTCTACTTATCTGTAGGGTTGTGGCCAATGGAATGGGAAGAATTTCCTTGGAGAGGGCAGGCACAGTCCTGAGGTGTGGCTCCAGGGGCCTCAGTCTGGAGGGTGTGTGGGACAGGGATGTCAGGATAGAAGTCTGAAAACACAAACTCAAACACAAACGAACTCGCATTACAATTGTCTCCTAGTGATAAAGCAGGTTTGATCTGCTGGCACTGGGTGAGCAACCGCCAGGTTTGTGTTGAAATGGACTCTCCTGAGGATGGGTCATAATGTGGGATTGTGTCCATTGAGACATTGGAATGGGGCGGTGGCTCCAGTGACGTGAAATCTCCTCCTAACTGGAGGTTTTGACACAGTTCCATATAGCATGATTCCCATGTGGCATGCGATTTGTTCTGATTGGTAGCTCCAGAAACCCCCATGTGCTGGTATTGGAATCCAGGCCTCTGAGGAGAGATACATGAAAACAAAAGCAATGAATCCGTTTAGGGCATAGGTGCCTGTCCTGTTCAATCT
The DNA here is from genome assembly GCF_964662115.1 of Mustela nivalis. Taxonomy (NCBI): domain Eukaryota; kingdom Metazoa; phylum Chordata; class Mammalia; order Carnivora; family Mustelidae; genus Mustela; species Mustela nivalis. The sequence continues at coordinate 436,373 of NW_028136290.1, forward strand.
TCTTTTCTATGGATATCTATCTACAGGTCTGATTGGAGGTAGTGGCTCAGCTTGTGGCAGATGGTCCCTGTTTGTCCCGGACATCCTACAATATTGGGGTGGCCTCGGGGACTTCGGATGTTTCTCCTAATCTGTCAGGTTGTGCCAAAGGAATGAGCAGAATTCCCATGGAGAGGGCAGGCACAGTCCTGAGGTGTGGCTCCATGGGGCCAAGCCTTGAGGGTGTGTGGGCCAGGACAATGGAGACAGAAGTCTGAAAACACAAACTTGGCTTAGGTTTGGGGACATAGGTATGGCAGGCCCGATCTACAGACCGTGAGAATTTTTCAGGCTTTGAACAAAGGGCGAGTGTGTGGCGCTTTTTCAGGCTTTTGTCTCCGGATTTTGTGTCAATGGTGGCCGTGGAATGTCAGGATGGCCTCATCAGCCATGGACGAGTATTTCTCTCTGTGAATTTGGCCCAATTCCAAGTGTTTGCGGTCATTCCTTGGACGGTAGGAGTCCTTTCTCTATTTTTTTTTAACCTCATGTGTCCCACCAAGGAGGGATTCTAGAGAAGAGATCTGAGTAGGGGTGACTAGACTTCTCAAGCACTGGTTAAGGTTTGGGGAATAGGGGCATGGTAATCTCCATATGTGGGCTCTTGGTCCAGCCCCGGAGAGGCTTTACTTGAGGCCAGGGTTCATGCTTAGGGTCCTAATGTGTGTTTGTGCCCATCGCAGCCCTCAAGCATGTCTGAGGCCTCATGGGCCATGCTGGTTTCTCCTACACTGCACGTTGGACAACATGCCAACCACAGGGTTTCTGGTCATGGGGAAGGAGGAGTTCTAATTTCTGCATCACGTACACGGCATGGCAGTGAGTAGAGATAAGGTCTAGATTCTGAAGCCTGAAAACCGAGGTTGGTAAGAGATGACGACCTAAGGCCATGGTGGGTCCGATGCACTTAGTGTGCGGCCAGATGTCTGTGTCCATCATGAGGTCTGGGCTCAGGCTGTGTTAGGCAGGGCATTAGTCCCCAGGCTAGACTGTATAATTGGGGTACAGTCGAGTGATGTGAAGGTTGGTCCTCATTTGGGGTTTCTGGTTGGCCCCATAGGGCAAAGATTTTCTTCTGGAGGGCAGGCAGAGTGCTGCATTCTGGCTCCAGAATTGCCAACTTCAGGGCTTGTGGGCCAGGTGTTTTTGGACAGAAGTCTGAGAACACAAGTTCAGCTTAGAATTCGCAGCGGTGACATGGCACGCACACTCTACAGACCTGAAATGAGATCTCGTGCATCTGAAGTCAGGGCGAGGATCAGATGTTGGCTTAGGTTGGAGTTTCTGTACATGATGTCCCCTTCATGAAGGTGGGGGGGCATCAGGAAACCATGGAAGATTTCCAACTTTGTGAGTGTGTGATGCTCCAAACCACAAGGATTCCGTCAGCGGGACAGTCACGACCTTTTGGATGGATCAAGGACGTCCCATAAGAAATGCTCCAAAGCACAGTTCTAATGATGGATGCCTGGGCAGTCCAACTTGCATTCCAGTTGTGTCCTAGTGAAAAGGAGGATTCGATCTGCTGTCACTGGGGGAACAACCGAGGGGGCTGAATTGAAATGGACTCTCATGAGGATCAGTCATGATGTGGATTTGTGTCCATGGATCCCTTGGAATGGGGCAGTGGCTCTGTTGCCCTGAAGAATTCTCCTAACCTGAGGTTTTGATGCAGCTCCAAAGAGCAAGTTTCCCATGTAGAGACGAGATTTGTTCTGAAACCCCCACAACCTGGTATTGGAAACCAAGCATCTGGGGAACAATGCCTGGAATCCAAAGCAATGGATCTGATTACGGTCTAGGGGCCTGTCCTTTTCAATATTCTCCTCTGAGTGTCTCTGTCTAAGATTCAGAATGGAGGTCACTGCTCAGCTTGTGTCAGATCACCCATGTTTGTTGGGGGAGGCCAACACTATTGGGCTGGTCTTGGGAATTGGAGGTTTCTCCTAATCTGTAAGGTTGTGGCAAATGAAACGGGCAGAGTTCCCTTGGAGAGCACTGGCACAGTCCTTAGGTGTGACACCACCTTTCTGGGTATCATCCAGGAGGTCCAGGCTCAGGCTGTGTCAGACAGGGCATTAGTGCCAAGCTTAGACTGTATAATTGGAGTAAAGTTGAGTGGCATGCAGGTTGATCCTCATTTGGCGTTTCTGGGTAGCCCCAGGGGCAACGTTTTTCTTCTGGAGGGAAGGAAGAGTGCTGCATTGTGGCGACGGAATTCTCACACTGGAGGGCTTGTGGGCCAGAATTGTGAGGAAGGAAGTGAGAGAACACAAGCTAGGCTTCGGTTTTGGGTCAAGATCATGGCAGGCACACTCTGTAGAGCTAAATCTAAATCTCATGCATCTGAAGTCAGGGCGAGGATCAGACGTAGGCTCAGGTTGAAGTTTCTGTTCAGGATGGCCCCTTCATGACGGTGGGGGGCATCATGGGGCTATGGAGACTTTCCCACGATTGGCATTGTAAGTTGCTCCAATCGGCAAGGATTCCTTCTACGGGACAGTCGAGACCGGTCAGATTGCTCCAGGACGTCCCATGCGGAACCACAGCAGTGCAGGGTTCTAAGGATGGATTCCTGGAGTGCCCGCCTCACATTCCTATTGTCTCCTAGTGACAAGGCAGGTTCGATCTGCTTCTTTTGGGGAGCAACCAAAGGGGATGTGTTGAAATGGACTCGCCTGCGGATGGGTCATAATGCGGGTTTGTGTCCATGGAGACCTTGGAATGGGGTGTTGGCTGCTGGGACCTGAAGGTTTCCCTTAACTGGAGGTTGTGACACAGCTCCAAAATGCATGTTTCCCATGTGGAAATGAGATTTGTTCAGACTGGTACCTCCTGAAGAACACATATGCTGGTATTGGAAACCAGGCCTCTGAGGAGAGATGCCTGGAATCAAAAGCAATGGATCTGATTAGGGCCTAGGTGCCTGTCCGGTTCAATCTTCTTCTCTGGGGTTATCTGTCTATGGATCTGAGTTGAGGTAGTTGCTCATCTTGGGACAGATCACCCTGTTTGCCCTGAGTGGCCAACACTATTGGGATGGCCTCAGGGACGTTGGAGTGTTCTCCTATTCTTTAGGGTTGTGGCCAATGGAATGGGCAGAATTTGCTTGGAGAAGGCAGGCACAGTCCTGAGGCATGGCTCCAGGGGACCCAGCCTGGAGGGTGTGTGGGCCAGGACAGTGGGGACAGAAACCTGAAAACCCAAACTCAGCTTAGATTTGGGGACGTAGGTATGACATGCCTGATCTATAGACCGTGAGGAGAATTTATCAGGCTATGAACAAAGGGCAAGTGTGAGGCATATCTCCAGGATTTTGTCTCTAGATTTTGTGTCAATGATGGCCATGGAATGACGGGATGGCCTCTTTGGCCATGGATGATTCTTTCTCTTTTAAGATTTGGTCAGATCCCAAGTTTTGGGGCTCATTCAGGGGATGGAGGAGACCCTTCAATATTTTTTTTCCTCAGGGGTTCCAGAGCAGAGACCTGAATAGGGGTGACTAGAACTCTCAACCTCTCATTAATATTGGGGGACTAGGGATGGCAATGCGGGTTCTTGGTCCAGCCCCTGAGAGGCTTTACTTGAGGACAGGGCTCACACTGAGGGTCCCAATGTGTTTGTGCCCATTGCGGTTCTCAAGCATGGGCGGGGACTCATGGGCTACACTGGATTCTCCTACACTGAACGTTGGAAAACATGCCAACCACAAGGTTTCTTGCCTTGAGGAAGAAGGAGTTTCATTTCTGCATCACGTTCACCCCTGGGTAGTGAGTATATATAAGGTCTAGGTTCTGAAGCCTGAAAACCAAGGTTGAAAAGAGATGATGACCTAAAGCCATGGCGGGTCTGATGTGCTCAGTGTACAGCCAGCTGTCTGGGTGTCGGTTGAAAATTCAGACCTCAGGCTGTGCAAGACAGGGCATTAACGCCGAAGCGAAACTGTATAATTGGGGTAGAGTCAAGTGGCATGCAGGTTGATCCTCATTTGGTGTTTCTGGTTAGCCCCATAGGACAACGTTTCTCTTCTGGAGGGCAGTCAGAGTGCTGCATTGTGTCTCTCCAGAATTCCCTAACTGGAGGGCTGGTGGGCTCGGAGTGTGAGGACGAAGTCTGAGAACAATAGCTAGGTTTTGCTTCGGGACGGGGTTTCGGCAGGCACACTCTGCAGAGTTGAATCAAGATTTCGTGCATCTGAAGTCAGGGCGAGGATTAGACGTTGGCTCAGGTTGGAGTTTCTGTCCAAGATGGCTCTTTCATGAAGGGGACAGTGCACCACGAGGCCACAGAGCTTTTCCCATGATGGGAGTTGTGAGGTGCTCCAAAGCGCAAGGATTCCTTCTGCAGGACAGCTGTGACCTGTTGGATGGCTCCAGGACGTCCCATATGGAATTACTTCAGAGTCGTTTTCTACAGATGGATGCCTAGCCAGCCCGCCTCACATTCCAATTGTCTCCTAGTGACAAGATAGGTTCGATCTGCTGGCTCTAGGGGAGAACCCAAGGGCACTGAGTTGAAATAGACTCTCCTGCAGATGGGTCCTAATGTGGGATTTTGTCCATGGAGACCTTGGAATGAGGTGGTGGCACCGGGGCCCTGAAGGATTTTCCTAGCCGGAGGTTTTGACACAGCTTGAAAGAGCACATTTCCCATGTGGAGAAGACATTTGTTCTGACTGATGCCTCAGGAAACCCCCATATGGTGGTATTGAAAACCAGGCCTCTGAGGTTCTGACATAGCTCCTCGAGCAAGTTTCCAATGTGCAGACAAGACTTGCACTGAAGGAGCCTATGGAAACCCCATAGGCTGGTATTGGAAACCAGGCCTCTGAGAAGAGATGCCTGGAAACCAAAGCAATGGATCTGATTAGGGCCTAGGGGCCTGTCCAGTTCAATGTTCTTCTCTGGGGACATCTGTCTCCGAGTCTGTGTGGAGCTAGTTGCTCAGGTAGTGTCAGATCACCCCTGTTTGTTCCGAGCAGCCTACAATATTGGGATGGTCCCAGGGACATTGGAGATTTCTCCTGATTTATATGGTTGTGGCCAAAGGAATATGAAGAATTCCCTTTGAGAGGGCAGGAACAATCCTGATGTGTGGTTCCAGGGGCCCTGGCATGAAGGGTGTGTGTTTTCACCCTCAGGGGGTTTCCTGAGGCACCCATCAGAACTCATCTCGTCTCCACAAGGAAACCTGTGCATGGGAGCCATGTCCAAAGCTTAGGAGAGTACTTCAGGGTCCCGGTGCCACCGCCCCATTCCAAGGCCTTCATGGACACAAAAACACATTAGGACCCATCCTCAGGAAAGTCCATTTCAACTCAGCCAACCCGGTTGCTCCCGCAGAGCCATCAGATCTAAACTGTCTTGTTGCTAGGAGACAATTGGAATGCGAGGAGGGCTTCCCAGGCATCCATCCACGAACGGTGCTCTGGAATCATTCCATATGGGATGTCCTGGAGCTGTACAACAGGTCTCAATTGTCCCGCAGAAGGAATCCTTGAAGGGGGCATCCCACAACTCCCAACGTGGGAAAACTTTAATGGCCTCGAGATTCCGCTCCCTTCATGAAGCGGCCGTCATGCTCAGAAATTCCAACCTGAGCCAACGTCTGATCCTCGCCCTGAATTCAGATGCATGAGATATTGGTTCAGATCTGCAGGGGGTACCTGCCGTGCCTTCGCCCTGAAACCCAAGTCTAGCTTGTCTTCTCAGACTTCCGTCCTCACACTCCTGGCCCTGAAGCCCTCAAGTTTGGCAATTCCAGACCCACAATGCAGCACTCTGCCTGCCCTCTAGAAAAAAAATTATTGCCTCATGACCTGCCCAGGCACCTTAAATGCGGGTAAACCTACACAGCACTCGACTTTACCCAAATTATATAGTCTAACCTGGGCACTACTGCACTGTCTAACACAACCTGAGCCCGGACCTCCTGACCAACACCCAGAAAGCTGACCGCACACTGAGCACATAAAACCCACCATTGCCTTAGGTCATCATGTATTCCCTACCTCAGTTTTCAGGCTTCAAAAGGGAGACCTTATCTCCAATCACTGCCCAGGGGTGAGTGTGATGCAGAAATCAGAACTCCTCCTTACCCATGGCAAGAACCCTTGTGGTTGGCACGTTGTCCAACGTTCAGTGTAGGAGAAACCAGCATTCACCCTGAGGCCCCGCCCATTCTTGAGTGCGACGAGGGCATACACACGAATTGTGACCCTCAGCATGAGTCCTGTCCTCTAGTAAGTCCTCTCAGTGGCTGGACCATTAGATGTCATAATGGGCTTGACATGTCCCTAGGCCCCAATTTTTAACCAGATTTCTGATTGTCCAGTCGCCCCTCCCCAGGGCTCTACTCTGGAATCCATCATTTGGTGGGACACCTGAGGTTAAAAAAGAAAACAACAACAACAACAACAACAAAAAAAAAACGGACTTCTTCCAGCCCACAGAATGACCCCAAACTCTTTGGACGGGGCCAAACCACCAGAGAGTAAGACTCGTCCATTTCCCATGAAGTCACCCAGAAATTGCACGACCATGAGTGACAAGATATCCAGAGACAAAAACTTGAGCAGGAGCCTCACACTCGCCCTTCTTTCAAATCGCGAAGAGTTCTCCTCATGGCCTGTAGATCAGTCCTGCCATACCTATGACCCGAAACATAAGCGAGTTTGTGTTTTCAGACAACTGTCCAAACAGCCCTGGCCTACACAACCTACAGGCTCAGGCCCCTGGAGCCAAACCTGAGGACTGTACTTGCCCTCTCCAAGGGAATTGTGTGTGCCCATTCCAATGGCCACAACCCTTCTAATAGGATAAACCTCCAAAGTCCCTGATCCATCTCAATAGTGGTGGCTTCCCAGGAAAGACAGGGGCAATCTGAGCACAACTGAGCACCTACCTGCACTCAGACCCATAGACAGATGTCCCCAGAGGTAAAAAGAAAAGAACAGGCCCCTAGGCACTCATCAGATCCATTGCTTTGGTTTCCAGGCATCTCTCCTCAGAGGCCTGGATTTCAAAAGCAGCATATAGCTGTTTCTTGACTCACCCATCAGAAAACATCTCATCTACACATGGGAAACTTGCACGTTGGAGCTGTGTCAAAGCCTCTATTTAGGAGAACCCTTTAGGACCCCAGTGCCACCGCTTCATTCCAAGGTCTCCATAGACAAAAAAGCACGTTAGGACCCATCCCCAGGGGTGTCCATTTCAACTCAGCGTCCTCGGTTGCTCCCAACAGATCCAGGAGATCTAACCTGTCTGGTTGCTAGGAGACAATTGGAATGCGAGGTGGGCTACCCAGCCATCCATCCTTAGAACCCTGCTCAGAATCATTGGCCTGGAGCCAAACAACAGGTCTCAATTGTCCTGCAGAAGACTCTCTGCAGTTTGGAGCTTCTCACAACTCCCATCGTGGGAAAACACCCATGGCCACGTGATACACCCCCATTCATGAAGGGGCCATCAGGGACAGAAACTCCAACCTGAGCGATCCTCTGATCCTCGCCCTGACTTCAGATGCACGAGATCTCGATTCAGGTCTGTAGATTGTGCCTGCCATGGCCTCACCCAGAAACCTAAGCCTAGCTTGTGTTCTCAGACTTTTGTCGTCAGACTACTGGCCCACAAGCCCTCCAGTTTGGCAATCCAGATCTACAATGCAGCACTCTGCCGGCCCTCCAGAAGAAAAATATTGTCCTCTGGGGCTACCCAGTAACCCCAAATGAGGATCAACCTGCACCGACCTTGGCTGTACCCCAAATACATAGGCTGACCAGGGCACTAATGCCCTTTCTGACACAGCCTGAGCCTGGACCCCGTGGACCCTCCCAGACAGCTGGCCGCACACTGAGCACATCGAGCCGCCATGGCCTTAGGTCGTCATCTCTTCCCAACCTCGGTTTTCAGGTTTCAGAACCGAGACCTTATCTCCGATCACTGCCCAGGGTTGAAGGTGATGCAGAAATCAGAACTCCTTCCCCATGGCAAGAAACCTTGTGGTTGGCATGTTGTCCAACGTTCATGTAGTTGAAACCAGTGTGGCCCATGAGGCCCCGCCCATGCTCGCGGGCCACATTGGTCACAAACACACATTGTGACGCTCAGGCTGAGCCCAGTCCTCAAGTAAGGCCACTCAGTGGCCTGATGAAGAGATAGAATATTGGGCTTGCCATGCCCCTAGGCCCCAATTTTAACCATAGTTCGGGTTGTCCCGTCAGTCTTCCCCACGGCTTGGCTTTGGAATTCCTCTTTTGGTGGGACACCTGAGGTAACAAAACTGAAAGGAGACCTCCCATCCCACAAATTGACGAAAAGCAATTGGGAATTGGGCCAAATCCTCAGAGAGGAAGATTCGTCCATGGCCCATGAGGCCTCCCCGACATTCCACGGCCATCGCTGTTACAAAATCCAGAGACAAAAGCCTGAGTAAGCGCCTCAGACTCGCACTTTCTTCATATCCTGAAGAGCTCTTCTCATGGTTTGTAGATCGGGCCTGCCATACCTACGTCCCCAAACCTAAGCTGAGTTTGTGTTTTCAGAATTCTGTCCTCAAAGTCTTGGGCCCCACACCCTCGAGGCTGGGCCCCTGGAGCCACACATTAGGACTGTGCCTACCAATCCATGGGAATTCTGCCCATTCCATGGTCCAAAATCGTACAAATTAGGAGAAACCTCCAAAATCCCTGAGGCCATCCCAATAGTGTAGGTCGCCCGGACCAAACAAGGGCTGTCTGACACCAGCTGATAATCGACCTCCACTCATACCATAGATGGATGTCCCCAGAGAAGAAGATTGAACCAGACAGGACCCTAGGCCATAATAGGATCCATTTCTTTGGGTTACAGGCATGTGTCCTCAAGCCTGATTCCAATACGAGCATAGGGGTTTTCCTGAGGCACCCATCTGAACTCATCTCGTCTCCACAAGGAAACCTGTGCATGGGAGCCATGTCCAAAGCTTAGGAGAGTACTTCAGGGTCCCGGTGCCTCCGCCCCATTCCAAGGCCCTCATGGACACAAAACACATTAGGACCCATCCTCAGGAAAGTCCATTTCAACTCAGCCACCCCGGTTGCTCCGGCAGAGCCATCAGATGTAAACTGTCTTGTTGCTAGGAGACAATTGGAATGCGAGGCGGGCTTCCCAGGCATCCATCCGCGAACGGTGCTCTGGAGTCATTCCATATGGGATGTCCTGGAGCTGTCCAACAGGTCTCAATTGTCCCGCAGAAGGAATCCTTGAAGGGGGCATCCCACAACTCCCAACGTGGTAATACGAGATTCCGCTCCCTTCATAAAGCGGCTGTCATGCTCAGAAACTCCAACCTGAGCCAACGTCTGATCCTCGCCCTGACTTCAGATGCATGAGATATTGGTTCAGATCTGCAGGGGGTACCTGCCGTGCCCTTGCCCTGAAACCCAAGTCTAGCTTGTCCTCTCAGACTTCCGTCCTCACACTCCTGACCCCGAAGCCCTCAAGTTTGGCAATTCCGGACCCACAATGCAGCACTCTGCCTGCCCTCTAGAAAAAAAATTATTGACTCATGAGCTGCCCATGCACCTTAAATGAGGGTAAACCTACACAGCACTCGACTTTACCCAAATTATATAGTCTAACCTGGGCACTACTGCACTGTCTAACCCAACCTGAGCCCAGACCTCCTGACCAACACCCAGAAAGCTGCCCGCACACTGAGCACATAAAACACGCCATGGCCTTAGGTCATCATCTCTTCCCTACCTCAGTTTTCAGGCTTCACAGCCGAGAACTTATCTCCAATCACTGCCCAGGGGTGAGTGTGATGCAGAAATCAGAACTCCTCCTTACCCATGGCAAGAACCCTTGTGGTTGGCACGTTGTCCAACGTTCAGTGTAGGAGAAACCAGCATTCACCCTGAGGCCCCGCCCATTCTTGAGTGCGAGGAGGGCATACACACGCATTGTGACCCTCAGCATGAGTCCTGTCCTCTAGTAAGTCCTCTCAGTGGCTGGACCATTAGATGTCATAATGGGCTTGACATGTCCCTAGGCCCCAATTTTTAACCAGATTTCAGATTGTCCAATCGGCCCTCCCCAGGGCTCTACTCTGGAATCCATCATTTGGTGGGACAACTGAGGTTAAAAAAGAAAACAACAACAACAAAAAAAAAAAAAAACGGACTTCTTCCAGCCCACAGAATGACCCCAAACTCTTTGGACGGGGCCAAACCACCAGAGAGTAAGACTCGTCCATTTCCCATGAAGTCACCCAGAAATTGCACGACCATGAGTGACACGATATCCAGAGACAAAATCTTGAGCAGGAGCCTCACACTCGCCCTTCTTTGAAATCCCGAAGAGTTCTCCTCATGGTCTGTAGATCAGTCCTGCCATACCTATGACCCGAAACATAAGCCGAGTTTGTGTTTTCAGACAACTGTCCAAACAGCCCTGGCCTACACAACGTACAGGCTCAGGCCCCTGGAGCCAAACCTGAGGACTGTACTTGCCCTCTCCAAGGGAATTGTGTGTGCCCATTCCAATGGCCACAACCCTTCTAATAGGATAAACCTCCAAAGTCCCTGATCCATCTCAATAGTGGTGGCTTCCCAGGAACAACAGGGGCAATCTGAGCCCAACTGAGCACCTACCTGCACTCAGACCCATAGACAGATGTCCCCAGAGGTAAAAAGGAAAGAAAAGGCCCCTAGGCACTAATCAGATCCATTGCTTTGGTTTCCAGGCATCTCTCCTCAGAGGCCTGGATTTCAAAAGCAGCATATAGCTGTTTCTTGACTCACCCATCAGAAAACATCTCATCTACACATGGGAAACTTGCACGTTGGAGCTGTGTCAAAGCCTCTGTTTAGGAGAACCCTTTAGGGCCCCAGTGCCACCGCTTCATTCCAAGGTCTCTATAGACACAAAAGCACGTTAGGACCCATCCCCAGGGGTGTCCATTTCAACTCAGGGTCCTCGGTTGCTCCCCACAGATCCAGGAGATCTAACCTGTCTTGTTGCTAGGAGACAATTGGAATGCGAGGTGGGCTACCCAGCCATCCATCCTTAGAACCCTGCTCAGAATCATTGGCCTGGAGCCAAACAACAGGTCTCAATTGTCCTGCAGAAGACTCTCTGCAGTTTGGAGCTTCTCACAACTCCCATCTTGGGAAAACACCCATGGACTCGTGATGCCCTGCCCATTCATGAAGGGGCCATCAGGGACAGAAACTCCAACCTGAGCGATCGTCTGATCCTCACCCTGACTTCAGATGCACCAGATCTCGATTCAGGTCTGTAGATTGTGCCTGCCATGGCCTCACCCAAAACCTAAGCCTAGCTTGTGTTCTCAGACTTTTGTCGTCAGACTACTGGCCCACAAGCCCTCCAGTTTGGCAATCCAGAACTACAATGCAGCACTCTGCCGGCTCTGCAGAAGAAAAACATTGTCCTCTGGGGCTACCCAGTAACCCCAAATGAGGATCAACCTGCACCGACCTTGGCTGTACCCCAAATACATAGGCTGACCAGGGCACTAATGCCCTTTCTGACACAGCCTGAGCCTGGACCCCCTGGACCCTCCCAGACAGCTGGTCGCACACTGAGCACATCGAGCCGCCATGGCCTTAGGTCGTCATCTCTTCCCAACCTCGGTTTTCAGGTTGCAGAACCTAGACCTTATCTCCAATCACTGCCCAGGGTTGAAGGTGATGCAGAAATCAGAACTCCTTCCCCATGGCAAGAAACCTTGTGGTTGGCATGTTGTCCAACGTTCAGTGTAGTTGAAACCAGTGTGGCCCATTTGGCCCCGCCCATGGTCGCGGGCCACATTGGTCACAAACACACACTGTGACGCTCAGGCTGAGCCCAGTCCTCAAGTAAGGCCACTCAGTGGCTGGATGAAGAGATAGAATATTGGGCTTGCCATGCCCCTAGACCCCAATTTTTAACCATAGTTCGGGTTGTCCCTTCAGTCTTCCCCACGGCTTGGCTTTGGAATTCCTCTTTTGGTGGGACACCTGAGGTAAAAAAACTGAAAGGAGACCTACCATCCCACAGATTGACGAAAAGAAATTGGGAATCGGGCCTAATCCTCAGAGAGGAAGATTCGTCCATGGCCCATGAGTCCACCCCGACATTCCACGGCCATCGCTGATACAAAATCCAGAGACAAAAGCCTGAGCAAGCGCCTCAGAATCGCAATTTCTTCATATCCTGAAGAGTTCTTCTCATGGTTTGTAGATCGGGCCTGCCATACCTACGTCCCCAAACCTAAGCTGAGTTTGTGTTTTCAGACTTCTGTCCTCAAAGTCTTGGGCCACACACCCTCCAGGCTGGGCCCTGGAGCCACACATTAGGACTGTGCGTACCAATCCATGGTCCAAAATCGTACAAATTAGGAGAAACCTCCAAAGTCCCCGAGGCCATCCCAATAGTGTAGGTCGCCCGGAACAAACAAGGGCTGTCTGACACCAGCTGATAATCGACCTCCACTCATACCATAGATGGATGTCCCCAGAGAAGAAGATTGAACCAGACAGGACCCTAGGCCATAATAGGATCCATTGCTTTGGGTTACAGGCATGTGTCCTCAAAAGCCTGATTCCAATACGAGCATAGGAGTTTTCCTGAGGCACCCATCAGAACTCATCTCGTCTCCACAAGGAAACCTGTGCATGGGAGCCATGTCCAAAGCTTAGGAGAGTACTTCAGGGTCTGGGTGCCACCGCCCCATTCCAAGGCCCTCATGGACACAAAAACTTATTAGGACCCATTTTCAGGAAAGTCCATTTCAACTCAGCCACCCCGGTTGCTCCCGCAGAGCCATCAGATGTAAACTGTCTTGTTGCTAGGAGACAATTGGAATGCGAGGCGGGCTTCCCAGGCATCCATCCGCGAACGGTGCTCTGGAGTCATTCCATATGGGATGTCCTGGAGCTGTCCAACAGGTCTCAATTGTGCCGCAGAAGGAATCCTTGAAGGGGGCATCCCAAAACTCCCAACGTGGGAATACCTCAATGGCCTCGAGATTCCGCTCCCTTCATGAAGCGGCCGTCATGCTCAGAAACTCCAACCTGAGCCAACGTCTGATCCTCGCCCTGACTTCAGATGCATGAGATATTGGTTCAGAACTGCAGGGGGTACCTGCCGGGCCCTCGCCCTGAAACCCAAGTCTAGCTTGTCTTCTCAGACTTCCGTCCTCACACTCCTGGCCCCGAAGCCCTCAAGTTTGGCAATTCCGGACCCACAATGCAGCACTCTGCCTGCCCTCTAGAAAAAAAATTATTGACTCATGAGCTGCCCAGGCACCTTAAATGAGGGTAAACCTACACAGCACTCGACTGTACCCTAATTATATAGTCTAACCTGGGCACTAATGCACTGTCGAACACAACCTGAGCCCGGACCTCCTGACCAACACCCAGAAAGCTGCCCGCACACTGAGCACATAAAACCCGCCATGGCCTTAGGTCATCATCTCTTCCCTACCTCAGTTTTCAGGCTTCACAACCGAGACCTTATCTCCAATCACTGCCCAGGCGTGAGTGTGATGCAGAAATCAGAACTCCTCCTTACCCATGGCAAGAACCCTTGTGGTTGGCACGTTGTCCAACGTTCGGTGTTGGAGAAACAAGCATTCACCCTGAGGCCCCGCCCATTCTTGAGTGGGACGAGGGCATACACACGCATTGTGACCCTCAGCATGAGTCCTGTCCTCTAGTAAGTCCTCTCAGTGGCTGGATCATTAGATGTCATAATGGGCTTGACATGTCCCTAGGCCCCAATTTTTAACCAGATTTCTGATTGTCCAGTCGCCCCTCGCCAGGGCTCTACTCTGGAATCCATCATTTGGTGGGACACCTGAGGTTAAAAAACAAATCAACAACAACAACAAAAAAAAAAAAACCGTACTTCTTTCAGCCCACAAAATGACCCCAAACTCTTTGGACGGGGCCAAACCACCAGAGAGTAAGACTCGTCCATTTCCCATGAAGACACCCAGAAATTCCACGACCATGAGTGACACGATATCCAGAGACAAAAACTTGAGCAGGAGCCTCACACTCGCCCTTCTTTGAAATCCCGAAGAGTTCTCCTCATGGTCTGTAGATCAGTCTTGCCATACCTACGACCCGAAACATAAGCCGAGTTTGTGTTTTCAGACAACTGTCCAAACAGCACTGGCCTACACAACCTACAGGCTCAGGCCCCTGGAGCCAAACCTGAGGACTGTACTTGCCCTCTCCAAGGGAATTGTGTGTGCCCATTCCAATGGCCACAACCCTTCTAATAGGATAAACCTCCAAAGTCCCTGATCCATCACAATAGTGGTGGCTTCCCAGGTAAAACAGGGGCAATCTGAGCCCAACTGAGCACCTACCTGCACTCAGACCCATAGACAGATGTCCCCAGAGGTAAAAAGGAAAGAACAGGCCCCTAGGCACTCATCAGATCCATTGCTTTGGTTTCCAGGCATCTCTCCTCAGAGGCCTGGATTTCAAAAGCAGCATATAGCTGTTTCTTGACTCACCCATCAGAAAACATCTCATCTACACATGGGAAACTTGCACGTTGGAGCTGTGTCAAAGCCTCTGTTTAGGAGAACCCTTTAGGGCCCCAGTGCCACCGCTTCATTCCAAGGTCTCCATAGACACAAAAGCACGTTAGGACCCATCCCCAGGGGTGTCCATTTCAACTCAGCGTCCTCGGTTGCTCCCCACAGATCCAGGAGATCTAACCTGTCTTGTTGCTAGGAGAAAATTGGAATGCGAGGTGGGCTACCCAGCCATCCATCCTTAGAACCCTGCTCAGAATCATTGGTCTGGAGCCAAACAACAGGTCTCAATTGTCCTGCAGAAGACTCTCTGCAGTTTTGAGCTTCTCACAACTCCCATCGTGGGAAAACACCCATGGCCTCGTGATGCCCTGCCCATTCATGAAGGGGCCATCAGGGACAGAAACTCCAACCTGAGCGATCGTCTGATCCTCGCCCTGACTTCAGATGCACCAGATCTCGATTCAGGTCTGTAGATTGTGCCTGCCATGGCCTCACCCAGAAACCTAAGCCTAGCTTGTGTTCTCATACTTTTGTCGTCAGACTACTGGCCCACAAGCCCTCCAGTTTGGCAATCCAAAACTACAATGCAGCACTCTACCGGCTCTGTAGAGGAAAAACATTGTCCTCTGGGGCTACCCAGTAACCCCAAATGAGGATCAACCTGCACCGACCTTGGCTGTACCCCAAATATATAGGCTGACCAGGGCACTAATGCCCTTTCTGACACAGCCTGAGCCTGGACCCCCTGGACCCTCCCAGACAGCTGGCCGCACACTGAGCACATCGAGCCGCCATTGCCTTAGGTCGTCATCTCTTCCCAACCTCGGTTTTCAGGTTTCAGAACCTAGACCTTATCTCCAATCACTGCCCAGGGTTGAAGGTGATGCAGAAATCAGAACTCCTTCCCCATGGCAAGAAATCTTGTGGTTGGCATGTTGTCCAACGTTCAGTGTAGTTGAAACCAGTGTGGCCCATGCGGCCCCGCCCATGCTCGCGGGCCACATTGGTCACAAACACACATTGTGACGCTCAGGCTGAGCCCAGTCCTCAAGTAAGGCCACTCAGTGGCCTGATGAAGAGATAGAATATTGGGCTTGCCATGCCTCTAGGCCCCAATTTTTAACGATAGTTCGGGTTGTCCCTTCAGTCTTCCCCACGGCTTGGCTTTGGAATTCCTCATTTGGTGGGACACCTGAGGTAAAAAAACTGAAAGGAGACCTACCATCCCACAGATTGACGAAAAGCAATTGGGAATCGGGCCAAATCCTCAGAGAGGAAGATTCGTCCATGGCCCATGAGGCCTCCCCGACATTCCACGGCCATCGCTGATACAAAATCCAGAGACAAAAGCCTGAGCAAGCGCCTCAGACTCGCACTTTCTTCATATCCTGAAGAGTTCTTCTCATGGTTTGTAGATCGGGCCTGCCATACCTACGTCCCCAAACCTAAGCTGAGTTTGTGTTTTCAGACTTCTGTCCTCAAAGTCTTGGGCCACACACCCTCCAGGCTGGGCCCTGGAGCCACACATTAGGACTGTGCCTACCAATCCATGGTCCAAAATCGTACAAATTAGGAGAAACCTCCAAAGTCCCCGAGGCCATCCCAATAGTGTAGGTCACCCGGAACAAACAAGGGCTGTCTGACACCAGCTGATAATCGACCTCCACTCATACCATAGATGGATGTCCCCAGAGAAGAAGATTGAACCAGACAGGACCCTAGGCCATAATAGGATCCATTGCTTTGGGTTACAGGCATGTGTCCTCAAAAGCCTGATTCCAATACGAGCATAGGAGTTTTCCTGAGGCACCCATCAGAACTCATCTCGTCTCCACAAGGAAACCTGTGCATGGGAGCCATGTCCAAAGCTTAGGAGAGTACTTCAGGTTCCGGGTGCCACCGCCCCATTCCAAGGCCCTCATGGACACAAAAACTTATTAGGACCCATTTTCAGGAAAGTCCATTTCAACTCAGCCACCCCGGTTGCTCCCGCAGAGCCATCAGATGTAAACTGTCTTGTTGCTAGGAGACAATTGGAATGCGAGGCGGGCTTCCCAGGCATCCATCCGTGAACGGTGCTCTGGAGTCATTCCATATGGGATGTCCTGGAGCTGTCCAACAGGTCTCAATTGTGCCGCAGAAGGAATCCTTGAAGGGGGCATCCCAAAACTCCCAACGTGGGAATACCTCAATGGCCTCGAGATTCCGCTCCCTTCATGAAGCGGCCGTCATGCTCAGAAACTCCAACCTGAGCCAACGTCTGATTCTCGCCCTGACTTCAGATGCATGAGATATTGGTTCAGAACTGCAGGGGGTACCTGCCGGGCCCTCGCCCTGAAACCCAAGTCTAGCTTGTCTTCTCAGACTTCCGTCCTCACACTCCTGGCCCCGAAGCCCTCAAGTTTGGCAATTCCGGACCCACAATGCAGCACTCTGCCTGCCCTCTAGAAAAAAAATTATTGACTCATGAGCTGCCCAGGCACCTTAAATGAGGGTAAACCTACACAGCACTCGACTGTACCCTAATTATATAGTCTAACCTGGGCACTAATGCACTGTCGAACACAACCTGAGCCCGGACCTCCTGACCAACACCCAGAAAGCTGCCCGCACACTGAGCACATAAAACCCGCCATGGCCTTAGGTCATCATCTCTTCCCTACCTCAGTTTTCAGGCTTCACAACCGAGACCTTATCTCCAATCACTGCCCAGGGGTGAGTTTGATGCAGAAATCAGAACTCCTGCTTACACATGGAAAGAACCCTTGTGGTTGGCACGTTGTCCAACGTTCGGTGTTGGAGAAACAAGCATTCACCCTGAGGCCCCGCCCATTCTTGAGTGGGACGAGGGCATACACACGCATTGTGACCCTCAGCATGAGTCCTGTCCTCTAGTAAGTCCTCTCAGTGGCTGGATCATTAGATGTCATAATGGGCTTGACATGTCCCTAGGCCCCAATTTTTAAGCAGATTTCTGATTGTCCAGTCGCCCCTCGCCAGGGCTCTACTCTGGAATCCATCATTTGGTGGGACACCTGAGGTTAAAAAACAAATCAACAACAACAACAACAACAACAACAAAAAAAAACGTACTTCTTTCAGCCCACAAAATGACCCCAAACTCTTTGGACGGGGCCAAACCACCAGAGAGTAAGACTCGTCCATTTCCCATGAAGACACCCAGAAATTCCACGACCATGAGTGACACGATATCCAGAGACAAAAACTTGAGCAGGAGCCTCACACTCGCCCTTCTTTGAAATCCCGAAGAGTTCTCCTCATGGTCTGTAGATCAGTCCTGCCATACCTATGACCCTAAACATAAGCCGAGTTTGTGTTTTCAGACAACTGTCCAAACAGCACTGGCCTACACAACCTACAGGCTCAGGCCCCTGGAGCCAAACCTGAGGACTGTACTTGCCCTCTCCAAGGGAATTGTGTGTGCCCATTCCAATGGCCACAACCCTTCTAATAGGATAAACCTCCAAAGTCCCTGATCCATCACAATAGTGGTGGCTTCCCAGGTAAAACAGGGGCAATCTGAGCCCAACTGAGCACCTACCTGCACTCAGACCCATAGACAGATGTCCCCAGAGGTAAAAAGGAAAGAACAGGCCCCTAGGCACTCATCAGATCCATTGCTTTGGTTTCCAGGCATCTCTCCTCAGAGGCCTGGATTTCAAAAGCAGCATATAGCTGTTTCTTGACTCACCCATCAGAAAACATCTCATCTACACATGGGAAACTTGCACGTTGGAGCTGTGTCAAAGCCTCTGTTTAGGAGAACCCTTTAGGGCCCCAGTGCCACCGCTTCATTCCAAGGTCTCTATAGACACAAAAGCACGTTAGGACCCATCCCCAGGGGTGTCCATTTCAACTCAGGGTCCTCGGTTGCTCCCCACAGATCCAGGAGATCTAACCTGTCTTGTTGCTAGGAGAAAATTGGAATGCGAGGTGGGCTACCCAGCCATCCATCCTTAGAACCCTGCTCAGAATCATTGGCCTGGAGCCAAACAACAGGTCTCAATTGTCCTGCAGAATACTCTCTGCAGTTTGGAGCTTCTCACAACTCCCATCGTGGGAAAACTCCCATGGCCTCGTGATGCCCTGCCCATTCATGAAGGGGCCATCAGGGACAGAAACTCCAACCAGAGCGATCGTCTGATCCTCGCCCTGACTTCAGATGCACCAGATCTCGATTCAGGTCTGTAGATTGTGCCTGCCATGGCCTCACCCAGAAACCTAAGCCTAGCTTGTGTTCTCATACTTTTGTCGTCAGACTACTGGCCCACAAGCCCTCCAGTTTGGCAATCCAGAACTACAATGCAGCACTCTACCGGCTCTGCAGAGGAAAAACATTGTCCTCTGGTGCTACCCAGTAACCCCAAATGAGGATCAACCTGCACCGACCTTGGCTGTACCCCAAATATATAGGCTGACCAGGGCACTAATGCCCTTTCTGACACAGCCTGAGCCTGGACCCCCTGGACCCTCCCAGACAGCTGGCCGCACACTGAGCACATCGAGCCGCCATGGCCTTAGGTCGTCATCTCTTCCCAACCTCGGTTTTCAGGTTTCAGAACCTAGACCTTATCTCCAATCACTGCCCAGGGTTGAAGGTGATGCAGAAATCAGAACTCCTTCCCCATGGCAAGAAATCTTGTGGTTGGCATGTTGTCCAACGTTCAGTGTAGTTGAAACCAGTGTGGCCCATGCGGCCCCGCCCATGCTCGCGGGCCACATTGGTCACAAACACACATTGTGAAGCTCAGGCTGAGCCCAGTCCTCAAGTAAGGCCACTCAGTGGCTGGATGAAGAGATAGAATATTGGGCTTGCCATGCCTCTAGGCCCCAATTTTTAACGATAGTTCGGGTTGTCCCGTCAGTCTTCCCCACGGCTTGGCTTTGGAATTCCTCTTTTGGTGGGACACCTGAGGTAAAAAAACTGAAAGGAGACCTCCCATCCCACAGATTGACGAAAAGCAATTGGGAATCGGGCCAAATCCTCAGAGAGGAAGATTCGTCCATGGCCCATGAGGCCTCCCCGACATTCCACGGCCATCACTGATACAAAATCCAGAGACAAAAGCCTGAGTAAGCGCCTCAGACTCGCAATTTCTTCATATCCTGAAGAGTTCTTCTCATGGTTTGTAGATCGGGCCTGCCATACTTACGTCCCCAAACCTAAGCTGAGTTTGTGTTTTCAGACTTCTGTCCTCAAAGTCTTGGGCCACACACCCTCCAGGCTGGGCCCTGGAGCCACACATTAGGACTGTGCCTACCAATCCATGGTCCAAAATCGTACAAATTAGGAGAAACCTCCAAAGTCCCCGAGGCCATCCCAATAGTGTAGGTCGCCCGGAACAAACAAGGGCTGCCTGACACCAGCTGATAATCGACCTCCACTCATACCATAGATGGATGTCCCCAGAGAAGAAGATTGAACCAGACAGGACCCTAGGCCATAATAGGATCCATTGCTTTGGGTTACAGGCATGTGTCCTCAAAAGCCTGATTCCAATACGAGAATAGGAGTTTTCCTGAGGCACCCATCAGAACTCATCTCGTCTCCACAAGGAAACCTGTGCATGGGAGCCATGTCCAAAGCTTAGGAGAGTACTTCAGGGTCCGGGTGCCACCGCCCCATTCCAAGGCCCTCATGGACACAAAAACTTATTAGGACCCATTTTCAGGAAAGTCCATTTCAACTCAGCCACCCCGGTTGCTCCCGCAGAGCCATCAGATGTAAACTGTCTTGTTGCTAGGAGACAATTGGAATGCGAGGCGGGCTTCCCAGGCATCCATCCGCGAACGGTGCTCTGGAGTCATTCCATATGGGATGTCCTGGAGCTGTCCAACAGGTCTCAATTGTGCCGCAGAAGGAATCCTTGAAGGGGGCATCCCAAAACTCCCAACGTGGGAATACCTCAATGGCCTCGAGATTCCGCTCCCTTCATGAAGCGGCCGTCATGCTCAGAAACTCCAACCTGAGCCAACGTCTGATCCTCGCCCTGACTTCAGATGCATGAGATATAGGTTCAGAACTGCAGGGGGTACCTGCCGGGCCCTCGCCCTGAAACCCAAGTCTAGCTTGTCTTCTCAGACTTCCGTCCTCACACTCCTGGCCCCGAAGCCCTCAAGTTTGGCAATTCCGGACCCACAATGCAGCACTCTGCCTGCCCTCTAGAAAAAAAATTATTGCCTCATGAGCTGCCCATGCACCTTAAATGAGGGTAAACCTACACAGCACTCGACTTTACCCAAATTATATAGTCAAACCTGGGCACTAATGCACTGTCGAACACAACCTGAGCCCGGACCTCCTGACCAACACCCAGAAAGCTGCCCGCACACTGAGCACATAAAACCCGCCATGGCCTTAGGTCATCATCTCTTCCCTACCTCAGTTTTCAGGCTTCACAGCCGAGACCTTATCTCCAATTACTGCCCAGGGGTGAGTGTGATGCAGAAATTAGAACTCCTGCTTACACATGGAAAGAACCCTTGTGGTTGGCACGTTGTCCAACGTTCGGTGTTGGAGAAACAAGCATTCACCCTGAGGCCCCGCCCATTCTTGAGTGGGACGAGGGCATACACACGCATTGTGACCCTCAGCATGAGTCCAGTCCTCTAGTAAGTCCTCTCAGTGGCTGGATCATTAGATGTCATAATGGGCTTGACATGTCCCTAGGCCCCAATTTTTAAGCAGATTTCTGATTGTCCAGTCGCCCCTCGCCAGGGCTCTACTCTGGAATCCATCATTTGGTGGGACACCTGAGGTTAAAAAACAAATCAACAACAACAACAACAAAAAAAAAAAACGTACTTCTTTCAGCCCACAAAATGACCCCAAACTCTTTGGACGGGGCCAAACCACCAGAGAGTAAGACTCGTCCATTTCCCATAAGGTCATCCAGAAATTGCACGACCATGAGTGACACGATATCCAGAGACAAAAACTTGAGCAGGAGCCTCACACTCGCCCTTCTTTGAAATCCCGAAGAGTTCTCCTCATGGTCTGTAGATCAGTCCTGCCATACCTATGTCCCGAAACATAAGCCGAGTTTGTGTTTTCAGACAACTGTCCAAACAGCACTGGCCTACACAACCTACAGGCTCAGGCCCCTGGAGCCAAACCTGAGGACTGTACTTGCCCTCTCCAAGGGAATTGTGTGTGCCCATTCCAATAGCCACAACCCTTCTAATAGGATAAACCTCCAAAGTCCCTGATCCATCACAATAGTGGTGGCTTCCCAGGTAAACCAGGGGCAATCTGAGCCCAACTGAGCACCTACCTGCACTCAGACCCATAGACAGATGTCCCCAGAGGTAAAAAGGAAAGAACAGGCCCCTAGGCACTAATCAGATCCATTGCTTTGGTTTCCAGGCATCTCTCCTCAGAGGCCTGGATTTCAAAAGCAGCATATAGCTGTTTCTTGACTCACCCATCAGAAAACATCTCATCTACACATGGGAAACTTGCACATTGGAGCTTGTCAAAGCCTCTGTTTAGGAGAACCCTTTAGGGCCCCAGTGCCACCGCTTCATTCCAAGGTCTCCATAGACACAAAAGCACGTTAGGACCCATCCCCAGGGGTGTCCATTTCAACTCAGCGTCCTCGGTTGCTCCCCACAGATCCAGGAGATCTAACCTGTCTTGTTGCTAGGAGACAATTGGAATGCGAGGTGGGCTACCTAGCCATCCATCCTTAGAACCCTGCTCAGAATCATTGGCCTGGAGCCAAACAACAGGTCTCAATTGTCCTGCAGAAGACTCTCTGCAGTTTGGAGCTTCTCACAACTCCCATCGTGAGAAAACACACATGGCCTCGTGATGCCCCCGCCCATTCATGAAGGGGCCATCAGGGACAGAAACTCCAACCTGAGCGATCGTCTGATCCTCGCCCTGACTTCAGATGCACGAGATCTCGATTCAGGTCTGTAGATTGTGCCTGCCATGGCCTCACCCAGAAACCTAAGCCTAGCTTGTGTTCTCAGACTTTTGTCGTCAGACTACTGGCCCACAAGCCCTCCAGTTTGGCAATCCAGAACTACAATGCAGCACTCTGCCGGCTCTGCAGAAGAAAAACATAGTCCTATGGGGCTACCAGGTAACACCAAATGAGGATCAACCTGCACCGACCTTGGCTGTACCCCAAATACATAGGCTGACCAGGGCACTAATGCCCTTTCTGACACAGCCTGAGCCTGGATCCCCTGGACCCTCCCAGACATCCGGTCGCACACTGAGCACATTGAGCCGCCATGGCCTTAGGTCGTCATCTCTTCCCAACCTCGGTTGTCAGGTTTCAGAACGTAGACCTTTTCTACAATCACTGCCCAGGATTGAAGGTGATGCAGAAATCAGAACTTTTTCCCCATGGCAAGAACCTTGTGGTTGGCATGTTGTCCAACGTTCAGTGTAGTTGAAACCAGTGTGGCCCATGAGGCCCCGCCCATGCTCACGGGTCACATTGGACACAAACACACATTATGAAGCTCAGGCTGAGCCCAGTCCTCAAGTAAGGCCACTCAGGGGCTGGATGAAGAGATAGCATATTGGGCTTGCCATGCCCCTAGGCCCCAATTTTAAACCATAGTTCGGGTTGTCCCTTCAGTCTTCCCCACGGCTTGGCTTTGGAATTCCTCTTTTGGTGGGACACCTGAGGTAACAAAACTGAAATGAGTCCTCCCATCCCACAGATTGACGAAAAGCAATTGGGAATCGGGCCAAATCCTTGGAGAGGAAGATTCGTCCATGGCCCATGAGGCCTCCCCGACATTCCACGGCCATCACTGATACAAAATCCAGAGACAAAAGCCTGAGCAAGCGCCTCAGACTCGCACTTTCTTCATATCCTGAAGAGTTCTTCTCATGGTTTGTAGATCGGGCCTGCCATACCTACGTCCCCAAACCTAAGCTGAGTTTGTGTTTTCAGACTTCTGTCCTCAAAGTCTTGGGCCACACACCCTCCAGGCTGGCTCCCTGGAGCCACACATTAGGACTGTGCCGCCCAATCCATGGGAATTCTGACCATTCCATGGTCCAAAATCGTACAAATTAGGAGAAACCTCCAAAGTCCCTGAGGCCATCCCAATAGTGTAGGTCACCCGGAACAAACAAGGGCTGTCTGACACCAGCTGATAATCGACCTCCACTCATACCATAGATGGATGTCCCCAGAGAAGAAGATTGAACCAGACAGGACCCTAGGCCATAATAGGATCCATTGCTTGGGTTACAGGCATGTGTCCTCAAAAGCCTGATTCCAATACGAGCATAGGGGGTTTCCTGAGGCACCCATCAGAACTCATCTCGTCTCCACAAGGAAACCTGTGCATGGGAGCCATGTCCAAAGCTTAGGAGAGTACTTCAGGGTCCCGGTGCCACCGCCCCATTCCAAGGCCCTCATGGACACAAAAACACATTAGGACCCATCCTCAGGAAAGTCCATTTCAACTCAGCCACCCCGGTTGCTCCCGCAGAGCCATCAGATGTAAACTGTCTTGTTGCTAGGAGACAATTGGAATGCGAGGCGGGATTCCCAGGCATCCATCCGCTAACGGTGCTCTGGAGTCATTCCATATGGGATGTCCTGGAGCTGTCCAACAGGTCTCAATTGTGCCGCAGAAGGAATCATTGAAGGGGGCATCCCACAACTCCCAACGTGGGAATACCTCAATGGCCTCGAGATTCCGCTCCCTTCATGAAGCGGCCGTCATGCTCAGAAACTCCAACCTGAGCCAACGTCTGATCCTCGCCCTGACTTCAGATGCATGAGATATAGGTTCAGATCTGCAGGGGGTCCCTGCCGTGCCCTCGCCCTGAAACCCAAGTCTAGCTTGTCTTCTCAGACTTCCGTCCTCACACTCCTGGCCCCGAAGCCCTCAAGTTTGGCAATTCCGGACCCACAATGCAGCACTCTGCCTGCCCTCTAGAAAAAAAATTATTGCCTCATGAGCTGCCCATGCACCTTAAATGAGGGTAAACCTACACAGCACTCGACTTTACCCAAATTATATAGTCAAACCTGGGCACTAATGCACTGTCGAACACAACCTGAGCCCGGACCTCCTGACCAACACCCAGAAAGCTGACCGCACACTGAGCACATAAAACCCGCCATGGCCTTAGGTCATCATCTCTTCCCTACCTCAGTTTTCAGGCTTCAGAACCGAGACCTTATCTCCAATCACTGCCCAGGCGTGAGTGTGATGCAAAGTCAGAACTCCTTTTTACCCATGGCAAGAACCCTTGTGGTTGGCACGTTGTCCAACGTTCAGTGTAGGAGAAACGAGCATTCACCCTGAGGCGCGGCCAATCTTGAGTGCGACGAGGGCATACACACGCATTGTGACCCTCAGCATGAGTTCTGTCCTCTAGTAAGTCCTCTCAGTGGCTGGACCATTAGATGTCATAATGGGCTTGACATGTCCTTAGGCCCCAATTTTTAACCAGATTTCTGATTGTCCAGTCGCCCCTCCCCAGGGCTCTACTCTGGAATCCATCATTTGGTGGGACACCTGAGGTTAAAAAAGAAAACAACAACAACAACAACAACAACAAAAAAACGAACTTCTTCCAGCCCACAGAATGACCCCAAACTCTTTGGACGGGGCCAAACAACCAGAGAGTAAGACTCGTCCATTTCCCATGAAGTCACCCAGAAATTCCACGACCATGAGTGACACGATATCCAGAGACAAAAACTTGAGCAGGAACCTCACACTCGCCCTTCTTTCAAATCCCGAAGAGTTCTCCTCATGGTCTGTAGATCAGTCCTGCCATACCTATGACCCGAAATATAAGCTGAGTTTGTGTTTTCAGACAACTGTCCAAACAGCCCTGGCCTACACAACGTACAGGCTCAGGCCCCTGGAGCCGAACCTCAGGACTGTACTTGCCCTCTCCAAGGGAATTGTGTGTGCCCATTCCAATGGCCACAACCCTTCTAATAGGATAAACCTCCAAAATCCCTGATCCATCTCAATAGTGGTGGCTTCCCAGGTAAAACAGGGGCAATCTGAGCCCAACTGAGCACCTACCTGCACTCAGACCCATAGACAGATGTCCCCAGAGGTAAAAAGGAAAGAAAAGGCCCCTAGGCACTAATCAGATCCATTGCTTTGGTTTCCAGGCATCTCTCCTCAGAGGCCTGGATTTCAAAAGCAGCATATAGCTGTTTCTTGACTCACCCATCAGAAAACATCTCATCTACACATGGGAAACTTGCACGTTGGAGCTGTGTCAAAGCCTCTGTTTAGGAGAACCCTTTAGGGCCCCAGTGCCACCGCTTCATTCCAAGGTCTCCATAGACTCAAAAGCACATTAGGACCCATCCCCAGGGGTGTCCATTTCAACACAGCGTCCTCGGTTGCTCCCCACAGATCCAGGAGATCTAACCTGTCTTGTTGCTAGGAGACAATTGGAATGCGAGGTGGGCTACCCAGCCATCCATCCTTAGAACCCTGCTCAGAATCATTGGCCTGGAGCCAAACAACAGGTCTCAATTGTCCTGCAGAAGACTCTCTGCATTTTGGAGCTTCTCACAACTCCCATCGTGGGAAAACACCCATGGCCTCGTGATGCCCTGCCCATTCATGAAGGGGCCATCAGGGACAGAAACTCCAACCAGAGCGATCGTCTGATCCTCGCCCTGACTTCAGATGCACCAGATCTCGATTCAGGTCTGTAGATTGTGCCTGCCATGGCCTCACCCAGAAACCTAAGCCTAGCTTGTGTTCTCAGACTTTTGTCGTCAGACTACTGGCCCACAAGCCCTCCAGTTTGGCATCAAGAACTACAATGCAGCACTCTGCCGGGTCTGCAGAAGAAAACATTGTCCTCTGGGGCTACCCAGTAACCCCAAATGAGGATCAACCTGCACCGACCTTGGCTGTACCCCAAATACATAGGCTGACCAGGGCACTAATGCCCTTTCTGACACAGCCTGAGCCTGGACCCCGTGGACCCTCCCAGACAGCTGGCCGCACACTGAGCACATCCAGCCGCCATGGCCTTAGGTTGTCATCTCTTCCCAACCTCGGTTTTCAGGTTTCAGAACCTAGACCTTAACTCCAATCATTGCCCAGGGTTGAAGGTGATGCAGAAATCAGAACTACTTCCCCATGGCAAGAAACCTTGTGGTTGGCATGTTGTCCAACGTTCAGTGTAGTTGAAACCAGTGTGGCCCATGAGGCCCCGCCCATTAACGCTGGCCACATTGGTCACAAACACACATTGTGACGCTCAGGCTGAGCCCAGTCCTCAAGTAAGGCCGCTCAGTGGCTGGATGAAGAGATAGCATATTGGGCTTGCCATGCCCCTAGGCCCCAATTTTTAACCATAGTTCGGGTTGTCCCTTCAGTCTTCCCCACGGCTTGGCTTTGGAATTCCTCTTTTGGTGGGACACCTGAGGTAACAAAACTGAAATGAGTTCTCCCATCCCACAGATTGACGAAAAGCAATTGGGAATCAGGCCAAATCCTCAGAGAGGAAGATTCGTCCATGGCCCATGAGGCCTCCCCGACATTCCACGGCCATCGCTGATACAAAATCCAGAGACAAAAGCCTGAGCAAGCGCCTCAGACTCGCACTTTCTTCATATCCTGAAGAGTTCTTCTCATGGTTTGTAGATCGGGCCTGCCATACCTACGTCCCCAAACCTAAGCTGAGTTTGTGTTTTCAGACTTCTGTCCTCAAAGTCTTGGGCCACACACCCTCCAGGCTGGCTCCCTGGAGCCACACATTAGGACTGTGCCGCCCAATCCATGGGAATTCTGACCATTCCATGGTCCAAAATCGTACAAATTAGGAGAAACCTCCAAGTCCCTGAGGCCATCCCAATAGTGTAGGTCACCCGGAACAAACAAGGGCTGTCTGACACCAGCTGATAATCGACCTCCACTCATACCATAGATGGATGTCCCCAGAGAAGAAGATTGAACCAGACAGGACCCTAGGCCATAATAGGATCCATTGCTTGGGTTACAGGCATGTGTCCTCAAAAGCCTGATTCCAATACGAGCATAGGGGGTTTCCTGAGGCACCCATCAGAACTCATCTCGTCTCCACAAGGAAACCTGTGCATGGGAGCCATGTCCAAAGCTTAGGAGAGTACTTCAGGGTCCCGGTGCCACCGCCCCATTCCAAGGCCCTCATGGACACAAAAACACATTAGGACCCATCCTCAGGAAAGTCCATTTCAACTCAGCCACCCCGGTTGCTCCCGCAGAGCCATCAGATGTAAACTGTCTTGTTGCTAGGAGACAATTGGAATGCGAGGCGGGCTTCCCAGGCATCCATCCGCGAACGGTGCTCTGGAGTCATTCCATATGGGATGTCCTGGAGCTGTCCAACAGGTCTCAATTGTGCCGCAGAAGGAATCCTTGAAGGGGGCATCCCACAACTCCCATCGTGGGAATACCTCAATGGCCTCGAGATTCCGCTCCCTTCATGAAGCGGCCGTCATGCTCAGAAACTCCAACCTGAGCCAACGTCTGATCCTCGCCCTGACTTCAGATGCATGAGATATAGGTTCAGATCTGCAGGGGGTACCTGCCGTGCCCTCGCCCTGAAACCCAAGTCTAGCTTGTCTTCTCAGACTTCCGTCCTCACACTCCTGGCCCCGAAGCCCTCAAGTTTGGCAATTCCGGACCCATAATGCAGCACTCTGCCTGCCCTCTAGAAAAAAAATTATTGCCTCATGAGCTGCCCATGCACCTTAAATGAGGGTAAACCTACACAGCACTCGACTTTACCCAAATTATATAGTCAAACCTGGGCACTAATGCACTGTCGAACACAACCTGAGCCCGGACCTCCTGACCAACACCCAGAAAGCTGACCGCACACTGAGCACATAAAACCCGCCATGGCCTTAGGTCATCATCTCTTCCCTACCTCAGTTTTCAGGCTTCAGAACCGAGACCTATCTCCAATCACTGCCCAGGCGTGAGTGTGATGCAAAGTCAGAACTCCTTTTTACCCATGTCAAGAACCCTTGTGGTTGGCACGTTGTCCAACGTTCAGTGTAGGAGAAACGAGCATTCACCCTTAGGCGCGGCCAATCTTGAGTGCGACGAGGGCATACACACGCATTGTGACCCTCAGCATGAGTTCTGTCCTCTAGTAAGTCCTCTCAGTGGCTGGACCATTAGATGTCATAATGGGCTTGACATGTCCTTAGGCCCCAATTTTTAACCAGATTTCTGATTGTCCAGTCGCCCCTCCCCAGGGCTCTACTCTGGAATCCATCATTTGGTGGGACACCTGAGGTTAAAAAACAAATCAACAACAACAACAACAACAACAAAAAAACGAACTTCTTCCAGCCCACAGAATGACCCCAAACTCTTTGGACGGGGCCAAACAACCAGAGAGTAAGACTCGTCCATTTCCCATGAAGACACCCAGAAATTCCACGACCATGAGTGACACGATATCCAGAGACAAAAACTTGAGCAGGAACCTCACACTCGCCCTTCTTTCAAATCCCGAAGAGTTCTCCTCATGGTCTGTAGATCAGTCCTGCCATACCTATGACCCGAAATATAAGCTGAGTTTGTGTTTTCAGACAACTGTCCAAACAGCCCTGGCCTACACAACGTACAGGCTCAGGCCCCTGGAGCCGAACCTCAGGACTGTACTTGCCCTCTCCAAGGGAATTGTGTGTGCCCATTCCAATGGCCACAACCCTTCTAATAGGATAAACCTCCAAAATCCCTGATCCATCTCAATAGTGGTGGCTTCCCAGGTAAAAC
Source organism: Mustela nivalis (assembly GCF_964662115.1). NCBI lineage: Eukaryota > Metazoa > Chordata > Mammalia > Carnivora > Mustelidae > Mustela > Mustela nivalis. The sequence continues at coordinate 465,719 of NW_028136290.1, forward strand.
AGGGGCAATCTGAGCCCAACTGAGCACCTACCTGCACTCAGACCCATAGACAGATGTCCCCAGAGGTAAAAAGGAAAGAAAAGGCCCCTAGGCACTAATCAGATCCATTGCTTTGGTTTCCAGGCATCTCTCCTCAGAGGCCTGGATTTCAAAAGCAGCATATAGCTGTTTCTTGACTCACCCATCAGAAAACATCTCATCTACACATGGGAAACTTGCACGTTGGAGCTGTGTCAAAGCCTCTGTTTAGGAGAACCCTTTAGGGCCCCAGTGCCACCGCTTCATTCCAAGGTCTCCATAGACTCAAAAGCACATTAGGACCCATCCCCAGGGGTGTCCATTTCAACTCAGCGTCCTCGGTTGCTCCCCACAGATCCAGGAGATCTAACCTGTCTTGTTGCTAGGAGACAATTGGAATGCGAGGTGGGCTACCCAGCCATCCATCCTTAGAACCCTGCTCAGAATCATTGGCCTGGAGCCAAACAACAGGTCTCAATTGTCCTGCAGAAGACTCTCTGCATTTTGGAGCTTCTCACAACTCCCATCGTGGGAAAACATCCATGGCCTCGTGATGCCCTGCCCATTCATGAAGGGGCCATCAGGGACAGAAATTCCAACCTGAGCGATCGTCTGATCCTCGCCCTGACTTCAGATGCACCAGATTTCGATTCAGGTCTGTAGATTGTGCCTGCCATGGCCTCACCCAGAAACCTAAGCCTAGCTTGTGTTCTCAGACTTTTGTCGTCAGACTACTGGCCCACAAGCCCTCCAGTTTGGCAATCCAGAACTACAATGCAGCACTCAGCCGGCTCTGCAGAAGAAAAACATTGTCCTCTGGGGCTACCCAGTAACCCCAAATGAGGATCAACCTGCACCGACCTTGGCTGTACCCCAAATACATTGGCTGATCAGGGCACTAATGCCCTTTCTGACACAGCCTAGCCTGGACCCCCTGGACCCTCCCAGACAGCTGGCCAAACCCTGAGCACATCGAGCCGCCATGGCCTTAGGTTGTCATCTCTTCCCAACCTCGGTTTTCAGGTTTCAGAACCTAGACCTTAACTCCAATCACTGCCAAGGGTTGAAGGTGATGCAGAAATCAGAACTCCTTCCCCATGGCAAGAAACCTTGTGGTTGGCATGTTGTCCAACGTTCAGTGTAGTTGAAACCAGTGTGGCCCATGAGGCCCCGCCCATTCTCGCTGGCCACATTGGTCACAAACACACATTGTGACGCTCAGGCTGAGCCCAGTCCTCAAGTAAGGCCGCTCAGTGGCTGGATGAAGAGATAGCATATTGGGCTTGCCATGCCCCTAGGCCCCAATTTTTAACCATAGTTCGGGTTGTCCCTTCAGTCTTCCCCACGGCTTGGCTTTGGAATTCCTCTTTTGGTGGGACACCTGAGGTAACAAAACTGAAATGAGTTCTCCCATCCCACAGATTGACGAAAAGCAATTGGGAATCAGGCCAAATCCTCAGAGAGGAAGATTCGTCCATGGCCCATGAGGCCTCCCCGACATTCCACGGCCATCGCTGATACAAAATCCAGAGACAAAAGCCTGAGCAAGCGCCTCAGACTCGCACTTTCTTCATATCCTGAAGAGTTCTTCTCATGGTTTGTAGATCGGGCCTGCCATACCTACGTCCCCAAACCTAAGCTGAGTTTGTGTTTTCAGACTTCTGTCCTCAAAGTCTTGGGCCACACACCCTCCAGGCTGGGCCCCTGGAGCCACACATTAGGACTGTGCCTACCAATCCATGGGAATTCTGACCATTCCATGGTCCAAAATCGTACAAATTAGGAGAAACCTTCAAAGTCCCTGAGGCCATCCCAATAGTGTAGGTCGCCCGGAACAAACAAGGGCTGTCTGACACCAGCTGATAATCGACCTCCACTCATACCATAGATGGATGTCCCCAGAGAAGAAGATTGAACCAGACAGGACCCTAGGCCTCCATTGCTTTGGGTTACAGGCATGTGTCCTCAAAAGCCTGATTCCAATACGAGCATAGGGGGTTTCCTGAGGCACCCATCAGAACTCATTTCGTCTCCACAAGGAAACCTGTGCATGGGAGCCATGTCCAAAGCTTAGGAGAGTACTTCAGGGTCCCGGTGCCACCGCCCCATTCCAAGGCCCTCATGGACACAAAAAAACATTAGGACCCATCCTCAGGAAAGTCCATTTCAACTCAGCCACCCCGGTTGCTCCCGCAGAGCCATCAGACGTAAACTGTCTTGTTGCTAGGAGACAATTGGAATGCGAGGCGGGCTTCCCAGGCATCCATCCGCGAACGGTGCTCTGGAGTCATTCCATATGGGATGTCCTGGAGCTGTCCAACAGGTCTCAATTGTGCCGCAGAAGGAATCCTTGAAGGGGGCATCCCACAACTCCCAACGTGGGAATACCTCAATGGCCTCGAGATTCCGCTCCCTTCATGAAGCGGCCGTCATGCTCAGAAACTCCAACCTGAGCCAACGTCTGATCCTCGCCCTGACTTCAGATGCATGAGATATAGGTTCAGATCTGCAGGGGGTTCCTGCCTTGCCCTCGCCCTGAAACCCAAGTCTAGCTTGTCTTCTCAGACTTCCGTCCTCACACTCCTGGCCCCGAAGCCCTCAAGTTTGGCAATTCCGGACCCACAATGCAGCACTCTGCCTGCCCTCTAGAAAAAAAATTATTGCCTCATGAGCTGCCCATGCACCTTAAATGAGGGTAAACCTACACAGCACTCGACTTTACCCAAATTATATAGTCAAACCTGGGCACTAATGCACTGTCGAACACAACCTGAGCCCGGACCTCCTGACCAACACCCAGAAAGCTGACCGCACACTGAGCACATAAAACCCGCCATGGCCTTAGGTCATCATCTCTTCCCTACCTCAGTTTTCAGGCTTCAGAACCGAGACCTTATCTCCAATCACTGCCCAGGGGTGAGTGTGATGCAGAAATCAGAACTCCTCCTTACCCATGGCAAGAACCCTTGTAGTTGGCACGTTGTCCAACGTTCAGTGTAGGAGAAACCAGCATTCACCCTGAGGCCCCGCCCATTCTTGAGTGCGACGAGGGCATACACACGCATTGTGACCCTCAGTATGAGTCCTGTCCTCTAGTAAGTCCTCTCAGTGGCTGGACCTTTAGATGTCATAATGGGCTTGACATGTCCCTAGGCCCCAATATTTAACCAGATTTCTGACTGTCCAGTCGCCCCTCCCCAGGTCTCTACTCTGGAATGCCTCATTTGGTGGGACACCTGAGGTTAAAAAAGAAAACAACAACAACAACAAAAAAAAAAAAAACGGACTTCTTCAAACCTACAGAATGACCCAAATCTCTTTGGACGGGGCCAAACCACCAAAGAGTAAGACTCGTCCATTTCCCATAAAGTCACCCAGAAATTTCACGACCATGAGTGACACGATATCCAGAGACAAAAACTTGAGCAGGAACCTCACACTCGCCCTTCTTTCAAATCCCGAAGAGTTCTCCTCATGGTCTGTACATCAGTCCTGCCATACCTATGACCCGAAACATAAGCCGAGTTTGTGTTTTCAGACAACTGTCCAAACAGCCCTGGCCTACACAACCTAAGGGTCAGGCCCCTGGAGCCAAACCTGAGGACTGTACTTGCCCTCTCCAAGGGAATTGTGTGTGCCCATTCCAATGGCCACAACCCTTCTAATAGGATAAACCTCCTAAGACCCTGATCCATCTCAAAAGTGGTGGCTTCCCAGGAAAAACAGGGGCAATCTGAGCCCAAATGAGCACCTACCGGCACTCAGACCCATAGACAGATGTCCCCAGAGGTAAAAAGGAAAGAACAGGCCCCTAGGCACTAATCAGATCCATTGCTTTGGTTTCCAGGCATCTCTCCTCAGAGGCCTGGATTTCAAAAGCAGCATATAGCTGTTTCTTGACTCACCCATCAGAAAACATCTCATCTACACATGGGAAACTTGCACGTTGGAGCTGTGTCAAAGCCTCTGTTTAGGAGAACCCTTTAGGGCCCCAGTGCCACCGCTTCATTCCAAGGTCTCCATAGACACAAAAGCACGTTAGGACCCATCCCCAGGGGTGTCCATTTCAACTCAGCGTCCTCGGTTGCTCCCCACAGATCCAGGAGATCTAACCTGTCTTGTTGCTAGGAGACAATTGGAATGCGAGGTGGGCTACCCAGCCATCCATCCTTAGAACCCTGCTCAGAATCATTGGCCTGGAGCCAAACAACAGGTCTCAATTATCCTGCAGAAGACTCTCTGCAGTTTGGAGCTTCTCATAACTCCCATCGTGGGAAAACCCCAATGGCCTCGTGATGCCCCCCCCATTCTTGAAGGGGCCATCAGGGACAGAAACTCCAACCTGAGCGATCGTCTGATCCTCGCCCTGACTTCAGATGCACGAGATCTCGATTCAGGTCTGTAGATTGTGCCTGCCATGGCCTCACCCAGAAACCTAAGCCTAGCTTGTGTTCTCATACTTTTGTCGTCAGACTACTGGCCCACAAGCCCTCCAGTTTGGCAATCCAGAACTACAATGATCACCTGCCGGCCCTCCAGAAGAAAAACATTGTCCTCTGGGGATACCCAGTAACCCCAAATGAGGATCAACCTGCACCGACCTTGGCTGTACCCCAAATACATAGGCTGACCAGGGCACTAATGCCCTTTCTGACACAGCCTGAGCCTGGACTCCCTGGCCCGTCCCAGACAGCTGGCCGCACACTGAGCACATCGAGCCTCCGTGGCCTTAGGTCGTCATCTCTTCCCAACCTCGGTTTCCAGGTTTCAGAACCTAGACCTTATCTCCAATCACTGCCCAAGGTTGAAGGTGATGGAGAAATCAGAACTCCTTCCCCATGGCAAGAAACCTTGTGGTTGGCATGTTGTCCAACGTTCAGTGTGGTTGAAACCAGTGTGGCCCATGTGGCCCCGCCCATGCTCGCGGGCCACATTGGTCACAAACACACATTGTGACCCTCAGGCTGACCCAGTCCTCAAGTAAGGCCACTCAGTGGTTGGATGAAGAGATAGCATATTGGGCTTGCCATGCCCCTAGGCCCCAATTTTTAACCATACTTCGGGTTGTCCCTTCAGTCTTCCCCACGGCTTTGCTTTGGAATTCCTCTTTTGGTGGGACACCAGAGGTAACAAACCTGAAATGAGTCCTCCCATCCCACAGATTGACGAAAAGCAATTGGGAATCGGGCCAAATCCTCAGAGAGGAAGATTCGTCCATGGCCCATGAGGCCTCCCCGACATTCCACGGCCATCGCTGATACAAAATCCAGAGACAAAAGCCTGAGCAAGCGACTCAGACTCGCACTTTCTTCATATCCTGAAGAGTTCTTCTCATGGTTTGTAGATCGGGCCTGCCATACCTACGGCCCCAAACCTAAGCTGAGTTTGTTTTCAGACAACTGTCCAAACAGCCCTGGGCTACACAACCTACAGGCTCAGGCCCCTGGAGCTAAACCTGAGGACTGTACTTGCCCTCTCCAAGTGAATTGTTTGTGCCCATTCCAATGGCCACAACCCTTCTAATAGGATAAACCTCCAAAGTCCCTGATCCATCTCAAAAGTGGTGGCTTCCCAGAAAAAAACAGGGGCAATCTGAGCCCAACTGAGCACCTACCTGCACTCAGACCCATAGACAGATGTCCCCAGAGGTAAAAAGGAAAGAACAGGCCCCTAGGCACTAATCAGATCCATTGCTTTGGTTTCCAGGCATCTCTCCTCAGAGGCCTGGATTTCAAAAGCAGCATATAGCTGTTTCTTGACTCACCCATCAGAAAACATCTCATCTACACATGGGAAACTTGCACGTTGGAGCTGTGTCAAAGCCTCTGTTTAGGAGAACCCTTTAGGGCCCCAGTGCCACCGCTTCATTCCAAGGTCTCCATAGACACAAAAGCACGTTAGGACCCATCCCCAGGGGTGTCCATTTCAACTCAGCGTCCTCGGTTGCTCCCCACAGATCCAGGAGATCTAACCTGTCTTGTTGCTAGGAGACAATTGGAATGCGAGGTGGGCTACCCAGCCATCCATCCTTAGAACCCTGCTCAGAATCATTGGCCTGGAGCCAAACAACAGGTCTCAATTATCCTGCAGAAGACTCTCTGCAGTTTGGAGCTTCTCATAACTCCCATCGTGGGAAAACCCCAATGGCCTCGTGATGCCCCCCCCCATTCTTGAAGGGGCCATCAGGGACAGAAACTCCAACCTGAGCGATCGTCTGATCCTCGCCCTGACTTCAGATGCACGAGATCTCGATTCAGGTCTGTAGATTGTGCCTGCCATGGCCTCACCCAGAAACCTAAGCCTAGCTTGTGTTCTCATACTTTTGTCGTCAGACTACTGGCCCACAAGCCCTCCAGTTTGGCAAACCAGAACTACAATGATCACTTGCCGGCCCTCCAGAAGAAAAACATTGTCCTCTGGGGATACCCAGTAACCCCAAATGAGGATCAACCTGCACCGACCTTGGCTGTACCCCAAATACATAGGCTGACCAGGGCACTAATGCCCTTTCTGACACAGCCTGAGCCTGGACTCCCTGGCCCGTCCCAGACAGCTGGCCGCACACTGAGCACATCGAGCCTCCGTGGCCTTAGGTCGTCATCTCTTCCCAACCTCGGTTTCCAGGTTTCAGAACCTAGACCTTATCTCCAATCACTGCCCAAGGTTGAAGGTGATGGAGAAATCAGAACTCCTTCCCCATGGCAAGAAACCTTGTGGTTGGCATGTTGTCCAACGTTCAATGTGGTTGAAACCAGTGTGGCCCATGTGGCCCCGCCCATGCTCGCGGGCCACATTGGTCACAAACACACATTGTGACCCTCAGGCTGACCCAGTCCTCAAGTAAGGCCACTCAGTGGTTGGATGAAGAGATAGCATATTGGGCTTGCCATGCCCCTAGGCCCCAATTTTTAACCATACTTCGGGTTGTCCCTTCAGTCTTCCCCACGGCTTTGCTTTGGAATTCCTCTTTTGGTGGGACACCAGAGGTAACAAACCTGAAATGAGTCCTCCCATCCCACAGATTGACGAAAAGCAATTGGGAATCGGGCCAAATCCTCAGAGAGGAAGATTCGTCCATGGCCCATGAGGCCTCCCCGACATTCCACGGCCATCGCTGATACAAAATCCAGAGACAAAAGCCTGAGCAAGCGACTCAGACTCGCACTTTCTTCATATCCTGAAGAGTTCTTCTCATGGTTTGTAGATCGGGCCTGCCATACCTACGGCCCCAAACCTAAGCTGAGTTTGTTTTCAGACAACTGTCCAAACAGCCCTGGGCTACACAACTTACAGGCTCAGGCCCCTGGAGCTAAACCTGAGGACTGTACTTGCCCTCTCCAAGTGAATTGTTTGTGCCCATTCCAATGGCCACAACCCTTCTAATAGGATAAACCTCCAAAGTCCCTGATCCATCTCAAAAGTGGTGGCTTCCCAGGAAAAACAGGGGCAATCTGAGCCCAACTGAGCACCTACCTGCACTCAGACCCATAGACAGATGTCCCCAGAGGTAAAAAGGAAAGAACAGGCCCCTAGGCACTAATCAGATCCATTGCTTTGGTTTCCAGGCATCTCTCCTCAGAGGCCTGGATTTCAAAAGCAGCATATAGCTGTTTCTTGATTGACCCATCAGAAAACATCTCATCTACACATGGGAAACTTGCACGTTGGAGCTGTGTCAAAGCCTCTGTTTAGGAGAACCCTTTAGGGCCCCAGTGCCACCGCTTCATTCCAAGGTCTCCATAGACACAAAAGCACATTAGGACCCATCCCCAGGGGTGTCCATTTCAACTCAGCATCCTCGGTAGCTGCCCACATATCCAGGAGATCTAACCTGTCTTCTTGCTAGGAGACAATTGGAATGCGAGGTGGGCTACGCAGCCATCCATCCTTAGAACCCTGCTCAGAATCATTGGCCTTGAGCCAAACAACAGGTCTCAATTGTCTTGCAGTAGACTCTCTGCTGTTTGGAGATTCTCACAACTCCCATCGTGGGAAAACCCCCATGGCCTCGTGATGCCCCCCCATTCATGAAGGGGCCATCAGGGACAGAAACTCCAACCTGATCAATCGTCTGATCCTCGCCCTGACTTCAGATGCACGAGATCTCGATTCAGGCCTGTAGATTGTGCCTGCCATAGCCTCACCCAGAAACCTAAGCCTAGCTTGTGTTCTCAGACTTTTGTCGTCAGACTACTGGCCCACAAGCCCTCCATTTGGCAATCCAGAACTACAATGCAGCACTCTGCCTGCCCTCCAGAAGAAAAACATTGTCCTCTGGGGATACCCAGTAACGCCAAATGAGGATCAACCTGCACCGACCTTGGCTGTACCCTAAAAACATAGGCTGACCAGGGCACTAATGCCCTTTCTGACACAGCCTGAGCCTGGACCCCCTGGCCCCTCCCAGACAGCTGGCCGCACACTGAGCACATCCAGCCGCCATGGCCTTAGGTCGTCATCTCTTCCCAACCTCGGTTTTCAGGTTTCAGAACCTAGACCTTATCTCCAATCACTGCCCAAGGTTGAAGGTGATGCAGAAATCAGAACTCCTTCCCCATGGCAAGAAACCTTGTGGTTGGCATGTTGTCCAACTTTCAGTGTAGTTGAAACCAGTGTGGCCCATGAGGCCCCTCCCATGCTCGCGGGCCACATTGGTCACAAACACACATTGTGACCCTCAGGCTGAGCCCAGTCCTCAAGTAAGGCCACTCAGTGGCTGGACGAAGAGATAGCATATTGGGCTTGCCATGCCCCTAGGCCCCAACTTTTAACCATAGTTCGGGATGTCCCTTCAGTCTTCCCCACGACTTGGATTTGGAATTCCTCTTTGGTGGGACACCTGAGGTAACAAACCTGAAAGGAGACCTCCCATCCCACAGAATGACGAAAAGCAATTGGGAATCGGGCCAAATTCTCAGAGGGGAAGATTCGTCCATGGCCCATGAGGCCTCCCCGACATTCCACGGCCATCGCTGATACAAAATCCAGAGACAAAAGCTTGAGCAAGCGCCTCAGACTCGCACCTTCTTCATATCCTGAAGAGTTCTTCTCATGGTTTGTCGATCGGGCCTGCCATACCTACGTCCCCAAACCTAAGCTGAGTTTGTGTTTTCAGACTTCTGTCCTCAAAATCTTGGGCCACACACCCTCCAGGCTGTGTGCCTGGCGCCACACATTAGGACTGTGCCTACCAATCCATGGGAATTCTGCCCATTCCATGGTCCAAAATCATACAAATTAGTAGAAACCTCCAAAGTCCCTGAGGACATCCCAATAGTGTAGGTCACCCGGAACAAACAAGGGCTGTCTGACACCAGCTGATAATCGACCTCCACTCATACCATAGATGGATGTCCCCAGAGAAGAAGATTGAACCAGACAGGACCCTAGGGCATAATAGGATCCATTGCTTTGGGTAACAGGCATGTGTCCTCAAAAGCCTGATTCCAATACGAGCATAGGGGTTTTCCTGAGGCACCCATCAGAACTCATCTCGTCTCCACAAGGAAACCTGTGCATGGGAGCCATGTCCAAAGCTTAGGAGAGTACTTCAGGGTCCCGGTGCCACCGCCCCATTCCAAGGCCCTCATGGACACAAAAACACATTAGTACCCATCCTCAGTAAAGTCCATTTCAACTCAGCCACCCCGGTTGCTCCCGCAGAGACATCAGATCTAAACTGTCTTGTTGCTAGGAGACAATTGGTATGCGAGGCGGGCTTTCCAGGCATCCATACGCGTATGGTGCTCTAGAGTATTTCCATATGGGATGTCCTGGAGCTGTCCAACAGGTCTCAATTGTCCCGCAGAAGGAATCCTTGAAGGGGGCATCCCACAACTCCCAACGTGGGAAAAACTCAATGGCCTCGAGATTCCGCTCCCTTCATGAAGCGTCCATCATGCACAGGAACTCCAACCTGAGCCAACGTCTAATCCTCGCCCTCACATCAGAAGCATGAGATATTGGTTCAGATCTGCAGGGGGTACCTGCCGTGCCTTCGCCCTGAAACCCAAGTCTAGCTTGTACTCTCACACTTCCGTCCTCACAATCCTGGCCCCGAAGTCCTAAAATTTGGAAATTCCGGACCCACAATGCAGCACTCTGCCAGCCCTCTAGAAAAAAAAACAATATTGCCTCATGAGCTACCCAGGCACCTTAAATGAGGATAAACCTACACAGCACTCGACCTTACCCAAATTATATAGTCTAACCTGGGCACTAATGCACTGTCGAACACAACCTGAGCCCGGACCTCCTGACCAACACCCAGAAAGCTGACCGCACACTGAGCACATAAAACCCGCCATGGCCTTAGGTCATCATCTCTTCCCTACCTCAGTTTTCAGGCTTCACAACCGAGACCTTATCTCCAATCACTTCCCAGGGGTGAGTGTGATGCAGAAATCAGAACTCCTCCTTACCCATGGCAAGAACCCTATGGTTGGCACGTTGTCCAACGTTCAGTGTAGGAGAAACCAGCATTCACCCTGAGGCCCCGCCCATTCTTGAGTGCGACGAGGGCATACACAGGCATTGTGACCCTAAGCATGAGTCCTTTCCTCTAGTAAGTCCTCTCAGTTGCTGGACAATTAGATGACATAATGGGCTTGACATGTCCCTAGGCCCCAATTTTTAACCAAATTTCTGATGGTCCAGTCGCCCCTCCACAGGGCTCTACTCTGGAATCCCTCATTTGTTGGGACACATGAGGATAAAAAAGAAAAAAACAAGAATTAAAAAAAAACGGACTTCTTCCAGCCCACAGAATGACCCCAAACTCTTTGGACGGGGACAAACCACCAGAGAGTAAGACTCGTCCATTTCCCATGAAGTCACCCAGAAATTCCACAACCATGAGTGACACGATATCCAGAGACAAAAACTTGAGCAGGAGCTTCACACTCACCCTTCTTTCAAATCCCGAAGAGTTCTCCTCATGGTCTGTAGATCAGTCCTGCCATACCTATGACCCTAAACATAAGCCGAGTTTGTGTTTTCAGACAACTGTCCAAAGAGCCCTGGCCAACACAACCTACAGGCTCAGGCCCCTGGAGCCAAACCTGAGGACTGTACTTGCCCTCTCCAAGGGAATTGTGTGTGGCCATTCCAATGGCCACAACCCTTTTAATAGGATAAACCTCCAAAGTCCCTGATCCATCTCAATAGTGGTGGCTTCCCAGGAAAAACAGGGGCAATCTGAGCCCAACTGAGCACCTACCTGCACTCCGACCAATAGACAGATGTCCCCAGAGGTAAAAAGGAAAGAACAGGCCCCTAGGCACTAAACAGATCCATTGCTTTGGTTTCCAGACATCTCTCCTCAGAGGCCTGGATTTCAAAAGCAGCATATAGCTGTTTCTTCACTTACCCATCAGAAAACATCTCATCTACACATGGGAAACTTGCACGTTGGAGCTGTGTCAAAGCCTCTGTTTAGGAGAACCCTTTAGGGCCCCAGTGCCACCGCTTCATTCCAACGTCTCCATAGACACAAAAGCACGCTGGACCCATCCCCAGGGGGGTCCATTTCAACTCAGCGTCCTCGGTTGCTCCCTACAGATCCAGGAGATCTAACCTGTCTTGTTGCTAGGAGACAATTGGAATGCGAGGTGGGCTACCCAGCCATCCATCCTTAGAACCCTGCTCAGAATCATTGGCCTGGAGCCAAACAACTGGTCTCAATTGTCCGGCAGAAGACTCTCTGCAGTTTGGAGCTTCTCACAACTCCCATCGTGGGAAAACACCCATGCCCTCTTGATGCCCCCCACCCCATTCATGAAGGAGCCATCAGGGACAGAAATTCGAACCTGAGCGATCGTCTGATCCTCGCCCTGACTTCAGATGCACGAGACCTCGATTCAGGTCTGTAGATTGTGCGTGCCATGGCCTCACCCAGAAACCTAAGCTTAGCTTGTGTTCTCAGACTTTTGTCGTCAGACTACTGGCCCACAAGCCCTCCAGTTTGGAAATCCAGAACTACAATGCAGCACTCTGCCGGCTCTGCAGAAGAAAAACATTGTCTTCTGGGGCTACCCAGTAACCCCAAATGAGGATCATCCTGCACCGACCTTGGCTGTACCCCAAATACATAGGCTGACCAGGGCACTAATGCCCTTTTTGACACAGCCTGAGCCTGGACCCCCTGGCCCCTTCCGGACAGCTTGCCGCACACTGAGCACATCGAGCCGCCATGGCCTTAGGTCGTCATTTTTCCCAACATCAGTTTTCAGGTTTTAGAACCTAGACCTTATCTCCAGTCACTGCCCAGGGTTGAAGGTGATGCAGAAATCAGAACACCTTCCCCATAGCAAGAAACCTTGTGGTTGGCATGTTGTCCAACGTTCAGTGTAGTTGAAACCAGTGTGGCCCATGAGGCCCCGCCCATGCTTGCGGGCCACATTGGTCACAAACACACATTGTGACGCTCAGGCTGAGCCCAGTCCTCAAGTAAGGCCACTCAGTGGCTGGATGAAGAGATAGCATATTGGGCTTGCCAAACCCCTAGGCCCCAATTTTTAACCATAGTTCGGGTTGTCCCTTCAGTCTTCCCCACGGTTTGGCTTTGGAATTCCTCTTTGGTGGGACACCTGAGGTAACAAAACTGAAATGAGTCCTCCCATCCCACAGATTGACGAAAAGCAATTGGGAATCGGGCCAAATCCTCAGAGAGGAAGATTGGTCCATGGCCCATGAGGCCTCCCCGTCATTCCACGGCCATCACTGATACAAAATCCAGAGACAAAAGCCTGAGCAAGCACCTCAGAGTCGCACTTTCATCATATCCTGAAGAGTTCTTCTCATAGTTTGTAGATCGGGCCTGCCATACCTACGTCCCCAAACCTAAGCTGAGTTTGTGTTTTCAGACTTCTCTCCTCAAAGTCTTGGGCCACACACCCTCCAGGCTGGGCCCCTGGAGCCACACATTAGGACTGTGCCTACCAATCCATGGGAATTCTGCCCATTCCATGGTCCAAAATCGTAAAAATTAGGAGAAATCTCCAAAGTCCCTGAGGCCATCCCAATAGTGTAGGTCGCCTGGAACAAACAAGGGCTGTCTGACAACAGCTGATAATCGACCTCCACTCATACCATAGATGGATGTCCCCAGAGAAGAAGATTGAACCAGACAGGAACCTAGGCCATAATAGGATCCATTGCTTTGGGTTACAGGCATGTGTCCTCAAAAGCCTGATTCCAATACGAGCATAGGGGTTTTCCTGAGGCACCCATCAGAACTCATCTCGTCTCCACAAGGAAACCTGTGCATGGGAGCCATGTCCAAAGCTTAGGAGAGTACTTGAGGGTCCTGGTGCCACCGCCCCATTCCAAGGCCCTCATGGACACAAAAACACATTAGGACCCATCCTCAGGAAAGTCTATTTCAACTCAGCCACCCGGTTGCTCCCGCAGAGCCATCAGATCTAAACTGTCTTGTTGCTAGGAGACAATTGGAATGCGAGGCGGGCTTCCCAGGCATCCATCCGCGAACGGTGCTCTGGAGCATTCCATATGGGATGTCCTGGAGCTGTCCAACAGGTCTCAATTGTCCCGCAGAAGGAATCCATGAAGGGGGCATCCCACAACTCCCAACGTGGGAAAACCTCAATGGCCTCGACATTCCGCTCCCTTCATGAAGCGGCCGTCATGCTCAGAAACTCCAACCTGAGCCAACGTCTGATCCTCGCCCTGACTTCAGATGCATGAGATATTGATTCAGATCTGCAGGGGGTACCTGCCGTGCCCTCGCCCTGAAACCCAAGTCTAGCTTGTCTTCTCAGACTTCCGTCCTCACAATACTAGCCCCGAAGCCCTCAAGATTGACAATTCCGGACCCACAATGCCGCACTCTGCCTGCCCTCTAGAAAAAAAATTATTGCCTCATGAGCTGCCCAGGCACCTTAAATGAGGGTAAACCTACACAGCACTCGACTTTACCCAAATTATATAGTCTAACCTGGGCACTAATGCACTGTCGAACACAACCTGTGCCCGGACCTCCTGACCAACACCCAGAAAGCTGATCGCACACTGAGCACATAAAACCCGCCATGGCGTTAGGTCATCATCTCTTCCCTCCCTCAGTTTTCAGGCTTCAGAACCGAGACCTTATCTCCAATCACTTCCCAGGGGTGAGTGTGATGCAGAAATCAGAACTCCTCCTTACCCATGGCAAGAACCCTGTGGTTGGCACATTGTCCAACGTTCAGTGTAGGAGAAACCAGCATTCACCCTGAGGCCCCGCCCATTCTTGAGTGCGACGAGGGCATACACACGCATTGTGACCCTCAGCATGAGTCCTGTTCTCTAGTAAGTCCTCTCAGTTGCTGGACCATTAGATGTCATAATGGGCTTGACATGTCCCTAGGCCCCAATTTTTAACCAAATTTCTGATCGTCCAGTCGCCCCTCCCAAGGGCTCTACTCTGGAATCCCTCATTTGTTGGGACACCTGAGGATAAAAAAGAAAAAAACAAGAATAATAAAAAAAACGGACTTCTTCCAGCCCACAGAATGATCGCAAACTCTTTGGACGGGGCCAAACCACCAGAGAGTAAGACTCGTCCATTTCCCATGAAGTCACCCAGAAATTCCACGACCATGAGTGACACGATATCCAGAGACAAAAACTTGAGCAGGAGCCTCACACTCGCCCTTCTTTCAAATCCCGAAGAGTTCTCCTCATGGCCTGTAGATCAGTCCTGCCATACATATGACCCGAAACATAAGCCGAGTTTGTGTTTTCAGAGAACTGACCAAACAGCCCTAGCCTACACAACCTACAGGCCCCTGAAGCCAAACCTGAGGACTGTACTTGCCCTCTCCAAGGGAATTGTGTGTGCCCATTCCAATGGCCACAACCCTTCTAATAGGATAAACCTCCAAAGTCCCTGATCCATCTCAATAGTGGTGGCTTCCCAGGAAAAACATGGGCAATCTGAGCCCAACTGAGCAACTACCTGCACTCAGACCCATAGACAGATGTCCCCAGAGGTAAAAAGAAAAGAACAGGCCCCTAGGCACTAATCAGATCCATTGCTTTGGTTTCCAGGCATCTCTCCTCAGAGGCCTAGATTTCAAAAGCAGCATCTAGCTGTTTCTTGACTCACCCATCAGAAATCATCTCATCTACACATGGGAAACTTGCACGTTGGAGCTGTGTCAAAGCCTCTGTTTAGGAGAACCCTTTAGGGCCCCAGTGCCACTGCTTCATTCCAAGGTCTCCATAGACACAAAAGCACGTTAGGACCCATCCCCAGGGGTGTCCATTTCAACTCAGCGTCCTCGGTTGCTCCCCACAGATCCAGGAGATCTAACCTGTCTTGTTGCTAGGAGACAATTGGAATGCGAGGTGGGCTACCCAGCCATCCATTCTTAGAACCCTGCTCAGAATCATTGGCCTGGAGCCAAACAACAGGTCTCAATTGTCCTGCAGAAGACTCTCTGCAGTTTGGAGCTTCTCACAACTCCCATCGTGAGAAAACCCCCATGGTTTCGTGATGCCCCCCCCCCCATTCATGAAGGGCCCATCAGGGACAGAAACTCCAACGTGAGCGATCGTCTGATCCTCGCCCTGACTTCAGATGCACGGGATCTCGATTCAGGTCTGTAGATTGTGCCTGCCATGGCCTCACCCAGAAACCTAAGCCTAGCTTGTGTTCTCATACTTTTGTCGTCAGACTACTGGCCCACAAGCCCTCCAGTTTGGCAATCCAGAACTACAATGCAGCACTCTGCCTGCCCTCTAGAAGAAAAACATTGTCCTCTGGGGCTACCCCGTAACCCCAAATGAGGATCAACCTGCACCGACCTTGGCTTTACCCCCAATACATAGGCTGAACAGGGCACTAATGCCCTTTCGACACAGCCTGAGCCTGGACCCCCTGGACCCTCCCAGACAGCTGGCCGCACACGGAGCACATCGAGCCGCCGTGGCCTTAGGTCGTCATCTCTTCCCAACATCAGTTTTCAGGTTTCAGAACCTAGACCTTATTTCCAATCACTACCCAGGGTTGAAGGTGATGCAGAAAACAGAACTCCTTCCCCATGGCAAGAAAACTTGTGGTTGGCATGTTGTCCAACGTTCAGTGTAGTTGAAACCAGTGTGGCCCATGAGGCCCCGCCCATGCTCGCGGGCCACAAGGTCACAAACACACATTGTGACGCTCAGGCTGAGCCCAGTCCTCAAGTAAGGCCACTCAGTGGCTGGATGAAGAGATAGCATATTGGGCTTGCCTTGCCCCAAGGCCCCAATTTTTAACCATAGTTCGGGTTGTCCCTTCAGTCTTCCCCACGGCTTGGCTTTGGAATTCCTCTTTTGGTGGGACACCTGAGGTAACAAACCTGAAATGAGTCCTCCCATCCCACAGATTGACGAAAAGCAATTGGGAATCGGGCCAAATCCTCAGAGAGGAAGATTCGTCCATGGCCCATGAGGCCTCCCCGACATTGCACGGCCATCGCTGATACAAAATCCAGAGACAAAAGCCTGAGCAAGCGCCTCAGACTCGCAATTTCTTCATATCCTGAAAAGTTCTTCTCATGGTTTGTAGATCGGGCCTGCCATACCTACGTCCCCAAACCTAAGATGAGTTTGTGTTTTCAGACTTCTGTCCTCAAAGTCTTGGGCCATAAACCCTCCAGGCTGGGCCCTGGAGCCACACATTAGGACTGTGCCTACCAATCCATGGGAATTCTGACCATTCCATGGTCCAAAATCGTACAAATTAGGAGAAACCTCCAAAGTCCCTGAGGCCATCCCAATAGTGTAGGTCGCCCGGAACAAACAAGGGCTGTCTGACACCAGCTGATAATCGACCTCCACTCATACCATAGATGGATGTCCCCAGAGAAGAAGATTAAACCAGACAGGACCATAGGCCATAATAGGATCCATTGCTTTGGGTTACAGGCATGTGTCCTCAAAAGCCTGATTCCAATACGAGCATAGGGGTTTTCCTGAGGCACCCATCTGAACTCATCTCGTCTCCACAAGGAAACCTGTGCATGGGAGCCATGTCCAAAGCTTAGGAGAGTACTTCAGGGTCCCGGTGCCACCGCCCCATTCCAAGGCCCTCATGGACACAAAAACACATTAGGACCCATCCTCAGGAAAGTCCATTTCAAATCAGCCACCCCGGTTGCTCCCGCAGAGCCATCAGATCTAAACTGTCTTGTTGCTAGGAGACAATTGGAATGCGAGGCGGGCTTCCCAGGCATCCATCCGCGAACGGGGCTCTGGAGTCATTCCATATGGGATGTCCTGGAGCTGTCCAACAGGTCTCAATTGTCCCGCAGAAGGAATCCATGAAGGGGGCATCCCACAACTCCCAACGTGGGAAAACCTCAATGGCCTCGAGATTCCGCTCCCTTCATGAAGCGGCCGTCATGCTCAGAAACTCCAACCTGAGCCAACGTCTGATCCTCGCCCTGACTTCAGATGCATGAGATATTGGTTCAGATCTGCAGGGGGTACCTGCCGTGCCCTCGCCCTGAAACCCAAGTCTAGCTTGTCTTCTCAGACTTCCGTCCTCACACTCCTGGCCCCGAAGCCCTCAAGTTTGGCAATTCCGGACCCACAATGCAGCACTCTGCCTGCCCTCTAGAAAAAAAATTATTGCCTCATGAGCTGCCCAGGCACCTTAAATGAGGGTAAACCTACACAGCACTCGACTTTACCCAAATTATACAGTCTAACCTGGGCACTAATGCACTGTCGAACACAACCTGAGCCCGGACCTCCTGACCAACACCCAGAATGCTGACCGCACACTGAGCACATAAAACCCGCCATGGCCTTAGGTCATCATCTCATCCCTACCTCAGTTTTCAGGCTTCAGAACCGAGACCTTATGTCCAATCACTTCTCAGGGGTGAGTGTGATGCAGAAATCAGAACTCCTCATAACCCATGGCAAGAACTCTGTGGTTGGCATGTTGTCCAACGTTCAGTGTAGGATAAACCAGCATTCACCCTGAGGCCCCGCCCATTCTTGAGTGCGACGAGGGCATACACACGCATTGTGACCCTCAGCATGAGTCCTGTCCTCTAGTAAGTCCTCTCAGTGGCTGGACCATTAGATGTCATAATGGGCTTGACATGTCCCTAGGCCCCAATTTTTAACCAAATTTCTGATGGTCCAGTCGCCCCTCCCCAGGGCTCTACTCTGGAATCCCTCATTTGGTGGGACACCTGAGGATAAAAAAGAAAAAAACAAGAATAAAAAAAAAACGGACTTCTTCCAGCCCACAGAATGACCCCAAAGTCTTTGGACCAGGCCGAACCACCAGAGAGTAAGACTCGTCCATTTCCCATGAAGTCACCCAGAAATTGCACGATTATGAGTGGCACGAAATCCAGAGACAAAAACTTGAGCAGGAGCCTCACACTCGCCCTTCTTTCAAATCCCGAAGAGTTCTCCTCATGGTCTGTAGATCAGTCCTGCCATACCTATGACCCGAAACATAAGCCGAGTTTGTGTTTTCAGACAACTGTCCAAACAGCCCTGGCCTACACAACCTATAGGCTCAGGCCCCTGGAGCCAAACCTGAGGACTGTACTTGCCCTCTCCAAGGGAATTGTGTGTGCCCATTCCAATGGCCACAACCCTTCTAATAGGATAAACCACCAATGTCCCTGATCCATCTCAATATTGGTGGCTTCCCAGGAAAAACAGGGGCAATCTGAGCGCAACTGAGCTCCTACCTTCACTCAGACCCATAGACAGATGTCCCCAGAGGTAAAAAGGAAAGAACAGGCCCCTAGGCACTAATCAGATCCATTGCTTTGGTTTTCAGGCATCTCTCCTCAGAGGCCTGGATTTCAAAAGCAGCATATAGCTGTTTCTTGACTCACCCATCAGAAAACATCTCATCTACACATGGGAAACTTGCACGTTGGAGCTGTGTCAAAGCCTCTATTTAGAGAACCCTTTAGGGCCCCAGTGCCACCGCTTCATTCCAAGGTCTCCATAGACACAAAAGCACGTTAGGACCCATCCCCAGGGGTGTCCATTTCAACTCAGCGTCCTCGGTTGCTCCCCACAGATCCAGGAGATCTAACCTGTCTTGTTGCTAGGAGACAATTGGAATGCAAGGTGGGCTACCCAGCCATCCATCCTTAGAACCCTGCTCAGAATCATTGGCCTGGAGCCAAACAACAGGTCTCAATTGTCCTGCAGAAGACTCTCTGCAGTTTGGAGCTTCTCACAACTCCCATCGTGGAAAAAGCCCCATGGCCTCGTGATGCCCCCGCCCATTCATGAAGGGGCCAACAGGGACAGAAACTCCAACCTGAGCGATCGTCTGATCCTCGCCCTGACTTCAGATGCACGAGATCTCGATTCAGGTCTGTAGATTGTGCGTACCATGGCCTCACCCAGAAACCTAAGCCTAGCTTCTGTTCTCAGACTTTTGTCGTCAGACTACTGGCCCACAAGCCCTCCAGTTTGGCAATCCAGAACTACAATGCAGCACTCTGCCGGCCCTCCAGAAGAAAAATATTGTCCTCTGGTGCTACCCAGTAATCCCAAATGAGGATCAACCTGCACCGACCTTGGCTGTACCCCAAATACATAGGCTGACCAGGGCACTAATGCCCTTTCTGACACAGCCTGAGCCTGGACCCCCTGGCCCCTCCCAGAAAGCTGGCCGCACACTGAGCACATCGAGCCACCATGGCCTTAGGTCGTCATCTCTTCCCAACATCAGTTTTCAGGTTTCAGAACCTAGACCTTATCTCCAATCACTGCCCAGGGTTGAAGGTGATGCAGAAATCAGAACTCCTTCCCCATGGCAAGAAACCTTGTGGTTGGCATGTTGTCCAACGTTCAGTGTAGTTGAAACCAGTGTGGTCCATGAGGCCCCGCCCATGCTCGCGGGCCACATTGGTCACAAACACACATTGTGACGCTCAGGCTGAGCCCAGTCCTCAAGTAAGGCCACTCAGTGGCTGGATGAAGAGATATCATATTGGGCTTGCCATGCCTCTAGGCCCCAATTTTTAACCATAGTTCGGGTTGTCCCTTCAGTCTTCCACACGGCTTGGCTTTGGAATTCCTCTTTTGGTGGGACACCTGAGGTAACAAAAATGAAATGAGTCCTCCCATCCCACAGATTGACGAAAAGCAATTGGGAATCGGGCCAAATCCTCAGAGAGGAAGATTCGTCTATGGCCCATGAGGCGTCCCCGACATTCCACGGCAATCGCTGATACAAAATCCAGAGACAAAAGCCTGAGCAAGAGCCTCAGACTCACACTTTCTTCATATCCTGAAGAGTTCTTCTCATGGTTTGTAGATCGGGCCTGCCATACCTACGTCCCCAAACCTAAGCTGAGTTTGTGTTTTCAGACTTCTGTCCTCAAAGTCTTGGGCCACACACCCTCCAGGCTGGGCCCCTGGAGCCACACATTAGGACTGTGCCTACCAATCCATGGGAATTCTGCCCATTCCATGGTCCAAAATCGTACAAATTAGGAGAAATCTCCAAAGTCCCTGAGGCCATCCCAATAGTGTAGGTCGCCCGGAACCAACATGGGCTGTCTGACACCAGCTGATAATCGACCTCCACTCATACCATAGATGGATGTCCCCAGAGAAGAAGATTGAACCAGACAGGACCCTAGGCCATAATAGGATCCATTGCTTTGGGTTACAGGCATGTGTCCTCAAAAGCCTGATTCCAATACGAGCATAGGGGTTTTGCTGAGGCACCCATCAGAACTCATCTCGTCTCCACAAGGAAACCTGTGCATGGGAGCCATGTCCAAAGCTTAGGAGAGTACTTCAGGGTCCCGGTGCCACCGCCCCATTCCAAGGCCCTCATGGACACAAAAACACATTAGGACCCATCCTCAGGAAAGTCCATTTCAACTCAGCCACCCCGGTTGCTCCCGCAGAGCCATCAGATCTAAACTGTCTTGTTGCTAGGAGACAATTGGAATGCGAGGCGGGCTTCCCAGGCATCCATCCGCGAACGGGGCTCTGGAGTCATTCCATATGGGATGTCCTGGAGCTGTCCAACAGGTCTCAATTGTCCCGCAGAAGGAATCCATGAAGGGGGCATGCCACAACTCCCAACGTGGGAAAACCTCAATGGCCTCGAGATTCCGCTCCCTTGATGAAGAGTCCGTCATGCTCAGAAACTCCAACCTGAGCCAACGTCTGATCCTCGCCCTGACTTCAGATGCATGAGATATTGGTTCAGATCTGCAGGGGGTACCTGCCGTGCCCTCGCCCTGAAACCCAAGTCTAGCTTGTCTTCTCAGACTTCCGTCCTCACACTCCTGGCCCCGAAGCCCTCAAGTTTGGCAATTCCGGACCCACAATGCAGCACTCTGCCTGCCCTCTAGAAAAAAAATTATTGCCTCATGAGCTGCCCAGGCACCTTAAATGAGGGTAAACCTACACAGCACTCGACTTTACCCAAATTATATAGTCTAACCTGGGCACTAATGCACTGTCGAACACAACCTGAGGCCGGACCTCCTGACCAACACCCAGAAAGCTGACCGCACACTGAGCACATAAAACCCGCCATGGCCTTAGGTCATCATCTCTTCCCTACCTCAGTTTTCAGGCTTCAGAACCGAGACTTATCTCCAATCACTTCCCAGGGGTGAGTGTGATGCAGAAATCAGAACTCCTCCTTACCCATGGCAAGAACCCTGTGGTTGGCACGTTGTCCAACGTTCAGTGTAGGAGAAACCAGCATTCACCCTGAGGCCCCGCCCATTCTTGAGTGCGACGAGGGCATACACACGCATTGTGACCCTCAGCATGAGTCCTGTCCTCTAGTAAGTCCTCTCAGTTGCTGGACCATTAGATGTCATAATGGGCTTGACATGTCCCTAGGCCCCAATTTTTAACCAAATTTCTGATGGTCCAGTCGCCCCTCCCCAGGGCTCTACTCTGGAATCCCTCATTTGGTGGGACACATGAGGATAAAAAAGAAAAAAACAAGAATAAAAAAAAAACGGACTTCTTCCCGCCCACAGAATGACCCCAAACTCTTTGGACGGGGCCAAACCACCAGAGAGTAAGACTCGTCCATTTCCCATGAAGTCACCCAGAAATTCCACGACCATGAGTGACACGATATCCAGAGACAAAAACTTGAGCAGGAGCCTCACACTCGCCCTTCTTTCAAATCCCGAAGAGTTCTCCTCATGGTCTGTAGATCAGTCCTGCCATACCTATGACCCGAAACATAAGCCGAGTTTGTGTTTTCAGACAACTGTCCAAACAGCCCTGGCCTACACAACCTACAGGCTCAGGCCCCTGGAGCCATACCTGAGGACTGTACTTGCCCTCTCCAAGGGAATTGTGTGTGCCCATTCCAATGGCCACTACCCTTCTAATAGGATAAACCTCCAAAGTCCCTGATCCATCTCAATAGTGGTGGCTTCCCAGGAACAACAGGGGCAATCTGAGCCCAACTGAGCACCTACCTGCACTCAGACCCATAGACAGATGTCTTCAGAGGTAAAAAGGAAAGGACAGGCCCCTAGGCACTAATCAGATCCATTGCTTTGGTTCCCAGGCATCTCTCCTCAGAGGCCTGGATTTCAAAAGCAGCATATAGCTGTTTCTTGACTCACCCATCAGAAAACATCTCATCTACACATGGGAAACTTGCACGTTGGAGCTGTGTCAAAGCCTCTGTTTAGGAGAACCCTTTAGGGCCCCAGTGCCACCGCTTCATTCCAAGGTCTCCATAGACACAAAAGCACGTTAGGACCCATCCCCAGGGGTGTCCATTTCAACTCAGCGTCCTCGGTTGCTCCCCACAGATCCAGGAGATCTAACCTGTATTGTTGCTAGGAGACAATTGGAATGCGAGGTGGGCTACCCAGCCATCCATCCTTAGAACCCTGCTCAGAATCATTGGCCTGGGGCCAAACAACAGGTCTCAATTGTCCTGCAGAAGACTCTCTGCAGTTTGGAGCTTCTCACAACTCCCATCGTGGGAAAACCCCCATGTCCTCGTGATGCCCCCGCCCATTCATGAAGGGCCATCAGGGACAGAAACTCCAACCTGAGCGATCGTCTGATCCTCGCCCTGACTTCAGATGCACGAGATCTCGATTCAGGTCTGTAGATTGTGCGTACCATGGCCTCACCCAGAAACCTAAGCCTAGCTTCTGTTCTCAGACTTTTGTCGTCAGACTACTGGCCCACAAGCCCTCCAGTTTGGCAATCCAGAACTACAATGCAGCACTCTGTCGGCCCTCCAGAAGAAAAACATTGTCCTCTGGTGCTACCCAGTAATCCCAAATGAGGATCAACCAGCACCGACCTTGGCTGTACCCCAAATACATAGGCTGACCAGGGCACTAATGCCCTTTCTGACACAGCCTGAGCCTGGACCCCCTGGCCCCTCCCAGACAGCTGGCCGCACACTGAGCACATCGAGCCGCCATGGCCTTAGGTCGTCATCTATTCCCAACATCAGTTTTCAGGTTTCAGAACCTAGACCTTATATCCAATCACTGCCCAGGGTTGAAGGTGATGCAGAAATCAGAACTCCTTCCCCATGGCAAGAAACCTTGTGGTTGGCATGTTGTCCAACGTTCAGTGTAGTTGAAACCAGTGTGGCCCATGAGGCCCCGCCCATGCTCGCGGGCCACATTGGTCACAAACACACATTGTGACGCTCAGGCTGAGCCCAGTCCTCAAGTAAGGCCACTCAGTGGCTGGATGAAGAGATATCATATTGGGCTTGCCATGCCCCTAGGCCCCAATTTTTAACCATAGTTCGGGTTGTCCCTTCAGTCTTCCCCACGGCTTGGCTTTGGAATTCCTCTTTTGGTGGGACACCTGAGGTAACAAAACTGAAATGAGTCCTCCCATCCCACAGATTGACGAAAAGCAATTGGGAATCGGGCCAAATCCTCAGAGAGGAAGATTCGTCTATGGCCCATGAGGCGTCCCCGATATTCCACGGCCATCGCTGATACAAAATCCAGAGACAAAAGCCTGAGCAAGAGCCTCAGACTCACACTTTCTTCATATCCTGAAGAGTTCTTCTCATGGTTTGTAGATCGGGCCTGCCATACCTACGTCCCCAAACCTAAGCTGAGTTTGTGTTTTCAGACTTCTGTCCTCAAAGTCTTGGGCCACACACCCTCCAGGCTGGGCCCCTGGAGCCACACATTAGGACTGTGCCTACCAATCCATGGGAATTCTGCCCATTCCATGGTCCAAAATCGTACAAATTAGGAGAAATCTCCAAAGTCCCTGAGGCCATCCCAAGAGTGTAGGTCGCCCGGAACCAACATGGGCTGTCTGACAGCAGCTGATAATCGACCTCCACTCATACCATAGATGGATGTCCCCAGAGAAGAAGATTGAACCAGACAGGACCCTAGGCCATAATAGGATCCATTGCTTTGGGTTACAGGCATGTGTCCTCAAAAGCCTGATTCCAATACGAGCATAGGGGTTTTCCTGAGGCACCCATCAGAACTCATCTCGTCTCCACAAGGAAACCTGTGCATGGGAGCCATGTCCAAAGCTTAGGAGAGTACTTCAGGGTCCCGGTGCCACCGCCCCATTCCAAGGCCCTCATGGACACAAAAACACATTAGGACCCATCCTCAGGAAAGTCCATTTCAACTCAGCCACCCCGGTTGCTCCCGCAGAGCCATCAGATCTAAACTGTCTTGTTGCTAGGAGACAATTGGAATGCGAGGCGGGCTTCCCAGGCATCCATCCGCGAACGGTGCTCTGGAGTCATTCCATATGGGATGTCCTGGAGCTGTCCAACAGGTCTCAATTGTCCCGCAGAAGGAATCCATGAAGGGGGCATGCCACAACTCCCAACGTGGGAAAACCTCAATGGCCTCGAGATTCCGCTCCCTTGATGAAGCGGCCGTCATGCTCAGAAACTCCAACCTGAGCCAACGTCTGATCCTCGCCCTGACTTCAGATGCATGAGATATTGGTTCAGATCTGCAGGGGGTACCTGCCGTGCCCTCGCTCTGAAACCCAAGTCTAGCTTGTCTTCTCAGACTTCCGTCCTCACACTCCTGGCCCCGAAGCCCTCAAGTTTGGCAATTCCGGACCCACAATGCAGCACTCTGCCTGCCCTCTAGAAAAAAAATTATTGCCTCATGAGCTGCCCAGGCACCTTAAATGAGGGTAAACCTACACAGCACTAGACTTTACCCAAATTATATAGTCTAACCTGGGCACTAATGCACTGTCGAACACAACCTGAGGCCGGACCTCCTGACCAACACCCAGAAAGCTGACCGCACACTGAGCACATAAAACCCGCCATGGCCTTAGGTCATCATCTCTTCCCTACCTCAGTTTTCAGGCTTCAGAACCGAGACCTTATCTCCAATCACTTCCCAGGGGTGAGTGTGATGCAGAAATCAGAACTCCTCCTTACCCATGGCAAGAACCCTGTGGTTGGCACGTTGTCCAACGTTCAGTGTAGGATAAACCAGCATTCACCCTGAGGCCCCGCCCATTCTTGAGTGCGACGAGGGCATACACACGCATTGTGACCCTCAGCATGAGTCCTGTCCTCTAGTAAGTCCTCTCAGTTGCTGGACCATTAGATGTCATAATGGGCTTGACATGTCCCTAGGCCCCAATTTTTAACCAAATTTCTGATGGTCCAGTCGCCCCTCCCCAGGGCTCTACTCTGGAATCCCTCATTTGGTGGGACACCTGAGGATAAAAAAGAAAAAAACAAGAATAAAAAAAAAACGGACTTCTTCCCGCCCATAGAATGACCCCAAACTCTTTGGACGGGGCCAAACCACCAGAGAGTAAGACTCGTCCATTTCCCATGAAGTCACCCAGAAATTCCACGACCATGAGTGACACGATATCCAGAGACAAAAACTTGAGCAGGAGCCTCACACTCGCCCTTCTTTCAAATCCCGAAGAGTTCTCCTCATGGTCTGTAGATCAGTCCTGCCATACCTATGACCCGAAACATAAGCCGAGTTTGTGTTTTCAGACAACTGTCCAAACAGCCCTGGCCTACACAACCTACAGGCTCAGGCCCCTGGAGCCATACCTGAGGACTGTACTTGCCCTCTCCAAGGGAATTGTGTGTGCCCATTCCAATGGCCACTACCCTTCTAATAGGATAAACCTCCAAAGTCCCTGATCCATCTCAATAGTGGTGGCTTCCCAGGAACAACAGGGGCAATCTGAGCCCAACTGAGCACCTACCTGCACTCAGACCCATAGACAGATGTCCCCAGAGGTATGAAGGAAAGAACAGGCCCCTAGGTACTAATCAGATCCATTGCTTTGGTTTCCAGGCATCTCTCCTCAGAGGCCTGGATTTCAAAAGCAGCATATAGCTGTTTCGTGACTCACCCATCAGAAAACATCTCATCTACACATGGGAAACTTGCACGTTGGAGCTGTGTCAAAGCCTCTGTTTAGGAGATCCCTTTAGGGCCCCAGTGCCACCGCTTCATTCCAAGGTCTCCATAGACACAAAAGCACGTTAGGACCCATCCCCAGGGGTGTCCATTTCAACTCAGCGTCCTCGGTTGCTCCCCACAGATCCAGGAGATCTAACCTGTCTTGTTGCTAGGAGACAATTGGAATGCGAGGTGGGCTACCCAGCCATCCATCCTTAGAACCCTGCTCAGAATCATTGGCCTGGAGCCAAACAACAGGTCTCAATTGTCCTGCAGAAGACTGTCTGCAGTTTGGAGCTTCTCACAACTCCCATCGTGGGAAAACACCCATGGCCTCGTGATGCCCCCGCCCATTAATGAAGGGGCCATCAGGGACAGAAACTCCAACCTGAGCGATCGTCTGATCCTCGCCCTGACTTCAGATGCACGAGATCTCAATTCAGGTCTGTAGATTGTGCGTGCCATGGCCTCACCCAGAAACCTAAGCCTAGCTTGTGTTCTCAGACTTTTGTCGTCAGACTACTGGCCCACAAGCCCTCCAGTTTGGCAATCCAGAACTACAATGCAGCACTCTGCCGGCCCTCCAGAAGAAAAACATTGTCCTCTGGTGCTACCCAGTAATCCCAAATGAGGATCAACCTGCACCGACCTTGGCTGTACCCCAAATACATAAGCTGACCAGGGCACTAATGCCCTTTCTGACACAGCCTGAGCCTGGACCCCCTGGCCCCTCCCAGAAAGCTGGCCGCACACTGAGCACATCGAGCCGCCATGGCCTTAGGTCGTCATCTCTTCCCAACATCAGTTTTCAGGTTTCAGAACCTAGACCTTATCTCCAATCACTGCCCAGGGTTGAAGGTGATGCAGAAATCAGAACTCCTTCCCCATGGCAAGAAACCTTGTGGTTGGCATGTTGTCCAACGTTCAGTGTAGTTGAAACCAGTGTGGCCCATGAGGCCCCGCCCATGCTCGCGGGCCACATTGGTCACAAACACACATTGTGACGCTCAGGCTGAGCCCAGTCCTCAAGTAAGGCCACTCAGTGGCTGGATGAAGAGATATCATATTGGGCTTGCCATGCCTCTAGGCCCCAATTTTTAACCATAGTTCGGGTTGTCCCTTCAGTCTTCCACACGGCTTGGCTTTGGAATTCCTCTTTTGGTGGGACACCTGAGGTAACAAAACTGAAATGAGTCCTCCCATCCCACAGATTGACGAAAAGCAATTGGGAATCGGGCCAAATCCTCAGAGAGGAAGATTCGTCTATGGCCCATGAGGCGTCCCCGATATTCCACGGCCATCGCTGATACAAAATCCAGAGACAAAAGCCTGAGCAAGAGCCTCAGACTCACACTTTCTTCATATCCTGAAGAGTTCTTCTCATGGTTTGTAGATCGGGCCTGCCATACCTACGTCCCCAAACCTAAGCTGAGTTTGTGTTTTCAGACTTCTGTCCTCAAAGTCTTGGGCCCCACACCCTCCAGGCTGGGCCCCTGGAGCCACACATTAGGACTGTGCCTACCAATCCATGGGAATTCTGCCCATTCCATGGTCCAAAATCGTACAAATTAGGAGAAATCTCCAAAGTCCCTGAGGCCATCCCAATAGTGTAGGTCGCCCGGAACCAACATGGGCTGTCTGACACCAGCTGATAATCGACCTCCACTCATACCATAGATGGATGTCCCCAGAGAAGAAGATTGAACCAGACAGGACCCTAGGCCATAATAGGATCCATTGCTTTGGGTTACAGGCATGTGTCCTCAAAAGCCTGATTCCAATACGAGCATAGGGGTTTTGCTGAGGCACCCATCAGAACTCATCTCGTCTCCACAAGGAAACCTGTGCATGGGAGCCATGTCCAAAGCTTAGGAGAGTACTTCAGGGTCCCGGTGCCACCGCCCCATTCCAAGGCCCTCATGGACACAAAAACACATTAGGACCCATCCTCAGGAAAGTCCATTTCAACTCAGCCACCCCGGTTGCTCCCGCAGAGCCATCAGATCTAAACTGTCTTGTTGCTAGGAGACAATTGGAATGCGAGGCGGGCTTCCCAGGCATCCATCCGCGAACGGTGCTCTGGAGTCATTCCATATGGGATGTCCTGGAGCTGTCCAACAGGTCTCAATTGTCCCGCAGAAGGAATCCATGAAGGGGGCATGCCACAACTCCCAACGTGGGAAAACCTCAATGGCCTCGAGATTCCGCTCCCTTGATGAAGAGTCCGTCATGCTCAGAAACTCCAACCTGAGCCAACGTCTGATCCTCGCCCTGACTTCAGATGCATGAGATATTGGTTCAGATCTGCAGGGGGTACCTGCCGTGCCCTCGCCCTGAAACCCAAGTCTAGCTTGTCTTCTCAGACTTCCGTCCTCACACTCCTGGCCCCGAAGCCCTCAAGTTTGGCAATTCCGGACCCACAATGCAGCACTCTGCCTGCCCTCTAGAAAAAAAATTATTGCCTCATGAGCTGCCCAGGCACCTTAAATGAGGGTAAACCTACACAGCACTCGACTTTACCCAAATTATATAGTCTAACCTGGGCACTAATGCACTGTCGAACACAACCTGAGGCCGGACCTCCTGACCAACACCCAGAAAGCTGACCGCACACTGAGCACATAAAACCCGCCATGGCCTTAGGTCATCATCTCTTCCCTACCTCAGTTTTCAGGCTTCAGAACCGAGACCTTATCTCCAATCACTTCCCAGGGGTGAGTGTGATGCAGAAATCAGAACTCCTCCTTACCCATGGCAAGAACCCTGTGGTTGGCACGTTGTCCAACGTTCAGTGTAGGAGAAACCAGCATTCACCCTGAGGCCCCGCCCATTCTTGAGTGCGACGAGGGCATACACACGCATTGTGACCCTCAGCATGAGTCCTGTCCTCTAGTAAGTCCTCTCAGTTGCTGGACCATTAGATGTCATAATGGGCTTGACATGTCCCTAGGCCCCAATTTTTAACCAAATTTCTGATGGTCCAGTCGCCCCTCCCCAGGGCTCTACTCTGGAATCCCTCATTTGGTGGGACACATGAGGATAAAAAAGAAAAAAACAAGAATAAAAAAAAAACGGACTTCTTCCCGCCCACAGAATGACCCCAAACTCTTTGGACGGGGCCAAACCACCAGAGAGTAAGACTCGTCCATTTCCCATGAAGTCACCCAGAAATTCCACGACCATGAGTGACACGATATCCAGAGACAAAAACTTGAGCAGGAGCCTCACACTCGCCCTTCTTTCAAATCCCGAAGAGTTCTCCTCATGGTCTGTAGATCAGTCCTGCCATACCTATGACCCGAAACATAAGCCGAGTTTGTGTTTTCAGACAACTGTCCAAACAGCCCTGGCCTACACAACCTACAGGCTCAGGCCCCTGGAGCCATACCTGAGGACTGTACTTGCCCTCTCCAAGGGAATTGTGTGTGCCCATTCCAATGGCCACTACCCTTCTAATAGGATAAACCTCCAAAGTCCCTGATCCATCTCAATAGTGGTGGCTTCCCAGGAACAACAGGGGCAATCTGAGCCCAACTGAGCACCTACCTGCACTCAGACCCATAGACAGATGTCTTCAGAGGTAAAAAGGAAAGGACAGGCCCCTAGGCACTAATCAGATCCATTGCTTTGGTTTCCAGGCATCTCTCCTCAGAGGCCTGGATTTCAAAAGCAGCATATAGCTGTTTCTTGACTCACCCATCAGAAAACATCTCATCTACACATGGGAAACTTGCACGTTGGAGCTGTGTCAAAGCCTCTGTTTAGGAGAACCCTTTAGGGCCCCAGTGCCACCGCTTCATTCCAAGGTCTCCATAGACACAAAAGCACGTTAGGACCCATCCCCAGGGGTGTCCATTTCAACTCAGCGTCCTCGGTTGCTCCCCACAGATCCAGGAGATCTAACCTGTATTGTTGCTAGGAGACAATTGGAATGCGAGGTGGGCTACCCAGCCATCCATCCTTAGAACCCTGCTCAGAATCATTGGCCTGGGGCCAAACAACAGGTCTCAATTGTCCTGCAGAAGACTCTCTGCAGTTTGGAGCTTCTCACAACTCCCATCGTGGGAAAACCCCCATGTCCTCGTGATGCCCCCGCCCATTCATGAAGGGCCATCAGGGACAGAAACTCCAACCTGAGCGATCGTCTGATCCTCGCCCTGACTTCAGATGCACGAGATCTCGATTCAGGTCTGTAGATTGTGCGTACCATGGCCTCACCCAGAAACCTAAGCCTAGCTTCTGTTCTCAGACTTTTGTCGTCAGACTACTGGCCCACAAGCCCTCCAGTTTGGCAATCCAGAACTACAATGCAGCACTCTGTCGGCCCTCCAGAAGAAAAACATTGTCCTCTGGTGCTACCCAGTAATCCCAAATGAGGATCAACCAGCACCGACCTTGGCTGTACCCCAAATACATAGGCTGACCAGGGCACTAATGCCCTTTCTGACACAGCCTGAGCCTGGACCCCCTGGCCCCTCCCAGACAGCTGGCCGCACACTGAGCACATCGAGCCGCCATGGCCTTAGGTCGTCATCTATTCCCAACATCAGTTTTCAGGTTTCAGAACCTAGACCTTATATCCAATCACTGCCCAGGGTTGAAGGTGATGCAGAAATCAGAACTCCTTCCCCATGGCAAGAAACCTTGTGGTTGGCATGTTGTCCAACGTTCAGTGTAGTTGAAACCAGTGTGGCCCATGAGGCCCCGCCCATGCTCGCGGGCCACATTGGTCACAAACACACATTGTGACGCTCAGGCTGAGCCCAGTCCTCAAGTAAGGCCACTCAGTGGCTGGATGAAGAGATATCATATTGGGCTTGCCATGCCCCTAGGCCCCAATTTTTAACCATAGTTCGGGTTGTCCCTTCAGTCTTCCCCACGGCTTGGCTTTGGAATTCCTCTTTTGGTGGGACACCTGAGGTAACAAAACTGAAATGAGTCCTCCCATCCCACAGATTGACGAAAAGCAATTGGGAATCGGGCCAAATCCTCAGAGAGGAAGATTCGTCTATGGCCCATGAGGCGTCCCCGATATTCCACGGCCATCGCTGATACAAAATCCAGAGACAAAAGCCTGAGCAAGAGCCTCAGACTCACACTTTCTTCATATCCTGAAGAGTTCTTCTCATGGTTTGTAGATCGGGCCTGCCATACCTACGTCCCCAAACCTAAGCTGAGTTTGTGTTTTCAGACTTCTGTCCTCAAAGTCTTGGGCCACACACCCTCCAGGCTGGGCCCCTGGAGCCACACATTAGGACTGTGCCTACCAATCCATGGGAATTCTGCCCATTCCATGGTCCAAAATCGTACAAATTAGGAGAAATCTCCAAAGTCCCTGAGGCCATCCCAAGAGTGTAGGTCGCCCGGAACCAACATGGGCTGTCTGACAGCAGCTGATAATCGACCTCCACTCATACCATAGATGGATGTCCCCAGAGAAGAAGATTGAACCAGACAGGACCCTAGGCCATAATAGGATCCATTGCTTTGGGTTACAGGCATGTGTCCTCAAAAGCCTGATTCCAATACGAGCATAGGGGTTTTCCTGAGGCACCCATCAGAACTCATCTCGTCTCCACAAGGAAACCTGTGCATGGGAGCCATGTCCAAAGCTTAGGAGAGTACTTCAGGGTCCCGGTGCCACCGCCCCATTCCAAGGCCCTCATGGACACAAAAACACATTAGGACCCATCCTCAGGAAAGTCCATTTCAACTCAGCCACCCCGGTTGCTCCCGCAGAGCCATCAGATCTAAACTGTCTTGTTGCTAGGAGACAATTGGAATGCGAGGCGGGCTTCCCAGGCATCCATCCGCGAACGGTGCTCTGGAGTCATTCCATATGGGATGTCCTGGAGCTGTCCAACAGGTCTCAATTGTCCCGCAGAAGGAATCCATGAAGGGGGCATGCCACAACTCCCAACGTGGGAAAACCTCAATGGCCTCGAGATTCCGCTCCCTTGATGAAGCGGCCGTCATGCTCAGAAACTCCAACCTGAGCCAACGTCTGATCCTCGCCCTGACTTCAGATGCATGAGATATTGGTTCAGATCTGCAGGGGGTACCTGCCGTGCCCTCGCCCTGAAACCCAAGTCTAGCTTGTCTTCTCAGACTTCCGTCCTCACACTCCTGGCCCCGAAGCCCTCAAGTTTGGCAATTCCGGACCCACAATGCAGCACTCTGCCTGCCCTCTAGAAAAAAAATTATTGCCTCATGAGCTGCCCAGGCACCTTAAATGAGGGTAAACCTACACAGCACTCGACTTTACCCAAATTATATAGTCTAACCTGGGCACTAATGCACTGTCGAACACAACCTGAGGCCGGACCTCCTGACCAACACCCAGAAAGCTGACCGCACACTGAGCACATAAAACCCGCCATGGCCTTAGGTCATCATCTCTTCCGTACCTCAGTTTTCAGGCTTCAGAACCGAGACCTTATCTCCAATCACTTCCCAGGGGTGAGTGTGATGCAGAAATCAGAACTCCTCCTTACCCATGGCAAGAACCCTGTGGTTGGCACGTTGTCCAACGTTCAGTGTAGGATAAACCAGCATTCACCCTGAGGCCCCGCCCATTCTTGAGTGCGACTAGGGCATACACACGCATTGTGACCCTCAGCATGAGTCCTGTCCTCTAGTAAGTCCTCTCAGTTGCTGGACCATTAGATGTCATAATGGGCTTGACATGTCCCTAGGCCCCAATTTTTAACCAAATTTCTGATGGTCCAGTCGCCCCTCCCCAGGGCTCTACTCTGGAATCCCTCATTTGGTGGGACACCTGAGGATAAAAAAGAAAAAAACAAGAATAAAAAAAAAACGGACTTCTTCCCGCCCACAGAATGACCCCAAACTCTTTGGACGGGGCCAAACCACCAGAGAGTAAGACTCGTCCATTTCCCATGAAGTCACCCAGAAATTCCACGACCATGAGTGACACGATATCCAGAGACAAAAACTTGAGCAGGAGCCTCACACTCGCCCTTCTTTCAAATCCCGAAGAGTTCTCCTCATGGTCTGTAGATCAGTCCTGCCATACCTATGACCCGAAACATAAGCCGAGTTTGTGTTTTCAGACAACTGTCCAAACAGCCCTGGCCTACACAACCTACAGGCTCAGGCCCCTGGAGCCATACCTGAGGACTGTACTTGCCCTCTCCAAGGGAATTGTGTGTGCCCATTCCAATGGCCACTACCCTTCTAATAGGATAAACCTCCAAAGTCCCTGATCCATCTCAATAGTGGTGGCTTCCCAGGAACAACAGGGGCAATCTGAGCCCAACTGAGCACCTACCTGCACTCAGACCCATAGACAGATGTCCCCAGAGGTATGAAGGAAAGAACAGGCCCCTAGGTACTAATCAGATCCATTGCTTTGGTTTCCAGGCATCTCTCCTCAGAGGCCTGGATTTCAAAAGCAGCATATAGCTGTTTCGTGACTCACCCATCAGAAAACATCTCATCTACACATGGGAAACTTGCACGTTGGAGCTGTGTCAAAGCCTCTGTTTAGGAGATCCCTTTAGGGCCCCAGTGCCACCGCTTCATTCCAAGGTCTCCATAGACACAAAAGCACGTTAGGACCCATCCCCAGGGGTGTCCATTTCAACTCAGCGTCCTCGGTTGCTCCCCACAGATCCAGGAGATCTAACCTGTCTTGTTGCTAGGAGACAATTGGAATGCGAGGTGGGCTACCCAGCCATCCATCCTTAGAACCCTGCTCAGAATCATTGGCCTGGAGCCAAACAACAGGTCTCAATTGTCCTGCAGAAGACTGTCTGCAGTTTGGAGCTTCTCACAACTCCCATCGTGGGAAAACACCCATGGCCTCGTGATGCCCCCGCCCATTAATGAAGGGGCCATCAGGGACAGAAACTCCAACCTGAGCGATCGTCTGATCCTCGCCCTGACTTCAGATGCACGAGATCTCAATTCAGGTCTGTAGATTGTGCGTGCCATGGCCTCACCCAGAAACCTAAGCCTAGCTTGTGTTCTCAGACTTTTGTCGTCAGACTACTGGCCCACAAGCCCTCCAGTTTGGCAATCCAGAACTACAATGCAGCACTCTGCCGGCCCTCCAGAAGAAAAACATTGTCCTCTGGTGCTACCCAGTAATCCCAAATGAGGATCAACCTGCACCGACCTTGGCTGTACCCCAAATACATAAGCTGACCAGGGCACTAATGCCCTTTCTGACACAGCCTGAGCCTGGACCCCCTGGCCCCTCCCAGAAAGCTGGCCGCACACTGAGCACATCGAGCCGCCATGGCCTTAGGTCGTCATCTCTTCCCAACATCAGTTTTCAGGTTTCAGAACCTAGACCTTATCTCCAATCACTGCCCAGGGTTGAAGGTGATGCAGAAATCAGAACTCCTTCCCCATGGCAAGAAACCTTGTGGTTGGCATGTTGTCCAACGTTCAGTGTAGTTGAAACCAGTGTGGCCCATGAGGCCCCACCCATGCTCGCGGGCCACATTGGTCACAAACACACATTGTGACGCTCAGGCTGAGCCCAGTCCTCAAGTAAGGCCACTCAGTGGCTGGATGAAGAGATATCATATTGGGCTTGCCATGCCCCTAGGCACCAATTTTTAACCATAGTTCGGGTTGTCCCTTCAGTCTTCCCCACGGCTTGGCTTTGGAATTCCTCTTTTGGTGGGACACCTGAGGTAACAAAACTGAAATGAGTCCTCCCATCCCACAGATTGACGAAAAGCAATTGGGAATCGGGCCAAATCCTCAGAGAGGAAGATTCGTCTATGGCCCATGAGGCGTCCCCGACATTCCACGGCCATCGCTGATACAAAATCCAGAGACAAAAGCCTGAGCAAGAGCCTCAGACTCACACATTCTTCATATCCTGAAGAGTTCTTCTCATGGTTTGTAGATCGGGCCTGCCATACCTACGTCCCCAAACCTAAGCTGAGTTTGTGTTTTCAGACTTCTGTCCTCAAAGTCTTGGGCCACACACCCTCCAGGCTGGGCCCCTGGAGCCACACATTAGGACTGTGCCTACCAATCCATGGGAATTCTGCCCATTCCATGGTCCAAAATCGTACAAATTAGGAGAAATCTCCAAAGTCCCTGAGGCCATCCAATAGTGTAGGTCGCCCGGAACCAACAAGGGCTGTCTGACACCAGCTGATAATCGACCTCCACTCATACCATAGATGGATGTCCCCCGAGAAGAAGATTGAACCAGACAGGACCCTAGGCCATAATAGGATCCATTGCTTTGGGTTACAGGCATGTGTCCTCAAAAGCCTGATTCCAATACGAGCATAGGGGTTTTGCTGAGGCACCCATCAGAACTCATCTCGTCTCCACAAGGAAACCTGTGCATGGGAGCCATGTCCAAAGCTTAGGAGAGTACTTCAGGGTCCCGGTGCCACCACCCCATTCCAAGGCCCTCATGGACACAAAAACACATTAGGATCCATCCTCACGAAAGTCCATTTCAAATCAGCCACCCCGGTTGCTCCCGCAGAGCCATCAGATCTAAACTGTCTTGTTGCTAGGAGACAATTGGAATGCGAGGCGGGCTTCCCAGGCATCCATCCGCGAACGGTGCTCTGGAGTCATTCCATATGGGATGTGCTGGAGCTGTCCAACAAGTCTCAATTGTCCCGCAGAAGGAATCCATGAAGGGGGCATCCCACAACTCCCAACGTGGGAAAACCTCAATAGCCTCGAGATTCCGCTCCCTTGATGAAGCGGCCGTCATGCTCAGAAACTCCAACCTGAGCCAACGTCTGATCCTCGCCCTGACTTCAGATGCATGAGATATTGGTTCAGATCTGCAGGGGGTACCTGCCGTGCCCTCGCCCTGAAACCCAAGTCTAGCTTGTCTTCTCAGACTTCCGTCCTCACACTCCTGGCCCCGAAGCCCTCAAGTTTGGCAATTCCGGACCCACAATGCAGCACTCTGCCTGCCCTCTAGAAAAAAAATTATTGCCTCATGAGCTGCCCAGGCACCTTAAATGAGGGTAAACCTACACAGCACTCGACTTTACCCAAATTATATAGTCTAACCTGGGCACTAATGCACTGTCGAACACAACCTGAGGCCGGACCTCCTGACCAACACCCAGAAAGCTGACCACACACTGAGCACATAAAACCCGCCATGGCCTTAGGTCATCATCTCATCCCTACCTCAGTTTTCAGGCTTCAGAACCGAGACCTTATCTCCAATCACTTCCCAGGGGTGAGTGTGATGCAGAAATCAGAACTCCTCCTTACCCATGGCAAGAACCCTGTGGTTGGCACGTTGTCCAACGTTCAGTGTTGGAGAAACCAGCATTCACCCTGAGGCCCCGCCCATTCTTGAGTGCGACGAGGGCATACACACGCATTGTGACCCTCAGCATGAGTCCTGTCCTCTAGTAAGTCCTCTCAGTTGCTGGACCATTAGATGTCATAATGGGCTTGACATGTCCCTAGGCCCCAATTTTTAACCAAATTTCTGATGGTCCAGTCGCCCCTCCCCAGGGCTCTACTCTGGAATCCCTCATTTGGTGGGACACCTGAGGATAAAAAAGAAAAAAAAGAAGAATAAAAAAAAAACGGAATTCTTCCAGCCCACAGAATGACCCCAAACTCTTTGGACGGGGCCAAACCACCAGAGAGTAAGACTCGTCCATTTCCCATGAAGACACCCAGAAATTCCACGACCATGAGTGACACGATATCCAGAGACAAAAACTTGAGCAGGAGCCTCACACTCGCCCCTCTTTCAAATCCCGAAGTGTTCTCCTCATGGTCTGTAGATCAGTCCTGCCATACCTATGACCCGAAACATAAGCCGAGTTTGTGTTTTCAGACAACTGTCCAAACAGCCCTGGCCTACACAACCTACAGGCTCAGGCCCCTGGAGCCAAATCTGAGGACTGTACTTGCCCTCTCCAACGGAATTGTGTGTGCCCATTCCAATGGCCACAACCCTTCTAATAGGATAAACCTCCAAAATCCCTGATCCATCTCAATATTGGTGGCTTCCCCGGAAAAACATGGGCAATCTGAGCCCAACTGAGCTCCTACCTGCACTCAGACCCATAGACAGATGTCCCCAGAGGTATGAAGGAAAGAACAGGCCCCTAGGCACTAATCAGATCCATTGCTTTGGTTTCCAGGCATCTCTCCTCAGAGGCCTGGATTTCAAAAGCAGCATATAGCTGTTTCTTGACTCACCCATCAGAAAACATCTCATCTACACATGGGAAACTTGCACGTTGGAGCTGTGTCAAAGCCTCTGTTTAGGAGAACCCTTTAGGGCCCCAGTGCCACCGCTTCATTCCAAGGTCTCCATAGACACAAAAGCACGTTAGGACCCATCCACAGGGGTGTCCATTTCAACTCAGCGTCCTCGGTTGCTCCCCACAGATCCAGGAGATCTAACCTGTCTTGTTGCTAGGAGACAATTGGAATGCGAGGTGGGCTACCCAGCCATCCATCCTTAGAACCCTGCTCAGAATCATTGGCCTGGAGCCAAACAACAGGTCTCAATTGTCCTGCAGAAGACTCTCTGCAGTTTGGAGCTTCTCACAACTCCCATCGTGGGAAAACCCCAATGGCCTCGTGATGCCCCCGCCCATTCATGTAGGGGCCATAAGGGACAGAAACTCCAACCTGAGCGATCGTCTGATCCTCGCCCTGACTTCAGATGCACGTGATCTCGATTCAGGTCTGTAGATTGTGCGTGCCATGGCCTCACCCAGAAACCTAAGCCTAGCTTGTGTTCTCAGACTTTTGTCGTCAGACTACTGGCCCACAAGCCCTCCAGTTTGGCAATCCAGAACTACAATGCAGCACTCTGCCGGCCCTCCAGAAGAAAAACATTGTCCTCTGGTGCTACCCAGTAATCCCAAATGAGGATCAACCTGCACCGACCTTGGCTGTACCCCAAATACATAGGCTGACCAGGGCACTAATGCCCTTTCTGACACAGCCTGAGCCTGGACCCCCTGGCCCCTCCCAGACAGCTGGCCGCACACTGAGCACATCGAGCCGCCATTGCCTTAGGTCGTCATCTCTTCCCAACATCAGGTTTCAGGTTTCAGAACCTAGACCTTATCTCCAATCACTGCCCAGGGTTGAAGGTGATGCAGAAATCAGAACTCCTTCCCCATGGCAAGAAACCTTGTGGTTGGCATGTTGTCCAACGTTCAGTGTAGTTGAAACCAGTGTGGCCCATGAGGCCCCGCCCATGCTCGTGGGCCACATTGGTCACAAACACACATTGTGACGCTCAGGCTGAGCCCAGTCCTCAAGTAAGGCCACTCAGTGGCGGGATGAAGAATATCATATTGGGCTTGCCATGCCCCTAGGCCCCAATTTTCAACCATAGTTCGGGTTGTCCCTTCAGTCTTCCCCACGGCTTGGCTTTGGAATTCCTCTTTTGGTGGGACACCTGAGGTAACAAAACTGAAATGAGTCCTCCCATCCCACAGATTGACGAAAAGCAATTGGGAATCGGGCCAAATCCTCAGAGAGGAAGATTCGTCTATGGCCCATGAGGCGTCCCCGACATTCCACGGCCATCGCTGATACAAAATCCAGAGACAAATGCCTGAGCAAGAGCCTCAGACTCACACATTCTTCATATCCTGAAGAGTTCTTCTCATGGTTTGTAGATGGGGCCTGCCATACCTACGTCCCCAAACCTAAGCTGAGTTTGTGTTTTCAGACTTCTGTCCTCAAAGTCTTGGGCCACACACCCTCCAGGCTGGGCCCCTGGAGCCACACATTAGGACTGTGCCTACCAATCCATGGGAATTCTGCCCATTCCATGGTCCAAAATCGTACAAATTAGGAGAAATCTCCAAAGTCCCTGATGCCATCCCAATAGTGTAGGTCGCCCGGAACCAACATGGGCTGTCTGACACCAGCTGATAATCGACCTCCACTCATACCATAGATGGATGTCCCCAGAGAAGAAGATTGAACCAGACAGGACCCTAGGCCATAATAGGATCCATTGCTTTGGGTTACAGGCATGTGTCCTCAAAAGCCTGATTCCAATACGAGCATAGGGGTTTTGCTGAGGCACCCATCAGAACTCATCTCGTCTCCACAAGGAAACCTGTGCATGGGAGACATGTCCAAAGCTTAGGAGAGTACTTCAGGGTCCCGGTGCCACCGCCCCATTCCAAGGCCCTCATGGACACAAAAACACATTAGGATCCATCCTCACGAAAGTCCATTTCAACTCAGCCACCCCGGTTGCTCCCGCAGAGCCATCAGATCTAAACTGTCTTGTTGCTAGGAGACAATTGGAATGCGAGGCGGGCTTCCCAGGCATCCATCCGCGAACGGTGCTCTGGAGTCATTCCATATGGGATGTCCTGGAGCTGTCCAACAGGTCTCAATTGTCCCGCAGAAGAAATCCATGAAGGGGGCATCCCACAACTCCCAACGTGGGAAAACCTCAATGGCCTCGAGATTCCGCTCGCTTCATGAAGCGGCCGTCATGCTCAGAAACTCCAACCTGAGCCAACGTCTGACCCTCGCCCTGACTTCAGATGCATGAGATATTGGTTCAGATCTGCAGGGGGTACCTGCCGTGCCCTCGCCCTGAAACCCAAGTCTAGCTTGTCTTCTCAGACTTCCGTCCTCACACTCCTGGCCCCGAAGCCCTCAAGTTTGGCAATTCCGGACCCACAATGCAGCACTCTGCCTGCCCTCTAGAAAAAAAATTATTGCCTCATGAGCTGCCCAGGCACCTTAAATGAGGGTAAACCTACACAGCACTCGACTTTACCCAAATTATATAGTCTAACCTGGGCACTAATGCACTGTCGAACACAACCTGAGGCCGGACCTCCTGACCAACACCCAGAAAGCTGACCGCACACTGAGCACATAAAACCCGCCATGGCCTTAGGTCATCATCTCATCCCTACCTCAGTTTTCAGGCTTCAGAACCGAGACCTTATCTCCAATCACTTCCCAGGGGTGAGTGTGATGCAGAAATCAGAACTCCTCCTTACCCATGGCAAGAACCCTTGTGGTTGGCACGTTGTCCAACGTTCAGTGTAGGAGAAACCAGCATTCACCCTGAGGCCCCGCCCATTCTTGAGTGCGACGAGGGCATACACACGCATTGTGACCCTCAGCATGAGTCTTGTCCTCTAGTAAGTCCTCTCAGTGGCTGGACCATTAGATGTCATAATGGGCTTGACATGTCCCTAGGCCCCAATTTTTAACCAAATTTCTGATGGTCCAGTCGCCCCTCCCCAGGGCTCTACTCTGGAATCCCTCATTTGGTGGGACACCTGAGGTTAAAAAAGAAAACAACAACAACAACAACAAAAAACGGACTTCTTCCAGCCCACAGAATGACCCCAAACTCTTTGGAAGGGGCCAAACCACCAGAGAGTAAGACTCGTCCATTTCCCACGAAGTCACCCAGAAATTCCACGACCATGAGTGACACGATATCCAGAGACAAAAACTTGAGCAGGAGCCTCACACTCGCCCTTCTTTCAAATCCCGAAGAGTTCTCCTCATGGTCTGTAGATCAGTCCTGCGATACCTATGACACGAAACATAAGCCGAGTTTGTGTTTTCAGACAACTGTCCAAACAGCCCTGGCCTACACAACCTACAGGCTCAGGCCCCTGGAGCCAAACCTGAGGACTGTACTTGCCCTCTCCAAGGGAATTGTGTGTGCCCATTCCAATGGCCACAAGCCTTCTAATAGGATAAACTTCCAAAGTCCCTGATCCATCTCAATAGTGGTGGCTTCCCAGGAAAAACATGGGCAATCTGAGCCCAACTGAGCACCTACCTGCACTCAGACCCATAGACAGATGTCCCCAGAGGTATGAAGGAAAGAACAGGCCCCTAGGCACTAATCAGATCCATTGCTTTGGTTTCCAGGCATCTCTCCTCAGAGGCCTGGATTTCAAAAGCAGCATATAGCTGTTTCTTGACTCACCCATCAGATAACATCTCATCTACACATGGGAAACTTGCACGTTGGAGCTGTGTCAAAGCCTCTGTTTAGGAGAACCCTTTAGGGCCCCAATGCCACCGCTTCATTCCAAGGTCTCCATAGACACAAAAGCACGTTAGGACCCATCCCCAGGGGTGTCCATTTCAACTCAGCGTCCTCGGTTGCTCCCCACAGATCCAGGAGATCTAACCTGTCTTGTTGCTAGGAGACAATTGGAATGCGAGGTGGGCTACCCAGCCATCCATCCTTAGAACCCTGCTCAGAATCATTGGCCTGGAGCCAAACAACAGGTCTCAATTGTCCTGCAGAAGACTCTCTGCAGTTTGGAGCTTCTCACAACTCCCATCGTGGGAAAACCCCCATGGCCTCGTGATGCCCCCGCCCATTCATGAAGGGGCCATAAGGGACAGAAACTCCAACCTGAGCGATCGTCTGATCCTCGCCCTGACTTCAGATGTACGAGATCTCGATTCAGGTCTGTAGATTGTACGTGCCATGGCCTCACCCAGAAACCTAAGCCTAGCTTGTGTTCTCAGACTTTTGTCGTCAGACTACTGGCCCACAAGCCCTCCAGTTTGGCAATCCAGAACAACAATGCAGCACTCTGCCGGCCCTCCAGAAGAAAAACATTGTCCTCTGGTGCTACCCAGTAATCCCAAATGAGGATCAACCTGCACCGACCTTGGCTGTACCCCAAATACAGAGGCTGACCAGGGCACTAATGCCCTTTCTGACACAGCCTGAGCCTGGACCCCCTGGCCCCTCCCAGACAGCTGGCCGCACACTGAGCACATCGAGCCGCCATGGCCTTAGGTTGTCATCTCTTCCCAACATCAGGTTTCAGGTTTCAGAACCTAGACCTTATCTCCAATCACTGCCCAGGGTTGAAGGTGATGCAGAAATCAGAACTCCTTCCCCATGGCAAGAAACCTTGTGGTTGGCATGT
Organism: Mustela nivalis; assembly: GCF_964662115.1. Classification (NCBI taxonomy): domain Eukaryota; kingdom Metazoa; phylum Chordata; class Mammalia; order Carnivora; family Mustelidae; genus Mustela; species Mustela nivalis. Next base: position 508,026 of record NW_028136290.1, read on the forward strand.
TGTCCAACGTTCAGTGTAGTTGAAACCAGTGTGGCCCATGAGGCCCCGCCCATGCTCACGGGCCACCTTGGTCACAAACACACATTGTGACGCTCAGGCTGAGCCCAGTCCTCAAGTAAGGCCACTCAGTGGCTGGATGAAGAGATATCATATTGGGCTTGCCATGCCCCTAGGCCCCAATTTTTAACCAGATTTCTGATTGTCCAGTCGCCCCTCCCAGTGCGCTACTCTGGAATCCATCATTACGTTGGACACCTGAGGTTAAAAAAGAAAACAACAACAACAACAAAAAAAAAAAAACGGACTTCTTCCAGCCCACAGAATGACCCCAAACTCTTTGGACGGGGCCAAACCCCCAGAGCGTAAGACTCGTCCATTTCCCATGAAGTCACCCAGAAATTCCACGACCATGAGTGACACGATATCCAGAGACAAAAACTTGAGCAGGAGCCTCACACTCGCTCTTCTTTCAAATCCCGAAGAGATCTCCTCATGTTCTGTAGATCAGTCCTGCAATACCTATGACCCGAAACATAAGCCGAGTTTGTGTTTTCAGACAACTGTCCAAACAGTTCTGGCCTACAAAACCTACAGGCTCAGGCCCCTGGAGCCAAACCTGAGGACTGTACTTGCCCTCTCCAAGGGAATTGTGTGTGCCCATTCCAATGGCCACAACCCTTCTAATAGGATAAACCTCCAAAGTCCCTGATCCATCTCCATAGTGGTGGCTTCCCAGGAAAAACAGGGGCAATCGGAGCCCAACTGAGCACCTACCTACACTCAGACCCATAGACAGATATCCCCAGAGGTAAAAAGGAAAGAACAGGCCCTTGGCACTAATCAGATCCATTGCTTTGGTTTCCAGGCATCTCTCCTCAGAGGCCTGGATTTCAAAAGCAGCATATTGCTGTTTCGTGACTCACCCATCAGAAAACATCTCATCTACACATGGGAAACTTGCACGTTGGAGCTGTGTCAAAGCCTCTGTTTAGGAGAACCCTTTAGGGCCCCAGTGCCACCGCTTCATTCCAAGGTCTCCATAGACACAAAGCACATTAGGACCCATCCCCAGGGGTGTCCATTTCAACTCAGCGTCCTCGGTTGCTCCCCACAGATCCAGGAGATCTAACCTGTCTTGTTGCTAGGAGACAATTGGAATGCGAGGTGGGCTACCCAGCCATCCATCCTTAGAACCCTGCTCAGAATCATTGGCCTGGAGCCAAACAACAGGACTCAATTGTCCTGCGGAAGACTCTCTGCTGTTTGGAGCTTCTCACAACTCCCATCGTGGGAAAACACCCATGGCCTCATGATGCCCCCCCCATTCATGAAGGGGCCATCAGGTTCAGAAACTCCAACCTGAGCGATCGTCTGATCTTCGCCCTGATTTCAGATGCAAGAGATCTCGATTCAGGTCTGTAGATTGTGCTTGCCATGGCCTCACCCAGAAATCTAAGCCTAGCTTGTGTTCTCAGACTTTTGTCGTCACACCACTGGCCCACAAGCCCTCCATTTTGGCAATCCAGAACTACAATGCAGCACTCTGCCGGCCCTCCAGAAGAAAAACATTGTCCTCTGGTGCTACCCAGTAATCCCAAATGAGGATCAACCTGCACCGACCTTGGCTGTACCCCAAATACATAGGCTGACCAGGGCACTAATGCCCTTTCTGACACAGCCTTAGCCTGGACCCCCTGGACCCTCCCAGACAGCTGGCCGCACACTGAGCACATCGAGCCGCCATGGCCTTAGGTCGTCATCTCTTCCCAACCTAAGTTTTCAGGTTTCAGAACCTAGGCCATATCTCCAATCACTGCCCAGGGTTGAAGGTGATGCAGAAATCAGAACTCCTTCCCCATGGCAAGTAACCTTGTGGTTGGCATGTTGTCCAACGTTCAGTGTAGTTGAAACCAGTGTGGCCCATGATGCCCCGCCCATGCTCACGGGCCACCTTGGTCACAAAAACACATTGTGACACTCAGGCTGAGCCCAGTCCTCAAGTAAGGCCACTCAGTGACTGGATGAAGAGATAGTATATTGGGCTTGCCATGCCCCTAGGCCCCAATTTTTAACCATAGTTCGGGTTGTAACTTCAGTCTTCCCCTCGGCTTTGCTTTGGAATTCCTCTTTTGGTGGGACACATGAGGTAACAAAACTGAAATGAGTCCTCCCATCCCACAGATTGACGAAAAGCAATTGGGAATCGGGCCAAATCCTCAGAGAGGAAGATTCGTCCATGGCCCATGAGGCCTCCCCGACATTCCACGGCCATCGCTTATACAAAATCCAGAGACAAAAGCCTGAGCAAGCGCCTCAGACTCGCACTTTCTTCATATCCTGAAGAGTTCTTCTCATGGTTTGTAGATCGGGCCTGCCATACCTACGTCCCCAAACCTAAGCTGAGTTTGTATTTTCAGACTTCTGTGCCCAAAGTCTTGGGCCACACACCCTCCAGCCTGGGCCCCTGGAGCCACACATTAGGACTGTGCCTACCAATCCTATGGAATTCTGCCCATTCCATGGTCCAAAATCGTACAAATTAGGAGAAACCTCCAAAGTCCCTGAGGCCATCCCAATAGTGTAGGTCGCCCGGAACAAACAAGGGCTGTCTGACACCAGCTGATAATCGACCTCCACTCATACCATAGATGGATGTCTCCAGAGAAGAAGATTGAACCAGACAGGACCCTAGGCCATAATAGGATCCATTGCTTTGGGTTACAGGCATGTGTCCTCAAAAGCCTGATTCCAATACGAGCATAGGTGTTTTCCTGAGGCACCCATTAGAACTCATCTCGTCTCCACAAGGAAACCTGTGCATGGGAGCCATGTCCAAAACTTAGGAGAGTACTTCAGGTTCCCGGTGCCACCGCCCCATTCCACGGCTCTCATGGACACAAAAACACATTAGGACCCATCCTCAGGAAAGTCCATTTCAACTCAGCCACCCCGGATGCTCTGGCGAGCCATCAGATCTAAACTGTCTTGTTGCTAGGAGACAATTGTAATGCGAGGCGTGCTTCCCAGGCATCCATCCGCGAATGGGGCTCTGGAGTCATTCCATATGGGATGTCCTGGAGTTGTCCAACAGGTCTCAATTGTCCCGCAGAAGGAATCCTTGACGGGGGCATCCCACAACTCCCAACGTGGGAAAACCTCAATGGCCTCGAGATTCCGCTCCCTTCATGAAGCGGCCGTCATGTTCATAAACTCCAACCTGAGTCAACGTCTGATCCTCGCCCTGACTTCAGATGCATGAGATATTGGTTCAGATCTGCAGGGGGTACCTGCCGTGCCCTCGCCCTGAAACCCAAGTCTAGCTTGTCTTCTCAGACTTCCGTCCTCACACTCCTGGCCTCGAAGCCCTCAAGTTTGGCAATTCCGGACCCACAATGCAGCACTCTGCCTGCCCTCTAGAAAAAAAATTATTGCCTCATGAGCTGACCAGGCACCTTAAATGAGGGTAATCCTACACAGCACTCGACTTTACCCAAATTATATAGTCAAACCTGGGCACTAATGCACTGTCGAACACAACCTGAGCCCGGACCTCCTGACCAACACCCAGAAAGCTGACCGCACACTGAGCACATAAAACCCGCCATGGCCTTAGGTCATCATCTCTTCCCTACCTCAGTTTTCAGGCTTCAGAACCGAGACCTTATCTCCAATCACTGCCCAGGGGTGAGTGTGATGCAGAAATCATAACTCCTCCTTACCCATGGCAAGAACACTTGTGGTTGGCACGTTGTCCAACGTTCAGTGTAGGAGAAACCAGCATTCACCCTGAGGCCCCGCCCATCCTTGAGTGCGACGAGGGCATACACACGCATTGTGACCTAAAGCATGAGTCCTGTCCTCTAGTAAGTCCTCTCAGTGTCTGGACCATTAGATGTCATAATGGGCTTGACATGTCCCTAGGCCCCAATTTTTAACCAGATTTCTGATTGTCCAGTCGCCCCGCCCCAGGGCTCTACTCTGGAATCTCTCATTCGGTGGGACACCTGAGGTTAAAAAAGAAAAACAACAACAACAACAACAAAAAAAAAAAACCGGACTTCTTCAAGCCCACAGAATGACCCCACACTCTTTGGACGGGGCCAAACCACCAGAGAGTAAGACTCGTCCATTTCCCATGAAGTCACCCAGAAATTCCACGACCATGAGTGACACAATATCCAGAGACAAACACTTGAGCAGGAGCCTCACAATCGCCCTTCTTTCAAATCCCGAAGAGTTCTCCTCATGGTCTGTAGATCAGTCCTGCCATACCTATGACCCGAAACATAAGCCGAGTTTGTGTTTTCAGACAACTCTCCAAACAGCCCTGCCCTACACAACCTACAGGCTCAGGCCCCTGGAGCCAAACCTGAGGACTGTACTTGCCCTCTCCAAGGGAATTGTGTGTGCCCATTCCAATGGCCACAAGCCTTCTAATAGGATAAACCTCCAAAGTCCCTGATCCATCTCAATAGTGGTGGCTTCCCAGGAAAAACAGGGGCAATCTGAGCCCAACTGAGCACCTACCTGCACTCAGACCCATAGACAGATGTCCCCAGAGGTAAAAAGGAAAGAACAGGCCCCTAGGCACTAATCAGATCCATTGCTTTAGTTTCCAGGCATCTCTCCTCAGAGGCCTGGATTTCAAAAGCAGCATATAGCTGTTTCGTGACTCACCCATCAGAAAACATCTCATCTACACATGGGAAACTTGCACGTTGGAGCTGTGTCAAAGCCTCTGTTTAGGAGAACCCTTTAGGGCCCCAGTGCCACCGCTTCATTCCAAGGTCTCCATTGACACAAAGCACATTAGGACCCATCCCCAGGGGTGTCCATTTCAACTCAGCGTCCTCGGTTGCTCCCCACAGATCCAGGAGATCTAACCTGTCTTGTTGCTAGGAGACAATTGGAATGCGAGGTGGGCTACCCAGCCATCCATCCTTAGAACCCTGCTCAGAATCATTGGCCTGGAGCCAAACAACTAGTCTTAATTGTCCTGCGGAAGACTCTCTGCAGTTTGGAGCTTTTCACAACTCCCATCGTGGGAAAACACCCATGGCCTCGTGATGCCCCCCCATTCATGAAGGGGCCATCAGGGTCAGAAACTCCAACCTGAGCGATCGTCTGATCCTCGCCCTGACTTCAGATGCACGAGATCTCGATTCAGGTCTGTAGATTGTGCCTGCCATGGCCTCACCCAGAAACCTAAGCCTAGCTTGTGTTCTCAGACTTTTGTTGTCAGACTACTGGCCCACAAGCCCTCCAGTTTGGCAATCCAGAACTACAATGCAGCACTCTGCTGGCCCTCCAGAAGAAAAACATTGTCCTCTGGGGCTACCCAGTAACCCCAAATGAGGATCAACCTGCACCGACCTTGGCTGTACCCCAAATACATAGGCTGACCAGGGCACTAATGCCCTTTCTGGTACAGCCTGAGCCTGGACCCCCTGGCCCCTCCCAGAAGCTGGCCGCACACTGAGCACAACGAGCCGCCATGGCCTTAGGTCGTCATCTCTTCGCAACCTCGGTTTTCAGGTTCAGAACCTAGACCTTATCTCCAATCACTGCCCAGGGTTGAAGGTGATGCAGAAATCAGAATTCCTTCCCCATGGCAAGAAACCTTGTGGTTGGCATGTTGTCCAACGTTCAGTGTAGTTGAAACCAGTGTGGCCCATGAGGCCCCACCCATGCTCATGGGCCACATTGGTCACAAACACACATTGTTACACTCAGGCTGAGTCAGTCCTCAAGTAAGGCCACTAAGTGGCTGGATGAAGAGATAGCATATTGGGCTTGCCATGCCCCTAGGCCCCAATTTTTAACCATAGTTCGGGTTGTCCCTTCAGTCTTCCCCACGGCTTGGCTTTGGAATTCCTCTTTTGGTGGGACACCTGAGGTAACAAAACTGAAATGAGTCCTCCCATCCCACAGATTGACGAATAGTAATTGGGAATCGGGCCAAATCCTCAGAGAGGAAGATTCGTCCATGGCCCATGAGGCCTCCCCGACATTCCACGGCCAACGCTTATACAAAATCCAGAGACAAAAGCCTGAGCAAGCGCCTCAGACTCGCACTTTCTTCATATCCTGAAGAGTTCTTCTCATGGTTTGTCGATCGGGCCTGACATACCTACGTCCCCAAACCTAAGCTGAGTTTGTGTTTTCAGACTTCTGTCCTCAAAGTCTTGGGCCACACACCCTCCAGGCTGGGCCCCTGGAGCCACACATTAGGACTGTGCCTACCAATCCATGGGAATTCTGCCCATTCCATGGTCCAAAATCGTACAAATTAGGAGAAATCTCCAAAGTCCCTGAGGCCATCCCAAGAGTGTAGGTCGCCCGGAACAAACAAGGGCTGTCTGACACCAGCTGATAATCGACCTCCACTCATACCATAGATGGATGTCTCCAGAGAAGAAGATTGAACCAGACAGGACCCTAGGCCATAATAGGATCCATTGCTTTGGGTTACAGGCATGTGTCCTCAAAAGCCTGATTCCAATACGAGCATAGGTGTTTTCCTGAGGCACCCATTAGAACTCATCTCGTCTCCACAAGGAAACCTGTGCATGGGAGCCATGTCCAAAACTTAGGAGAGTACTTCAGGTTCCCGGTGCCTCCGCCCCATTCCACGGCTCTCATGGACACAAAAACACATTAGGACCCATCCTCAGGAAAGTCCATTTCAACTCAGCCACCCCGGATGCTCCGGCGAGCCATCAGATCTAAACTGTCTTGTTGCTAGGAGACAATTGTAATGCGAGGCGTGCTTCCCAGGCATCCATCCGCGAATGGGGCTCTGGAGTCATTCCATATGGGATGTCCTGGAGTTGTCCAACAGGTCTCAATTGTCCCGCAGAAGGAATCCTTGACGGGGGCATCCCACAACTCCCAACGTGGGAAAACCTCAATGGCCTCGAGATTCCGCTCCCTTCATGAAGCGGGCGTCATGCTCATAAACTCCAACCTGAGTCAACGTCTGATCCTCGCCCTGACTTCAGATGCATGAGATATTGGTTCAGATCTGCAGGGGGTACCTGCCGTGCCCTCGCCCTGAAACCCAAGTCTAGCTTGTCTTCTCAGACTTCCGTCCTCACACTCCTGGCCTCGAAGCCCTCAAGTTTGGCAATTCCGGACCCACAATGCAGCACTCTGCCTGCCCTCTAGAAAAAAAATTATTGCCTCATGAGCTGACCAGGCACCTTAAATGAGGGTAATCCTACACAGCACTCGACTTTACCCAAATTATATAGTCAAACCTGGGCACTAATGCACTGTCGAACACAACCTGAGGCCGGACCTCCTGACCAACACCCAGAAAGCTGACCGCACACTGAGCACATAAAACCCGCCATGGCCTTAGGTCATCATCTCTTCCCTACCTCAGTTTTCAGGCTTCAGAACCGAGACCTTATCTCCAATCACTGCCCAGGGGTGAGTGTGATGCAGAAATCATAACTCCTCCTTACCCATGGCAAGAACACTTGTGGTTGGCACGTTGTCCAACGTTCAGTGTAGGAGAAACCAGCATTCACCCTGAGGCCCCGCCCATCCTTGAGTGCGACGAGGGCATACACACGCATTGTGACCTAAAGCATGAGTCCTGTCCTCTAGTAAGTCCTCTCAGTGTCTGTACCATTAGATGTCATAATGGGCTTGACATGTCCCTAGGCCCCAATTTTTAACCAGATTTCTGATTGTCCAGTCGCCCCGCCCCAGGGCTCTACTCTGGAATCTCTCATTCGGTGGGACACCTGAGGTTAAAAAAGAAAAACAACAACAACAACAACAAAAAAAAAAACCGGACTTCTTCAAGCCCACAGAATGACCCCACACTCTTTGGACGGGGCCAAACCACCAGAGAGTAAGACTCGTCCATTTCCCATGAAGTCACCCAGAAATTCCACGACCATGAGTGACACAATATCCAGAGACAAACACTTGAGCAGGAGCCTCACAATCGCCCTTCTTTCAAATCCCGAAGAGTTCTCCTCATGGTCTGTAGATCAGTCCTGCCATACCTATGACCCGAAACATAAGCCGAGTTTGTGTTTTCAGACAACTCTCCAAACAGCCCTGCCCTACACAACCTACAGGCTCAGGCCCCTGGAGCCAAACCTGAGGACTGTACTTGCCCTCTCCAAGGGAATTGTGTGTGCCCATTCCAATGGCCACAAGACTTCTAATAGGATAAACCTCCAAAGTCCCTGATCCATCTCAATAGTGGTGGCTTCCCAGGAAAAACAGGGGCAATCTGAGCCCAACTGAGCACCTACCTGCACTCAGACCCATAGACAGATGTCCCCAGAGGTAAAAAGGAAAGAACAGGCCCCTAGGCACTAATCAGATCCATTGCTTTAGTTTCCAGGCATCTCTCCTCAGAGGCCTGGATTTCAAAAGCAGCATATAGCTGTTTCTTGACTCACCCATCAGAAAACATCTCATCTACACATGGGAAACTTGCACGTTGGAGCTGTGTCAAAGCCTCTGTTTAGGAGAACCCTTTAGGGCCCCAGTGCCACCGCTTCATTCCAAGGTCTCCATTGACACAAAGCACATTAGGACCCATCCCCAGGGGTGTCCATTTCAACTCAGCGTCCTCGGTTGCTCCCCACAGATCCAGGAGATCTAACCTGTCTTGTTGCTAGGAGACAATTGGAATGCGAGGTGGGCTACCCAGCCATCCATCCTTAGAACCCTGCTCAGAATCATTGGCCTGGAGCCAAACAACAGGTCTCAATTGTCCTGCAGAAGACTCTCTGCAGTTTGGAGCTTCTCACAACTCCCATCGTGGGAAAACACCCATGGCCTCGTGATGCCCCCCCATTCATGAAGGGGCCATCAGGGTCAGAAACTCCAACCTGAGCGATCGTCTGATCTTCGCCCTGATTTCAGATGCAAGAGACCTCGATTCAGGTCTGTAGATTGTGCCTGCCATGGCCTCACCCAGAAACCTAAGCCTAGCTTGTGTTCTCAGACTTTTGTCGTCACACTACTGGCCCACAAGCCCTCCATTTTGGCAATCCAGAACTACAATGCAGCACTCTGCCGGCCCTCCAGAAGAAAAACTTTGTCCTCTGGGGCTACCCAGTAACCCCAAATGAGGATCAACCTGCACCGACCTTGGCTGTACCCCAAATACATAGGCTGACCAGGGCACTAATGCCCTTTCTGACACAGCCTGAGCCTGGACCCCCAGGACCCTCCCAGACAGCTGGCCGCACACTGAGCACATCGAGCCGCCATGGCCTTAGGTCGTCATCTCTTCCCAACCTCAGTTTTCAGGTTTCAGAACCTAGGCCATATCTCCAATCACTGCCCAGGGTTGAAGGTGATGCAGAAATCAGAACTCCTTCCCCATGGCAAGTAACCTTGTGGTTGGCATGTTGTCCAACGTTCAGTGTAGTTGAAACCAGTGTGGCCCATGAGGCCCCGCCCATGCTCGCGGGCCACCTTGGTCACAAACACACATTGTGACGCTCAGGCTGAGTCCAGTCCTCAAGTAAGGCCACTCAGTGACTGGATGAAGAGATAGTATATTGGGCTTGCCATGCCCCTAGGCCCCAATTTTTAACCATAGTTCGGGTTGTAACTTCAGTCTTCCCCTCGGCTTTGCTTTGGAATTCCTCTTTTGGTGGGACACATGAGGTAACAAAAAAGAAATGAGTCCTCCCATCCCACAGATTGACGAAAAGCAATTGGGAATCGGGCCAAATCCTCAGAGAGGAAGATTCGTCCATGGCCCATGAGGCCTCCCCGACATTCCACGGCCAACGCTTATACAAAATCCAGAGACAAAAGCCTGAGCAAGCGCCTCAGACTCGCACTTTCTTCATATCCTGAAGAGTTCTTCTCATGGTTTGTAGATCGGGCCTGCCATACCTACGTCCCCAAACCTAAGCTGAGTTTGTATTTTCAGACTTCTGTCCCCAAAGTCTTGGGCCACACACCCTCCAGCCTGGGCCCCTGGAGCCACACATTAGGACTGTGCCTACCAATCCATGGGAATTCTGCCCATTCCATGGTCCAAAATCGTACAAATTAGGAGAAACCTCCAAAGTCCCTGAGGCCATCCCAATAGTGTAGGTCACCCGGAACAAACAAGGGCTGTCTGACACCAGCTGATAATCGACCTCCACTCATACCATAGATGGATGTCTCCAGAGAAGAAGATTGAACCAGACAGGACCCTAGGCCATAATAGGATCCATTGCTTTGGGTTACAGGCATGTGTCCTCAAAAGCCTGATTCCAATACGAGCATAGGTGTTTTCCTGAGGCACCCATTAGAACTCATCTCGTCTCCACAAGGAAACCTGTGCATGGGAGCCATGTCCAAATCTTAGGAGAGTACTTCAGGTTCCCGGAGCCTCCGCCCCATTCCACGGCTCTCATGGACACAAAAACACATTAGGACCCATCCTCAGGAAAGTCCATTTCAACTCAGCCACCCCGGATGCTCCGGCGAGCCATCAGATCTAAACTGTCTTGTTGCTAGGAGACAATTGTAATGCGAGGCGTGCTTCCCAGGCATCCATCCGGGAATGGGGCTCTGGAGTCATTCCATATGGGATGTCCTGGAGCTGTCCAACAGGTCTCAATTGTCCCGCAGAAGGAATCCTTGACGGGGGCATCCCACAACTCCCAACGTGGGAAAACCTCAATGGCCTCGAGATTCCGCTCCCTTCATGAAGCGGCCGTCATGCTCATAAACTCCAACCTGAGTCAACGTCTGATCCTCGCCCTGACTTCAGATGCATGAGATATTGGTTCAGATCTGCAGGGGGTACCTGCCGTGCCCTCGCCCTGAAACCCAAGTCTAGCTTGTCTTCTCAGACTTCCGTCCTCACACTCCTGGCCTCGAAGCCCTCAAGTTTGGCAATTCCGGACCCACAATGCAGCACTCTGTCTGCCCTCTAGAAAAAAAATTATTGCCTCATGAGCTGACCAGGCACCTTAAATGAGGGTAAACCTACACAGCACTCGACTTTACCCAAATTATATAGTCTAACCTGGGCACTAATGCACTGACGAACAACCTGAGCCCGGACCTCCTGACCAACACCCTGAAAGCTGACAGCACACTGAGCACATAAAACCCGCCATGGCCTTAGGTCATCATGTCTTCCCTACCTCAGTTTTCAGGCTTCAGACCGAGACCTTATCTCCAATCACTGCCCAGGGGTGAGTGTGATGCAGAAATCAGAACTCCTCCTTACCCATGGCAAGAACCCTGTGGTTGGCACGTTGTCCAACGTTCAGTGTAGGAGAAACCAGCTTTCACCCTGAGGCCCCGCCCATTCTTGAGTGCGACGAGGGCATACACACGCACTGTGACCCTAATCATGAGTCCTGTCCTACAGTAAGTCCTCTCAGTTGCTGGACCATTAGATGTCATAATGGGCTTCACATGTCCCTAGGCCCCAATTTCTAACCAGATTTCTGATGGTCCAGTCGCCCCTCCCCAGGGCTCTACTAGGGAATCCCTCATTTGGTGGGACTCCTGAGGTTAAAAAAGTAAAAATCAACAATAAAAAAAAAACGGACTTCTTACAGCCCACAGAATGACCCCAAACTCTTTGGACGGGGCCAAACTACCAGAGAGTAAGACTCGTCCATTTCCTATGAAGTCACCCAGAAATTCTACGACCATGAGTGACACGATATCCAGAGACAAACACTTGAGCAGGAGCCTCACACTCGCCCTTCTTTCAAATCCCGAAGAGTTCTCCTCATGGTCTGTAGATAAGTCCTGCCATACCCATGACCCGAAACATAGGCCGAGTTTTGGTTTTCAGACAACTGTCCAAACAGCCCTGGCCTACACAACCTACAAGCTCAGGCCCCTGGAGCCAAACCTGAGGACTGTACTTGCCCTCTCCAAGGGAATTGTGTGTGCCCATTCCAATGGCCAAAAGCCTTCTAATAGGATAAACCTCCAAAGTCCCTGATCCATCTCCATAGTGGTGGCTTCCCAGGAAATACAGGGGCAATCTGAGCCCAACTGAGCACCTACCTGCACTCAGACCCATAGACAGATGTCCCCAGAGGTAAAAAGGAAAGAAAAGGCCCCTAGGCACTAATCAGATCCATTGCTTTGGTTTCCAGGCATCTCTCCTCAGAGGCCTGGATTTCAAAAGCAGCATATAGCTGTTTCGTGACTCACCCATCAGATAACATCTCATCTACACATGGGAAACTTGCACGTTGGAGCTGTGTCAAAGCCTCTGTTTAGGAGAACCCTTTAGGGCCCCAGTGCCACCGCTTCATTCCAAGGTCTCCATAGACACAAAAGCACGTTAGGACCCATCCCCAAGGGTGTCCATTTCAACTCAGCGTCCTCGGTTGCTCCCCACAGATCCAGGAGATCTAACCTGTCTTGTTGCTAGGAGACAATTGGAATGCGAGGTGGGCTACCCAGCCATCCATCCTTAGAACCCTGCTCAGAATCATTGGCCTGGAGCCAAACAACTGGTCTCAATTGTCCTGCGGAAGACTCTCTGCAGTTTGGAGCTTCTCACAACTCTCATCGTGGGAAAACACCCATGGCCTCGTGATGCCCGCCCAATTCATGAATGGGCCATCAGGGTCAGAAACTCCAACCTGAGCGATCGTCTGATCCTCGCCCTGACTTCAGATGCACGAGATCTCGATTCAGGTCTGTAGATTGTGCCTGCCATGGCCTCACCCAGAAACCTAAGCCTAGCTTGTGTTCTCAGACTTTTGTTGTCAGACTACTGGCCCACAAGCCCTCCAGTTTGGCAATCCAGAACTACAATGCAGCACTCTGCCGGCCCTCCAGAAGAAAAACATTGTCCTCTGGGGCTACCCAGTAACCCCAAATGAGGATCAACCTGCACCGACCTTGGCTGTACCCCAAATACATAGGCTGACCAGGGCACTAATGCCCTTTCTGGTACAGCCTGAGCCTGGACCCCCTGGCCCCTCCCAGAAGCTGGCCGCACACTGAGCACAAGGAGCCGCCATGGCCTTAGGTCGTCATCTCTTCGTAACCTCGGTTTTCAGGTTCAGAACCTAGACCTTATCTCCAATCACTGCCCAGGGTTGAAGGTGATGCAGAAATCAGAATTCCTTCCCCATGGCAAGAAACCTTGTGGTTGGCATGTTGTCCAACGTTCAGTGTAGTTGAAACCAGTGTGGCCCATGAGGCCCCGCCCATGCTCATGGGCCACATTGGTCACAAACACACATTGTTACACTCAGGCTGAGTCAGTCCTCAAGTAAGGCCACTAAGTGGCTGGATGAAGAGATAGCATATTGGGCTTGCCATGCCCCTAGGCCCCAATTTTTAACCATAGTTCGGGTTGTCCCTTCAGTCTTCCCCACGGCTTGGCTTTGGAATTCCTCTTTTGGTGGGACACCTGAGGTAACAAAACTGAAATGAGTCCTCCCATCCCACAGATTGACGAATAGTAATTGGGAATCGGGCCAAATCCTCAGAGAGGAAGATTCGTCCATGGCCCATGAGGCCTCCCCGACATTCCACGGCCATTGCTGATACAAAATCCAGAGACAAAAGCCTGAGCAAGCGCCTCAGACTCGCACTTTCTTCATATCCTGAAGAGTTCTTCTCATGGTTTGTCGATCGGGCCTGACATACCTACGTCCCCAAACCTAAGCTGAGTTTGTGTTTTCAGACTTCTGTCCTCAAAGTCTTGGGCCACACACCCTCCAGGCTGGGCCCCTGGATCCACACATTAGGACTGTGCCTACCAATCCATGGGAATTCTGCCCATTCCATGGTCCAAAATCGTACAAATTAGGAGAAACCTCCAAAGTCCCTGAGGCCATCCCAATAGTGTAGGTCGCCCGAAACAAACTTGGGCTGTCTGACACCAGCTGATAATCGACCTCCACTCATACCATAGATGGATGTCCCCAGAGAAGAAGATTGAACCAGACAGGACCCTAGGCCATAATAGGATCCATTGCTTTGGGTTACAGGCATGTGTCCTCAAAAGCCTGATTCCAATACGAGCATATGTGTTTTCCTGAGGCACCCATCAGAACTCATCTCATCTCCACAAGGAAATCTGTGAATGGGAGCCATGTCCAAAGCTTAGGAGAGTACTTCAGGATCCCGGTGCCACCGCCCCATTCCAAGGAACTCATGGACACAAAAACACATTAGGACCCATCCTCACGAAAGTCCATTTCAACTCAGCCACCCTGGTTGCTCCCGCAGAGCCATCAGATCTAAACTGTCTTGTTGCTAGGAGACAATTGGAATGCGAGGCGTGCTTCCCAGGCATCCATCCGCGAACGGTGCTCTGGAGTCATTCCATATGGGATGTCCTGGAGCTGTCCAACAGGTCTCAATTGTCCCGCAGAAGGAATCCTTGAAGGGGGCATCCCACAACTCCCAACGTGGGAAAACCTCAATGGCCTCGAGATTCCGCTCCCTTCATGAAGCGGCCATCATGCAAAGAAACTCCACCCTGAGCCAACGTCTGATCCTCGCCCTGACTTCAGATGGATGAGATATTGGTTCAGATCTGCAGGGGGTACCTGCCGTGCCCTCGCCCTGAAACCCAAGTCTAGCTTGTCTTCTCAGACTTCCGTCCTCACACTCCTGGCCCCGAAGTCCTCAAGTTTGGCAATTCCGGACCCACAATGCAGCACTCTGCCTGCCCTCTAGAAAAAAAATTATTGCCTCATGAGCTGCCCAGGCACCTTAAATGAGGGTAAACCTACACAGCACTCGACTTTACCCAAATTATAAAGTCTAACCTGGGCACTAATGCACTGACGAACACAACCTGAGCCTGGACCTCCTGACCAACACCCTGAAAGCTGACAGCACACTGAGCACATAAAACCCGCCATGGCCTTAGGTCATCATGTCTTCCTTACCTCAGTTTTCAGGCTTCAGACCGAGACCTTATATCCAATCACTGCCCAGGGGTGAGTGTGATGCAGAAATCAGAACTCCTCCTTACCCATGGCAAGAACCCTTGTGGTTGGCACGTTGTCCAACGTTCAGTGTAGGAGAAACCATCATTCACCCTGAGGCCCCGCCCATTCTTGAGTGCGACGAGGGCATACACACGCACTGTGACCCTAATCATGAGTCCTGTCCTACAGTAAGTCCTCTCAGTTGCTGGACCATTAGATGTCATAATGGGCTTCACATGTCCCTATACCCCAATTTCTAACCAGATTTCTGATGGTCCAGTCGCCCCTCCCCAGGGCTCTACTCTGGAATCTCTCATTCGGTGGGACTCCTGAGGTTAAAAAAGAAAAACAACAACAACAACAAAAAAAAAAAAACAGACTTCTTCCAGCCCAAAGAATGACCCCAAACTCTTTGGACGGGGCCAAACTACCAGAGAGTAAGACTCGTCCATTTCCTATGAAGTCACCCAGAAATTCTACGACCATGAGTGACACGATATCCAGAGACAAAAACTTGAGCAGGAGCCTCACACTCGCCCTTCTTTCAAATCCCGAAGAGTTCTCCTCATGGTCTGTAGATCAGTCCTGCCATACCCATGACCCGAAACATAGGCCGAGTTATGGTTTACAGACAACTGTCCAAACAGCCCTGGCCTACACAACCTACAGGCTCAGGCCCCTGGAGCCAAACCTGAGGACTGTACTTGCCCTCTCCAAGGGAATTGTGTGTGCCCATTCCAATGGCCACAACCCTTCTAATAGGATAAACCTCCAAAGTCCCTGATCCATTTCAATAGTGGTGGCTTCCCAGGAAAAACAGGGGTAATCTGAGCCCAACTGAGCACCTACACGCACTCAGACCCATAGACAGATGTCCCCAGAGGTATGAAGGAAAGAACAGGTGCCTAGGCACTAATCAGATCCATTGCTTTGGTTTCCAGGCATCTCTCCTCAGAGGCCTGGATTTCAAAAGCAGCATATAGCTGTTTCTTGACTCACCCATCAGAAAACATCTCATCTACACATGGGAATCTTGCACGTAGGGGCTGTGTCAAAGCCTCTGTTTAGGAGAACCCTTTAGGGCCCCAGTGCCACCGCTTCATTCCAAGGTCTCCATAGACACAAAAGCACTTTAGCACCCATCCCCAGGGGTGTCCATTTCAACTCAGCCACCCCGGTTGCTCCCGCAGAGCCATCAGATCTAAACTGTCTTGTTGCTAGGAGACAATTGGAATGCGAGGCGAGCTTCCCAGGCATCCATCCGCGAACGGTGCTCTGGAGTCATTCCATATGGGATGTCCTGGAGCTGTCCAACAAGTCTTAATTGTCCCGCAGAAGGTTTCCTTGAAGGGGGCATCCCACAACTCCCAACGTGGGAAAACCTCAATGACCTCGAGATTCCGCTGCCTTCAAGAAGCGGCCGTCATGCTAGATTCTCCAACCTGAGCCAAAGTCTGATCCTTGCCCTGACTTCAGATGCATGAGATATTTTTTCAGATCTGCAGGGGGTACATGCCGTGCCCTCGCCCTGAAACCCAAGTCTAGCTTGTCTTCTCAGACTTCCGTCCTCACACTCCTGGCCCCGAAGCCCTCAAGTTTGGCAATTCCGGACCCACAATGCAGCACTCTGCCTGCCCTCTAGAAAAAAAAATTATTGCCTCATGAGCTGCCCAGGCACCTTAAATGAGGGTAAACCTACACAGCACTCAACTTTACCCAAATTATATAGTCTAACCTGGGCACTACTGCACTGTCTAACACAACCTGAGCCCGGACCTCCTGATCAACACCCAGAAAGCTGACCGCACACTGAGCACAAAAAACCCGCCATGGCCTTAGGTCATCATGTCTTCCCTACCTCAGTTTTCAGGCTTCAGAACCGAGACCTTATCTCCAATCACTGCCCAGGGGTGAGTGTGATGTAGAAATCAGAACTCCTCTTTACCCATGGCAAGAACCCTTGCGGTTGGCACGTTGTCCAACGTTCAGAGTAGAAGAAACCAGCATTCACCCTGAGGCCCCGCCCATTCTTGAGTGCGACGAGGGCATACACAAACATTGTGACCCTCAGCTTGAGTCATGTAGTCTAGTAAGTCCTCTCAGTGGCTGGACCATTAGATGTCATAATGGGCTTGACATGTCCCTAGGCCCCAATTTTTAACCAGATTTCTGATTGTCCAGTCGCCCCTCCCCAGGGCTCTACTCTGGAATCCCTCATTTGGTGGTACACCGGAGGTTAAAAAAGAAAAACAACAACAACAACAACAAAAAAAAAAAACAGACTTCTTCCAGCCCAAAGAATGACCCCAAACTCTTTGGACGGGGCCAAACCACCAGAAAGTAAGACTCGTCCATTTCCCATGATGTCACCCAGAAATTCCACGACCATGAGTGACATGATATCCAGAGACAAAAACTTGAGCAGGAGCCTCACACTAGCCCTTCTTTCAAATCCCGAAGAGTTCTCCTCATGGTCTGTAGATCAGTCCTGCCATACCTATGACCCGAAACATAAGCCGAGTTTGTGTTTTCAGAGAACTGACCAAACAGCCCTGGCCTACACAACCTACAGGCTCAGGCCCCTGGTGCCAAACCTGATGACTGTACTTGCCCTCTCCAAGGGAATTGTGTGTGCCCATTCCAATGGCCACAACCCTTCTAATAGGATAAACCTCCAAAGTCCATGATCCATCTCAATAGTGGTGGCTTCCCAGGAAAAACAGGGGCAATCTGAGCCCAACTGAGCACCTACCTGCACTCAGACCCATAGAGAGATGTCCCCAGAGGTAAAAAGGAAAGAACAGGCCACTAGGCACTAATCAGATCCATTGCTTTGGTTTCCAGGCATCTCTCCTCAGAGGCCTGGATTTCAAAAGCAGCATATAGCTGTTTCTTGACTCACCCATCAGATAACATCTCATCTACACATGGGAAACTTGCACGTTGGAGCTGTGTCAAAGCCTCTGTTTAGGAGAACCCTTTAGGGCCCCAGTGCCACCGCTTCATTCCAAGGTCTCCATAGACACAAAAGCACGTTAGGACCCATCCCCAGGGGTGTCCATTTCAACTCAGCGTCCTCGGTTGCTCCCCACAGATCCAGGAGATCTAACCTGTCTTGTTGCTAGGAGACAATTGGAATGCGAGGTGGGCTACCCAGCCATCCATCCTTAGAACCCTGCTCAGAATCATTGGCCTGGAGCCAAACAACAGGTCTCAATTGTCCTGCAGAAGACTCTCTGCAGTTTGGAGCTTCTCACAACTTCCATCGTTGGAAAGCCCCATGGCCTCGTGATGACCCCCCATTTATGAAGGGGCCATCAGGGACAGAAACTCCTACCTGAGCGATCGTCTGATCCTCGCCCTGACTTTAGATGCACGAGATCTCGATTCAGGTCTGTAGATTGTGCCTGCCATGACCTCACCCAGAAACCTAAGCCTAGCTTGTGTTCTCAGACTTTTGTCGTCAGACTACTGGCCCACAAGCCCTCCAGTTTGGCAATCCAGAACTACAATGCAGCACTCTGCCGGCCCTCCAGAAGAAAAACTTTGTCCTCTGGGGCTACCCAGTCATCCCAAATGAGGATCAACCTGCACCGACCTTGGCTGTACCCCAAATACATAGGCTGACCAGGGCACTAATGCCCTTTCTGACACAGCCTGATCCTGGACCCCCTGGACCCTCCCAGACAGCTGTCCGCACACTGAGTACATCGAGCCGCCATGGCCTTAGGTCGTCATATCTTCCCAACCTCAGTTTTCAGGATTCAGAACCTAGACCTTATCTCCAATCACTGCCCAGGGTTGAAGATGATGCAGAAATCAGAACTCCTTCCCCATGGCAAGAAACCTTGTGGTTGGCATGTTGTCCAACGTTCAGTGTAGTTGAAACCAGTGTGGCCCATGAGGCCCCACCCATGCTCGCGGGCCACATTGTTCACAAACACACATTGTGTCCCTCAGGCTGAGCCCAGTCCTCAAGTAAGGCCACTCAGTGGCTGGATGAAGAGATAGCATATTGTGCTTGCCATGCCCGTAGGCCCCAATTTTTAACCATAGTTCGGGTTGTCCCTTCAGTCTTCCCCACGGCTTTGCTTTGGAATTCCTCTTTTGGTGGGACACCTGAGGTAACAAACCTGAAAGGAGACCTCCCATCCCACAGATAGACGAAAAGCAATTGGGAATCGGGCCAAATCCTCAGAGAGGAAGATTCGTCCATGGCCCATGAGGCATCCCCGACATTCCACGGAGATCGCTGATACAAATTCCAGAGACAAATGCCTGAGCAAGCGCCTCAGACTCACTCTATATTCAAATCTTCATGAGTTCTTCTCATGGTTTGTAGATTGGGCCTGCCATACCGATTTCCCCAAAGAAAGCTGAGTTTGAGTATCGGAATCACAATCAGAACTCTGCCTTCCACAAGGCTGTAATGCTTGGAGTCACACCTTCACGTGGGGAACCCTTCATGGCCCCTGATGCCACGCCCAAACATGAGTGCTGCTTGGGCACAAATTCACACTGTGACCCTCAGCATGAGCCCCATGTCAAAGAAAGGCCTGTTAGGGCCTGGACCAAGAGCCCACATATGGGGCTTGCCAAGCCCCTATGCACCCAATTCTCACCACGGTTTGAATTTTCCAGTCACCCGGCCCGTACCTGGAGCTCTGCTCTGGAATTCCTTTCTTGGAGAGACCCATGAGCCAGACAACACGACTCCACCCTTCCCACAAAATGACCCCAAACTCTTGGGAGCTTGGACAATCCCACGAAAGGAAGGCTCTTTTTCGGACCCTGAGGCAACCCCTACCCTGACCGGACACTGTGAACGCAACACCCAGAGACAAAAGCCTGAGCGACTGCCTCCCACTTGCCCTCCTTTGATATCCAGAGGATCTCCCCTCACGGACTGGAGATCAGGCCTGCCATTACCTTGGCCCCTACCTGAGCCAAGTTTGCTCTTTTAGACATCAGTCCCCAGAGCCCTGACAACACAGCCTCTAGGCTGGGTCCTCTGGAGCCATACCACAGGACCGTGCCTGCTCTCTCCTGGGAAACTGTGTCCATTCCTTTGGCCACACACCTCCAGAATATGAGAAACCTCAAGGCCCCCGAGTTCATCCCACTACTGGGAGCCTCCCTGGACACACAGGGGCATTCGGACACAAGCTGAGCAGCTACCTCCACGAAGGCATGCACACAGATGTCAACAGAGATAGAAGGTTGAGCCGGACAGGCCCTTAGGCCCTAATCTCAACTCTTGCTTTGGGTTCCAGGTGTTACTCCTCAGAGGCTTTGGTTCGAAGAACAGGATATGGGGCTTTCCTGAGGCAAAGAACAGAACTCCTCTCGTCTCCACATGGGAAGCTTCCTTGTTGGAGCTGTGTCAAACGCCTCAGTTTGGAAAACCCTGCAGAGTCCCCGAGCCAACTCCACATTCCAAGGTCTCCCAGGCCACCAAGCCACAGTAGAACTCATCTTCAGGAGAGTCCATTTCAACTCTCCCCTCTACGTAGCTCACCCAGGAGCCTGCAGATTGAGCCTGACTTGTCCTGACTAAACAGTGGGAATATGAGGTGGTGTTCCCAGGCATCCATGCTTTGACTTGGGTGTATAGGGGCTTGGCACGCCTCATATGCGGGCTCTTGGTCAAGGCCCTGACAGGCCTTTCTTTGATATTGGGCTCATGCTGAGGGTCACAGAGTGAATTTGTGCCCAAGGCAGCACTCAAGTTTGGGCGTGGTTTCAGGGGAAATGAAGGTTTCTCCCACCCTGAAGGTGTGACTCCATGCCAAGAGCAAGCCTTACAGCCATGGGGAAGAAGGAGTTCTGATTTGTGATTCAGATGCCCAACTGTGTGGGGAATTGATATAATATCTGGGTTTAGATATCTGAAAACCAAGGTTAGGAAGAGATAACGGCATAAGACCATGCGTGTCAGAAGTGCTAGGTGTGTGGCCAGCTGTCTCCTTGCCTGTCTGGACGTCTGGCATCAGGCTGTGAAAGGCAGAGCATTAGTGCCCAGAGCAGCCTATCAAATCTGAGTGCCGTCGAGGCAAGAGCAGGTTGATCCTCATCTGGGTTTTATGGAGAGCCCCACAAGGAAACGTTTTCTACCAGTGGGCAGTAACTGAGCTGGCTTGTGGTTCTGCAAATCCTACTCTGGAGGGATTGTTTGCCAGGAGTGTGAGGAAGGAAGTCTGAAAACACAAGCTAGCGTGAGGTTTGGGACCGAGGGCACGGCAGGCGACTCTGCAGAGGCTTAATCAAGATCTCCTGCATTGCGGTCATATCTACTATGAGACGTGCTTCAAGCTAGAGTTTTTGTCCATGATGGCCTCTCCCTGAAGGATATGGGGGGCTTCATGAGGCCCGGCAGGTTTGCCGTTTTCTCCTACACTGAAGGTTTGACTCACGGCCAGCAGCAAGGTTTCTTGCCATGGGGAAGGAGGGGTTCTGACTTGTGCATCAGGTTCCCCCTGTGCAGGGATTGGAGATAAGGTCTAGGTTCCGATGACTGAAAACCCAGGTTGGGAATGGATGCTGGCCTAAGGCAGTGGCGGGTCCAATGTGCTGGGTGTGCAGCCAGCTGTGTCGGTGTCTGTTGGAAGGTCTGGGCTCAGGCTATTTGCGACAGAGCATCACTGTTTAAGGTAGCCTAGGCAATTGGGGTGTTGCCGAGGGCCAAGCAGTTTGATCCTCATTTGGGGTTTCTGGGCAGCGCCATAGACAATGTTTTTCTCTTGGGAGGCAGGCACAGTGCTTCATTGTGGCCTCAGAATTCCCAATAGGGAGGGTTTGTGGGCCAGGAGTGTGAGGATGGAAGTCTGAAAACACAAGCTAGTGTGAGGATTGGAGCCAAGGGCAGAGCAGGCCCACTCTGCAGAGGCTGAATCAAAATCTCCTGCATCTGAAGTCAGGCTGAGGATCAGAAGTTGGCTGAGGATGGAGTATGTGTCCATGATGGCACCTTCATGAAGCGGGGGCCTCATGAGTTTGGGGTCATTTTGTGGGAAGGGTGGAGACGTGTTGTCTGGCTCATGGGTCTCTCCAAGAAAGGGATTCCAGAGCAGAGCCCAGGTACAGGTGGGGCGACTGGAAAACTCAAACACTGGTGAGGATTGGGTGCATAGGGGCTTGGCAAGCCCCATATGCGGGCTCTTGGTCCAGGTCCTGACAGGCCTTTCTTTGACATGGGGCTCATGCTGAGGGTCACAGTGTGAATTTGTGCCCAAGCAGCACTCAAGTTTGGGCGTGGCATCAGGGGCCATGAAGGTTTCTCCCACCCTGAAGGTGTGACTCCATGCCAAGAGCAAGCTTGACAGCCATGGGGAAGGAGGAGTTCTGTTTTGTGCTTGCGATACCCAGCTGTGCGGAGAATTGATATAATGTCTAGGTTCAGATATCTGAAAACCAAGGTTAGGAAGAGGTGACGGCATAAGACCATGGCGTGTCCGAAGTGCTGGGTGTGTGGCCAGCTGTCTCTTGGTCTGTCTGGACGTCTGGCTTCAGGCTGTGTCAGACAGAGCATGAGTGCCCAGAGCAGCATATCCACTTCGGGGACCGTCGAGGCCCGAACAGGTTGACCATCATCTGGGTTTTCTGGAGAGCCCCATAGGGAAGCGTTTTTCTTCCGTAAGGCAGACACTGGGCTGGGTTGTGGTTCTGGAGTTCCTAGTCCGTAGGGCTTGTTTGCCAGGAGTGTGAGGAAGGAAGTCTGAAAACAAAAGCTAGTGTGAGGTTTGGGACGGAGGGCATGGCAGGGCCACTCTGCAGAGGCTGAATCGAGATCTCCTGCACTGAGGTCATGTCAACTATGAGACGTGCCTCAGGCTAGAGTTTTTGCCCAGCATGGCCTCTTCCTGAAGGGTGTGGGGGCTTCATGAAGCCAGGGAGGTTTGCCTACGATGGGATTTGTGAACTACTCCAAACCTCAAGCTTTCCTTCTGCACGACAGTCGAGTCCTACTGGATGGTTCCAGGAGGCCCCATACGGAAAGACTCGAGAGCAGGTGTCTAAGCATGGATGCCTGGGCATGCCGACTCATATTCCCACTCTTTAGGCAGGACAAGGCAGGCTCAATCTGCAGGCTCCTGGGTGAGCTACCCAGGGGGGAGAGTTGAAATGGACTCTCCTGTAGATGAGTCCTACTGTGGCTTGGTGGCCTGGGAGACCTTGGAATGTGGAGTTGGCTCAGGGACTCTGCAGGGTTTTCCAAACTGAGGTGTTTGACACAGCTCCTACAGGGAGGCTTCCCATGTGGAGACGAGAGGAGTTCTGTTCAGTGCCTCAGGAAAGCCCCATATCCTGTTCTTTGAACCAAAGCCTCTGAGGAGTGACACCTGGAACCCAAAGCAAGAGTTGAGATTACGGCCTAAGGGCCTGTCCGGCTCAACCTTCTATCTCTGTTGACATCTGTGGCCATGCCTTCGTGGAGGTAGCTGCTCAGCTTGTGTCCGAATGCCCCTGTGTGTCCAGGGAGCCTCCCAGTAGTGGGATGTCCTCGGGGGCCTTGAGGTTTCTCATATTCTGGAGGTGTGTGTCCAAAGGAATGGACACACTTTCCCAGGAGAGAGCAGGCACGGTCCTGTGGTATGGCTCCAGAGGACCCAGCCTAGAGGCTGTGTTTGCCAGGGCTGTGGGGACAGATGTCTGAAAAAGCAAACTTGGCTCAGCTAGTGGTCAAGGTAATGGCAGGACTGATCTCCAGTCCGTGAGGGGAGATCCTCTGGATATCAAAGGAGGGCAAGTGGGAGGCAGTCACTCAGGATTTTGTCTCTGGGTGTTGCGTTCACAGTGTCCGGTCAGGGTAGGCGTTGTCTCAGAGGCCGAGGAAGAGCCTTCTCTTGGGGGATTGTCCAAGCTCCCAAGTGTTTGGGTTCATTCTGTGGGAAGGGAAGAGTACTGTTTTCTGCCACAGGGGACCCCCCAGGAGAGGGACTCTAGAGCACAGCAGTGGGTTCCCTCAACTGGAATACACACCATCTAGTTAATCCTGGGTGCCTATGGGCATGGCAAGCCACATATGCGGGCTCTTGGTCCAGTCACTGAGAGGCGTTACTTGAATAAGGTACTCACGCTGAGGGTCACAATGTGTGTTTGTGCCCAAGGCGGCCCTAACACTTGGGCGTTGCCTCATGGGCCATGTCGTTTTTCCTACACTGAAGGTTTGACTCACTGCCAGCAGCAAGTTTTCTTGCCATGGGGAAGGAGGGGTTCTTATTTGTGCATCAGGTTCCCCCCTGTGCAGGGATTGGAGATAAGGTCTAGGATCCGATGACTGAAAACCCAGGTTGGGAATGGATGCTGGCCTAAGGCAGTGGCGGGTCCAATGTCCTAGGAGTGCAGCCAGCTGTGTCGGTGTCTGTTGGAATGTCTGGGCTCAGGCTATTTGTGACAGAGCATCAGTGTTTAAGGTAGCCTATGCAATTGGGGTGTTGCCGAGGGCCAAGCAGTTTGATCCTCATTTGGGGTTTCTGGGCAGCACCATAGACAATGTTTTTCTCCTGGGAGGCAGGCAGAGTGTTTCAGTGTGGCCCCAGAATTCCCAGTAGGGAGGGCTTGTGGGCCAGGAGTGTGAGGACGGAAGTCTGAAAACACAATCTAGGGTGAGTATTGGAGCCAAGGGCAGAGCAGGCCCACTCTGCAGAGACTGAATCAAAATCTCCTGCATCTGAAGTCAGGCTGAGGATCAGACGTTGGCTGAGGCTGGAGTATGTGTCCATGATGGCACCTTCATGAAGCGGGGGCCTCATGAGGCCAAGGAAATTTTCCCACGCTGAGTTTGGAGGTTGCCCCAAACCACAAGGTTTCCTTCTGCGGGACATTCGAGTCCTGTTGCATGGCTCCAGGACATACCATATGGAAGGACTGGAGAGCAGGGTTCGAAGGATGGATCCCTGTACAGCATTCCTTGCATTCCAATAGGCCATTAGCGACAAGATATGTTTGATCTGCTGCCTCTGGGTCACGCTACCCAGGGGGCTGAGTTGAAATGGCCTCTCCTGAGGATGCGTCATAATGTGCGTTTGGGTCCATGGAGACCTTGGAATGTGCTGGTTGTTCGGTGGCCTTGCGGAACTCTCCTACCTGAAGGGTTTGATACTTCCCCAGTAAGAAAGCTGCCCATGTGGAGACGAGAGATGCTTGGTTTGGTGCCTCAGAGGAGCCCCATTTGCTGGTCTACGAAAACAGTCCTCTGAGAACGGACACATGGAAACAAAGCTAAGGTTCATATTAGGGCCTGGGGGCCTGTCCATTTCAACCTTCTGTCTCTGGGGACACTGTCTGAGAATCTAAGTGGAGATAGTTGCTCTGCTGGTGTCAGAGAGCCCCTCTTAGTCCAGGGTGGCCTACCTATTGATGGCCTCAGGGGCCTTGGAGCTTTTCCCTAAACTGTAGTGTTGTGGTCAATGGATTGGACACACTTTCCTTAGAGAGGGCCGGCACAATCTTTCGCTGTGGCTTCAGAGGCCCTAGCCTGGAGGTTGTGTGGGTCCATGCTGTGGGCACAGAAGTCTTAAAACACAAAGTCAGCTTATGAGTGGCGCCTAGGGTATGACAGGCCGGATGTACAGCCCGAGAGGGAAAACCTGGGCCTCTGAAACAAGGGCGAGTGGAAGGCGTTCCTTCAGGCTTTTGTCTCTGGATGTTGTGTCCGGGATAGCCGTGGATTGGAGCGGTGGCCTCAGGGACTGTGGACGAGTATCCCTCTCTGGGGATTTGCCCCAGCTCCCAAGAGTTTGGGGACATTTTGAGGGAAGGGTGGAGTCATGTTGTCTGGCTCATGGGTCTCTCCAAGAAAGGGATTCCAGAGTAGAGCCCAGGTACAGGTGGGGCGACTGGAAAACTCAAACACTGGTGAGGATTGGGTGCATAGGGGCTTGGCAAGCCCCATATGCGGGCTCTTGGTCCAGGTCCTGACAGGCCTTTCTTTGACATGGGGCTCATGCTGAGGGTCACAGTGTGAATTTGTGCCCAAGCAGCATTCAAGTTTGGGCGTGGCTTCAGGGGCCATGAAGGTTTCTCCCACCCTGAAGGTGTGACTCCATGCCAAGAGCAAGCTTGACAGCCATGGGGAAGGAGGAGTTCTGTTTTGTGCTTGCGATACCCAGCTGTGTGGAGAATTGATATAATGTCTAGGTTCAGATATCTGAAAACCAAGGTTAGGAAGAGGTGACGGCATAAGACCATGGCGTGTCCGAAGTGCTGGGTGTGCGGCCAGCTGTCTCCTTGTCTGTCTGGACGTCTGGCTTCAGTCTGTGTCAGACAGAGCATGAGTGCCCAGAGCATCCTATCCAGTTCGGGTACCGTCGAGACCCGAGCAGGTTGATCCTCATCTGGGTTTTCTGGAGAGCCCCACAGGGAAACGTTTTTCTTCCGTTGGACAGACACTGGGCTGGGTTTTGGTTCTGGAGTTTCTGGTCCGGAGGGCTTGTTTGCCAGGAGTGTGAGGAAGGAAGTCTGAAAACACAAGGTAGCGTGAGGTTTGGGACCGAGGGCACGGCAGGCCCACTCTGCAGAGGCTGAATCGAGATCTCCTGCACTGAGGTCATGTCAACTATGAGACGTGCCTCAGGCTAGAGTTTTTGTCCAGCATGGCCTCTTCCTGAAGGGTGAGGGCTTCATTAGGCCAGGGAGGTTTGCCTACGATGGGATTTGTGAACTACTCCAAACCTCAAGGTTTCCTTCTGCACGACAGTCGAGTCCTATTGGATGGTTCCAGGAGGCCCCATACGGAAAGACTCGAGAGCAGGTGTCTAAGCATGGATGCCTGGGAACGCCACTTCATATACCCACTCTTTAGTCAGGACAAGGCAGGCTCAATCTGCAGGCTCCTGTTTGAGCTACCCAGAGGGGAGAGTTGAAATGGACTCTCCTGAAGATGAGTCCTACTGTGGCTTGGTGGCCTGGGAGACCTTGGAATGTGGAGGTGGCTCAGGGACTCTGCAGGGTTTTCCAAACTGAGGTGTTTGACACAGCATCAACAAGGAAGCTTCCCATGTGAAGACGAGAGGAGTTCTGTTCAGTGCCTCAGGAAAGCCCCATATCCTGTTCTTCGAACCAAAGCCTCTGAGGAGTAACACCTGGAAACCAAAGCAAGAGTTGAGATTACGGCCTAAGGGCCTGTCCGGCTCAACCTTCTATCTCTGTTACATCTGTGTGCATGCCTTCGTGGAGGTAGCTGCTCAGCTTGTGTCCGAATGCCCCTGTGTGTCCAGGGAGCCTCCCAGTAGTGGGATGTCCTCGGGGGTCCTGAGGTTTCTCATATTCTGGAGGTGTGTGTCCAAAGGAATGGACACAGTTTCCCAGGAGAGAGCAGGCACGGTCCTGTGGTATGGCTCCAGAGGACCCAGCCTAGAGGCTGTGTTTGCCAGGGCTGTGGGGACAGATGTCTGAAAAAGCAAATTTGGCTCAGCTAGTGGCCAAGGTAATGGCAGGACTGATCTCCAGTCCGTGAGGGGAGATCCTCTGGATATCAAAGGAGGGCAAGTGGGAGGCAGTCACTCAGGATTTTGTCTCTGGGTGTTGCGTTCACAGTGTCCGGTCAGGGTAGGGGTTGTCTCAGAGGCCGAGGAAGAGCCTTCCTCTCGGGGGATTGTGCAAGCTCCCAAGTGTTTGGATTCATTCTGTGGGAAGGGAAGAGTACTGTTTTCTGCCACAGGGGACCCCCCAGGAGAGGGACTCTAGAGCACAGCAGTGGGTTCGCTCAACTGGAATACACACCATCTAGTTAATCCTGGGTGCCTATGGGCATGCAAGCCACATATGCGGGCTCTTGGTCCAGTCACTGAGAGGCGTTACTTGAATAAGGTACTCACGCTGAGGGTCACAATGTGTGTTTGTGCCCAAGGCGGCCCTCACGCATGTGCGTGGCCTCATGGGTCATGCCGTTTTTCCTACACTGAAGGTTTGACTCACTGCCAGCAGCAAGTTTTCTTGCCATGGGGAAGGAGGGGTTCTTATTTGTGCATCAGGTTCCCCCCTGTGCAGGGATTGGAGATAAGGTCTAGGATCCGATGACTGAAAACCCAGGTTGGGAATGGATGCTGGCCTAAGGCAGTGGCGGGTCCAATGTCCTAGGAGTGCAGCCAGCTGTGTCGGTGTCTGTTGGAATGTCTGGGCTCAGGCTATTTGTGACAGAGCATCAGTGTTTAAGGTAGCCTATGCAATTGGGGTGTTGCCGAGGGCCAAGCAGTTTGATCCTCATTTGGGGTTTCTGGGCAGCACCATAGACAATGTATTTCTCCTGGGAGGCAGGCAGAGTGCTTCTTTGTGGCCCCAGAATTCCCAGTAGGGAGGGCTTGTGGGCCAGGAGTGTGAGGACGGAAGTCTGAAAACACAATCTAGGGTGAGTATTGGAGCCAAGGGCAGAGCAGGCCCACTCTGCAGAGACTGAATCAAAATCTCCTGCATCTGAAGTCAGGCTGAGGATCAGACGTTGGCTGAGGCTGGAGTATGTGTCCATGATGGCACCTTCATGAAGCGGGGGCCTCATGAGGCCAAGGAAATTTTCCCACGCTGAGTTTGGAGGTTGCCCCAAACCACAAGGTTTCCTTCTGCGGGACATTCGAGTCCTGTTGCATGGCTCCAGGACATACCATATGGAAGGACTGGAGAGCAGGGTTCGAAGGATGGATCCCTGTACAGCATTCCTTGCATTCCAATAGGCCATTAGCGACAAGATATGTTTGATCTGCTGCCTCTGGGTCACGCTACCCAGGGGGCTGAGTTGAAATGGCCTCTCCTGAGGATGCGTCATAATGTGCGTTTGGGTCCATGGAGACCTTGGAATGTGCTGGTTGTTCGGTGGCCTTGCGGAACTCTCCTACCTGAAGGGTTTGATACTTCCCCAGTAAGAAAGCTGCCCATGTGGAGACGAGAGATGCTTGGTTTGGTGCCTCAGAGGAGCCCCATTTGCTGGTCTACGAAAACAGTCCTCTGAGAACGGACACATGGAAACAAAGCTAAGGTTCATATTAGGGCCTGGGGGCCTGTCCATTTCAACCTTCTGTCTCTGGGGACACTGTCTGAGAATCTAAGTGGAGATAGTTGCTCTGCTGGTGTCAGAGAGCCCCTCTTAGTCCAGGGTGGCCTACCTATTGATGGCCTCAGGGGCCTTGGAGCTTTTCCCTAAACTGTAGTGTTGTGGTCAATGGATTGGACACACTTTCCTTAGAGAGGGCCGGCACAATCTTTCGCTGTGGCTTCAGAGGCCCTAGCCTGGAGGTTGTGTGGGTCCATGCTGTGGGCACAGAAGTCTTAAAACACAAAGTCAGCTTATGAGTGGCGCCTAGGGTATGACAGGCCGGATGTACAGCCCGAGAGGGAAAACCTGGGCCTCTGAAACAAGGGCGAGTGGAAGGCGTTCCTTCAGGCTTTTGTCTCTGGATGTTGTGTCCGGGATAGCCGTGGATTGGAGCGGTGGCCTCAGGGACTGTGGACGAGTATCCCTCTCTGGGGATTTGTCCCAGCTCCCAAGAGTTTGGGGACATTTTGAGGGAAGGGTGGAGTCATGTTGTCTGGCTCATGGGTCTCTCCAAGAAAGGGATTCCAGAGTAGAGCCCAGGTACAGGTGGGGCGACTGGAAAACTCAAACACTGGTGAGGATTGGGTGCATAGGGGCTTGGCAAGCCCCATATGCGGGCTCTTGGTCCAGGTCCTGACAGGCCTTTCTTTGACATGGGGCTCATGCTGAGGGTCACAGTGTGAATTTGTGCCCAAGCAGCACTCAAGTTTGGGCGTGGCTTCAGGGGCCATGAAGGTTTCTCCCACCCTGAAGGTGTGAATCCATGCCAAGAGCAAGCTTGACAGCCATGGGGAAGGAGGAGTTCTGTTTTGTGCTTGCGATACCCAGCTGTGTGGAGAATTGATATAATGTCTAGGTTCAGATATCTGAAAACCAAGGTTAGGAAGAGGTGACGGCATAAGACCATGGCGTGTCCGAAGTGCTGGGTGTGCGGCCAGCTGTCTCCTTGTCTGTCTGGACGTCTGGCTTCAGGCTGTGTCAGACAGAGCATGAGTGCCCAGAGCATCCTATCCAGTTCGGGTACCGTCGAGACCCGAGCAGGTTGATCCTCATCTGGGTTTTCTGGAGAGCCCCACAGGGAAACGTTTTTCTTCCGTTGGACAGACACTGGGCTGGGTTTTGGTTCTGGAGTTTCTGGTCCGGAGGGCTTGTTTGCCAGGAGTGTGAGGAAGGAAGTCTGAAAACACAAGGTAGCGTGAGGTTTGGGACCGAGGGCACGGCAGGCCCACTCTGCAGAGGCTGAATCGAGATCTCCTGCACTGAGGTCATGTCAACTATGAGACGTGCCTCAGGCTAGAGTTTTTGTCCAGCATGGCCTCTTCCTGAAGGGTGAGGGCTTCATTAGGCCAGGGAGGTTTGCCTACGATGGGATTTGTGAACTACTCCAAACCTCAAGGTTTCCTTCTGCACGACAGTCGAGTCCTATTGGATGGTTCCAGGAGGCCCCATACGGAAAGACTCGAGAGCAGGTGTCTAAGCATGGATGCCTGGGAACGCCACTTCATATACCCACTCTTTAGTCAGGACAAGGCAGGCTCAATCTGCAGGCTCCTGTTTGAGCTACCCAGAGGGGAGAGTTGAAATGGACTCTCCTGAAGATGAGTCCTACTGTGGCTTGGTGGCCTGGGAGACCTTGGAATGTGGAGGTGGCTCAGGGACTCTAGAGGTTTTCCAAACTGAGGTGTTTGACACAGCATCAACAAGGAAGCTTCCCATGTGAAGACGAGAGGAGTTCTGTTCAGTGCCTCAGGAAAGCCCCATATCCTGTTCTTCGAACCAAAGCCTCTGAGGAGTAACACCTGGAAACCAAAGCAAGAGTTGAGATTACGGCCTAAGGGCCTGTCCGGCTCAACCTTCTATCTCTGTTACATCTGTGTGCATGCCTTCGTGGAGGTAGCTGCTCAGCTTGTGTCCGAATGCCCCTGTGTGTCCAGGGAGCCTCCCAGTAGTGGGATGTCCTCGGGGGTCCTGAGGTTTCTCATATTCTGGAGGTGTGTGTCCAAAGGAATGGACACAGTTTCCCAGGAGAGAGCAGGCACGGTCCTGTGGTATGGCTCCAGAGGACCCAGCCTAGAGGCTGTGTTTGCCAGGGCTGTGGGGACAGATGTCTGAAAAAGCAAATTTGGCTCAGCTAGTGGCCAAGGTAATGGCAGGACTGATCTCCAGTCCGTGAGGGGAGATCCTCTGGATATCAAAGGAGGGCAA
Source organism: Mustela nivalis (assembly GCF_964662115.1). Taxonomy (NCBI): domain Eukaryota; kingdom Metazoa; phylum Chordata; class Mammalia; order Carnivora; family Mustelidae; genus Mustela; species Mustela nivalis. The sequence goes on from NW_028136290.1 coordinate 539,172, forward strand.
GTGGGAGGCAGTCACTCAGGATTTTGTCTCTGGGTGTTGCGTTCACAGTGTCCGGTCAGGGTAGGGGTTGTCTCAGAGGCCGAGGAAGAGCCTTCCTCTCGGGGGATTGTGCAAGCTCCCAAGTGTTTGGATTCATTCTGTGGGAAGGGAAGAGTACTGTTTTCTGCCACAGGGGACCCCCCAGGAGAGGGACTCTAGAGCACAGCAGTGGGTTCGCTCAACTGGAATACACACCATCTAGTTAATCCTGGGTGCCTATGGGCATGCAAGCCACATATGCGGGCTCTTGGTCCAGTCACTGAGAGGCGTTACTTGAATAAGGTACTCACGCTGAGGGTCACAATGTGTGTTTGTGCCCAAGGCGGCCCTAACGCTTGGGCGTTGCCTCATGGGCCATGTCGTGTTTCCTACACTGAAGGTTTGACTCACTGCCAGCAGCAAGTTTTCTTGCCATGGGGAAGGAGGGGTTCTGATTTGTGCATCAGGTTCCCCCCTGTGCAGGGATTGGAGATAAGGTCTAGGTTCCGATGACTGAAAACCCAGGTTGGGAATGGATGCTGGCCTAAGGCAGTGGCAGGTCCAATGTGCTGGGTGTACAGCCAGCTGTGTCGGTGTCTGTTGGAAGGTCTGGGCTCAGGCTATTTGCGACCGAGCATCACTGTTTAAGGTAGCCTATGCAATTGGGGTGTTGCCGAGGGCCAAGCAGTTTGATCCTCATTTGGGGTTTCTGGGCAGCACCATAGACAATGTATTTCTCCTGGGAGGCAGGCAGAGTGCTTCTTTGTGGCCCCAGAATTCCCAGTAGGGAGGGCTTGTGGGCCAGGAGTGTGAGGACGGAAGTCTGAAAACACAAGCTAGGGTGAGGATTGGAGCCAAAGGCAGAGCAGACCCACTCTGCAGAGGCTTAATCAAAATCTCCTGCATCTGTAGCCAGGCTGAGGATCAGACGTTGGCTGAGGCTGGAGTATGTGTCCATGATGGCACCTTCATGAAGCGGGGGCCTCATGAGGCCAAGGAAGTTTTCCCACGCTGAGTTTGGAGGTTGCCCCAAACCACAAGGTTTCCTTCTGTGGGACATTCGAGTCCTGTTGCATGGCTCCAGGACATACCATATGAAAGTACTGGAGAGCAGTGTTCGTAGGATGGATCCCTGTACAGCATGCCTCGCATTCCCATTGGCCATTAGCGAAAAGATATGTTTGATCGGCTGCCTCTGGGTCACGCTACCCAGGGGGCTGAGTTGAAATGGCCTCTCCTGAGGATGCGTCATAATGTGCGTTTGGGTCCATGGAGACCTTGGAATGTGCTGGTTGTTCAGTGGCCCTGTGGAACTCTCCTACCTGAAGGGTTTGATACATCCCCAGTAAGAAAGCTCCCCATGTGGAGAGAGAGGTTTGGTTTGGTGCCTCGGAAAAGCCCCGTGTGCTGGTCTACGAAAACAGTCCTCTGAGAACAGACACATGGAAACAAAGATAAGGTACATATTAGGGCCTGGGGGCCTGTCCATTTCAACCTTCTGTCTCTGGGGACACTGTCTGAGAATCTAAGTGGAGATAGTTGCTCTGCTGGTGTCAGAGAGCCCCTCTTAGTCCAGGGTGGCCTACCTATTGATGGCCTCAGGGGCCTTGGAGCTTTTCCCTAAACTGTAGGGTTGTGGTCAATGGATTGGACACACTTCCTTAGAGAGGGCCAGCACAATCTTTCGCTGTGGCTTCAGACGCCCTAGCCTGGAGGTTGTGTGGGTCCATGCTGTGGGCACAGAAGTCTTAAAACACAAAGTCAGCTTATGAGTGGCGCCTAGGGTATGACAGGCCGGATGTACAGCCTGAGAGGGAAAACCTGGGCCTCTGAAACAAGGGCGAGTGTTAGGCGTTCCTTCAGGCTTTTGTCTCTGGATGTTGTGTCCGGGATAGCCGTGGATTGGAGCGGTGGCCTCAGGGACTGTGGACGAGTATCCCTCTCTGGGGATTTGTCCCAGCTCCCAAGAGTTTGGGGACATTTTGAGGGAAGGGTGGAGTCATGTTGTCTGGCTCATGGGTCTCTCCAAGAAAGGGATTCCAGAGTAGAGCCCAGGTACAGGTGGGGCGACTGGAAAACTCAAACACTGGTGAGGATTGGGTGCATAGGGGCTTGGCAAGCCCCATATGCGGGCTCTTGGTCCAGGTCCTGACAGGCCTTTCTTTGACATGGGGCTCATGCTGAGGGTCACAGTGTGAATTTGTGCCCAAGCAGCACTCAAGTTTGGGCGTGGCTTCAGGGGCCATGAAGGTTTCTCCCACCCTGAAGGTGTGAATCCATGCCAAGAGCAAGCTTGACAGCCATGGGGAAGGAGGAGTTCTGTTTTGTGCTTGCGATACCCAGCTGTGTGGAGAATTGATATAATGTCTAGGTTCAGATATCTGAAAACCAAGGTTAGGAAGAGGTGACGGCATAAGACCATGGCGTGTCCGAAGTGCTGGGTGTGCGGCCAGCTGTCTCCTTGTCTGTCTGGACGTCTGGCTTCAGGCTGTGTCAGACAGAGCATGAGTGCCCAGAGCATCCTATCCAGTTCGGGTACCGTCGAGACCCGAGCAGGTTGATCCTCATCTGGGTTTTCTGGAGAGCCCCACAGGGAAACGTTTTTCTTCCGTTGGACAGACACTGGGCTGGGTTTTGGTTCTGGAGTTTCTGGTCCGGAGGGCTTGTTTGCCAGGAGTGTGAGGAAGGAAGTCTGAAAACACAAGGTAGCGTGAGGTTTGGGACCGAGGGCACGGCAGGCCCACTCTGCAGAGGCTGAATCGAGATCTCCTGCACTGAGGTCATGTCAACTATGAGACGTGCCTCAGGCTAGAGTTTTTGTCCAGCATGGCCTCTTCCTGAAGGGTGAGGGCTTCATTAGGCCAGGGAGGTTTGCCTACGATGGGATTTGTGAACTACTCCAAACCTCAAGGTTTCCTTCTGCACGACAGTCGAGTCCTATTGGATGGTTCCAGGAGGCCCCATACGGAAAGACTCGAGAGCAGGTGTCTAAGCATGGATGCCTGGGAACGCCACTTCATATACCCACTCTTTAGTCAGGACAAGGCAGGCTCAATCTGCAGGCTCCTGTTTGAGCTACCCAGAGGGGAGAGTTGAAATGGACTCTCCTGAGATGAGTCCTACTGTGGCTTGGTGGCCTGGGAGACCTTGGAATGTGGAGGTGGCTCAGGGACTCTAGAGGTTTTCCAAACTGAGGTGTTTGACACAGCATCAACAAGGAAGCTTCCCATGTGAAGACGAGAGGAGTTCTGTTCAGTGCCTCAGGAAAGCCCCATATCCTGTTCTTCGAACCAAAGCCTCTGAGGAGTAACACCTGGAAACCAAAGCAAGAGTTGAGATTACGGCCTAAGGGCCTGTCCGGCTCAACCTTCTATCTCTGTTACATCTGTGTGCATGCCTTCGTGGAGGTAGCTGCTCAGCTTGTGTCCGAATGCCCCTGTGTGTCCAGGGAGCCTCCCAGTAGTGGGATGTCCTCGGGGGTCCTGAGGTTTCTCATATTCTGGAGGTGTGTGTCCAAAGGAATGGACACAGTTTCCCAGGAGAGAGCAGGCACGGTCCTGTGGTATGGCTCCAGAGGACCCAGCCTAGAGGCTGTGTTTGCCAGGGCTGTGGGGACAGATGTCTGAAAAAGCAAATTTGGCTCAGCTAGTGGCCAAGGTAATGGCAGGACTGATCTCCAGTCCGTGAGGGGAGATCCTCTGGATATCAAAGGAGGGCAAGTGGGAGGCAGTCACTCAGGATTTTGTCTCTGGGTGTTGCGTTCACAGTGTCCGGTCAGGGTAGGGGTTGTCTCAGAGGCCGAGGAAGAGCCTTCCTCTCGGGGGATTGTGCAAGCTCCCAAGTGTTTGGATTCATTCTGTGGGAAGGGAAGAGTACTGTTTTCTGCCACAGGGGACCCCCCAGGAGAGGGACTCTAGAGCACAGCAGTGGGTTCGCTCAACTGGAATACACACCATCTAGTTAATCCTGGGTGCCTATGGGCATGCAAGCCACATATGCGGGCTCTTGGTCCAGTCACTGAGAGGCGTTACTTGAATAAGGTACTCACGCTGAGGGTCACAATGTGTGTTTGTGCCCAAGGCGGCCCTAACGCTTGGGCGTTGCCTCATGGGCCATGTCGTGTTTCCTACACTGAAGGTTTGACTCACTGCCAGCAGCAAGTTTTCTTGCCATGGGGAAGGAGGGGTTCTTATTTGTGCATCAGGTTCCCCCCTGTGCAGGGATTGGAGATAAGGTCTAGGTTCCGATGACTGAAAACCCAGGTTGGGAATGGATGCTGGCCTAAGGCAGTGGCAGGTCCAATGTGCTGGGTGTACAGCCAGCTGTGTCGGTGTCTGTTGGAAGGTCTGGGCTCAGGCTATTTGCGACAGAGCATCACTGTTTAAGGTAGCCTATGCAATTGGGGTGTTGCCGAGGGCCAAGCAGTTTGATCCTCATTTGGGGTTTCTGGGCAGCACCATAGACAATGTATTTCTCCTGGGAGGCAGGCAGAGTGCTTCTTTGTGGCCCCAGAATTCCCAGTAGGGAGGGCTTGTGGGCCAGGAGTGTGAGGACGGAAGTCTGAAAACACAAGCTAGGGTGAGGATTGGAGCCAAAGGCAGAGCAGACCTACTCTGCAGAGGCTTAATCAAAATCTCCTGCATCTGTAGCCAGGCTGAGGATCAGACGTTGGCTGAGGCTGGAGTATGTGTCCATGATGGCACCTTCATGAAGCGGGGGCCTCATGAGGCCAAGGAAGTTTTCCCACGCTGAGTTTGGAGGTTGCCCCAAACCACAAGGTTTCCTTCTGTGGGACATTCGAGTCCTGTTGCATGGCTCCAGGACATACCATATGAAAGGACTGGAGAGCAGTGTTCGTAGGATGGATCCCTGTACAGCATGCCTCGCATTCCCATTGGCCATTAGCGAAAAGATATGTTTGATCTGCTGCCTCTGGGTCACGCTACCCAGGGGGCTGAGTTGAAATGGCCTCTCCTGAGGATGCGTCATAATGTGCGTTTGGGTCCATGGAGACCTTGGAATGTGCTGGTTGTTCAGTGGCCCTGTGGAACTCTCCTACCTGAAGGGTTTGATACATCCCCAGTAAGAAAGCTCCCCATGTGGAGAGAGAGGTTTGGTTTGGTGCCTCGGAAAAGCCCCGTGTGCTGGTCTACGAAAACAGGCCTCTGAGAACAGACACATGGAAACAAAGCTAAGGTTCATATTAGGGCCTGGGGGCCTGTCCATTTCAACCTTCTGTCTCTGGGGACACTGTCTGAGAATCTAAGTGGAGATAGTTGCTCTGCTGGTGTCAGAGAGCCCCTCTTAGTCCAGGGTGGCCTACCTATTGATGGCCTCAGGGGCCTTGGAGCTTTTCCCTAAACTGTAGGGTTGTGGTCAATGGATTGGACACACTTTCCTTAGAGAGGGCCGGCACAATCTTTCGCTGTGGCTTCAGACGCCCTAGCCTGGAGGTTGTGTGGGTCCATGCTGTGGGCACAGAAGTCTTAAAACACAAAGTCAGCTTATGAGTGGCGCCTAGGGTATGACAGGCCGGATGTACAGCCTGAGAGGGAACTCCTGGGCCTCTGAAACAAGGGCGAGTGGAAGGCGTTCCTTCAGGCTTTTGTCTCTGGATGTTGTGTCCGGGATAGCCGTGGATTGGAGCGGTGGCCTCAGGGACTGTGGACGAGTATCCCTCTCTGGGGATTTGTCCCAGCTCCCAACAGTTTGGGGTCATTTTGAGGGAAGGGTGGAGTCGTGTTGTCTGGCTCATGGGTCTCTCCAAGAAAGGGATTCCAGAGTAGAGCCGAGGTACAGGTGGGGCGACTGGAAAACTCAAACACTGGTGAGGATTGGGTGCATAGGGGCTTGGCAAGCCCCATATGCGGGCTCTTGGTCCAGGTCCTGACAGGCCTTTCTTTGACATGGGGCTCATGCTGAGGGTCACAGTGTGAATTTGTGCCCAAGCAGCACTCAAGTTTGGGCGTGGCTTCAGGGGCCATGAAGGTTTCTCCCACCCTGAAGCTGTGACTCCATGCCAAGAGCAAGCTTGACAGCCATGGGGAAGGAGGAGTTTTGTTTTGTGCTTGCTATACCCAGCTGTGTGGAGAATTGATATAATGTCTAGGTTCAGATATCTGAAAACCAAGGTTAGGAAGAGGTGACGGCATAAGACCATGGCGTGTCCGAAGTGCTGGGTGTGCGGCCAGCTGTCTCCTTGTCTGTCTGGACGTCTGGCTTCAGGCTGTGTCAGACAGAGCATGAGTGCCCAGAGCATCCTATCCAGTTCGGGTACCGTCGAGGCCCGAGCAGGTTGATCCTCATCTGGGTTTTCTGGAGAGCCCCACAGGGAAACGTTTTTCTTCCATTGCGCAGACACTGGGCTGGGTTTTGGTTCTGGAGTTCCTGGTCCGGAGGGCTTGTTTTCCAGGAGTGTGTGGAAGGAAGTCTGAAAACACAAGGTAGCGTGAGGTTTGGGACTGAGGGCACGGCAGGCCCACTCTGCAGAGGCTGAATCGAGATCTCCTGCACTGAGGTCATGTCAACTATGAGACGTGCCTCAGGCTAGAGTTTTTGTCCAGCATGGCCTCTTCCTGAAGGGTGAGGGCTTCATTAGGCCAGGGAGGTTTGCCTACGATGGGATTTGTGAACTACTCCAAACCTCAAGGTTTCCTTCTGCACGACAGTCGAGTCCTATTGGATGGTTCCAGGAGGCCCCATACGGAAAGACTCGAGAGCAGGTGTCTAAGCATGGATGCTTGGGAACGCCACTTCATATACCCACTCTTTAGTCAGGACAAGGCAGGCTCAATCTGCAGGCTCCTGTTTGAGCTACCCAGAGGGGAGAGTTGAAATGGACTCTCCTGAAGATGAGTCCTACTGTGGCTTGGTGGCCTGGGAGACCTTGGAATGTGGAGGTGGCTCAGGAACTCTGCAGGGTTTTCCAAACTGAGGTGTTTGACACAGCTCCAACAAGGAAGCTTCCCATGTGGAGACGAGAGGAGTTCTGTTCAGTGCCTCAGGAAAGCCCCATATCCTGTTCTTCGAACCAAAGCCTCTGAGGAGTAACACCTGGGACCCAAAGCAAGAGTTGAGATTATGGCCTAAGGGCCTGTCCGGCTCAACCTTCTATCTCTGTTGACATCTATGTGCATGCATTCATGGCTGTAGCTGCTCAGCTTGTGTCCGAATGCCCCTGTGAGTCCAGTGAGGCTCCCAGTAGTGGGATGTCCTCGGGGGCCTTGAGGTTTCTCATATTCTGGAGGTGTGTGTCCAAAGGAATGGACACAGTTTCCCAGGAGAGAGCAGGCACGGTCCTGTGGTATGGCTCCAGAGGACCCAGCCTAGAGGCTGTGTTTGCCAGGGCTGTGGGGACAGATGTCTGAAAAAGCAAACTTGGCTCAGCTCGTGGCCAATGTAATGGCAGGACTGATATCCAGTCCGTGAGGGGAGATCCTCTGGAAATCAAAGTAGGGCAAGTAGGGGGCAGTCACTCAGGATTTACAGTGTCCGGTCAGGGTAGGGGTTGTCTCAGAGGCCGAAGAAGTGCCTTCCTCTCGGGGGATTGTCCAAGCTCCCAAGTGTTTGTGTTCATTCTGTGGGAATGAAGAGTACTGTTTTCTGCCACAGGGGACCCCCCAGGAGAGGGACTCTAGAGCACAGCAGTGGGTTCCCTCAACTGGAATACACACCATCTATTTAGTCCTGGGTGCCTATGGGCATGGCAAACCACATATGCGGGCTGTTGGTCCAGTCACTGAGAGGCGTTACTTGAATAAGGTACTCACGCTGAGGGTCACAATGTGTGTTTGTGCCCAAGGCGGCCCTCACGCATGTGCGTGGCCTCATGGGTCATGCCGTTTTCTCCAACACTGAAGGTTTGACTCACTGACAGCAGCAAGGTTTCTTGCCAGGGGCTAGGAGGGGTTCTGACTTGTGTGCATCAGAGGGGGTCCCCCCTGTGCAGGGATTGGATATAAGGTCTAGGACCGATGACTGAAAACCCAGGTTGGGAATAGATGGTGGCCTAAGGCAGTGGCGGGTCCAATGTGCTGGGTGTGCAGCCAGCTGTGTCGGTGTCTGTTGGAAGGTCTGGGCTCAGGCTATTTGCCTCAGAGCATCAGTGTTTAAGGTAGCCTATGCAATTGGGGTGTTGCCGAGGGCCAAGCAGTTTGATCCTCATTTGGTGTTTCTGGGCAGCACCATAGACAATGATTTTCTACTGGGAGGCAGGCAGAGTGCTTCATTGTGGCCCCAGAATTCCCAGTAGGGAGGGCTTGTGGGCCTGGAGTGTGAGGACGGAAGTCTGAAAACACAAGCTAGGGTGAGGATTGGAGCCAAGGGCAGAGCAGGTCCATTCTGCAGAGGCTGAATCAAAATCTCCTGCATCTGAAGTCAGGCTGAGGATCAGACGTTGGCTGAGGCTGGAGTATTTGTCCATGATGGCACCTTCATGAAGCGGGGGCCTCATGAGGCCAAGGAAGTTTTCCCACGCTGAGTTTGGAGGTTGCCCCAAACCACAAGGTTTCCTTCTGCGGGACATTCGAGTCCTGTTGCATGGCTCCAGGACATACCATACGGAAGGACTGGAGAGCAGGGTTCGAAGGATGGATCCCTGTACAGCATGCCTCGCATTCCAATAGGCCATTAGCGATAAGATATGTTTGATCTGGGGCCTCTGGAACACGCGATCCAGGGGGCTGAGTTGAAATGGCCTCTCCTGAGGATGCGTCATAATGTGCGTTTGGGTCCATGGAGACCTTGGAATGTGCTGGTTGTTCAGTGGCCCTTCGGAACTCTCCTACCTGAAGGGTTTGATACATCCCCAGTAAGAAAGCTGCCCATGTGGAGACGAGAGATCCTTGGTTTGGTGCCTCAGAAAAGCCCCATGTGCTGGTCTATGAAAACAGTCCTCTGAGAACGGACACATGGAACAAAGCTAAGGTTCATATTAGGGCCTGGGGGCCTGTCCATTTCAACCTTCTATCTCTGGGGACACTTTCTGAGAGTCTAAGTGAAGATAGTTGCTCCGCTGGTGTCAGAGAGCCCCTCTTAGTCCAGGGTGGCCTACACTATTGATGTCCTCAGGGGCCTTGGAGCTTTTCCCTAACCTGTAGGGCTGTGCTCAGTGGATTGGGAACACTTTCCTTGGAGAGGGCAGGCACAAACTTTCGCTGTGGCTCCAGAGGCCCTAGCCTGGAGGTGTGTGGGTCCAGGCTGTGGGCACAGAAGTCTGAAAACACAAACTCAGCTTATGAGTGGTGCCTAGGGTATGGCAGGCCGGATGTACAGCCCGAGAGGGAACTCCTGGGCCTCTGAAACAAGGGCGAGTGGGAGGCGTTCCTTCAGTCTTTTGTCTCTGGATGCTGTGTCCGGGATAGCCGTGGATTTGAGGGGTGGCCTCAGGGACTGTGGACGAGTATCCCTCTCTGGGGATTTGTCCCATTTTCCAAGATTGGGGTCATTTTGTGGGAAGGGTGGAGTCGTGTTGTCTGGCTCATGTGTCTCTCCAAGAAAGGGATTCAAGATCAGAGCCCCAGGTACGGGCGGGGCGACTGGAAATCTCAAACCCTGGTGAAAATTGGGTGCATAGGGGCTTGGCAAGCCCCATATGCGGGCTCTTTGTCCAGGCCCTCACAGGCCTTTCTTTGACATGGGGCTCATGCTAGGGTCACAGTGTGAATTTGTTCCCAATCAGCACTCAAGTGCTGCTTGGGCACTACCTGAAGGGTTTGATACATCCCCAGTAAGAAAGCTCCCCATGTGGAGACGAGAGGAGTTCTGTTCAGTGCCTCAGGAAAGCCCCATATCCTGTTCTTCGAACCAAAGTTTCTGAGGAGTAACACCTGGAACCCAAAGCAAGAGTTGAGATTATGGCCTAAGGGCCTGTCCGGCTCAACCTTCTATCTCTGTTGACATCTGTGTGCATGCCTTCGTGGAGGTATCTGCTCAGCTTGTGTCCGAATGCCCCTGTGTGTCCAGGGAGGCTCCCAGTAGTGGGATGTCCTCGGGGGCCTTGAGGTTTCTCATATTCTGGAGGTGTGTGTCCAAAGGAATGGACACAGTTTCCCAGGAGAGAGCAGGCACGGTCCTGTTGTATGGCTCCAGAGGACCCAGCCTAGAGGCTGTGTTTGCCAGGGCTGTGGGGACTGATGTCTGAAAAAGCAAACTTGGCTCAGGAAGGGGCCAAGGTAATGGCAGGACTGATCTCCAGTCCGTGAGGGGAGATTCTCTGGATATCAAAGGAGGGCAAGTGGGAGGCAGTTGCTCAGGCTTTTGTCTCTGGGTGTTGCGTTCACAGTGTCCGGTCAGGGTAGGGGTTGCCTCAGGGGCCGAGGAAGAGCCTTCCTCTCGGGGGATTGTCCAAGCTCCCAAGTGTTTGGGTTCATTCTATGGGAAGTGAAGAGTACTGTTTTCTGCCAGAAAGGACCCCCCAGGAGAGGGACTCTAGAGCACAGCAGTGGGTTCCTTCAACTGGAATACACACCATCTAGTTAGTTTTGGGTGCCTATGGGCATGGCAGGGACTATATGCAGGATCTTCGTCACGAACCTGACAGGCCTTTCTTTGACATGGGGCTCATGCTAGGGTCACAGTGTGAATTTGTGCCCAAGCAGCACTCATGATTTGGCGTGGCATCAGGGGCCATGAAGGGTTCCCCACGTGAAGGTTGACTCCATGTGAAGAACAAGCATTACAGCCATGTGGAAGGCAGAGTTCTGATTGTGATTCTGATACACAAACTCAGCTTCTTTTGGGGACGGCGGTATGGCAGGCCCAATATACAAACAATGAGAAGAACTCATGAAGATTTGAATATAGAGCGAGTCTGAGGCGCTTGCTCAGGCATTTGTCTCTGGAATTTTTATCAGCAATGGCCATAGAATGTCGGGGATGCTTCATGGGCCATGGACGAATCTACCTCTATGAGGATTTCGCCCGATTCCCAATTTTTTTTCGTCAAACTGTGGGATGGGAGGACTCCTTTCAGTTTTGTTACCTCAGGTGTCCCACGAAAAGAGGAATTCCAAAGCAAAGCCGTGGGGAAGACTGAAGGGACCACCAGAACTATGGTTCAAAATTGGGGACTAGGGGCATGGCAAGCCCAATATGCTATCTCTTCATCCAGCCACTGAGAGGCCTTACTTGAGGACTTTGGTCAGGCTGAGGGTCACAATGTGTGTTTGTGACCAATGTAGCCTCCGAGCATGGCGGGGCCTCATGGGCAACACTGGATTCAACTACACTGAAAGTTGGACAACATGCCAACCACAAGGTATCTTGCCATGGGGAAGAAGTTCTGATTTCTGCATCCCGTTCAACCCTGGGCAGTGATTGGAGGTAAGGTCTAGAATCTAAAGCCTGAAATCCGAGGTTGGGAAGAGATGATGACCTAAGGCCATGGCGGCTCGATGTGCTCAGTGTGCGGCCAGCTGTCTGGGATGGGCCAGGGAGTCCAGGCTCAGGCTGTGTCAGAAAGGGCATTAGTGCCCTGCTCAGCCTATGTATTTGGGGTACAGCCAAGGTCGGTGCAGGTTGATCCTCATTTGGGGTTACTGGGCAGAGTGCTGCATTGTAGTTCTGGATTGCCAAACTGGAGGGCTTGTGGGCCAGTAGTCTGACGACAAAGGTTTGAGAACACAAGCTAGGCTTAGGTTTCTGGGTGAGGCCATGGCAGGCACAATCTACAGACCTGAATCGAGATCTTATGCATCTGAAGTCAGGGCGAGGATCAGACGATCGCTCAGGTTGTAGTTTCTGTCCCTGATGGCCCCTTCATGAATGGGGGGGGGGATCACGAGGCCATGGGGGTTTTCCCACGATGGGAGTTGTGAGAAGCTCCAAACTGCAGAGAGTCTTCTGCAGGACAATTGAGACCTGTTGTTTGGCTCCAGGCCAATATTCTGAGCAGGGTTCTAAGGATGGATGACTGGGTAGCCCACCTCGCATTCCAATTGTCTCTTAGCAACAAGACAGGTTAGATCTCCTGGATCTGTGGGGAGCAACCGAGGACGCTGCATTGAAATGGACACCCCTAAGCATGGGTCCTAATGTGCTTTTGTGTCTAAGGAGACCTTGGAATAAAGCGGTGGCACTTGGGCCCTAAAGAGTTCTAATAAACAGAGGCTTTGACACAGCTCCAACGTGCAAGTATCCCATGTGTAGATGAGATGTTTTCTGTTCGGTGAGTCAAGAAACAGCTATATGCTGCTTTTGAATTCCAGGCCTCTGAGGAGAGATGCCTGGAAACGAAAGCAATGGATCTGATTAGTGCCTAGGGGCCTGTTATTTCCTTTTTACCTCTGGGGACATCTCTCTATGGGTCTGAGTGCAGGTAGGTGCTCTGTAGTGCTCAGATTGCCCCTGTTTTTCCTGGGAAACCACCACTTTTGAGATGGATCAGGGACTTTGGAGGTTTATCCTATTAGAAGGGTTGTGGCCATTGGAATGGGCACAAACAATTCCCTTGGAGAAGGCAAGTACAGTCCTCAGGTTTGGCTCCAGGGGCCTGAGCCTGTAGGTTGTGTAGGCCAGGGCTGTTTAGACAGTTGTCTGAAAACAAACTCAGCTTAGGTTTGGGTACGTAGGTATGGCAGGCCCGATCGACAAACCATGAGAAGAACTCTTCAGGATATGATGAAAGTGCGAGTCTGAGGCGCTTGCTCAGGCTTTTGTCTCTGGATTTTGTATCAGTGATGGCCGTGGAATGTCAGGGAGGCCTCATGGGCCATGGACGAATCTTCCTCTCTGAGGATTTGGCCCGATTCCCAATTGCTTTTCGTCAATCTGTGGGATGGGAGGACACATTTCAGGTTTGTTACCTCAGGTGTCCCACCAAAAGAGGAATTCCAAAGCAAAACCGTGGGGAAGACTGAAGGGACAACCCGAACTATGGTTAAAAATTGGGGCCTAGGGGCATGGCAAGCCCAATATGCTATCTCTTCATCCAGCCACTGAGTGGCCTTACTTGAGGACTGGGCTCAGCCTGAGGGTCACAATGTGTGTTTGTGACCAATGTGGCCCGCGAGCATGGGCGGGGCCTCATGGGCCACACTGGTTTCAACTATACTGAAAGTTGGACAACATGCCAACCACAAGGTTTCTTGCCGTGGGGAAGGAGTTCTGATTTCTGCATCACCTTCAACCTTGTGCAGTGATTGGAGATTAGGTCTAGGTTCTGAAACCTGGAAACCGAGGTTGGGAAGAGATCACAACCTAAGGCCACGGAGGCTCGATGTGCTCAGTGTGCGGCCAGCTGTCTGGGACAGGCCAGGGAGTCCAGGCTCAGGCTGTGTCAGAAAGGGCATTAGTGCCCTGGTCAGCCTATGTATTTGGGGTACAGCCAAGGTCGGTGCAGGTTGATCCTCATTTGGGGTTCCTGGGTAGCCCCAGAGGACAATGTTTTTCTTCTGGAGGGCCGGCAAGTGCTGCATTGTAGTTCTGGATTGCCAAACTGGAGGGCTTGTGGGCCAGTAGTCTGACGACAAAAGTCTGAGAACACAAGCTAGGCTTAGGTTTCTGGGTGAGGCCATGGAAGGCACAATCTACAGACCTGAATCGAGATCTCGTGCATCTGAAGTCAGGGCGAGGATCAGACGATCGCTCAGGTTGGAGTTTCTGTCCCTGATGGCCCCTTCATGAATGGGGGGGCATCACGAGGCCATGGGTGTTTTCCCACGATGGGAGTTGTGAGAAGCTCCAAACGGCAGAGAGTCTTCTGCAGGACAATTGAGACCTGTAGTTTGGCTCCAGGCTAATGATTCTGAGCAGGGTTCTAAGGATGGATGGCTGCGTAGCCCACCTCGCATTCCAATTGTCTCCTAGCAACAAGACAGGTTAGATCTCCTGGATCTGTGGGCAACTACCGAGGATGCTGAGTTTAAATGGACACCCCTGGGGATGGGTCCTAACGTGCTTTTGTGTCTATGGAGACCTTGGAATGAAGCGGTGGCACTGGGGCCCTAAAGGGTTCTCCTAAACAGAGGCTTTGACACAGCTCCAACGTGCAAGTTTTCCATGTGTAGATGAGATGTTTTCTGATGGGTGAGTCAAGAAACAGCTATATGCTGCTTTTGAAATCCAGGCCTCTGAGGAGAGATGCCTGGATACCAAAGCAATGGATCTGATTAGTGCCTAGGGGCCTGTTCTTTCCTTTTTACCTCTGGGGACATCTGTCTATGGGTCTGAGTGCAGGTAGGTGCTCATTTGGGCTCAGATTGCCCCTGTTTTTCCTGGGAAGCCACCACTATTGAGATGGATCAGGGAATTTGGAGGTTTATCCTATGAGAAAAGTTGTGGCCCTTGGAATGGGCACACACAATTCCCTTGGAGAGGGCAAGTACAGTACTCAGGTTTGGCTCCAGGGGCCTGAGCCTGTAGGTTGTGTAGGCCAGGGCTGTTTGGACAGTTGTCTGAAAACACAAACTCGGCTTATGTTTCGGGTCATAGGTATGGCAGGACTGATCTACAGACCATGAGGAGAACGCTTCGGGATTTTAAAGAAGGGCGAGTGTGAGGCTCTGCTCAATTTTTTTTCTCTGGATAATGCGTCACTCATGGTCGTGGAATTTCTGGGTGACTTCATGGGAAATGGACGAGTCTTACTCTCTGGTGGTTTGGCCCCGTCCAAAGAGTTTGGGGTCATTTTGTGGGCTGGAAGAAGTCCGTCTTTTTTAACCTCAGGTGTCCCACCAAATGATGGATTCCAGAGTAGAGCCCTGGGGAGGGGCAACTGGACAATCAGAAATCTGGTTAAAAATTGGGGCCTAGGGACATGTCAAGCCCATTATGAAATCTAATGGTCCAGCCACTGAGAGGACTTACTAGAGGACAGGACTCATGCTGAGGGTCACAATGCGTGTGTATGTCCTCGTCGCACTCAAGAATGGGCGGGGCCTCAGGGTGAATGCTGGTTTCTCCTACACTGAACTTTGGACAACGTGCCAACCACAAGGGTTCTTGCCATGGGTAAGTAGGAGTTCTGATTTCTGCATCACACTCACCCCTGGGCAGTGATTGGAGATAAGGTCTCGGTTCTGAAGCCTGAAAACTGAGGTAGGGAAGAGATGATGACCTAAGGCCATGGCGGGTTTTATGTGCTCAGTGTGCGGTCAGCTTTCTGGGTGTTGGTCAGGAGGTCCGGGCTCAGGTTGTGTTCGACAGTGCATTAGTGCCCAGGTTAGACTATATAATTTGGGTAAAGTCGAGTGCTGTGTAGGTTTACCCTCATTTAAGGTGCCTGGGCAGCTCATGAGGCAATAATTTTTTTTCTAGAGGGCAGGCAGAGTGCTGCATTGTGGGTCCGGAATTGCCAAACTTGAGGGCTTCGGGGCCAGGAGTGTGAGGACAGAAGTCTGAGAAGACAAGCTAGACTTGGGTTTCAGGGCGAGGGCACGGCAGGTACCCCCTGCAGATCTGAACCAATATCTCATGCATCTGAAGTCAGGGCGAGGATCAGACGTTGGCTCAGGTTGGAGTTTCTGAGCATGACGGCCGCTTCATGAAGGGAGCGGAATCTCGAGGCCATTAAGGTTTTCCCACATTGGGAGTTGTGGGATGCCCCCTTCAAGGATTCCTTCTGCGGGACAATTGAGACCTGTTGGACAGCTCCAGGACATCCCATATGGAATGACTCCAGAGCACCGTTCGCAGATGGATGCCTGGGAAGCCCGCCTCGCATTCCAATTGTCTCCTAGCAACAAGACAGTTTAGATCTGATGGCTCTGCCGGAGCAAACGGGGTGGCTGATTTGAAATGGACTTTCCTGAGGATGGGTCCTAATGTGTTTTTGTGTCCATGAGGGCCTTGAAATGGGGCGGTGGCACCGGGACCCTGAAGTACTCTCCTAAGCTTTGGACATGGCTCCCATTCACAGGTTTCCTTGTGGAGACGAGATGAGTTCTGATGGGTGCCTCAGGAAAACCCCTATGCTCGTATTGGAATCAGGCTTTTGAGGACACATGCCTGTAACCCAAAGCAATGGATCCTATTATGGCCTAGGGTCCTGTCTGGTTCCATCTTCTTCTCTGGGGACATCCATCTATGGTATGAGTGGAGGTCGATTATCAGCTGGTGTCAGACAGCCCTTGTTTGTTCCGGGCGACCTACACTATTGGGATGGCCTCAGGGACTTTGGAGGTTTCTCCTAATTTGTACGATTTTGGACCATGGAATGGGCAGAATTCCCATGGATTGGTAGGCACAGTCCTAATGTGTGGCTCCAGGGGCCCAGCCTGGAGGGTGGGTGTCCCAAGACTTTGAGGACAGAAGTCTGAAAACACAAACTCAGCTTAGGATTGGGGACGTAGGTATGGCAGGCCCGATCTACAAACCATAAGAAGAACTCTTCAGGATATGAAGAAAGTGCGAGTCTGAGGCGCTTGCTCCGGCTTTTCTCTCTGGATTTTGTATCAGCGATGGCCGTGGAATGTCGGGGAGGCCTCATGGGCCATGGACGAATCTTCCTCTCTGAGGACTTGGCCCAATTCCCAATTGCTTTTCGTCAATCTGTGGGATGGGAGGTCTCATTTCAGTTTTGTTACCTCAGGTGTACCACCAAAAGAGGAATTCCAAAGCCAAGCCGTGGGGAAGATTGAAGGGACAACCCGAAATATGGTTAAAAATTGGGGCCTAGTGGCATGGCAAGCCCAATATGCTATCTCTTCATCCAGCCACTGAGTGGCCTTACTGGAGGACTGGGATCAGCCTGAGCGTCACAATGTGTGTTTGTGACCAATGTGGCCCGCGAGCATGGGCGGGGCCTCATGGGCCACACTGGTTTCAACTACACTGAACGTTGGACAACATGCCAACCACAAGGTTTCTTGCCATGGGGAAGGAGTTCTGATTTCTGCATCACCTTCAACCCGGGGCAGTGATTGGAGATAAGGTCTAGGTTCTGAAACCTGAAAACCGAGGTTGGGAAGAGATGACGACCCAAGGCCATGGCGGCTAATGTGCTCAGTGAGCGGCTAGCTGTCTGGGAGGGTCCAGGGGGTCCAGGCTCAGGCTGTGTTAGAAAGGGCATTAGTGCACTGGTCAGCCTATGTATTTGGGGTACAGCCAAGGTCGGTGCAGGTTGATCCTCATTTGGGGTTACTGGGTAGCCCCAGAGGACAATGTTTTTCTTCTGGAGGGCCGGCAGAGCGCTGCATTGTAGTTCTGGATTGCCAAACTGGAGGGCTTGTGGGCCAGGAGTCTGAAGACAAAAGTCTGAGAACACAAGCTAGGCTTAGGTTTCTGGGTGAGGCCATGGCAGGCACAATCTACAGACCTGAATCAAGATCACGTGCATCTGAAGTCAGGGCGAGGATCAGACGATCGCTCATGTTGGAGTTTCTGTCCCTGATGGCCCCTTCATGAATGGGGGGGGCATCACGAGGCCATGGGTGTTTTCCCACGATGGGAGTTGTGAGAAGCTCCAAACTGCAGAGAGTCTTCTGCAGGACAATTGAGACCTGTTGTTCGGCTCCAGGCCAATGATTCTGAGCAGGGTTCTAAGGATGGATGGCTGGGTAACCCACCTCGCATTCCAATTGTCTCCTAGCAACCAGACAGGTTAAATCTCCTGGATCTGTGGGGAGCAACCGAGGACCCTGAGTTGAAATGGACACCCCTGGGGATGGGTCCTAACGTGCTTTTGTGTCTATGGAGACCTTGGAATGAAGCGGTGGCACTGGGGCCCTAAAGGGTTCTCCTAAACAGAGGCTTTGACACAGCTCCAACGTGCAAGTTTCCCATGTGTAGATGAGATGTTTTCTGATGGGTGAGTCCTGAAACAGCTATATGCTGCTTGTGAAATCCAGGCCTCTGACGAGAGATGCCTGGAAAACAAAGCAATGGATCTGATTAGTGCCTAGGGGCCTGTTCTTTCCTTTTTACCTCTGGGGACATCTGTCTATGGGTCTGAGTGCAGGTAGGTGCTCATTTGGGCTCAGATTGCCCCTGTTTTTCCTGGGAAGCCACCACTATTGAGATGGATCAGGGAATTTGGAGGTTTATCCTATGAGAAAAGTTGTGGCCCTTGGAATGGGCACACACAATTCCCTTGGAGAGGGCAAGTACAGTACTCAGGTTTGGCTCCAGGGGCCTGAGCCTGTAGGTTGTGTAGGCCAGGGCTGTTTGGACAGTTGTCTGAAAACACAAACTCGGCTTATGTTTCGGGTCATAGGTATGGCAGGACTGATCTACAGACCATGAGGAGAACGCTTCGGGATTTTAAAGAAGGGCGAGTGTGAGGCTCTGCTCAATTTTTTTTCTCTGGATAATGCGTCACTCATGGTCGTGGAATTTCTGGGTGACTTCATGGGAAATGGACGAGTCTTACTCTCTGGTGGTTTGGCCCCGTCCAAAGAGTTTGGGGTCATTTTGTGGGCTGGAAGAAGTCCGTCTTTTTTAACCTCAGGTGTCCCACCAAATGATGGATTCCAGAGTAGAGCCCTGGGGAGGGGCAACTGGACAATCAGAAATCTGGTTAAAAATTGGGGCCTAGGGACATGTCAAGCCCATTATGAAATCTAATGGTCCAGCCACTGAGAGGACTTACTAGAGGACAGGACTCATGCTGAGGGTCACAATGCGTGTGTATGTCCTCGTCGCACTCAAGAATGGGCGGGGCCTCAGGGTGAATGCTGGTTTCTCCTACACTGAACTTTGGACAACGTGCCAACCACAAGGGTTCTTGCCATGGGTAAGTAGGAGTTCTGATTTCTGCATCACACTCACCCCTGGGCAGTGATTGGAGATAAGGTCTCGGTTCTGAAGCCTGAAAACTGAGGTAGGGAAGAGATGATGACCTAAGGCCATGGCGGGTTTTATGTGCTCAGTGTGCGGTCAGCTTTCTGGGTGTTGGTCAGGAGGTCCGGACTCAGGTTGTGTTCGACAGTGCATTAGTGCCCAGGTTAGACTATATAATTTGGGTAAAGTCGAGTGCTGTGTAGGTTTACCCTCATTTAAGGTGCCTGGGCAGCTCATGAGGCAATAATTTTTTTTCTAGAGGGCAGGCAGAGTGCTGCATTGTGGGTCCGGAATTGCCAAACTTGAGGGCTTCGGGGCCAGGAGTGTGAGGACGGAAGTCTGAGAAGACAAGCTAGACTTGGGTTTCAGGGCGAGGGCACGGCAGGTACCCCCTGCAGATCTGAACCAATATCTCATGCATCTGAAGTCAGGGCGAGGATCAGACGTTGGCTCAGGTTGGAGTTTCTGAGCATGACGGCCGCTTCATGAAGGGAGCGGAATCTCGAGGCCATTGAGGTTTTCCCACATTGGGAGTTGTGGGATGCCCCCTTCAAGGATTCCTTCTGCGGGACAATTGAGACCTGTTGGACAGCTCCAGGACATCCCATATGGAATAACTCCAGAGCACCGTTCGCAGATGGATGCCTGGGAAGCCCGCCTCGCATTCCAATTGTCTCCTAGCAACAAGACAGTTTAGATCTGATGGCTCTGCCGGAGCAAACGGGGTGGCTGATTTGAAATGGACTTTCCTGAGGATGGGTCCTAATGTGTTTTTGTGTCCATGAGGGCCTTGAAATGGGGCGGTGGCACCGGGACCCTGAAGTACTCTCCTAAGCTTTGGACATGGCTCCCATTCACAGGTTTCCTTGTGGAGACGAGATGAGTTCTGATGGGTGCCTCAGGAAAACCCCTATGCTCGTATTGGAATCAGGCTTTTGAGGACACATGCCTGTAACCCAAAGCAATGGATCCTATTATGGCCTAGGGTCCTGTCTGGTTCCATCTTCTTCTCTGGGGACATCCATCTATGGTATGAGTGGAGGTCGATTATCAGCTGGTGTCAGACAGCCCTTGTTTGTTCCGGGCGACCTACACTATTGGGATGGCCTCAGGGACTTTGGAGGTTTCTCCTAATTTGTACGATTTTGGACCATGGAATGGGCAGAATTCCCATGGATTGGTAGGCACAGTCCTAATGTGTGGCTCCAGGGGCCCAGCCTGGAGGGTGGGTGGCCCAAGACTTTGAGGACAGAAGTCTGAAAACACAAACTCAGCTTAGGATTGGGGACGTAGGTATGGCAGGCCCGATCTACAAACCATAAGAAGAACTCTTCAGGATATGAAGAAAGTGCGAGTCTGAGGCGCTTGCTCCGGCTTTTCTCTCTGGATTTTGTATCAGTGATGGCCGTGGAATGTCGGGGAGGCCTCATGGGCCATGGACGAATCTTCCTCTCTGAGGACTTGGCCCAATTCCCAATTGCTTTTCGTCAATCTGTGGGATGGGAGGTCTCATTTCAGTTTTGTTACCTCAGGTGTACCACCAAAAGAGGAATTCCAAAGCCAAGCCGTGGGGAAGATTGAAGGGACAACCCGAAATATGGTTAAAAATTGGGGCCTAGTGGCATGGCAAGCCCAATATGCTATCTCTTCATCCAGCCACTGAGTGGCCTTACTGGAGGACTGGGCTCAGCCTGAGTGTCACAATGTGTGTTTGTGACCAATGTGGCCCGCGAGCATGGGCGGGGCCTCATGGGCCACACTGGTTTCAACTACACTGAACGTTGGACAACATGCCAACCACAAGGTTTCTTGCCATGGGGAAGGAGTTCTGATTTCTGCATCACCTTGAACCCGGGGCAGTGATTGGAGATAAGGTCTAGGTTCTGAAACCTGAAAACCGAGGTTGGGAAGAGATGACGACCCAAGGCCATGGCGTCTAATGTGCTCAGTGAGCGGCCAGCTGTCTGGGAGGGTCCAGGGGGTCCAGGCTCAGGCTGTGTTAGAAAGGGCATTAGTGCACTGGTCAGCCTATGTATTTGGGGTACAGCCAAGGTCGGTGCAGGTTGATCCTCATTTGGGGTTACTGGGTAGCCCCAGAGGACAATGTTTTTCTTCTGGAGGGCCGGCAGAGCGCTGCATTGTAGTTCTGGATTGCCAAACTGGAGGGCTTGTGGGCCAGGAGTCTGAAGACAAAAGTCTGAGAACACAAGCTAGGCTTAGGTTTCTGGGTGAGGCCATGGCAGGCACAATCTACAGACCTGAATCAAGATCACGTGCATCTGAAGTCAGGGCGAGGATCAGACGATCGCTCATGTTGGAGTTTCTGTCCCTGATGGCCCCTTCATGAATGGGGGGGGCATCACGAGGCCATGGGTGTTTTCCCACGATGGGAGTTGTGAGAAGCTCCAAACTGCAGAGAGTCTTCTGCAGGACAATTGAGACCTGTTGTTCGGCTCCAGGCCAATGATTCTGAGCAGGGTTCTAAGGATGGATGGCTGGGTAACCCACCTCGCATTCCAATTGTCTCCTAGCAACCAGACAGGTTAAATCTCCTGGATCTGTGGGGAGCAACCGAGGACCCTGAGTTGAAATGGACACCCCTGGGGATGGGTCCTAACGTGCTTTTGTGTCTATGGAGACCTTGGAATGAAGCGGTGGCACTGGGGCCCTAAAGGGTTCTCCTAAACAGAGGCTTTGACACAGCTCCAACGTGCAAGTTTCCCATGTGTAGATGAGATGTTTTCTGATGGGTGAGTCCTGAAACAGCTATATGCTGCTTGTGAAATCCAGGCCTCTGACGAGAGATGCCTGGAAAACAAAGCAATGGATCTGATTAGTGCCTAGGGGCCTGTTCTTTCCTTTTTACCTCTGGGCACATCTGTCTATGGGTCTGAGTGCACGTAGGTGCTCATTTGGGCTCAGATTGCCCCTTTTTTTCCTGGGAAGCCACCACTATTGAGATGGATCAGGGTCTTTGGAGGTTTATCCCATTAGAAGGGTTGTGGCCATTGGAATGGGCACACACAATTCCCTTGGAGAGGGCAAGTACAGTCCTCAGGTTTGGCTCCAGGGGCCTGAGCCTGTAGGTTGTGTAGGCCAGGACTGTTTGGACAGTTGTCTGAAAACACAAACTCGGCTTATGTTTCGGGTCATAGGTATGGCAGGACTGATCTACAGACCATGAGGAGAACTCTTCGGGATTTGAAAGAAGGGCGAGTGTGAGGCTCCTGCTCAAGTTTTTGTCTCTGGATATCGTGTCACTCATGGTCGTGGAATTTCTGGGTGACTTCATGGGAAATGGACGAGTCTTACTCTCTGGTGGTTTGGCCCCGTCCAAAGAGTTTGGGGTCATTCTGTGGGCTGGAAGAAGTACGTTTTATTTTGTTGTTGTTGTTGTTGTTGTTTTTCTTTTTTAACCTCAGGTGTCCCACCAAATGATGGATTCCAGAGTAGAGCCCTGGGGAGGGGCGACTGGACAATCAGAAATCTGGTTAAAAATTGGGGCCTAGGGACATGTCAAGCCCATTATGACATCTAATGGTCCAGCCACTGAGAGGACTTACTAGAGGACAGGACTCATGCTGAGGGTCACAATGCGTGTGTATGCAATCGTCACACTCAAGAATGGGCGGGGCCGCAGGGTGAATGCTGGTTTCTCCTACACTGAACGTTGGACAACATGCCAACCACAAGGGTTCTTGCCATGGGTAAGGAGGAGTTCTGACTTCTGCATCACACTCACCCCTGGGCAGTGATTGGAGATAAAGTCTCGGTTTTGAAGTCTGAAAACTGAGGTAGGGAAGAGATGATGACCTAAGGCCATGGCGGGTTTTATGTGCTCAGTGTGCGGTCAGCTTTCTGGGTGTTGGTCAGGAGGTCCGGGCTCAGGTTGTGTTCGACAGTGCATTAGTGCCCAGGTTAGACTATATAATTTGGGTAAAGTCGAGTGCTGTGTAGGTTTACCCTCATTTAAGGTGCCTGGGCAGCTCATGAGGCAATCATTTTTTTTCTAGAGGGCAGGCAGAGTGCTGCATTGTGGGTCCGGAATTGCCAAACTTGAGGACTTCGGGGCCAGGAGTGTGAGGACGGAAGTCTGAGAAGACAAGCTAGACTTGGGTTTCAGGGCGAGGGCACGGCAGGTACCCCCTGCAGATCTGAACCAATATCTCATGCATCTGAAGTCAGGGCGAGGATCAGACGTTGGCTCAGGTTGGAGTTTCTGAGTATGACGGCCGCTTCATGAAGGGAGCGGAATCTCGAGGCCATTGAGGTTTTCCCACGTTGGGTGTTGTGGGATGCCCCCTTCAAGGATTCCTTCTGCGGGACAATTGAGACCTGTTGGACAGCTCCAGGACATCCCATATGGAATGACTCCAGAGCACCGTTCGCGGATTAATGCCTGGGAAGCCCGCCTCACATTCCAATTGTCTCCTAGCAACAAGACAGTTTAGATCTGATGGCTCTGCCGGAGCAAACGGGGTGGCTGAGTTGAAATGGACTTTCCTGAGGATGGGTCCTAATGTGTTTTTGTGTCCATGAGGGCCTTGGAATGGGGCGGTGGCACCGGGACCCTGAAGTACTCTCCTAAGCTTTGGACATGGCTCCCATTCACAGGTTTCCTTGTGGAGACGAGATGAGTTCTGATGGGTGCCTCAGGAAAACCCCTATGCTCGTATTGGAATCAGGCTTTTGAGGACACATGCCTGTAACCCAAAGCAATGGATCCTATTATGGCCTAGGGTCCTGTCTGGTTCCATCTTCTTCTCTGGGGACATCCATCTATGGTATGAGTGGAGGTCGATTATCAGCTGGTGTCAGACAGCCCTTGTTTGTTCTGGGCGACCTACACTATTGGGATGGCCTCAGGGACTTTGGAGGTTTCTCCTAATTTGTACGATTTTGGACCATGGAATGGGCAGAATTCCCATGGATTGGTAGGCACAGTCCTAATGTGTGGCTCCAGGGGCCCAGCCTGGAGGGTGGGTGTCCCAAGACTTTGAGGACAGAAGTCTGAAAACACAAACTCAGCTTAGGATTGGGGACGTAGGTATGGCAGGCCCGATCTACAAACCATGAGAAGAACTCTTCAGGATATGAAGAAAGTGCGAGTCTGAGGCGCTTGCTCCGGCTTTTCTCTCTGGATTTTGTATCAGCGATGGCCGTGGAATGTCGGGGAGGCCTCATGGGCCATGGACGAATCTTCCTCTCTGAGGATTTGGCCCGATTCCCAATTGCTTTTCGTCAATCTGTGGGATGGGAGGTCTCATTTCAGTTTTGTTACCTCAGTTGTACCACCAAAAGAGGAATTCCAAAGCCAAGCCGTGGGGAAGACTGAAGGGACAACCTGAAATATGGTTAAAAATTGGGGCCTAGTGGCATGGCAAGCCCAATATGCTATCTCTTCATCCAGCCACTGAGTGGCCTTACTGGAGGACTGGGCTCAGCCTGAGCGTCACAATGTGTGTTTGTGACCAATGTGGCCCGCGAGCATGGGCGGGGCCTCATGGGCCACACTGGTTTCAACTACACTGAACGTTGGACAACATGCCAACCACAAGGTTTCTTGCCATGGGGAAGGAGTTCTGATTTCTGCATCACCTTGAACCCGGGGCAGTGATTGGAGATAAGGTCTAGGTTCTGAAACCTGAAAACCGAGGTTGGGAAGAGATGACGACCCAAGGCCATGGCGGCTAATGTGCTCAGTGAGCGGCCAGCTGTCTGGGAGGGTCCAGGGGGTCCAGGCTCAGGCTGTGTTAGAAAGGGCATTAGTGCACTGGTCAGCCTATGTATTTGGGGTACAGCCAAGGTCGGTGCAGGTTGATCCTCATTTGGGGATACTGGGTAGACCCAGAGGACAATGTTTTTCTTCTGGAGGGCCGGCAGAGCGCTGCATTGTAGTTCTGGATTGCCAAACTGGAGGGCTTGTGGGCCAGGAGTCTGAAGACAAAAGTCTGAGAACACAAGCTAGGCTTAGGTTTCTGGGTGAGGCCATGGCAGGCACAATCTACAGACCTGAATCATGATCACGTGCATCTGAAGTCAGGGCGAGGATCAGACGATCGCTCATGTTGGAGTTTCTGTCCCTGATGGCCCCTTCATGAATGGGGGGGGGCATCACGAGGCCATGGGTGTTTTCCCACGATGGGAGTTGTGAGAAGCTCCAAACTGCAGAGAGTCTTCTGCAGGACAATTGAGACCTGTTGTTCGGCTCCAGGCCAATGATTCTGAGCAGGGTTCTAAGGATGGATGGCTGGGTAACCCACCTCGCATTCCAATTGTCTCCTAGCAACCAGACAGGTTAAATCTCCTGGATCTTTGGGGAGCAACCGAGGACCCTGAGTTGAAATGGACACCCCTGGGGATGGGTCCTAACGTGCTTTTGTGTCTATGGAGACCTTGGAATGAAGCGGTGGCACTGGGGCCCTAAAGGGTTCTCCTAAACAGAGGCTTTGACACAGCTCTAACGTGCAAGTTTCCCATGTGTAGATGAGATGTTTTCTGATGGGTGAGTCCTGAAACAGCTATATGCTGCTTGTGAAATCCAGGCCTCTGACGAGAGATGCCTGGAAAACAAAGCAATGGATCTGATTAGTGCCTAGGGGCCTGTTCTTTCCTTTTTACCTCTGGGCACATCTGTCTATGGGTCTGAGTGCACGTAGGTGCTCAGTTGGGCTCAGATTGCCCCTGTTTTACCTGGGAAGCCACCACTATTGAGATGGATCAGGGTCTTTGGAGGTTTATCCTAATAGAAGGGTTGTGGCCATTGGAATGGGCACACACAATTCCCTTGGAGAGGGCAAGTACAGTCCTCAGGTTTGGCTCCAGGGGCCTGAGCCTGTAGGTTGTGTAGGCCAGGGCTGTTTGGACAGTTGTCTGAAAACACAAACTCGGCTTATGTTTCGGGTCATAGGTATGGCAGGACTGATCTACAGACCATGAGGAGAACTCTTCGGGATTTGAAAGAAGGGCGAGTGTGAGGCTCCTGCTCAAGTTTTTGTCTCTGGATATCGTGTCACTCATGGTCGTGGAATTTCTGGGTGACTTCATGGGAAATGGACGAGTCTTACTCTCTGGTGGTTTGGCCCCATCCAAAGAGTTTGGGGTCATTCTGTGGGCTGGAAGAAGTACGTTTTATTTTGTTGTTGTTGTTGTTGTTGTTTTCTTTTTTAACCTCAGGTGTCCCACCAAATGATGGATTCCAGAGTATAGCCCTGGGGAGGGGCGACTGGACAATCAGAAATCTGGTTAAAAATTGGGGCCTAGGGACATGTCAAGCCCATTATGACATCTAATGGTCCAGCCACTGAGAGGACTTACTAGAGGACAGGACTCATGCTGAGGGTCACAATGCGTGTGTATGCAATCGTCGCACTCAAGAATGGGCGGGGCCGCAGGGTGAATGCTGGTTTCTCCTACACTGAACGTTGGACAACATGCCAACCACAAGGGTTCTTGCCATGGGTAAGGAGGAGTTCTGACTTCTGCATCACACTCACCCCTGGGCAGTGATTGGAGATAAAGTCTCGGTTTTGAAGTCTGAAAACTGAGGTAGGAAAGAGATGATGACCTAAGGCCATGGCGGGTTTTATGTGCTCAGTGTGCGGTCAGCTTTCTGGGTGTTGCTCAGGAGGTCCGGGCTCAGGTTGTGTTCGACAGTGCATTAGTGCCCAGGTTAGACTATATAATTTGGGTAAAGTCGAGTGCTGTGTAGGTTTACCCTCATTTAAGGTGCCTGGGCAGCTCATGAGGCAATCATTTTTTTTCTAGAGTGCAGGCAGAGTGCTGCATTGTGGGTCCGGAATTGCCAAACTTGAGGGCTTCAGGGCCAGGAGTGTGAGGACGGAAGTCTGAGAAGACAAGCTAGACTTGGGTTTCAGGGCGAGGGCACGGCAGGTACCCCCTGCAGATCTGAACCAATATCTCATGCATCTGAAGTCAGGGCGAGGATCAGACGTTGGCTCAGGTTGGAGTTTCTGAGTATGACGGCCGCTTCATGAAGTGAGCGGAATCTCGAGGCCATTGAGGTTTTCCCACGTTGGGTGTTGTGGGATGCCCCCTTCAAGGATTCCTTCTGCGGGACAATTGAGACCTGTTGGACAGCTCCAGGACATCCCATATGGAATGACTCCAGAGCACCGTTCGCGGATGAATGCCTGGGAAGCCCGCCTCACATTCCAATTGTCTCCTAGCAACAAGACAGTTTAGATCTGATGGCTCTGCCGGAGCAAACGGGGTGGCTGAGTTGAAATGGACTTTCCTGAGGATGGGTCCTAATGTGTTTTTGTGTCCATGAGGGCCTTGGAATGGGGCGGTGGCACCGGGACCCTGAAGTACTCTCCTAAGCTTTGGACATGGCTCCCATTCACAGGTTTCCTTGTGGAGACGAGATGAGTTCTGATGGGTGCCTCAGGAAAACCCCTATGCTCGTATTGGAATCAGGCTTTTGAGGACACATGCCTGTAACCCAAAGCAATGGATCCTATTATGGCCTAGGGTCCTGTCTGGTTCCATCTTCTTCTCTGGGGACATCCATCTATGGTATGAGTGGAGGTCGATTATCAGCTGGTGTCAGACAGCCCTTGTTTGTTCCGGGCGACCTACACTATTGGGATGGCCTCAGGGACTTTGGAGGTTTCTCCTAATTTGTACGATTTTGGACCATGGAATGGGCAGAATTCCCATGGATTGGTAGGCACAGTCCTAATGTGTGGCTCCAGGGGCCCAGCCTGGAGGGTGGGTGGCCCAAGACTTTGAGGACAGAAGTCTGAAAACACAAACTCAGCTTAGGATTGGGGACGTAGGTATGGCAGGCCCGATCTACAAACCATGAGAAGAACTCTTCAAGATATGAAGAAAGTGCGAGTCTGAGGCGCTTGCTCCGGCTTTTCTCTCTGGATTTTGTATCAGCGATGGCCGTGGAATGTCGGGGAGGCCTCATGGGCCATGGACGAATCTTCCTCTCTGAGGATTTGGCCCGATTCCCAATTGCTTTTCGTCAATCTGTGGGATGGGAGGTCTCATTTCAGTTTTGTTACCTCAGGTGTACCACCAAAAGAGGAATTCCAAAGCCAAGCCGTGGGGAAGACTGAAGGGACAACCCGAAATATGGTTAAAAATTGGGGCCTAGTGGCATGGCAAGCCCAATATGCTATCTCTTCATCCAGCCACTGAGTGGCCTTACTGGAGGACTGGGCTCAGCCTGAGCGTCACAATGTGTGTTTGTGACCAATGTGGCCCGCGAGCATGGGCGGGGCCTCATGGGCCACACTGGTTTCAACGACACTGAACGTTGGACAACATGCCAACCACACGGTTTCTTGCCATGGGGAAGGAGTTCTGATTTCTGCATCACCTTCAACCCGGGGCAGTGATTGGAGATAAGGTCTAGGTTCTAAAACCTGAAAACCGAGGTTGGGAAGAGATGACGACCCAAGGCCATGGCGGCTAATGTGCTCAGTGAGCGGCCAGCTGTCTGGGAGGGTCCAGGGGGTCCAGGCTCAGGCTGTGTTAGAAAGGGCATTAGTGCACTGGTCAGCCTATGTATTTGGGGTACAGCCAAGGTCGGTGCAGGTTGATCCTCATTTGGGGTTACTGGGTAGCCCCAGAGGACAATGTTTTTCTTCTGGAGGGCCGGCAGAGCGCTGCATTGTAGTTCTGGATTGCCAAACTGGAGGGCTTGTGGGCCAGGAGTCTGAAGACAAAAGTCTGAGAACACAAGCTAGGCTTAGGTTTCTGGGTGAGGCCATGGCAGGCACAATCTACAGACCTGAATCAAGATCACGTGCATCTGAAGTCAGGGCGAGGATCAGACGATCGCTCATGTTGGAGTTTCTGTCCCTGATGGCCCCTTCATGAATGGGGGGGGCATCACGAGGCCATGGGTGTTTTCCCACGATGGGAGTTGTGAGAAGCTCCAAACTGCAGAGAGTCTTCTGCAGGACAATTGAGACCTGTTGTTCGGCTCCAGGCCAATGATTCTGAGCAGGGTTCTAAGGATGGATGGCTGGGTAACCCACCTCGCATTCCAATTGTCTCCTAGCAACCAGACAGGTTAAATCTCCTGGATCTGTGGGGAGCAACCGAGGACCCTGAGTTGAAATGGACACCCCTGGGGATGGGTCCTAACGTGCTTTTGTGTCTATGGAGACCTTGGAATGAAGCGTTGGCACTGGGGCCCTAAAGGGTTCTCCTAAACAGAGGCTTTGACACAGCTCCAACGTGCAAGTTTCCCATGTGTAGATGAGATGTTTTCTGATGGGTGAGTCCTGAAACAGCTATATGCTGCTTGTGAAATCCAGGCCTCTGACGAGAGATGCCTGGAAAACAAAGCAATGGATCTGATTAGTGCCTAGGGGCCTGTTCTTTTCTTTTTACCTCTGGGCACATCTGTCTATGGGTCTGAGTGCACGTAGGTGCTCAGTTGGGCTCAGATTGCCCCTGTTTTACCTGGGAAGCCACCACTATTGAGATGGATCAGGGTCTTTGGAGGTTTATCCTAATAGAAGGGTTGTGGCCATTGGAATGGGCACACACAATTCCCTTGGAGAGGGCAAGTACAGTCCTCAGGTTTGGCTCCAGGGGCCTGAGCCTGTAGGTTGTGTAGGCCAGGGCTGTTTGGACAGTTGTCTGAAAACACAAACTCGGCTTATGTTTCGGGTCATAGGTATGGCAGGACTGATCTACAGACCATGAGGAGAACTCTTCGGGATTTGAAAGAAGGGCGAGTGTGAGGCTCCTGCTCAAGTTTTTGTCTCTGGATATCGTGTCACTCATGGTCGTGGAATTTCTGGGTGACTTCATGGGAAATGGACGAGTCTTACTCTCTGGTGGTTTGGCCCCGTCCAAAGAGTTTGGGGTCATTCTGTGGGCTGGAAGAAGTACGTTTTATTTTGTTGTTGTTGTTGTTGTTTTTTTTCTTTTTTAACCTCAGGTGTCCCACCAAATGATGGATTCCAGAGTAGAGCCCTGGGGAGGGGCGACTGGACAATCAGAAATCTGGTTAAAAATTGGGGCCTAGGGACATGTCAAGCCCATTATGACATCTAATGGTCCAGCCACTGAGAGGACTTACTAGAGGACAGGACTCATGCTGAGGGTCACAATACGTGTGTATGCAATCGTCGCACTCAAGAATGGGCGGGGCCGCAGGGTGAATGCTGGTTTCTCCTACACTGAACGTTGGACAACATGCCAACCACAAGGGTTCTTGCCATGGGTAAGGAGGAGTTCTGACTTCTGCATCACACTCACCCCTGGGCAGTGATTGGAGATAAAGTCTCGGTTTTGAAGTCTGAAAACTGAGGTAGGAAAGAGATGATGACCTAAGGCCATGGCGGGTTTTATGTGCTCAGTGTGCGGTCAGTTTTCTGAGTGTTGCTCAGGAGGTCCGGGCTCAGGTTGTGTTCGACAGTGCATTAGTGCCCAGGTTAGACTATATAATTTGGGTAAAGTCGAGTGCTGTGTAGGTTTACCCTCATTTAAGGTGCCTGGGCAGCTCATGAGGCAATAATTTTTTTTTCTAGAGGGCAGGCAGAGTGCTGCATTGTGGGTCCGGAATTGCCAAACTTGAGGGCTTCGGGGCCAGGAGTGTGAGGACGGAAGTCTGAGAAGACAAGCTAGACTTTGGTTTCAGGGCGAGGGCACGGCAGGTACCCCCTGCAGATCTGAACCAATATCTCATCCATGTGAAGTCAGGGCGAGGATCAGACTTTGGCTCAGGTGGGAGTTTCTGAGCATGACGGCCGCTTCATGAAGGGAGCGGAATCTCGAGGCCATTGAGGTTTTCCCACGTTGGGTGTTGTGGGATGCCCCCTTCAAGGATTCCTTCTGCGGGACAATTGAGACCTGTTGGACAGCTCCAGGACATCCAATATGGAATGACTCCAGAGCACCGTTCGCGGATGAATGCCTGGGAAGCCCGCCTCACATTCCAATTGTCTCCTAGCAACAAGACAGTTTAGATCTGATGGCTCTGCCGGAGCAACCGGGGTGGCTGAGTTGAAATGGACTTTCCTGAGGATGGGTCCTAATGTGTTTTTGTGTCCATGAGGGCCTTGGAATGGGGCGTTGGCACCGGGACCCTGAAGTACTCTCCTAAGCTTTGGTCATGGCTCCCATGCACAGGTTTCCTTGTGGAGACGTGATGAGTTCTGATGGGTGCCTCAGGAAAACCCCTATGCTCGTATTGGAAACAGGCTTTTGAGGACACATGCCTGTAACCCAAAGCAACGGATCCTATTATGGCCTAGGGTCCTGTCTGGTTCAATCTTCTTCTCTGGGGACATCCATCTATGGTATGAGTGGAGGTCGATTAGCAGCTGGTGTCAGACAGCCCTTGTTTGTTCCGGGAGACCTACACTATTGGGATGGCCTCAGGGACTTTGGATGTTTCTCCTAATTTGTACGATTTTGGACCATGGAATGGGCAGAATTCCCATGGATTGGTAGGCACAGTCCTAATGTGTGGCTCCAGGGGCCCAGCCTGGAGGGTGTGGGGCCCAAGAATTTGAGGACAGAAGTCTGAAAACACAAACTCAGCTTAGGTTTGGGGACGTAGGTATGGCAGGCCCGATCTACAAACCATGAGAAGAACTCTTCAGGATATGAAGAAAGTGCGAGTCTGAGGCGCTTGCTCAGGCTTTTTACTCTGGATTTTGTATCAGCGATGGCCGTGGAATGTCGGGGAGGCCTCATGGGCCATGGACGAATCTTCCTCTCTGAGGATTTGGCCCGATTCCCAATTGCTTTTCGTCAATCTGTGGGATGGGAGGACTCATTTCAGTTTTGTTACTTCAGGTGTCCCACCAAAAGAGGAATTCCAAAGCCAAGCCGTGGGGAAGACTGAAGGGACAACCCGAAATATGGTTAAAAATTGGGGCCTAGGGGCATGGCAAGCCCAATATGCTATCTCTTCATCCAGCCACTGAGTGGCCTTACTAAGGACTGGGCTCAGCCTGAGCGTCACAATGTGTGTTTGTCACCAATGTGGCCCATGAGCAGGGGCGGGGCCTCATGGGCCACACTGGTTTCAACTACACTGAACGTTGGACAACATGCCAACCACAAGGTTTCTTGCCATGGGGAAGGTGTTCTGATTTCTGCATCACCTTCAACCCTGGGCAGTGATTGGATATAAGGTCTAGGTTCTGAAACCTGAAAACCGAGGTTGGGAAGAGATGAAGCCCTAAGGCCATGGCGGCTCGATGTGCTCAGTGTGTGGCCAGCTGTCTGGGAGGGTCCAAGGGCTCCAGGCACAGGCTGTGTCAGAAAGGGCATTAGTGCCCTGGTCAGCCTATGTATTTGGGGTAAAGCCAAGGTCGGTGCAGGTTGATCCTCATTTGGGGTTACTGGGTTGCCCCAGAGGAAAATGTTTTTCTTCTGGAGGGCCGGCAGAGTGCTGCATTGTAGTTCTGATTGCCAAACTGGAGGGCTTGTGGGCCAGTAGTCTGACGACAAAAGTCTGAGAACACAAGCTAGGCTTAGGTTTCTGGGTGAGGCCATGGCAGGCACAATCTACAGACCTGAATCGAGTTCTCGTGCATCTAAAGTCAGGGCGAGGATCAGACGATCGCTCAGGTTGGAGTTTCTGTCCCTGATGGCCCCTTTATGAATGGGGGGGGCATCACGAGGCCATGGGTGTTTTCCCACGATGGGAGTTGTGAAAAGCTCAAAACTGCAGAGAGTGTTCTGCAGGACAATTGAGACCTGTTGTTTGGCTCCAGGCCAATGATTCTGAGCAGGGTTCTAAGGATGGATGGCTGGGTATCCCACCTCGCATTCCAATTGTCTCCCAGCAACAAGACAGGTTAGATCTCCTGGATCTGTGGGGAGCAACCGAGGACGCTGAGTTGAAATGGACACCCCTGGGGATGGGTCCTAACGTGCTTTTGTGTCTATGGAGACCTTGGAATGAAGCGGTGGCACTGCGGCCCTAAAGGGTTCTCCTAAACAGAGGCTCTGACACAGCTCCAATGTGCAAGTTTCCCATGTGTAGATGAGATGTTTTCTGATGGGTGAGTCAAGAAACAGCTAGATGATGCTTTTGAAATCCAGGAATGTGAGGAGAGATGCCTGTAAACCAAAGCAATGGATCTGATTAGTGCCTAGGGGCCTGTTCTTTCCTTTTTACCTCTGGGCACATCTGTCTATGGGTCTGAGTGCAGGTAGGTGCTCAGTTGGGCTCAGATTGCCCCTGTCTTTTTTGGGAAGCCACCACTATTGAGATGGATCAGGGACTTTGGAGGTTTATCCTTAGAAGGTAGTGGCCATTGGAATGGGCACACACAATTTCCTTGGAGAGGGCAAGTACAGTCCTCAGGTTTGGCTCCAGGGGCCTGAGCCTGTAGGTTGTGTAGGCCAGGGCTGTTTGGACAGTTGTCTGAAAACAGAAACTCGGCTTATGTTTCGGGTCATAGGTATGGCAGGACTGATCTACAGACCATGAGAAGAACTCTTCGGGTTTTGAAAGAATGGCGAGTGTGAGGCTCCTGCTCAAGTTTTTGTCTCGGGATATCGTGTCACTCATGGTCGTGGAATTTCTGGGTGACTTCATGGGAATTGGATGAGTCTTACTCTCTGGTGGTTTGGCCCCGTCCAAAGAGTTTGGGGTCATTCTGTGGGCTGGAAGAAGACCGTTTTTTTTTTGTTGTTGTTGTTGTTGTTTTCTTTTTTAACCTCAGGTGTCCCACCAAATGATGGATTCCAGAGTAGAGCCCTGGGGAGGGGCGACTGGACAATCAGAATTCTGGTTAAAAATTGGGGCCTAGGGAAATGTCAAGCCCTTTATGACATCAAATGGTCCAGCCACTGAGAGGACTTACAAGAGGACAGGACTCATGCTGAGGGTCACAATGCTTGTGTATGCCCTAGTCGCACTCAAGAATGGGCGGGGCCTCAGGGTGAATGCTGGTTTCTCCTACACTGAACGTTGGACAACATGGCAACCACAAGGGTTCTTGCCATGGGTAAGGAGGAGTTCTGATTTCTGCATCACACTCCCCCCTGGGCAGTGATTGGAGATAAGGTCTCGGTTCTGTAGCCTGAAAACTGAGGTAGGGAAGACATGATGACCTAAGGCCATGGCGGCTTTTATGTGCTCAGTGTGCTGTCAGCTTTCTGGGTGTTGGTCAGGAGGTCCGGGCTCAGGTTGTGTTCGACAGTGCATTAGTGCCCAGGTTAGACTATATAATTTGGGTAAAGTCGAGTGCTGTGTAAGTTTACCCTCATTAAAGTGCCTGGGCAGCTCATGAGGCAATAATTTTTTTTTCTAGAGAGCAGGCAGAGTGCTGCATTGTGGGTCCGGAATTGCCAAACTTGAGGGCTTCGGGGCCAGGAGTGTGAGGACGGAAGTCTGAGAAGACAAGCTGGACTTGGGTTTCAGGGCGAGGGCACGGCAGGTACCCCCTGCAGATCTGAACCAATATCTCATGCATCTGAAGTCAGGGCGAGGATCAGACGTTGGCTCAGGTTGGAGTTTCTGAGCATGACGGCCGCTTCATGAAGGGAGCGGAATCTCGAGGCCATTGAGGTTTTCCCATTTTGGGAGTTGTGGGATGCCCCCTTCAAGGATTCCTTCTGCGGGACAATTGAGACCTGTTGGACAGCTCTAGGACATCTTATATGGAATGACTCCAGAGCACCGTTCGCGGATGGATGCCTGGGAAGCCCGCCTCGCATACCAATTGTCTCCTAGCAACAAGACAGTTTAGATCTGATGGCTCTGCCGGAGCAAGCGGGGTGGCTGAGTTGAAAGGGACTTTCCTGAGGATGGGTCCTAATGTGTTTTTGTGTCCATGAGGGCCTTGGAATCAGGCGGTGGCACCGGGACCCTGAAGTACTCTCCTAAGCTTTGGACATGGCTCCCATGCACAGGTTTCCTTGTGGACACGAGATGAGTTCTGATGGGTGCCTCAGGAAAACCCCTATGCTCGTATTGGAATCAGGCTTTTGAGGACACATGCCTGTAACCCAAAGCAATGGATCCTATTATGGCCGAGGGTCTTGTCTTTTTCAATCTTCTTCTCTGGGGACATCCATCTATGGTATGAGTGGAGGTCAATTATCAACTGGTTTCAGACAGCCCTTGTTTGTTCCGGGCGACCTACACTATTGGGATGGCCTCAGGGACTTTGGAGGTTTCTCCTAATTTGTACGATTTTTGACCATGGAATGGGCAGAATTCCTATGGATTGGTAGGCACAGTCCTAATGTGTGGCTCCAGGGGCCCAGCCTGGAGGGTGTGTGGCCCAAGACTTTGAGGACAGAAGTCTGAAAACACAAACTCAGCTTATGTTTGGGGACGTAGGTATGGCAGGCCCGATCTACAAACCATGAGAAGAACTCTTCAGGATATGAAGAAAGTGCGAGTCTGAGGCGCTTGCTCAGGCTTTTGTCTCTGGATTTTGTATCAGTGATGGCCGTGGAATGTCGGGGAAGCCTCATGGGCCATGGACGAATCTTCCTCTCTGAGGATTTGGCCCGATTCCCAATTGCTTTTCGTCAATCTGTGGGATCGGAGGACTCATTTCAGTTTTGTTACCTCAGGGGTCCCACCAAAAGAGGTATTCCAAAGCCAAGCCCTGGAGAAGACTGAAGGGACAACACGAACTATGGTTAAAATTTGGGGCCTAGGGGCATGGCAAGCCCAATATGCTATCTCTTCATCCAGCCACTGAGTGGCCTTACTTGAGGACTGGGCTCAGCCTGAGCGTCACAATGTGTGTTTGTGACCAATGTGGCCCGCGAGCATGGGCGGGGCCCATGGGCCACACTGGTTTCAACTACACTGAACGTTGGACAACATGCCAACCACAAGGTTTCTTGCCATGGGGAAGGAGTTCTGATTTCTGCATCACCTTCAACCCAGGGCAGTGATTGGAGATAAGGTCTAGGTTCTGAAACCTGAAAACCGAGGTTGGGAAGAGATGACGACCTAAGGCCATGGCGGCTCGATGTGCTCAGTGTGCGGCCAGCTGTATGGGAGGGGCTAGGGGGTCCAGGCTCAGGCTGTGTCAGAAAGGGCATTAGTGCCCTGTTCAGCCTATGTTTTTGGGGTACAGCCAAGTTCGGTACAGGTTGATCCTCATTTGGCGTTACAGGGTAGCCCCAGAGGACAATGTTTTTCTTCTGGAGGGCCGGCAGAGTGCTGCATTGTAGTACTGGATTGCCAAACTGGAGGGCTTGTGAGCCAGTAGTCTGACGACAAATGTCTGAGAACACAAGCTAGGCTTAGGTTTCTGGGTGAGGCCATGGCAGGCACAATCTACAGACCTGAATCGAGATCTCGTGCATCTGAAGTCAGGGCGAGGATCAGACGATCGCTCAGGTTGGAGTTTCTGTCCCTGATGGCCCCTTCATGAATGGGGGGGGCATCACGAGGCCATGGGTGTTTTCCCACGATGGGAGTTGTGAAAAGCTCCAAACTGCAGAGAGTCTTCTGCAGGACAATTGAGACCTGTTGTTTGGCTCAAGGCCAATGATTCTGAGCAGGGTTCTAAGGATGGATGGCTGTGTAGCCCACCTCGCATTCCAATTGTCTCCTAGCATCCAGACAGGTTAGATCTCCTGGATCTTGGGGAGCAACCGAGGACGCTTAGTTGAAATGGACACCCCTGGGGATGGGTCCTAACGTGCTTTTGTGTCTATGGAGACCTTGGAATGAAGTGGTGGCACTGGGGCCCTAAAGGGTTCTCCTAAACAGAGGCTTTGGCACAGCTCCAACGTGCAAGTTTCCCATGTGTAGATGAGATGTTTTCTGATGGGTGAGTCAAGAAACAGCTAGATGCTGCTTTTGAAATCCAGGCCTCTGAGGAGAGATGCCTGGAAACCAAAGCAATGGATCTGATGAGTGCCTAGGGTCCTGTTCTTTCCTTTTTACCTCTGGGGACATCTGTCTATGGGTCTGAGTGCAGGTAGGTGCTCAGTTGGGCTCAGATTGCCCCTGTTTTTCCTGGGAAGCCACCACTATTGAGATGGATCAGGGACTTTGGAGGTTTATCCTATTATAAGGGTTGTGGCCATTGGAATGGGCACACACAATTCCCTTGGAGAGGGCAAGTACAGTCCTCAGGTTTGGCTCCAGTGGCCTGAGCCTGTAGGTTGTGTAGGCCAGGGCTGTTTGGACAGTTGTCTGAAAACACAAACTCGGCTTTTGTTTCGGGTCATAGTTATGGCAGGTCTGATCTACTGACCATGAGGAGAACTCTGCGGGTCTTGAAAGAAGGGCGAGTGTGAGACTCCTGCTCAAGTTTTTGTCTCTGGATATCGTGTCACTCAAGGTCGTGGAATATCTGGGTGACTTCATGGGAATTGGATGAGTCTTACTCTCTGGTGGTTTGGCCCCGTCCAAAGAGTTTGGGTTCATTCTGTGGGCTGGAAGAAGTCCGTTTTTTTTTTGTTGTTGTTGTTGTTTTCTTTTTTAACCTCAGGTGTCCCACCAAATGATGGATTCCAGAGTAGAGCCCTGGGGAGGGGCGACTGGACAATCAGAAATCTGGTTAAAAATTGGGGCCTAGGGACATTTCAAGCCCATTATGACATCTAATGGTCCAACCACTGAGAGGAATACTAGAGGACAGGACTCATGCTGAGGGTCACAATGCCTGTGTATGCCCTCGTAACACTCAAGAATGGGCGGGGCCTCAGGGTGAATGCTGGTTTTTCCTACACTGAACGTTGGACAACGTGCCAACCACAAGGGTACTTGCCATGGGTAAGGAGGAGTTCTGATTTCTGCATCACACTCACCCCTGGGCAGTGATTGGAGATAAGGTCTCCGTTCTGAAGCCTGAAAACTGAGGTAGGGGAGACATGATGACCTAAGGCCATGGCGGGTTTTTTGTGCTCAGTGTGCGGTCAGCTTTCTGGGTGTTGGTCAGGAGGTCCGGGCTCAGGTTGTGTTCAACAGTGCATTAGTGCCCAGGTTAGACTATATAATTTGGGTAAAGTCGAGTGCTGTGTAGGTTTACCCTCATTTAAGTTGCCTGGGCAGCTCATGAGGCAATCATTTTTTTTATAGAGGGCAGGCAGAGTGCTGCATTGTGGGTCCGGAATTGCCAAACTTGAGGGCTTCGGGGCCAGGAGTGTGAGGACGGAAGTCTGAGAAGACAAGCTAGACTTGGGTTTCAGGGCGAGGGCACGGCAGGTACCCCCTGCAGATCTGAACCAATA
This sequence comes from Mustela nivalis, assembly GCF_964662115.1. Classification (NCBI taxonomy): domain Eukaryota; kingdom Metazoa; phylum Chordata; class Mammalia; order Carnivora; family Mustelidae; genus Mustela; species Mustela nivalis. The sequence goes on from NW_028136290.1 coordinate 577,074, forward strand.
TCTCATGCATCTGAAGTCAGGGCGAGGATCAGACGTTGGCTCAGGTTGGAGTTTCTGAGCATGACGGCCGCTTCATGAAGGGAGCGGAATCTCGAGGCCATTGAGGTTTTCCCACCTTGGGAGTTGTGGGATGCCCCCTTCAAAGATTTCTTCTGCGGGACAATTGAGACCTGTTGGACAGCTCCAGGACATCCCATATGGAATGACTCCAGAGCACCGTTCGCGGATGGATGCCTGGGAAGCCCGCCTCGCATTCCAATTGTCTCCTAGCAACAATACAGTTTAGATCTGATGGCTCTGCCGGAGCAACCGGGGTGGCTGAGTTGATATGGACTTTCGTGAGGATGGGTCCTAATGTGTTTTTGTGTCCACGAGGGCCTTGGAATGGGGCGGTGGCACCGGGACCCTGAAGTACTCTCCTAAGCTTTGGACATGGCTCCCATGCACAGTTTTCCTTGTGGAGACGAGATGAGTTCTGATGGGAGCCTCAGGAAAACCCCTATGCTTGTATTGGAATCAGGCTTTTGAGGACACATGCCTATAACCCAAAGCAATGGATCCTATTATGGCCTAAGGTCCTGTCTGGTTCAATCTTCTTCTCTGGGGACATCCATCTATGGTATGAGTGGAGGTCGATTATCAACTGGCGTCAGACAGCCCTTGTTTGTTCCGGGCGACCTACACTATTGGGATGGCCTCAAGGAATTTGGAGGTTTCTCCTAATTTGTACGATTTTGGACCATGGAATGGGCAGAATTCTCATGGATTGGTAGGCACAGTCCTAATGTGTGGCTCCAAGCGCCCAGCCTGGAGGGTGTGTGGCCTAAGACTTTGAGGACAGAAGTCTGAAACCACAAACTCAGCTTAGGTTTGGGGACGTAGGTATGGCAGGCAGGCCCGATCGACAAACCATGAGAAGAACTCTTCAGGATATGAAGAAAGTGCGAGTCTGAGGCTCTTGCTCAGGCTTTTGTCTCTGGATTTTGTATCAGCGATGGCCGTGGAATGTCGGGGATGCCTCAAGGGCCTTGGACGAATCTTCCTCTCTGAGGATTTGGCCAGATCCCCAATTGCTTTTCGTCAATCTGTGGGATGGCAGGTCTCCTTTCATTAGTGTTACCTCAGGTGTCCCACCAAAAGAGGAATTCCAAAGCCAAGCCGTGGGGAAGACTGAAGGGACAACCCGAACTATTGTTAAAAATTGGGGCCTAGGGTCATGGCATGCCCAATATTCTATCTCTTCATCCAGCCACTGAGTGGCCTTACTTGAGGACTGGGCTCAGCCTGAGCATCACAATGTGTGTTTGTGACCAATGTAGCCCGAGACCATGGGTGGGGCCTCATGGGCCATCTGGTTTCAACTACACTGAACGTTGGACAACATGCCAAACACAAGGTTTGTTGCCATAGGGAAGGAGTTCTGATTTCTGCATTACCTTCAACCCTTGGCAGTGTTTGGAGATAAGGTCTAGGTTCTGAAACCTGAAAACCGGGGTTGGGAAGAGATGACGACATAAGGCCATGGCGGCTCGATGTGCTCAGTGTGCGGCCTGCTGTCTGGGAGGGTCCAGGGGGTCCAGGCTCAGGCTGTGACAGAAAGGGCATTAGTGCCCTGGTCAGCCAATGTATTTGTGGTACAGCCAAGGTCGTTGCAGGTTGATCCTCATTTGGGGTTACTGGGTAGCCCCAGAGGACAATGTTTTTCTTCTGGAGGGCCGGCAGAGTGCTGCATTGTAGTTCTGGATTGCCAAACTGGAGGGCTTTGGGCCAGTAGTCTGACGACAAAAGTCTGAGAAAACAAGCTAGGCTTAGGTTTCTGGGTGAGGCCATGGCAGGCACAATCTACAAACATGAATCGAGATCTCGTGCATCTGAAGTCAGGGCGAGGATCAGACGATCGCTCAGGTTGGAGTTTCTGTCCCTGATGGCCCCTTCATGAATGGGGGGGGCATCACGAGGCCATGGGTGTTTTCCGACGATGAAAGTTGTGAGAAGCTCAAAACTGCAGAGAGTCTTCTGCAGGACAATTGAGTCCTGTTGTTTGGCTCCAGGCCAATGATTCTGAGCAGGGTTCTAAGGATGGATGGCTGGGTAGCCCTCCTCGCATTCCAATTGTCTCCTAGCATCCAGACAGGTTAGATCTTTTGGATCTTGGGGAGCAACCGAGGACGCTGAGTTGAAATGGACACCCCTGAGGATGGGTCCTAACGTGCTTTTGTGTCTATGGAGACCTTGGAATGAAGCGGTGGCACTGGGGCCCTAAAGGGTTCTCCTAAACAGAGGCTTTGGCACAGCTCCAACGTGCAAGTTTCCCATTTGTAGATGAGATGTTTTCTGATGGGTGAGTCAAGAAACAGCTATATGCTGCTTTTGAAATCCAGGCCTCTGAGGAGAGATGCCTGGAAACCAAAGAAATGGATGTGATGAGTGCCTAGGGGCCTGTTCTTTCCTTTTTACCTCTGGGGACATCTGTCTATGGGTCTGAGTGCAGGTAGGTGCTCATTTGGGCTCAGATTGCCCCTTTTTTTCCTGGGAAGCCACCACTATTGAGATGGTTCAGGGACTTTGGAGGTTTATCCTATTAGAAGGGTTGTGGCCATTGGAATGAGCACACACAATTCCTTTGGAGATGGCAAGTACAGTCCTCAGGTTTGGCTCCAGGGGCCTGAGCCTGTAGGTTGTGTAGGCCAGGGCTGTTTGGACAGTTGTCTGAAAACACAAACTCAGCTTATGTTTGGGGACGTAGGTATGGCAGGCCCGATCGACAAACCATGAGAAGAACTCTTCAGGATATGAAGAAAGTGCGAGTCTGAGGCGCTTGCTCAGGCTTTTGTCTCTGGATTTTGTATCAGCGATGGCCGTGGAATATCGGGGAGGCCTCATGGGCCATGGACGAATCTTCCCCTCTGAGGATTTGGCCCGAATCCCAATTGGTTTTCGTCAATCTGTGGGATGGGAGGACTCATTTCAGGTTTGTTACCTCAGGTGTCCCAACAAAAGAGGTATTCCAAAGCCAAGCCGTGGGGAAAACTGAAAAGACAACCCAAACTATGGTTAAAAATTGGGGCCTAGGGGCATGGCAAGCCCAATATGCTATCTCTTCATCCAGCCACTGAGTGGCCTTACTTGAGGACTGGGCTCAGCCTGAGGGTCACAATGTGTGTTTGTGACCAATGTGGCCCGCGAGCATGGGCGGGGCCTCATGGGCCACACTGGTTTCAACTACACTGAACGTTGGACAACATGCCAACCACAAGGTTTCTTGCCATGGGGAAGGAGTTCTGATTTCTGCATCACCTTCAACCCTGGACAGTGATTGGAGATAAGGTCTCGGTTCTGAAACCTGAAAACCGAGGTTGGGAAGAGATGACGACCTAAGGCCATGGCGGCTCGATGTGCTCAGTGTGCGGCCAGCTGTCTGGGAGGGTCCAGGGGGTCCAGGCTCAGGCTGTGTTAGAAAGGGCATTAGTGCACTGGTCAGCCTATGTATTTGGGGTACAGCCAAGGTCGGTGTAGGTTGATCCTCATTTGGGGTTACTGGGAAGCCCCAGAGGACAATGTTTTTCTTCTGGAGGGCCGGCAGAGTGCTGCATTGTAGTTCTGGATTGCCAAACTGGGGGGCATGTGAGCCAGTAGTCTGACGACAAATGTCTGAGAACACAAGCTAGGCTTAGGTTTCTGGGTGAGGCCATGGCAGGCACAATCTACAGACGTGAATCGAGATCTCGTGCATCTGAAGTCAGGACGAGGATCAGACGATCGCTCAGGTTGGAGTTTCTGTCTTTGATGGCACCTTCATGAATGGGGTGGGGCATCACGAGGCCATGGGTGTTATCCCACGATGGGAGTTGTGAGAAGCTCCAAACAGCAGAGAGTCTTCGGCAGGACAATTGAGACCTGTTGTTTGGCTCCAGGCCAATGATTCTAAGCAGGGTTCTAAGGATGGATGGCTGGGTAGCCCAACTCGCATTCCAATTGTCTCCTAGCAACAAGACAGTTTAGATCTCCTGGATCTGTGGGGAGCAACCGAGGACGCTGAGTTGAAATGGACACCCCTGGGGAAGGGTCCTAAAGTGCTTTTGTGTCTATGGAGACCTTGGAATGAAGCGGTGGCTCTGGGGCCCTAAAGGGTTCTCCTAAACAGAGGCTTTGACACAGCTCCAACGTGCAAGTTTCCCATGTGTAGATAAAATGTTTCCTGATGGGTGAGTCAAGAAACAGCTATATGCTGCTTTTGAAATCCAGGCCTCTGAGGAGAGATGCCTGGAAACCAAAGCAATGGATCTGATGAGTGCCTAGGGGCCTGTTCTTTCCTTTTTATTTCTTGGGACATCTGTCTATGGGTCTGAGTGCATGTAGGTGCTCAGTTGGGCTCAGATTGCCCCTGTCTTTTTTGGGAAGCCACCACTATTGAGATGGATCAGGGACTTTGGAGGTTTATCCTATTAGAAGGGTTGTGGCCATTGGAATGGGCACACACATTTCCCTTGGAGAGGGCAAGTACAGTCCTCAGGTTTGGCTCCAGTGGCCTGAGCCTGTAGGTTGTGTAGGCCAGGGCTGTTTGGTCAGTTGTCTGAAAACACAAACTCGGCTTATGTTTCGGGTCATAGGTATGGTAGGACTGATCTACAGACCATGAGGAGAACTCTTCAGGATTTGAAAGAAGGGCGAGTGTGAGGCTCCTGCTCACGTTTTTGTCTCCGGATATCGTGTCACTCATGGTCGTGGAATTTCTGGGTGACTTCATGGGAAATGGACGAGTCTTACTCTGTGGTGGTTTGGCCCCGTCTAAAGAGTTTGGGGTCATTCTGTGGGCTGGAAGAAGTTTGTTTTTTTTTTTTTTTTGGTGGTGTTGTTGTTGTTTTCTTTTTTAACCTCAGGTGTCCCACCAAATGATGGATTCCAGAGTAGAGCCCTGGGGAGGGGCGACTGGACAATCAGAAATCTGGTTAAAAATTGGGGCCTAGGGACATGTCAAGCCCATTATGACATCTAATGATCCAGCCACTGAGAGGACTTACTAGAGGACAGGACTCATGCTGAGGGTCACAATGCGTGTGTATGCGCTCCTAACACTCAATAATGGGCGGGGACTCAGGGTGAATGCTGGTTTCTCCTACACTTAACGTTGGAAAACGTGCCAACCACAAGGGTTCCTGCCATGGGTAAGGAGGAGTCCTGATTTCTGCATCACACTCACCCCTGGGCAGTGATTGGAGATAATGTCTCGGTTCTGAAGCCTGAAAGCTGAGGTAGGGAAGAGATGATGACTTAAGGCCATGGCGGGTTTTATGTGCTCAGTGTGCGGTCAGCTTTCTGGGTGTTGGTCAGGAGGTCCGGGCTCAGGATGAGTTCGACAGTGCATTAGTGCCCAGGTTAGACTATATAATTTGGGTAAAGTCGAGTGCTGTGTAGGTTTACCCTCATTTAAGGTGCCTGGGCAGCTCATGAGGCAATAATTTTTTTTTCTAGAGGGCAGGCAGAGTGCTGCATTGTGGGTCCGGAATTGCCAAACTTGAGGGCTTCGGGGCCAGGAGTGTGAGGACGGAAGTCTGAGAAGACAAGCTAGACTTGGGTTTCAGGGCGAGGGCACGGCAGGTACCCCCTGCAGATCTGAACCAATATCTCATCCATGTGAAGTCAGGGCGAGGATCAGACGTTGGCTCAGGTGGGAGTTTCTGAGCATGACGGCCGCTTCATGAAGGGAGCGGAATCTCGAGGCCATTGAGGTTTTCCCACGTTGGGAGTTGTGGGATGCCCCCTTCAAGGATTCCTTCTGAGGGACAATTGATACCTGTTGGACAGCTCCAGGACATCCCATATGGAATGACTCCAGAGCACCGTTCGCGGATGGATGCCTGGGTAGCCTGCCTCGCATTCCAATTGTCTCCTACCAAGAAGACTGTTTAGATCTGATGGCTCTGCTGGAGCAACCGGGGTGGCTGAGTTGAAATGGACTTTCGTGAGGATGGGTCCTAATGTGTTTTTGTGTCCATGAGGGCCTTGGAATGGGGCGTTGGCACCGGGACCCTGAAGTACTCTCCTAAGCTTTGGACATGGCTCCCATGCACAGGTTTCCTTGTGGAGACGAGATGAGTTCTGATGGGTGCCTCAGGAAAACCCCTATGCTCGTATTGGAATCAGGCTTTTGAGGACACATGCCTGTAAGCAAACAATGGATCCTATTATGGCCTAGGTTCCTGTCTGGTTCAATCTTCTTCTCTGGGGACATCCATCTCTGGTATGAGTGGAGGTCGATTATCCGCTGGTGTCAGACAGCCCTTGTTTGTTCCGGGCGACCGACACTATTGGGATGGCCTCAGGTACTTTGGAGGTTTCTCCTAATTTGTACGATTCTGGAACATGGAATGAGCAGAATTCCCATGGATTGGAAGGCACAGTCCTAATGTGTGGCTCCAGGGGCCCAGCCTGGAGGGTGTGTGGCCCAAGACGTTGAGGACAGAAGTCTGAAAACACAAACTCAGCTTATGTTTGGGGACGTAGGTATGGCAGGCCCGATCGACAAACCATGAGAAGAACTCTTCAGGATATGAAGAAAGTGCGAGTCTGAGGCGCTTGCTCAGGCTTTTGTCTCTGGATTTTGTATCAGCGATGTCCGTGGAATGTCGGGGAGGCCTCATGGGCCATGGACGAATCTTCCTCTCTGAGGATTTGGCCCGATTCCCAATTGCTTTTCGTCAATCTGTGGGATGGGAGGACTCATTTCAGTTTTGTTACCTCAGATGTCCCACCAAAAGAGGAATTCCAAAGCAAAGCCGTGGGGAAGACTGAAGGGACAACCCGAACTATGGTTAAAAATTGGGGCCTAGGGGCATGGCAAGCCCAATATGCTATCTCTTCATCCAGCCACTGAGTGACCTTACTTGAGGAATGGGCTCAGCCTGAGGGTCACAATGTGTGTTTGTGACCAATGTGGCCCGCGAGCATGGGCGGGGCCTCATGGGCCACACTGGTTTCAACTACACTGAACGTTGGACAACATGCCAACCACAAGGTTTCTTGCCATGGGGAAGGAGTTCTGATTTCTGCATCACCTTCAACCCTGGACAGTGATTGGAGATAAGGTCTCGGTTCTGAAACCTGAAAACCGAGGTTGGGAAGAGATGACGACCTAAGGCCATGGCGGCTCGATGTGCTCAGTGTGCGGCCAGCTGTCTGGGAGGGTCCAGGGGGTCCAGGCTCAGGCTGTGTTAGAAAGGGCATTAGTGCACTGGTCAGCCTATGTATTTGGGGTACAGCCAAGGTCGGTGTAGGTTGATCCTCATTTGGGGTTACTGGGAAGCCCCAGAGGACAATGTTTTTCTTCTGGAGGGCCGGCAGAGTGCTGCATTGTAGTTCTGGATTGCCAAACTGGGGGGCATGTGAGCCAGTAGTCTGACGACAAATGTCTGAGAACACAAGCTAGGCTTAGGTTTCTGGGTGAGGCCATGGCAGGCACAATCTACAGACGTGAATCGAGATCTCGTGCATCTGAAGTCAGGACGAGGATCAGACGATCGCTCAGGTTGGAGTTTCTGTCTTTGATGGCACCTTCATGAATGGGGTGGGGCATCACGAGGCCATGGGTGTTATCCCACGATGGGAGTTGTGAGAAGCTCCAAACAGCAGAGAGTCTTCTGCAGGACAATTGAGACCTGTTGTTTGGCTCCAGGCCAATGATTCTGAGCAGGGTTCTAAGGATGGATGGCTGGGTAGCCCAACTCGCATTCCAATTGTCTCCTAGAAACAAGACAGTTTAGATCTCCTGGATCTGTGGGGAGCTACCGAGGACGCTGAGTTGAAATGGACACCCCTGGGGAAGGGTCCTAAAGTGCTTTTGTGTCTATGGAGACCTTGAAATGAAGCGGTGGCTCTGGGGCCCTAAAGGGTTCTCCTAAACAGAGGCTTTGACACAGCTCCAACGTGCAAGTTTCCCATGTGTAGATAAGATGTTTCCTGATGGGTGAGTCAAGAAACAGCTATATGCTGCTTTTGAAATCCAGGCCTCTGAGGAGAGATGCCTGGAAACCAAAGCAATGGATCTGATGAGTGCCTAGGGGCCTGTTCTTTCCTTTTTATTTCTTGGGACATCTGTCTATGGGTCTGAGTGCAGGTAGGTACTCAGTTGGGCTCAGATTGCCCCTGTCTTTTTTGGGAAGCCACCACTATTGAGATGGATCAGGGACTTTGGAGGTTTATCCTATTAGAAGGGTTGTGGCCATTGGAATGGGCACACACATTTCCCTTGGAGAGGGCAAGTACAGTCCTCAGGTTTGGCTCCAGGGGCCTGAGCCTGTAGGTTGTGTAGGCCAGGGCTGTTTGGTCAGTTGTGTGAAAACACAAACTCGGCTTATGTTTCGGGTCATAGGTATGGTAGGACTGATCTACAGACCATGAGGAGAACTCTTCAGGATTTGAAAGAAGGGCGAGTGTGAGGCTCCTGCTCACGTTTTTGTCTCCGGATATCGTGTCACTCATGGTCGTGGAATTTCTGGGTGACTTCATGGGAAATGGACGAGTCTTACTCTCTGGTGGTTTGGCCCCGTCTAAAGAGTTTGGGGTCATTCTGTGGGCTGGAAGAAGTTTGTTTTTTTTTTTTTTTTTGGTGGTGTTGTTGTTGTTTTCTTTTTTAACCTCAGGTGTCCCACCAAATGATGGATTCCAGAGTAGAGCCCTGGGGAGGGGCGACTGGACAATCAGAAATCTGGTTAAAAATTGGGGCCTAGGGACATGTCAAGCCCATTATGACATCTAATGATCCAGCCACTGAGAGGACTTACTAGAGGACAGGACTCATGCTGAGGGTCACAATGCGTGTGTATGCGCTCCTAACACTCAATAATGGGCGGGGACTCAGGGTGAATGCTGGTTTCTCCTACACTTAACGTTGGAAAACGTGCCAACCACAAGGGTTCCTGCCATGGGTAAGGAGGAGTCCTGATTTCTGCATCACACTCACCCCTGGGCAGTGATTGGAGATAATGTCTCGGTTCTGAAGCCTGAAAGCTGAGGTAGGGAAGAGATGATGACTTAAGGCCATGGCGGGTTTTATGTGCTCAGTGTGCGGTCAGCTTTCTGGGTGTTGGTCAGGAGGTCCGGGCTCAGGATGTGTTCGACAGTGCATTAGTGCCCAGGTTAGACTATATAATTTGGGTAAAGTCGAGTGCTGTGTAGGTTTACCCTCATTTAAGGTGCCTGGGCAGCTCATGAGGCAATAATTTTTTTTTCTAGAGGGCAGGCAGAGTGCTGCATTGTGGGTCCGGAATTGCCAAACTTGAGGGCTTCGGGGCCAGGAGTGTGAGGACGGAAGTCTGAGAAGACAAGCTAGACTTGGGTTTCAGGGCGAGTGCACGGCAGGTACCCCCTGCAGATCTGAACCAATATCTCATCCATGTGAAGTCAGGGCGAGGATCAGACGTTGGCTCAGGTGGGAGTTTCTGAGCATGACGGCCGCTTCATGAAGGGAGCGGAATCTCGAGGCCATTGAGGTTTTCCCACGTTGGGAGTTGTGGGATGCCCCCTTCAAGGATTCCTTCTGAGGGACAATTGATACCTGTTGGACAGCTCCAGGACATCCCATATGGAATGACTCCAGAGCACCGTTCGCGGATGGATGCCTGGGTAGCCTGCCTCGCATTCCAATTGTCTCCTACCAAGAAGACTGTTTAGATCTGATGGCTCTGCTGGAGCAACCGGGGTGGCTGAGTTGAAATGGACTTTCGTGAGGATGGGTCCTAATGTGTTTTTGTGTCCATGAGGGCCTTGGAATGGGGCGGTGGCACCGGGACCCTGAAGTACTCTCCTAAGCTTTGGACATGGCTCCCATGCACAGGTTTCCTTGTGGAGACGAGATGAGTTCTGATGGGTGCCTCAGGAAAACCCCTATGCTCGTATTGGAATCAGGCTTTTGAGGACACATGCCTGTAACGCAAACAATGGATCCTATTATGGCCTAGGTTCCTGTCTGGTTCAATCTTCTTCTCTGGGGACATCCATCTCTGGTATGAGTGGAGGTTGATTATCAGCTGGTGCCAGACAGCCCTTGTTTGTTCCGGGCGACCCACACTATTGGGATGGCCTCAGGTACTTTGGAGGTTTCTCCTAATTTGTACGATTCTGGACCAGGGAATGAGCAGAATTCCCATGGATTGGAAGGCACAGTCCTAATGTGTGGCTCCAGGGGCCCAGCCTGGAGGGTGTGTGGCCCAAGACGTTGAGGACAGAAGTATGAAAACACAAACTCAGCTTAGGTTTGGGGACGTAGGTATGGCAGGCCCGATCGACAAACCATGAGAAGAACTCTTCAGGATATGAAGAAAGTGCGAGTCTGAGGCGCTTGCTCAGGCTTTTGTCTCTGGATTTTGTATCAGCGATGTCCGTGGAATGTCGGGGAGGCCTCATGGGCCATGGACGAATCTTCCTCTCTGAGGATTTGGCCCGATTCCCAATTGCTTTTCCTCAATCTGTGGGATGGGAGGACTCATTTCAGTTTTGTTACCTCAGATGTCCCACAAAAGAGGAATTCCAAAGCAAAGCCGTGGGGAAGACTGAAGGGACAACCCGAACTATGGTTAAAAATTGGGGCCTAGGGGCATGGCAAGCCCAATATGCTATCTCTTCATCCAGCCACTGAGTGACCTTACTTGAGGAATGGGCTCAGCCTGAGGGTCACAATGTGTGTTTGTGACCAATGTGGCCCGCGAGCATGGGCGGGGCCTCATGGGCCACACTGGTTTCAACTACACTGAACGTTGGACAACAGCCAACCACAAGGTTTCTTGCCATGGGGAAGGAGTTCTGATTTCTGCTTTACCTTCAACCCTGGGCAGTGATTGGAAATAAGGTCTAGGTTCTGAAACCTGAAAACCGAGTTTGGGAAGAGATGACGACCTAAGGCCATGGCGGCTCGTTGTGCTCAGTGTGCGGCCAGCTGTCCTGGGAGGGTCCAGGGGGTCCAGGCTCAGGCTGTGTCAGAAAGGGCATTAGTGCCCTGGTCAGCCTATGTATTTGGGGTACAGCCATGGTCGGTGCAGGTTGATCCTCATTTGGGGTTACTGGGTAGCCCCAGAGGACAATGTTTTTCTTCTGGAGGGCCGGCAGAGTGCTGCACTGTAGTTCTGGATTGCCAAACTGGAGGGCTTGTGGGCCAGTAGTCTGACGACAAAAGTCTGAGAACACAAGCTAGGCTTAGGTTTCTGGGTGAGGCCATGGCAGGCACAATCTACAGACGTGAATCGAGATCTCGTGCATCTGAAGTCAGGGCGAGGATCAGACGATCGCTCAGGTTGGAGTTTCTGTCCCTGATGGCCCCTTCATGAATGGGGGGGGCATCACAAGGACATGGGTGTTTTCCCACGATGGGAGTTGTGAGAAGCTCCAAACTGCAGAGAGTCTTCGGCAGGACAATTGAGACCTGTTGTTTGGCTCCACGCCAATGATTCTGAGCAGGGTTCTAAGGATGGATGGCTGGGTAGCCCACCTCGCATTCCAATTGTCTCCTAGCAACAAGACAGGTTAGATCTCCTGGATCTGTGGGGAGCAACCGAGGACGCTGAGTTGAAATGGACACCCCTGGGGATGGGTCCTAACGTGCTTTTGTATCTATGGAGACTTTGGAATGAAGCGGTGGCACTGGGGCCCTAAAGGGTTCTCCTAAACAGAGGCTTTGACACAGCTCCAACGTGCAAGTTTCCCATGTGTAGATGAGATGTTTTCTGATGGGTGAGTCAAGAAACAGCTATATGCTGCTTTTGAAATCCAGGCCTCTGAGGAGAGATGCCTGGAAACCAAAGCAATGGATCTGATTAGTGCCTAGGGGCCTGTTCTTTCCTTTTTACCTCTGGGGACATCTGTCTATGGGTCTGAGTGCAGGTAGGTGCTCAGTAGGGCTCAGATTGCCATTGTTTTTCCTGGGAAGCCACCACTATTGAGAGGGATCAGGGACTTTGGAGGTTTATCCTATTAGAAGGGCTGTGGCCATTGGAATGGGCACACACAATTCCCTTGGAGAGGGCAAGTACAGTCCTCAGGTTTGGCTCCAGGGGCCTGAGCCTGTAGGTTGTGTAGGCCAGGGCTGTTTGGACAGTTGTCTGAAAACACAAACTCGGCTTATGTTTCGGGTCATAGGTATGGCAGGACTGATCTACAGACCATGAGGAGAACCCTTCGGGATTTGAAAGAAGGGCGAGTGTGAGGCTCCTGCTCATGTTTTTGTCTCTGGATATCGTGTCACTCATGGTCGTGCAATTTCTGGGTGACTTCATGGGAAATGGACGAGTCTTAGTCTCTTGTGGTTTGGCCCCGTCCAAAGAGTTTGGGGTCATTCTGTGGGCTGGAAGAAGTCCGTTTTCTTTTTTGTTGTTGTTGTTGTTTTCTTTTTTAACCTCAGGTGTCCCACAAATGAGGGATTCCAGAGTAGAGCCCTGGGGAGGGGCGACTGGACAATAAGAAATCTGGTTAAAAATTTGGGCCTAGGGACATGTCAAGACCATTATGACATCTAATGGTCCAGCCACTGAGAGGACTTACTAGAGGACAGGACTTATGCTGAGGGTCACAATGCGTGTGTATGCCCTCGTAACACTCAAGAATGGGTGGTGCCTCAGGGTGAATGCTGGTTTCTCCAAAACTGAACGTTGAACAACGTGCCAACCACAAGGGTTCTTGCCATGGGTAAAGAGGAGTTCTGATTTCTACATCACAATCACCCCTGGGCAGTGATTGGAGATAAGGTCTCTTTCTGAAGCCTGAAAACTGAGGTAGGGAAGAGATGATGACCTAAGGCCATGGCGGGGTATGTGCTCAGTGTGCGGTCAGCTTTCTGGGTCTTGGTCAGAAGGTCCGGGCTCAGGATGTGTTCGACAGTGCATTAGTGCCCAGGTTAGACTATATAATTTGGGTAAAGTCGAGTGCTGTGTAGGTTTACCCTCATTTAAGGTGCCTGGGCAGCTCATGAGGCAATAATTTTTTTCTCTAGAGGGCAGGCAGAGTGCTGCATTGTGGGTCCGGAATTGCCAAACTTGAGGGCTTCGGAGCCAGGAGTGTGAAAACGGAAGACTGAGAAGACAAGCTAGACTTGGGTTTCGGGGGGGCATGGCAGGTACCCTCTGCATATCTGAACCAATATCTCATGCATCTGAAGTCAGGGCGAGGATCAGACGTTGGCTCAGGTTGGAGTTTCTGAGCATGACGGCAGCTTCATGAAGGGAGCAGAATCTCGAGGCCATTGAGGTTTTCCCACGTTGGGAGTTGTGGGATGCCCCCTTTAAGGATTCCTTCTGCGGGACAATTGAGACCTGTTGGACAGCTCCAGGACATTCCATATGGAATGACTCCAGAGCACCGTTCGCGGATGGATGCCTGGGAAGCCCGCCTCGCATTCCAATTTTCTCCTAGCAACAAGACAGTTTAGATCTGATGGCTTGCCTGAGCAACCGGGTTGGCTGACTTGAAATGGACTTTCGTGAGGATGGGTCCTAATGTGTTTTTGTGTCCATGAGGGCCTTGGAATGGGGCGGTGGCACCGTGACCCTGAAGTACTCTCCTAAGCTTTGGACATGGCTTCCATGCACAGGTTTCCTTGTGGAGACGAGATGAGTTCTGATGGGTGCCTCAGAAAAACCCCTATGCTCGTATTGGAATCAGGCTTTTGAGGACACATGCCTGTAACCCAAAGCAATGGATCCTATTATGGCCTAGGGTCCTGTCTGGTTCAATCTTCTTCTCTGGGGACATCCATCTATGATATGAGTGGAGGTCGATTATCAGCTGGCGTTAGACAGCCCTTGTTTGTTCCGGGCAACCAAATCTATTGGGATGGCCTCAGGGACTTTGGAGGTTTCTCCTAATTTGTACGATTTTGGACCATGGAATGGGCAGAATTCCCATGGATTGGTAGGCACAGTCCTAATGTGTGGCTCCAGGGGCCCAGCCTGGAGGGTGTGTGGCCCAAGACTTTGAGGACAGAAGTCTGAAAACACAAACTCAGCTTAGTTTTGGGGACGTAGGTATGGCAGGCCCGATCGACAAACCATGAGAAGAACTCTTCTGGATACGAAGAAAGTGCGAGTCTGAGGTGCTTGCTCAGGCTTTTGTCTCTGGATTTTGTATCAGCGATGTCCGTGGAATGTCGGGGAGGCCTCATGGGCCATGGACGAATCTTCCTCTCTGAGGATTTGGCCCGATTCCCAATTGATTTTCGTCAATCTGTGGGATGGGAGGACTCATTTCAGTTTTGTTACCTCAGGTGTCCCACCAAAAGAGGAATTCCAAAGCCAAGCCGTGGGGAAGACTGAAGGGAAAACCCGAACTATGGTTAAAAATTGGGGCCTAGGGGCATGGCATGTCCAATATGCTATCTCTTCATCCAGCCACTGAGTGACCTTACTTGAGGACTGGGCTCAGCCTGAGCGTCACAATGTGTGTTTGTGACCAATGTGGCCCGCGAGCATGGGCGGGGCCTCATGGGCCACACTGGTTTCAACTACACTGAACGTTGGACAACATGCCAACCACAAGGTTTCTTGCCATGGGGAAGGAGTTCTGATTTCTGCTTCACCTTCAACCCTGGGCAGTGTTTGGAGATAAGGTCTAGGTTCTGAAACCTGAAAACCGAGGTTGGGAAGTGATGACGACCTAAGGCCATGTCGGCTCGATGTGCTCAGTGTGCGGCCAGCTGTCTGGGAGGGTCCAGGGAGTCCAGGCTCAGGCTGTGTCAGAAAGGGCATTAGTGCCCTGGTCAGCCTATGTATTTGGGGTACAGCCAATGTCGGTGCAGGTTTATCCTCATTGGGGTTACTGGGTAGCCCCAGAGGACAATGTTTTTCTTCTGGAGGGCCGGCAGAGTGCTGCATTGTAGTTCTGGATTGCCAAACTGGAGGGCTTGTGGGCCAGTAGTCTGACGACAAAAGTCTGAGAACACAAGCTAGGCTTAGGTTTCTGGGTGAGGCCATGGCAGGCACAATCTACAGACCTGAATCAAGATCTCGTGCATCTGAAATCAGGGCGAGGATCAGACGATCGCTCAGGTTGGAGTTTCTGTCCCTGATGGCCCCTTCATGAATGGGGGGGGGGCATCACGGGGCCATGGGTGTTTTCCCACGATGGGAGTTGTGAGAAGCTCCAAACTGCAGAGAGTCTTCTGCAGGACAATTGAGACCTGTTGTTTGGCTCCAGGCCAATGATTCTGAGCAGGGTTCTAAGGATGGATGGATGGGTAGCCCACCTCGCATTTCAATTGTTTCCTAGCAACAAGACAGGTTAGATCTCCTGGATCTGTGGGGAGCAACCGTGGACCCTGAGTTGAAATGGACACCCCTGGGGATGGGTGCTAATGTGCTTTTGTGTCTATGGAGACCTTGGAATGAAGCGGTGGCACTGGGGCCCTAAAGGGTTCTCCTAAACAGAGGCTTTGACACAGCCCCTACGTGCAAGATTCCCATGTGTAGATGAGATGTTTTCTGATGGGTGAGTCAAGAAACAGCTATATGCTGCTTTTGAAATCCAGGCCTCTGAGGAGAGATGCCTGGAAACCAAAGCAATGGATCTGATTAGTGCCTAGGCGCCTGTTCTTTCCTTCATACCTCTGGGGACATCTGTCTATGGGTCTGAGTGCGTGTAGGTGCTCAGTTGGGCTCAGATTACCCCTGTTTTTCCTGGGAAGCCACCACTATTGAAATGGATCAGGGACTTTGGAGGTTTATCCTATTAGAAGGGTTGTGGCCTTTGGAATGGGCACACACAATTCCCTCTGAGAGGACAAGTACAGTCCTCAGGTTTGGCTCCAGGGGCCTGAGCCTGTAGGTTGTGTAGGCCAGGGCTGTTTGGACAGTTGTGTGAAAACACACACCCTCCATGCTAGGGCCCCTGGAACCACACATCAGGATTGTTCCTGCCCTCTCAAAGGGAATTCTTCATATTCCATTGGCCACAACCATATAAATCAGGAGAAATCTCCAATGTCCCTGGGACCATCCCAATATTGTAGGCTGCTCGGAACAAACAGGGGTGATCTGACACTAGCTGAGCAACTAGCTCCACATAGACTCGGAGACAGATGTCCCCAGAGAAGAACATTGAACTGGACAGGCCCCTAGGCCCTAATCAGATCCATTGCTTTGGTTTCCAGGCATCTCTTCTCAGAGGCCTGGTTTCCAATACCAGCCTATGGGGTTTCCATAGGCTCCTTCAGAGCAAGTCTTGTCTGCACATTGGAAACTTGCTCGAGGAGCTATGTCAGAACCTCAGAGGCCTGGTTTTCAATACCACTATATGGGGGTTTCCTGAGGCATCAGTCAGAACAAATGTCTTCTCCACATGGGAAACGTGCTCTTTCAAGCTGTGTCAAAACCTCCGGCTAGGAAAATCCTTCAGGGCCCCGGTGCCACCACCTCATTCCAAGGTCTCCATGGACACAATCCCACATTAGGACCCATCTGCAGGAGAGTCCTTTTCAACTCAGTGCCCTTGGGTGCTCCCCTAGAGCCAGCAGATCGAACCTAAATTGTCACTAGGAGACAATAGGAATGTGAGGCGGACTGGCTAGGCATCCATCTGTAGAAAACTACTCTGAAGTAATTCCATATGGGACGTCCTGGAGCCATCCAACTGGTCACAGCTGTCCTGCAGAAGGAATCCTTGCGCTTTGGAGCACCTCACAACTCCCATCATGGGAAAAGCTCTGTGGCCTCGTGGTGCACCGTCCCCTTCATGAAAGAGCCATCTTGGACAGAAACTCCAACCTGAGCCAACGTCTAATCCTCGCCCTGTCTTCAGATGCACGAAATCTTGATTCAACTCTGCAGAGTGTGCCTGCCGAAACCCCGCCCCGAAGCAAAACCTAGCTATTGTTCTCAGACTTCGTCCTCACACTCCGAGCCCACCAGCCCTCCAGTTATGGAATTCTGGAGAGACACAATGCAGCACTCTGACTGCCCTCCAGAAGAGAAACGTTGTCCTATGTGGCTAACCAGAAACACCAAGTGAGGATCAACCTGCATGCCACTTGACTCTACCCCAATTATACAGTTTCGCTTCGGCGTTAATGCCCTGTCTTGCACAGCCTGAGGTCTGAATTTTCAACCGACACCCAGACAGCTGGCTGTACACTGAGCACATCAGACCCGCCATGGCTTTAGGTCATCATCTCTTTTCAACCTTGGTTTTCAGGCTTCAGAACCTAGACCTTATATATACTCACTACCCAGGGGTGAACGTGATGCAGAAATGAAACTCCTTCTTCCTCAAGGCAAGAAACCTTGTGGTTGGCATGTTTTCCAACGTTCAGTGTAGGAGAATCCAGTGTAGCCCATGAGTCCCCGCCCATGCTTGAGAACCGCAATGGGCACAAACACATTGGGACCCTCAGTGTGAGCCCTGTCCTCAAGTAAAGCCTCTCAGGGTCTGGACCAAGAACCCGCATTGCCATCCCTAGTCCCCCAATATTAATGAGAGGTTGAGAGTTCTAATCACCCCTATTCAGGTCTCTGCTCTGGAACCCCTGAGGAAAAAAAATATCGAAGGGTCTCCTCCATCCCCTGAATGAGCCCCAAAACTTGGGATCTGACCAAATCTTAAAAGAGAAAGAATCATCCATGGCCAAAGAGGCCATCCCGTCATTCCATGGCCACCATTGACACAAAATCTAGAGACAAAAGCCTGGAGATATGCCTCACACTTGCCCTTTGTTCATAGCCTGATAAATTCTTCTCACGGTCTATAGATCAGGCATGTCATACCTACGTCCCCAAATCTAAGCTGAGTTTGGGTTTTCAGGTTTCTGTCCCCACTGTCCTGGCCCACACACCCTCCAGGCTGGGGCCCCTGGAGCCATGCCTCAGGACTGTGCCTGCCTTCTCCAAGCAAATTCTGCCCATTCCATTGGCCACAACCCTAAAGATTAAGAGAACACTCCAACGTCCCTGAGGCCATCCCAATAGTGTTGGCCACTCAGGGCAAACAGGGTGATCTGTCCCAAGATGAGCAACTACCTCAACTCAGATCCATAGACAGATAACCCCAGAGAAGAAGATTGAACCGGACAGGCACCTAGGCCCTAATCAGATCCATTGCTTTTGATTCCAGGCATCTCTCCTCAGAGGCCTGGTTTCCAATACCAGCATATGTGTTCTTCAAGAGGTACCAGTCTGAACAAATCTCATTTCCACATGGGAAACATGCATTTTGGAGCTGTGTCACAACCTCCAGTTAAGGGAAACCTTCACGTCCCAGCAGCCAACACCCCATTCCAAGGTCTCCATGAACACAAACCCGCATTATGACCCATCCGCAGGCGAGTCCATTTCAACACATCCCCTTTGGTTGCTCCCCAAAAGAAGCAGATCGAACCTGCCTTGTCATTAGGAGACAATAGGAATGTGAGGCGGGCACTCCAGGAATCCATCCTTAGAACCCAGCACTGCCGTGGTTCCGCATGGGACGTCCTCGAGCAATCTGACCGGTCTCGACTGTCCCGTAGAAGGAATCCTTGCCAATTGGAGCAACTTACAATGCCAATCGTGGGAAAGTCTCCATAGCCCCATGATGCCCCCCACCATCATGAAGAGGCCATCCTGAACAGAAACTTCAACCTGAGCCTACGTCTGATCCTCGCCCTGACTTCAGATGCATGAGATTTAGATTTAGCTCTACAGAGTGTGCCTGCCATGATCTTGACCCAAAACCTAAGCCTAGCTTGTGTTCTCACACTTCCTTCCTCACAATTCTGGCCCACAAGCCCTCCAGTGTGAGAATTCCGTCGCCACAATGCAGCACTCTTCCTTCCCTCCAGAAGAAAAACGTTGCCCCTGGGGCTACCCAGAAACGCCAAATGAGGATCAACCTGCATGCCACTCAACTTTACTCCAATTATACAGTCTAAGCTTGGCACTAATGCCCTGTCTGACACAGCCTGAGCCTGGACCTCCTGGATGACACCCAGAAAGGTGGTGTCACACCTAAGGACTGTGCCAGTGCTCTCCAAGGGAACTCTGCCCGTTTCATTTGCCACAACCTTACAGATTAGGAGAAACCTCCAATTCCCAAGACCAGCCCAATAGTGTTGGCCTCCCCCAACAAACATGGGTGATCTGACACAAGCTGAGCAGTGACCTCCATTCTGAATCTTAGACAGAGACACTCAGAGGAGAATATTGAAAAGGACAGGCCCCTAGACCGTAATCAGATCCATTGCTTTGGATTCCAGGCATTGTTCCCCAGATGCTTGGTTTCCAATACCAGGTTGTGGGGGTTTCAGAACAAATCTCGTCTCTACATGGGAAACTTGCTCTTTGGAGCTGCATCAAAACCTCAGGTTAGGAGAATTCTTCAGGGCAACAAAGCCACTGCCCCATTCCAAGGGATCCATGGACACAAATCCACATCATGACTGATCCTCATGAGATTCCATTTCAATTCAGCCCCCTCGGTTGTTCCCCCAGTGACAGCAGATCGAATCCTCCTTTTCACTAGGACACAACTGGAATGCAAGTTGGACTGCCCAGGCATCCATCATTAGAACTGTGCTTTGGAGCATTTCTTATGGGACGTCCTTGATCCATCCAAAAGGTCGTGACTGTCCCGCTGACGGAATCCTTGTGGTTTGGAGCATCACACACTCACAAAGTTGGAAATCTTCCATGGTTTCCTGATGCCCCCCCACCTTCATGAAGGGGACATCATGTACAGAAACTCCAACCTAAGCCAACATCTGATCCTCGCCCTGACTTTAGATGCACGATCTCATTTCAGGTCTGTAGAGTGTGCCTGCCATGTCACCGCTGCGAATTCTAAGCTGAACTTGTGTTCTCAGACTTCTGTCCTAAAACACCTGGCCCACAAGCCCTGAAGTTGGCAATTCTGGAGCCAGAATGCAGCACTCTGCCTGCCCTCCAGAAGAAAATCTTTGCCCTATGGGGCCAACCAGAAACCCCAAATGAGGACCAACCTTCACATCACTCGACTGTACCCCAATTATACAGTCTAGCCTGGGGACTAATGCCCTGCCTGACACAGCCTGAGCCCCGACCTCATGATGGACACAGACATCTGGCCGCACACTAAGTGCATCGGACCCACCATGGCCTTAGGTCGTCATCTCTTACCAACCTCGGTTTTCAGGCTTCAGAATCTAGACCTTATCTCTACTCACTGCCATGCCGTGTACGTGATGCAGAAATCAGAACTCCTCCTTCCCCATGACCAGAAACCCTGTGGTTGGCATGTTGTCCAACGTGCAGTGTAGGAGAAACCAGCATGGCCCATGAGGCCTCAGACATGCTTGAGGGCTGCGATGGGCACAAACACACATTAGGACCCTAAGCATGAACCCTGGCCTTAAGTAAAGCCTCTCCGGGGCTAGACCAAGAGTCCACATATGGAGATTACCATGCCCCTACTCCCCAAACCTTAACCAGTGCTTGAGAAGTCTAGTCACCCCTACTCAGATCTCTTCTCTAGAATCCCTCCTTGGTGGGACACATGAGGTTAAAAAAAAAATAGAGAAAGGACTCCTACCGTCCAAAGAATGACCGCAAACACTTGGAATTGGGCCAAATTCACAGAGAGAAATACTCGTCCATGGCTGATGAGGCCATCCTGACATTCCACGGCCACCATTGACACAAAATCCGGAGACAAAAGCTTGAAAAAGCGCCACACACTCGCCCTTTGTTCAAAGCCTGAAAAATTCTCACGGTCTGTAGATCGGGCCTGCCATACCTATGTCCCCAAACCTAAGCCAAGTTTGTGTTTTCAGACTTCTGTCTCCATTGTCCTGGCCCACACACCCTCAAGGCTTGGCCCCATGGAGCCACACCTCAGGACTGTGCCTGCCCTCTCCATGGGAATTCTGCTCATCCCTTTGGCACAACCTGACAGATTAGGAGAAACATCCGAAGTCCCCGAGGCCACCCCAATATTGTAGAATGTCCGGGACAAACAGGGACCATCTGCCACAAGCTGAGCCACTACCTCCAATCAGACCTGTAGATAGATATCCATAGAAAAGAAGATTGAAGAGGACAGGCACCTAGGCCCTAAACGAATTCATTGCTTTTGTTTTCATGTATCTCTCCTCAGAGGCCTGGATTCCAATACCAGCACATGGGGGTTTCTGGAGCTACCAATCAGAACAAATCGCATGCCACATGGGAATCATGCTATATGGAACTGTGTCAAAACCTCCAGTTAGGAGAAAATTTCACGTCACTGGAGCCACCGCCCCATTCCAATGTCTCAATGGACACAATCCCACATTATGACCCATCCTCAGGAGAGTCCATTTCAACACAAACCTGGCGGTTGCTCACCCAGTGCCAGCAGATCAAACCTGCTTTGTCACCAGGAGACAATTGGAATGCGAGTTCGTTGCCCAGGTATCCATGTTAGAACTCTGCTCTGGAGAAATTCCTAATGGGGTGTCCTTGATCCATTCAACAGGTCTCAACTGTCCTGCAGAAGGAATCCTTGTGGTTTGCAGCATCACACACTCGCACCGTGGGAAAACCTCCATGGCCTCGTGATGCCTCCACCTTCAGGTAGAGGACATCATGGACAGAAACTCCCGTCTGATCCTCGCCCTGACCTCAGATGCATGAGATCTCAATTCAGCTCTGCAGAGTGTGCCTGCCTTGCCCTCTCCCCCAAACCTAAGCCATCTCACACTCCTGGCCCACAAGCCTTCCACTTTGGGAATTCTGGAGACAAAATGCAGCACTCTGCCTGCCCTCCAGAAGAGAGACTTTGCCCTAGGGGTCTACCCAGAAATATCAAATGAGGATCAACCTGCAATTCTCTAGACTGTACCCCAATTATACAGTCTAGCCTGGGCACTAATGCCCTGTCTGACACAGCCTGACCCCAGACCTCGTGACCGACACCCAGACACCTGGCCTCACACTGAACACATCGAACATGCCATGGCCTTAGGTCATCATCTCTTCCCAACCTTGGTCTTCAGGCTTCAGAACCTAGACATTATCTCCACTCACAACTAAGTGATGTACGTGATGCAGAAATCAGAACTTCATTTTCCCCATGACCAGAAACCTTGTGGTTGGCATGTTGTCCAACGTTCAGTATATGAGAACCCAGCATGGTCAATGAGGCCTCAGACATGCTTGGGGGCTGCGATGGGCACAAACACACATTAGGACACTAAGCATGAACCCTGGCCTCAAGTAAAGTCTCTCCGGGGCTCGACCAAGAGCCTGCATATGGGACTTGCCATGCCCCTACTCCCCCAATCCTAGCCAGAGCTTGAGAAGTCTAGTCATCCTTATTCAGAGCTCTTTTCTGGAATCCCTCTTTGGTGGGACACATAAGGTAAAAAAAAAAAAAAACAAGATAAAGAAAAAAAAAAAGTAAGGACTCCTACCATCCAAAGAATGACCCCAAACACTTGGAATCTGGCCAAATCCACAGAGAGAAATACTCGTCCATGGTCGATGAGGCCAGCCTGACATTCCACGGCCACCATTGACACAAAATCCGGAGACAAAAACCTGAAAAAGCGCCACACACTTGCCCTTTGTTCAGAGCCCCCAAAATTCTCAAGGTCTTTGGATCGGGCCTGCCATACCTATGTCCCCAAACCTAAGCCGAGTTTGTGTTTTCAGACTTCTGTCTCCATTGTCCTCACCCACACATTCTAAAGGCTGGGCCCCATGGAGCCACACCTCAGGACTGTGCCTGCCCTCTCCAAGGGAATTCTGCTCATTCATGTGGCACAACCTGACAGATTAGGAGAATCATCCAAAATCTCTGAGGCCATCCCAATAGTGTAGGATGTCCTGGACATACAGGGACCCTCTGGCACAAGCTGAGCCACTACCTCCAATCAGAACCTTAGACAGATATCCATAGAAAAGAATATTGAACAAGACAGGCACCTAGGCCCTAATTGGATCCATTGCTTTTGTTTTCAGGCATC